>NC_138176.1:31918997-33118997 GCF_964165515.1 Mesoplodon bidens | reverse complement strand
TTGAAAGAAATCCAATTACCTTGATGCCACAAATTTCTTTCACAGCAGAATTAACAGACTCATCTAGATGTTCACTGTAAGCATTTTTAAAGGATTATTTCTTCATTATATATTGTCTAGTAATTGTATTGTTTTTTTAATAACGTTAGATTTCTTGAGTGAGTATCATATACCGGGCACTTAGCATGCTGAGTTTAAAAAATATATTTGCACATTTAATTGCCACCATAGCTCTATGGTATTATCTTCATCTTAGAGATGGGGGTCACACTTCTAATTCATGACTGAGGTGGGACATAACCCAGTTTAGTTTGATGATTGTTTTTTGTTTTGCTATGGTAGTAATTTTTGTTCAGGTATAGATAGGTGGAATATAAGGCCACTGTGAAAAATAAGGTTATATGGTCACCTTTGTTTGTTAAAGGACCTCCTGGATTTCATAGAAAGTGTTTGGTATAGAAAGGGCCTGCTGGACAATTTTCTATTTTGACAATACAAGCTTCTTTCCTTCTCAGTTGTGACTTCTTCCTAGAAGCTTTAAGGTTTTCTCCCTACTCCTAGGACATCCATGCATAAACAGATGTCATGCCGATCCCCATTTCTCCCATCTCTAAGCCTTTGGATCTCATCTCCCTTAAAGAGGATGTAGCAACTTAGAGCACTGAACTAGGTACAACCTTCCAACATCTCTGTCCCATGGAACACTTGGTACAGATTCATCTCTCAGTACTGTGAATGTGCATCATTTAGCATGGTATTGGAAGGTAGTGTGTGCCCAATAAATACTCATCTTCATTTAACGAATGAATAGGTGGTTAAACTTTTAAATGAACATAAAGAGTAGCAAACACAAAGGCACAATTATCATTACCTTCTTTCTGACTAGAGAAGTGCAGCAGTGAAGCAATGTTTTATTTGTTCTACACCTACTTCCAAAAAGGGCCCAAGATGATTTATTATGTAAGACACCCAGGCAAAAGGACTATCTAAATGAGGACAAGAGAACAGCCATAAAATGGAAGTTGGAAGTAAAAAGGAGAAAGAGAAGGAGGAAGATATTTGTGCTGGAAAGCCTAGGCTAAAACTTAGTGGAGGTCAAGGCAAAAGGCAATATAATGCTTTATATCTTTTCAAAGCTATTGTTGTGGCATTGCTGTCATTATCCATTTAAAATGTCCAGTTGAATAAGAATTGATTCTCTAGAAAACAGTAATATACTGATGTCAAGGATAGAGGTGAAAGGAGTACAGGGATTAAAGAAAAATTAAAAAGAGTTTACAGGTGAAGAAAAAGGCAAGATTTCATGAGGATAAATATAATGCCAAATTAACAAATTTTCATAAGCTCATTATTTAAACTACTTTCAGAGGACTTATTTTATGAAACTATTTCTTTAAAGGTAATTGGGAGGAAGGTCAAAAAAGGCCTACAGGGAGACAGGAAGAATAAGTAATCTTTTGTCCCATAACCCTCTGAGAAGATTACAGAGAAGATGAGCAGATATGGGGGCAGGGAGATACTGGCCTATAGGATGATTAGGATGGAGAACAGAAGGGGATTTTATTTTTCAACCTATGGCTTATCTTCCAACTAGTCTTCTACCTTCTGAAAAGCAGGATCAAGTCTTAAATATCATTAGGTCAGTTGCCTTGCAGCTGAGAAGATATTCAGTAAATGTTGGTTGAGTGAACAAATGAATGGATGGATTGAAGACTCTCTTTGGTAGTCTCATATCATTGAGTGGATCAATTTCTTCCCCAAAAAGTGTTTTCATAGCAGCCCCAGGAAAGTAACCTCTCTGGCTTTCCTGTCTGATCTTTAGGTTCAGAGAAACAATGTCCTGGGAAACAAAGGTATACAACCTAAAGCCTAAAGAGATTCACAAAGACCTTTAGGAGGACACAGCAAGCCTATTGACTTAGAGCCACCTCCTTGAGGTTATTGAAGACATGGTGTGTGTGTGTGTGTGTGTGTATGTCTTTTAAAAGTTAGAAAATATTTTTGAATTCTCGATTCAAGCTCCGCCACCCCCATTTCTAAGTCCCTCAGCTTTCTCCTCTCATAAGACATCTTATAATGGGTAAGTGCTATAATCTGTTTAAGTTATAATTTAGTAAAATAGCTGAATGATTTATGGTACCTTAATTTTAGTTCTTTTTGTATTTTTGAGTAAATGTCTTTTTAAAAAAAATTTGAGGAGTAGGAAAGGCTTTTATCCACATATAGGCAAATGTTATTGGGCTCAAATATTATTTGTCCTCTAAAATGATCATATTTTAACATGTTGAGGTACATTTTGAAAAGAATGATATTTTATATCTGGTTTGCTTTTCAAGGGTCCATTAAAGGTTTATTTAATTTTTAGGCACGAACAAAAGAGGAGAGCCAAAATTCAGAAGCTTAAATATTTTATTAAAATATTATACAACAATAAACAAGTTTCTTGCACTTCAGTATCTCCCCTACAGTTTGATTTTAAAGTCATGTTTCAACAAATTTTCAATATTCAGTTAATATATTGGCCTGAAACAATTTGCTTGGAGGTATGCCATTGTCATTTAATTTTGTATCTTATTTTATGACATACATAATTTTAAATTTCTTGTTAGTTACTGTTATATGTGATAAGTAAGTTCTTTTATATTGAGATGACTGATCTATATGGGTAGACAAGATATTTATAATTCATCAATAGTCTTTTATTAATAGCTGTAAGTACAAAATTATTTGATTTGTAATTGTTCTAAATACTTCTATTCTGCTAAAATTCTTGCCAACCCTAGATGTGCAGCATTATTATTCATTTGTTAGTGAGGTGGAAGAGGGTTGTTTAAACTATGAGTAGTATAGCTATTGTAAGTGTTGAATGATTTCTCCAAATTGCCCCAACCTTGACTTGGTGATTTCAGTCTCTTGATATATTTGTTCATCTTTTAAAAAAATTTTGGATCCCTTTAAGAATCTGATGAAAGAACACACATAGAGCAGACCCCTGATTCCTGCCCAAACACCCCCCCCTAAGAATCCCTTCACTAAAAGAAGAAGAAAATAGGATGATGGAGAAAAATTAGAGACAGTAAAGGAGTTTAGATAAGAAGTCTTGATGGTTAATATAAGGGTTAAACTTGCACCTAGAGCCGAAAGAAAAGTTAGGAGGGAATAAAGATTTGTTAACTAATGAGAACCCGCTGTTTAGCACAGGGAATTCCACTTCACTGTACAGTAGAAACTAACACAACATTGTAAAACAACTATACCCCAACAAAAAAATAAAAATAAATAAAAGTAAAAATAAAAAGATTTGTGTATGTGAGTGTGGGGTGGAGTTTGAGGTGTGGGGAGAAGATTATTATTACAAATCTAAATCAGTTATTTTTTAAAGCCTAAAATAATTTTGTGCTATCGCTGATCAAAAGCTGTATTCATTTTGTTCATCTGAGCTGTCAAGTTACTATCATCTTAAAATGCACCTCTGTTGAAATTTCTATTTAAAAAATATACTGACTACACTTTCCTACTATTGTACCTAAAATAAATTGTGATATAATAATCCAACCACTTGAAATTTAAAATCTGCCCCCTCCCAAAATAGATAAGTGTGTATTTTGAATCCCTCATCATCCCATGAATTAGCACATGATCTTAACAAAACAAGAGGCAGCGAAAGAAAGGAATCTATCTAGGGATAAATCACACCATTAGCAGTGCAAAGCTTGCTAAATAAATCTATATGCCCTAGACTAACAGATTCTAACCTACATTTCTAATTTTCTTCTTACTATTCTTCTTTACTCTTTCTTCACTTCAGCCAAACTGAACTGCTTGTTTTTTCCATACATTCTTGCAATTTCCTACTTAGAGTTTTGAATATTCTACTTTCTCCACTTTTAATGCCTATTTTCATTCTTCACACTCCATCTCAGCCACACAGTGGTGTTGATAGCTTCCATTAGGAGACAAGTCTGTCTCTGGGGAGATTCCAGGTAGAATTCGCTACCTTTACATTTGCTACCATCTAGGATCTGGCCTCCAGCTCTGCAGTCTCAGAAACTGGATTTAACAGTTCCATGAGAATGCATCTACGTACCCTAAATAAATTTACAAGGACGATGTGTAAAATCAGAATGCCAATTCAATATTTGAATATATTTATCAGTTCATTGTCTCTTCTTAGTTAGTCAATTTACTAATTTACAGTAAGAAAATTTTTTCACAGGCCTAAATACTTTAAGTCCATTAGCTATAACCCCTACAACCTTACTTTATTAGGGATGCCTTTGTCAAAGAGACCAATGTGTTGGGTTAAATTCACTCTTACAGGGACAGTATTTAGATGACCAGAAAAATATTTGCCTCTTTGTCTTTCCTTTTCCCCTGCTTTCTTGGTTAATCAACTATCCTTTTGATTGGTACATTCTTTTTATCTTTCATGGGGCATTTACCCCCCCTTGATTTCCTTCTTCTTAGAACACATATCACTGTTTCCCCAAACACTGATAACACAGTATAAGTCAAAATAAGATTTTTCTATTGAAAAAAATTTAGGTTTGTAGTTATGGCAGTGATGGAACTATAGTAGAAAGCACAGCATACAGAATCAGAAGACCTGGGTTAGTACCCAGTGGACATCTATGGAACAGTCTACTCAGCACCTCTCTTACTCCTTCTGGGACTTTTCCTCCCTTCCCTGCCCCATAGCTTGTTTAACTGTCCTTGGATTTCATGAGCTAACAAATCTCCCCTTTTCTTAAGCACTTTACCTGGGTTTCTATCCCTTTTAATAAAAATTAATATAGTTTCATATAGAGACTCCATTTCTTCATTTACAAAATGGGAAGAATAATACCTATTTCCTATAATTTTTATCAGGTTTAAATGAGATAAAGAATTTTAAAACTGCTACACAAAAGTAAGTTATTTGGGTATTGTGTTATATGTAATATATTCACAGAACTGTATTTGTAGTCCTTTTATTCAGTTGATTTTCTTTGAAACCATAAAAGGCATTATACTTTTAAACACATAGGGTTATCTACTTTTCTCACAATCATGTGGATCAAATTCTATAGAGCCATACCTATTTTACATTCTAGTATTTTTAAAAGAATTAGGTTAGTGATGATCTTTATTTTAGTTCTTTTTCTATTTTGTACTTTCAGTGATTTATCAACCATTTCTTTTATATTTAGGTTTATGAAATAAGTAAAAGGACAAGCTTATTGGCAAAACTATATTTACCCTTACCTAAAAACACAGAGCTAAAAAGCAAAACTGTTTTGGAATATGTAGAATTTAGCTCTGATAAGCTGGTCATACCTGCATATGGAGAAGTGGGAAGCAGTAAGTTTATTAAAAATGTTTCTTCCCTCCTATTTTCTTCATGAGTTCCATATCCTAAATGACCCTGGGTCATTTATATGAATAAAGAATCCTATATTTACAGTATTAGGTTAAAGTGAATTAAGTTCTTCTTCCAGACATTAAACTAATTTTTAAAACTTTGACTTGAATCAGATCTTTGGGATATCTAAAATTCGGGATTAGCCCCTTTGCTTTCCCTAGGACATCTGAGACAAGGGCGCTATGCTCTCTGGAATGTGAGCTCCACTCCTGAATGGGTAGGCTGCTCTGCCTCTGCCTCTCCTTTCATAAATCTTAAAGATGCTCCAGGACAGGTTGATACATCTTTGAACTGAGTAGGGGAGGGAGGAAGAGAAAGAGAGAGAAAGGAAGAGGTAAAGGAGAGAGGAAAGAAGAAGTGATGTTTCTGTTTATTGTTGTTCAATTGATTTTACTCCTCCTGCAATTAAATTTAAGTTAGCATGTCTGCCAGAATGCTGTCATTTCTCTTCTCCCCCAGCTCCCTTCTCTTTCACCTTCCTAGGGGTTTTGCAATTGCTGCATCCAGCTGGTAAAAAGAAAGGGAGTATGAATGAGTGAGCAAGGAGGAGAGAGAAGAAAATAAGTAGGCAAAGGAACCAGGGGAGAACAGAAAATGAGGGAGGAATGTAGTCTGCTTAGACAGAGTCCAGATGAAGCAGAAAATAGGGTTGTGGAGACCCAGGAGAAAAGACTTAAGAGTGAAAAATTTAGGGAGCACTAGGAACTTGGCAGAAGTTTCAAGGAGTATCGTTAAGCTCTCTGGAGACAGAAAGAAGATGAGGAGAGGGGGAACACTCAAGAATGTAGGAAAGGAGACAAACAGTAGCTCTTTTTCTGCTGCCAATATATTTTTCTTGCTGGCAGCCACTCCCAGAAAGAATGGGTTAAAAACTGCTGTGTTCAGATAAATATGTTCCTCTCTCTTTGGTAGTCTGTTTGAAGCAGTCTACCTTGAGGGATCTTAGATTTGAGGTGAGGGAGAGCTCTAAGATTAGAGCCTGTGGTCAACATAAACTTTGTGTTCCTGAGGTTCCACAAGTAAAAGTCTGGAAAAAAACTGTAATGTGCTCAAATATTCATTTGTTTTTAATGCCTTTTATAAATAGATGTGCCCTTTCTTCTTGAGGGAAATGGAACTGAAGAACTTTGTCTTTTGACTTCAGGAAAACTAAGCTATTCTCTATCATGGGCCTTAGATGAAAATGGTGTTCCTCTGACACCTATGTCACAGTCATTAAGATCTGCTTACTGCAGGTAATAAATGTTTATGCTTGAAAAATAATGCCAATCCTCAGCAAAGCATCACACAAGACCTAAAAAGGGAAAATTCTAGAAACAGTAGGAACAGTTTAGTTTACTTGGATGTTGCTTTATTTTTTATTTGTATTTATAAATATGTAAAATATTTATTGATTTTATTTATAGTCACTCTACTAAGACAATAAGTATCTTTGTATGTAAGAGAATGTATCTCTTCAATGCTTAGGATTAGAGCCACATGGATGATGAGAGAGGAAGTTCCACAGTCCTTAAATTGTAGGCAAAGGCCAAGATTCCGAAGGATTTTACTTCTGGGACCTTTATATCTCCCAATCATTCTGGATTATGAAAGAATCATTTTTTGCATTATCAATTTGCTGGAAGAAATTGCTGAACATAGAAATTTCATCTATATCCCAGGACTTCCTAGAGGAATTGGGATTAACTGCTAGACCACATCCACAAACAGGATTACTAGAAGTAAAGTAAAATTCTATAAAAATGATGATAATGCTGGCTTACCTATTGTGCTATGTTTGAGTAAGATGGTAAATATAAAGGACCAAAAGATCCCATCGTTTAAAAATTAGTGAATGATGATAACAAGAAGATAGCATTTCCCCTCTCCATCTAAACACATATTTTTTAAAAAAACATGGCTATATCCAACTATATGACATTATGGGAAAGGCAGAACTATGGAGACAGTAAAAAATGTGAGTGGTTGCCAGGGGTTAGGAAGAGAGAGGGATGAATAGGCAGAGCACACAGGATTTTTAGGGCAGTGAGACTACTCTGTATGATACTATAATTGTGGATACATGTCATTATGTATTTGCCAAAATCCATATAATGTAAGACACCAAGAGTAAACCCTAATGTAAATCATGGACTTTGAGTGATAATGATGGGTCAGCATAGGTTCATGGATTATAATAAGTGCAATTCTTTTATTGCAACAAACATAATAAATTGTAACCCTGGTGCAGGATGTTGATAGTGAGGTAGGCTGTGCAGGGTGTTTTAGGGGAAAAATGGACAATTAATAAGGGTAATTCATTTTGGCACTAGTGAATAAGCTTTTAATATGCTGAACGATTATTTTCTTGTGTTTCTTAGTATTTCCCTAACACAGTCCCCACTGCAGCTATTTTTAATCTTTGCCTCATCATACTATTCTTTGCCTTTTTCTTGGAGTCAGATGTTTGTTCTCCTCACTCTAAAGCTAGCTTTTATACAAGTAATTTGGAACTTTCCTTCATCTCTGTTAGGATTCTGCTGACATATTTATATCCTTTTCTTATCTTTTCTTCAACTTTTCCGTTTCCTATGCTATAAGTCTTTTGTATCCAAGAAGCCTTCTGTGCTTTGAAACAAAGAAAAATCCAAGCATTTGATTGAACCCTGAAAACACTTTCTGGTTGTTTTTCCCACCCAAGTCCTCATATGGGTGGTCTACTGGTCTGCATACATTGCCTCTACTTTTAATTCACACATTTCATCCTTAACCCAACTCAGTTATTCCTGAAGGCTACCAGGGACCTTCTGGACATATTCATTGGCCCGTCCTCCTCGTTTTGCTTCTTGACGTCTCTTGTCTCATGGCTTCTGTGATGCTGCACTTAACAGTTCCTGTTAGTTGGGAACTCAAATTTATAAAAGATTGAGAGTAATTCTGCAAGATTGGAACAGATGACAGGTTTCAACAGGGAATGAATTGCAGGAGAGGTTTTCAAAGTTCAGAGTCCTTTCTAAAGTGAACTAGAAGTAAAACTTTACAGTTGGGGCCTCTGAGATCAGAGAAGGAAGTTACAGAACTCCCCTCCTCTACAGCTGTGGGAGCCCAAGGACTGGTGAGGAGCAGTGGTTCTAGGAACGGGATGGGTGCTCCAAAAGGCAAGATTGACTTGTGAGAGTCAGAGCATGGAGCCAAAGGAGAGCAGAAAGAAAGTATGTTCATTCACTGTTTCGCTCACTCATTCATTCATTTATTCATCAACTACTGACAGAGCCAGAGACAAAGAAGTGAACGAAAAGAAGATCTTAGAATGCTTCAGTATAACATTAGGCACATCTCTCCAATCCCATGTTGTCTAGAGTTTTTGTTTAATACACTTTTAAAACATAAAACAGTTTTTCTTACACTCACTAGTTAATTATTTTCTGACGTGGTTAATTGACTTTTATGTTTGCCCTCATTTCTTACCTCCCACACCTTTCATTCTGGATTTACTTGCTGAAAGTTGCTCCTTTAATGATTCAGTTTTCATGGCTAGCAAGCTTGTTTAGTCTTTGTATATCTGAAAATGTATTTATATTTTCCTCCTTCTTGAATAACTGTTTAGATGGGCATAAAATTTGAGGCTGATGTTTATTTTCCCTATTTGAAGCTATAGTTGCATTATCTCCTGGGATTTATCACAGCTGTTTAAAAGTCTGCCATCAGTCTAAACATTAGTATTTTGTAGATTGTCTTTTCTCCCTGCTAACTTTAAAATTTTTTGCTTAATTCATAGAGACAAAGCCAGGGGCTGAGGGGAGGGAGGAATGGAGAGTTATTGTTTAATCATACAGAATTTCTGTTTGGAATGATGAAAAATTCTGGATGTACATAGTTACGGTGGTTGAACAATACTGTGGGTATACTTAATATCACTGAATTATATTACTTGCTTAGCATTTGGTTGTGAAGGAGGGGGCGCAGATGACCAAGGAATTTTGCCATAGCCCACAGCTAAACACCTGTAGGGCCAGCTGGGGGAATCATTATAGCAAGGGCAGGAGATGTTCTGTGGTCTTTATTACTTCCCCTGAGGTAGAAATCTGGAGACTACCTTGAAATACAATTACAACCTAATTTTTTTAGGCTATAATGGGCTAAGTTTCTCTCCCTAATCTATTCATTGACATTTAAACTGTACCTCAGCCTTTGTTCTCTAGGGGACCTGGGCTAAGAATCTTCCCATGAGAAGGAAAATTTGTTACATGATGGTGTTAAGGGTGTCAAGCCCTAGATATCTCTTATGACAAAGACATTAAAACAGTTTAAATATGAGGGCAGACATAGGAATTAAAGAAAGGAAGAATACTCAAACTTTACCTATTTGTAATTTTGCTTAACATCCTATCATACCAAGCATTGGCTTTGTTAGCAATAGCTTCCAAAGATTTATCATAAAAATATGAATAGATACTGATGGAAAGTAGACAGTGTAAAATGTTGGAAAGTAGACAGTGTAAAATGAATGTCCATGTTTGGGTTGGCATTACTGAATCTGAGTCAGAACCGTATTTCTGGAATCCTAGTTTATGGTCTGGAATATTTCTTGAGTACTTTTCAGAAAGGATCTTAGAAATCTTCTAGTCCAAATTGCTCTAATTCTACATGATGAAACAAATTATCTATGAAGAGAGAGATTAAATAACTGGGATAATTGATGGCTGAAAATAAACCCTTACTGTTTAGGGTTGAATTCCTTCTGCACTTAGCCTATAGTTGAGGTCACTAAGGATGCATTATGAGTCTAGCCTATCTTTTATAGCTCTCTTAACTTCTGAAGATGGCCTCATATGACCAAAGATATTCTTCTGGCCCATACTTCCCAGTTAATTGTATTACATACTCTATATTATGTTTCAACTGTAAAGATATAGCCTAAAGATTCTTTTTATATTGTGGACTTTAGATAGCAAAGATGAATATTTACAGACTTTGCCCTTAAGAAGCTTACTTGTCTCTTAAGGGAGGGGTAGACATTTATCAAAAAGCTATGATAGGGCCTCCCTGGTGGCGCAGTGGTTGAGAGTCCGCCTGCCGATGCAGGGGACACGGGTTCGTGCTGCGGTCCGGGAAGATCCTACGTGCCGCGGAGTGGCTGGGCCCGTGAGCCATGGCTGCTGAGCCTGCGTGTCCGGAGCCTGTGCTCCGCATCGGGAGAGGCCACAACAGTGAGAGGCCCGCGTACCGCAAGAAAAAAAAAAGCTATGATACACAGCTGGGTGGTTTGTGACCACCTAGAGGGGTGGGATAGGGAGGGTGGGAGGGAGGGAGATGCACGAGGGAAGAGATATGGGAACATATATATATGTATAACTGATTCACTTTGTTATAAAGCAGAAACTAACACATCATTGTAAAGCAATTATACTCCAAAAAAGATGTTTAAAAAAAAAAAAGCTATGATACAGTTAGAAAGTGAGAAGAACCAGGAAAGATATCACATCTAAACCTTCTATTTTATCCTTAAACACAGGATAAGCTTTATCTTTAAATACCTGGAATGGGTAGGTTTTATCCCATATAACAGATTTATCACCTGCATATTATATACAAATTCACAAAATATTTTTCTTTATGTTAGTGTGTTAAGGAATGTAGATGCAAGAGGTGTTCCTGGAATTCCATGGCTTATTAATGCACAGAAACTTTTTGAATGGGCAAATGAGGTCAGAATTGACCCAAATAATCCAGAATATTCTGATTTAATGGAATTTGTTATGGTAAGTTATAGCAAATATCTGTACTGTAAATATATTTTATTTCTTAAGCTCTACACTCTCATACTCCTCCACAGTTTGCAGTGTATTTTTCTAGGCATTAGGAGGCATTAAAAGTAAATCTGAGGACAGATAGAGTTTTCAGCCAGTTTATAGTATTGTAAGGCAGTTAGAAATTCAGCAACTGAAATAATTTCTACTTTAGGCCTGATGATTGGTATTCTGCCACTATTTAGCAGCCCTTGCTTGGTGCATCTTGCATCCAGGCTGACATCTATTGTACATCTACTGAATGCCAGCCATATTATTAAATGCTGAGGATTTTAAAGATGATTTATAGACACACTCCTTCCCTCAAAGACTCTATTATCTATTCACTTCTGCTACTCCTCCTTACAGCCAACTGAACTGCTCTGTGTGCTCCAAACAGGCTTTCTTCATACCTTTATTCATGTCATTCCCTCTCTTTAGAAGGGCACCTATAGCAGCTGTCTTACCCACCCTGCAAGTCTGGTAAATCCTTCCTTGGCAACCTCAGTTATATACGGGCTTTTCTTCCCTTGCCCTCCTGTTAACTTTTTTTCTTTTTATAAACTCTTATGGCTCTAATAGCATTCTGCCTTTTACCTTAGTTATTCGTCCATGTGCTTTATCTTTCCTTGTGGAACTACAACTAGTAAATCCTTGTCTCTCTTATGGCAGCTAGCACTTTTCCTTGCATGTACCATGTACTCACATTTACATTTATTGAATAAAGCAGTGCATGCATAGATTATTGCAATTAAGTTTCTTCAGATCAGAGCTTCTCAACTGATGTGCTGAATTGATTACATGTGTATAGAAATATTGATCCTCTGTCGACTCATAGGGCAACCAGACACAAAAACTCTCATCTTTTAACCCACTGTGCAGTACACATGTTTTCATTTTCTGTATAAATCATGACCAGGAAAAGGTTGAGAAACTGCATAGGCCAGATTCTGCTTTTTTTTTTTTTTTTTTTTTTCAGATTTTCTGTACAGATTCAGTTGCTCCATTTCCTATTTCTATTGCAACTCTCATATCTCACAGTTAGGGGGAAAAACTGTTTTGAAATAATTCTTGAATTTTAAAAAATTAATATTTTAAGTAAAGACTTTACATTATTGGTGTTTTATAGTACATGAAACATAAAGAACAGGATATTCCAAAGTATTTTCGTCTCAAACAGTTGCAAGATGAATTTAACTTTGTTTCTGAAGAGGAAATGAAAAAGAGTAAACGTTTCCAGCTATTGCAACTTAGAAATGCAGGTCAATTAGATGTTTTCCTTCTGCCGCAAATGCCCCTGTATGACAGAGAGATTCCAGATTTACTCTTCCAGGTACTTGGTTTCTATTTGAATGTAGTTAATTCTATGATAAGTTAATGTTTTGCTGCTTTAAATCTATCTTAATTTTTTTTAAACTGATAATCTGTAGACAACAATTTTCCCCTCTTAAATTTTTTTAAATTGAAGTATTGTTGATGAACAATATTTATATAAGTTTTATAGGTGTACAATATAGTGATTCACAACTTTTAAAGGTTATACTCCATTTATAGTTACTTATAAAATATTGGCTATATCCCCTGTGTTGTACAACATATCCTTGTAGCTTATTTTATAGATGATGGTTTGTACCTCTTAATCTTCTACCCCTATATTGCCCTTCCCCACTTCCCTCTCCCCACTTGTAACCGCTAGTTTGTTCTTTATATCTGTGAGTCTCTTTTTTGTTGTTGTTATATTCAGTTGTTTGAAACAATATGTTTTGTTGGACATATTAGGCAACATGTTGGACATGGATAGGCAACAGTCATGTCCATGTTGATAATACTTTCTCTTTCACAATTAAGTCGAGCTTGTTTCATGGGAATTTTTCTTTCTTGATTTTTTTGGGATCCCCTTTTCTTTAGGCATTAAAAACGTATAGCTTTCCCAAATTTCAGAAAGTCCTTAGCTTAACTTTGCAACTTAGTTGTCCCAACAACCTATTTCACAGCCAGACTCCTTTAAGTGTATTATAAATTTACATAAATATTGTGGTTTTTATTGTAAAATGTATCACCAATTTAATAGCAACTTTGGGGGATAAGGGAGAGAAACACTACCACATTAAACATGCTTGATTGTAAAGCACATCTCAATTTCAGAAACTTTAAAATGTGGGGAAAAAAGAAAGAAAGAAAAGTTCATCTTATGCTGTGTAGTGATGGTGTGCTGGAGCCTGCTGGCACCAGCTGTTAAGAGCCTGTTGTGTGCATCTCTTCCCTGCTCCACCTTCAGTGATTTCATGTTGGTTGCTTTAAATGTATTGCTGGGAGAATGTCTACACCATAAATCAGCAAATGCTGCAAATTGGGGCTTCCCCTCCCACTCCCAGAAAACTGGCTGTTAAACATTTACCAGCACTCCACTAGGCTTAAAAGAACGGAATTATAAGAGCTAATTCCTGTAGAAAAAAACAATTGTACTAATCCTAACACTCGTGCTTGCAAAGAGATGGTTCAAGAAGAAAGAAACCAGTGTTCCATCTCTGAAGAAAATGCCTGTGTAGTAGAATTACCACTGTAGGGTGATGTCAGCCAACTTAAAGATAGCAGATGCTGATGAAGGATATTGAGGTTTATACATCTTATAAGTCAGAAAAGGTGAATGCCTTATACTAAAATTGGTTATAACAAGTTTATTAACTCTGGTGAGTTATTATCAATTGATAAAAAATGGATAAACTTTTTGATATTTGTTTTCATTTGATTCTGGACTGAAGGGAAATAGCAGCAAGCCACTTAATATTAAAAATAGTAAAAGTTACTTATAAAAAGGTTTATGTTTTTTTCTTGTTGTTGCCACTCAGCCATCCTTTAGCTGTTATACCCTAATATAGAGGAGACACAAACAAAACTATACAGGACTCATTACATTTAAAACTCAAGTAATAGTGGGAAGACACTCATGGATGAACCAAGTGGATTGTCTGAGAATCTCTTTTGGTGTGGCTCAGAGGTGAAAGAGGAAATGCAAATTAATGATTTTTCAATGCTAATATCATGGCACCACCAGTTAGCACATATGACTATTATAGTCATAGATTATTCATTATTTTCACAAACATGGGTGAGTAGAAATAATTATTCTGTTTGTATTCACAAACAGACCAATTGATATTTGGCTTTGGAAAGCATTGCTCAACTTTTAATTGTGATTCATCTGTTTTGAGACCTTAGGAATTTCAGTTAGTAAACTGCAGTGGGAAGACCTTGGCTTAGAATGGCTGAAAAGTTATTCAGTTTCCTCCTGTTTATCTCAATGATTGAATTTAATTCTACAGTTCCATAAACTACTATGGGCAAAGCACAATGCTCAGCATAATTGAGGATATAACATCATAAAAAAGGAAGAATTTCTGCTTCTGAAACTAGGGGCTTTGCTAACTTTCCTTATCTTGTACAAACTATTGAGAGAACACAAAAAGAGGGAAAGCAACCCAACTCATTTTCTGAGGTTGATGACCTTCATGCCAAAATTGGACAAAGAAAGCAAAACATGATCATTTTAGGTCAATTTCACTTATGAGCATAGATGTGAAATTACTAATAAAATTTTATCAAATCAAAAAGCAATATATTATGTATAAATATATAATTATACACCATAATCTAGTAGGGTTTATTTCCAGATAACAGAGCTAAACTAATCTAATTAAGGAATCTATTAATATAATTTACCACATTAACAGACTTAAGGAAGGAAAAAATATGCTCCTTTTAAATGCCCAAGGGACTTCCTTGGTGGTCCAGTGGTTAAGATTTCGCCTTCCAATGCAGGGGGTGCGGGTTCCATCCCTGGTCAGGGAGCTAAGATCCCACATGCCCGGAGACATCTTCAGCCTGTCCCCTTCCTCCTCCTCCTCCCTCCCTTTTACTCCCCCCTCCCCCTCATCCTCCTCCCCTCCTCCTCCTCCCCCCTCCTTCTCCCCTCCTCCTCCTCCTCTAATTTGTTTACAAGAAAGATGAGGAATAAAGGAACAAGTTAAATGACACCACAAAGAAACAATCAGACAAATTTGGAATGTGGGCCAACTGGCTAACAAGTACAACTGTTTCTCTCTGTTGCATTTTGATCTCTTTAAAAGGTCATCATTTTTAGACCTAAATAGACATTTCTTCAAAGACATACAGATGGCCAACAGGCACATGAAAAGATGCTCAATATTGCTAATTATTGGAAAAATGCAAATCAGAACTACAGTGAGGCACCTCCTCACACTAGTCAGAATGGGCATCATCAAAAAGTCTACAAATTAAATTAATGCTGGAGAGGGTGTGGAGAAAAGAGAACCCTCCTACACTGTTGGTGGGAATGTAAATTTGTGTAGTCACTATGGAGAACAGTATGGAGGTTCTTTAAAAACTAAAAATAGAGTTATCATGTGATCCAGCAATCTCACTCCTGGGCATACATCCAGAGAAAACTCTAATTCAAAAAGATACATGTACCCCAATGTTCATAGCAGCACCATCTAAAATAGCCAAGACATGGAAGCAGCTTGAGTGTCCATTGACAGATGAATGGATAAAGAAGATGTGGTATATGTATATAATGGAATATTACTCAGCCATAAAAAGAATGAAATAATGCCATTTACAGCAACATGGATGGACCTAGAGATTATTATACTAAGTGAAGTAAGTCAGAAAGAGAAAGACAAATACCATATGATATCACCTTCAATTTAGGAAATGCATTACAAAGTCTTAAAAAGAGAGCTGTGCAATTATGTGCTCATACACATACATCCCTTGACGGTATTAGGTTTGCTAGGAATTTCCAGGTTGGAATCAATAGCAATTTTCTAGAATTTTGTAAAGCCAGCATTTGGCTCTCTGATGTAAATCTTGTTCTCAATAAAATAAGATGAAAGAAAAAAATATCATATGATACCACTTATATGTGGAATGTAAAAAAATGATACAAATGAACTTATTTACAAACAGAAACAGACTCATAGACATAGAAAACAAATTTATGATTACCAAAGGGGAAAGGGGGTGGGGGAGGGATAAATTAGGAGTTTGGGATTAGCAGATACAAACTACTATATATAGAATAAATAAACAACAAGGTCATACTCTATAGCACAGTGAACTTTATCCATATCTTGTAATAAGGTATAATGGGAAAAAATCTGAAGAGAATATATATATTACATATATATGGAGATATACAATATATATATGGTGAAAAAACAGCAATTGGTGAAATTTGGATATTGGACTATTATGTAATATTGATAATTGAATAATAGATATATTGGAAAATCGTTAGTTTTGTTGTCTGTGATTATGGCACTGTGGTTGTGTCCTTAGTAATTGGAGATTCATGCTGAAGTATTTACTTAGGAATGAAGTGTCATGGTGTCTGTAATTTATACTTTGAGATATTTAGCCATAAAAAAGAAAACAAAAGAAACAGATTAAGCAAACATGACAAAATATTAATTACTTAATCTAAAGTGTAGGTGCATAGATTTTAACATTCTTTCTAATTTTCTGTATGTTTGAAAAACTTGAGGAAAAATTAAAAACAAAAAATAAATAGCATTCTATACACCAACAAAAACCCACTAAAAATGTAACTTAACAAAGATACACCCTACAGTAGCAATAAAAACTCTTAGATTCATAGGAATATATTGAACAAAACATGTACAAAAACTTAATGGAGAGAATTATAAAACATTTTTGAATGGTGTAAAATTAGATTCAGACCTCACAAAAGAAATAAATACCATGTGTAATGAAGAATACACATGAAATGCAAAACTTTAAATGTATATCTTAATCTTGGGCAGGAAAGTATTTCTTAAACAAAACACAAAAAGTATAAATTATAAAGAAATAGATTAATAAACTTGATAATATTAAAGTTTAAATCCCACAGATTAGGAAAAGATATTTGCAAATTATATATTAATTAATAAAATTAATATCCAGAGTATTTAAGTAACTCCTATAAATTAGTACTTTTTAAATAAATAAAGTGATATGAAATAGTAATATAATATATCCCTAGGTAAAAAGTTGTTACTTGTCAACAGGATTAATTTCAAGATTTCTTGTGGATAATTAGAAAAACAAATAAATTACTTTCAGATAATTTATCTACTTAAGATAAGAGATACTTCATAATTTTTGTGTCATCTTTAATGCTCTCTATAATGTAAAATGATTTCAGTGTGCAGTTAGGAAAGTATCCCACAAATGCAGATATAACAGATGCAATTTATTCTAAATTATATAGATGAAGCATCCTGACAAATAATCTTATACCAACTGCTGGATGTTAAATTAAAGTTATTGATTATGTTCAGCATATTTTGACTACTTACTGTATGCCATGCACTTTATAGATATTGTTTCAGTTAAATCTCACAGCAATCCTGTGACATATTAATAACAGTAATATTATAATTATTACAAAAGAGGAAACTGAGGTCTGCAGTAGTTAATTGTCTTTTTCCCAAACCACAAAGTTAGTAAATGGCAGGGCCAACTTGAATCCAGGACTATGGCCTCCAAAGCCCACTCTCTTGACCCTTATACTCTACCACTTTCCATTTCTTTTGTTTCTAGTGATTACCAGGTATATGCATGCATAAAGAATAGTTGTCAATCGTCTTTACATTTTCTTTTTTTTTTTTTTTGTGGTATGTGGGCCTCTCACTGTTGTGGCCTGTCCCGTTGCGGAGCACAGGCTCCGGACACGCAGGCTCAGCGGCCATGGCTCATGGGCCCAGCCGCTCCGCGGCATGTGGGATCTTCCCAGACCGGGGCATGAACCCGTGTCCCCTGCATTGGCAGGCGGACTCTCAACCACTGCGCCACCAGGGAAGCCCTACATTTTCTTATAATTTTCTCAATCGCAAATTTTTTCTCAATCATTACTCAGTTTTAAAAGATGAATGGACCTCCTCCTAGAAGCAAACAAAATATGTGTTCTTAGCTAATTCTCATTGGGAGAATCTAAAAGAAGTTTTCTCTCCTCTCAGTTCCAGAGTGTTGCCAATATCTCCTACACATGAACTGAAATGAGTAGTTAATATTTTATTGCAGTGTATCATATCTAAACTCTGTTACATTCAATAAGTGAAACTAATTTAATTCTCTGTTTATAGGAATATGAAAGTCAGATAGAGAAGGATATGTCCATTTCAGATATGAATCCTATTACCGCACAAAGGATTAATTCTGCCAATTTTCTGAAAAAGGTAACAACAACAAAATAGTTTTATCAATATGTTTGAATTTACTTTTGTGAAAACTGGTCTGCTGGATGCACAGTACTATACTCTTCCCAGAGAGTCAGATGGACAGACTTGCTTACTCATCACCTCTTTCTGATCACTGAGGGGTTTTCTGCTCTATTCAGACTTCCTTTTCAGAGTTAGTTACTGACCATCTGTAAATGTACACTGTTGATGTACATTGTTGATGCAGCAGTTACTTCAATTGACAGCAAACTCATTATTAAAGCATATCCCAACTGTTTCCGTTTACAAATGAACATTAAAGACTTCCCATCTCTTTTTGACCCTAAAAGTTCACTTTGGGAAGCACGCCAGCATTTTGCCAGAATCCCTAGTTTTATTAATAACTCATAATGCTGTACACCAGAGCAGTTCATGGGACAAAGGGGTGGAGGAGCTACTAGGAGACAGAACACCCTAACAAAGCCTAAACCAGGTTTGAGGTGGAATCCCTCACTGAATTTCCCTCCTGATTTCTTTCTACTGACCCCTCATCGCTCCAGCGACTATATGTATATAGATCCATAATGCCCAGCACAGTGCTCTTCACTCAGAAAATGTTGAGAAATGTTTGAACAATTAATGAAGTAAGGGATAAAATTGAAGGCTGAGGAGGTTTCTAAGACTTCTGCAAGAGTAGAATCTATAACCTTTGCTATTGGGCACCAGAGCAGCCTTTTAGGGTAACTTGAAAAGAAGCAGAGAGCCATGGAAAGATCTAAGAGATACATACAAATCCCTTGTGGAGACAGGAGAGAAGCAACCTTGTGTGACTAGAAGATCCCTAGGCAGGTATGTGAAGACCTGTTCTGACCATCCTGTTTGTCTTTGGGCGGGTAATCTATGCACTGAGTCCTGCCTTATTGTTCTATAAAAACAGACAATAGGGCTTCCCTGGTGGTGCAGTGGTTGAGAGTTCGCCTGCCGATACAGGGGACACAGGTTCGTGCCCCGGTCCGGGAAGATCCCACATGCCGTGGAGCGGCTGGGCCCTTGAGCCATGGCCGCTGAGCCTGCGCGTCCTGAGCCTGTGCTCCGCAATGGGAGAGGCCACAACAGTGAGAGGCCCGCGTACCGCAAAAAAAAAACACAACAGACAATAACAATGTCTGCCTTGCTTTACTTCTGAAGTAAGGGGCAAATAAGATAGAACCTCAAGGGCTATGCTAGTTTGTACTCTGTTCCTATGGAAGTGTGGTGGAAATGCAGACCACTATAGCTATTGTAGCCTGAAAGAGCACCTCCTCTTTATCGCTGGCAGACTTTTTCCACTCACTCTTGCCCCTCCTACACCTTCCTCATTAGCTCCATATATATTTTTTTAAGTTGAGATGTGATTTAATAATGATATTTATGTCTTAGGAAATAAAGAGGTGTTCTTACTCATAAGAAAAGAGAATACATATCCTTCTTATGCCTTCTCTTTTTTTGGTGTATGAGGAAGCCCAGAAGGGAGGGCAGCAAAAGATCAGGAAGGTGGTAAGAGAGCAAGTGTCTGAGGATTCTTGACTTTCATATAGGAATCCTGGGAAGGAGTTTTAAGAACTCCTTGTGTGATTGGGTTTCACCTTCTTGTGAAGACTTCTTTGCTATCTCAGGATAGTTTAAAACTACAAGTTCAAGGGATAATTACTTTAATTGCAGGTACTGGAATCCTGCTTTGACACTGGAGGCCTAATAGGGCCATCGTGTTTAAATCCTGCTGTGGGAGGGACTGTGAGTTATATGCATTACACTTCCTGCTGTGTTACTGGGGTCAGTGGTCGCTGAGGCCGGGATTGGAGCAGTAAAGTCCCAGCAGTCTCAAGGATTGCTAGATAAAGTTTTGCTGAAATATTTGCATCTAAGGGGCCAGTGCTTCTCCTCAACCTATCCCTTTCATTAATTTACTCAATAAATACTTATTGGGCACCTGCTATGAATCAGTCATTATACTAGACACTGGAATTACAGCAGTAAACAAAATAGACTAAAATCCCTGGCCTCCTAGAGGAGGTCGTTCTGGTGGAGGAAGTCAGATAATGAACAGAACATTAGTATGTTAGAAAGTGATATGCACTATGACAAGTGAAGTAGGAAGAGAGGACAGGAGTGTGTATGGGGGTGGGGGGGTCAGGTGTGATTTTAGATAAGGGAAAGCCTTCCTTAGATCAAGGAAAGAGAAGCTAACGCTTCAGCAAAAGACCTGAAGTGAACTCAAAGATCTAGCCATGGAGGTTTTTTGGGAGAAGAACATTCCAGGCTGATGGAACCACATGTGAAAACTGTGAGGAAGGAATATGCGTGGCCTATGGGGGGAACAGCAAGGAGCTCAGTCTGTGTGATAGCAAGGGAGTAAGGGAGAGGGAGAGAGAAAGAGAGAAAGACAGAGAGAGAAAGCACAAGTGAGAAGGCTCAAGCACAATGATGGGGTCAGAGGGAGGAGGGGTGTGGTTCACCTTCAAAGGAAACAATTTGTTCCCCACATGGCAGGGTAATTCTTAGGAATTATAATTTCCCATTCTCCTATCACCCCATTTTCCTGTCAAATTTAAGCAGATCATTAAGCTCTAGGTTACATTATCTTTGGGATGATTTGTGGCAGGACAGAAAGCAGAAAATTGCCTCCAGACACACTTCTTCCTGGTTTCATTTCTAAAAGTCTAAACATGTGAAGCATGAGGTTAGAAGAGAAAGGGAGGGATTTCCTTAGACTAAAAAGAAGAATTGCAGAGTCCTTGGAGGAACCAAGGTCTGTGGGTTCTGCAAGTAGCAAGGGCTTAGGGGAATGGCTCTGTTCAAGCACTAAATATCTTACCAAGCTGACAGAAAGAGAGCTTAAGGTCAGAATAGGATGGACTCAAAGGAAATACAGAAATGTGACCACATTTCCTTGTGGATCAAGATTTGTGTGTGTACAAGTGACTGTTGTAGAAACACATTCACAGGATAATCATCTCCTTTGGTGAAGATTAGCTCTGTCCACGTATACTGTGAGTTAGGTGGAAAAAGAGATGAGAGGGACATTAATGAGAGCGTTAGGAATGATTTTAATAATGGTAGCAAACAGAACCATACTTTCACTTACCTAATTCCCCTTTCCATTCATTGCTTGAAAAAATTAGGAGTAAAAAATAGTGACACCAGTAGCATTGTATATACTTAATCTTAAAATATAAACTGTGCATTTCTTTAAATTCTAAAAATTTTTTTGTAGATGAGAAGGTTGATAATGAAAAGAATTGCCAAAGTTAGCAAATTTAACTTATCAGATATTGTGGCTGATTATGAAGAAATTGTATCTGCAAGGTACATACTAAAATTATTATTATTTAAGTACAAAATATAAAGCTATAAGATAATACCTTCAAAGTCCTCTAATAAGTTCTCTATTTTTATATTAATTAAGTTAATGTCAAAATGCAATTACAAAGTATAAAATGAAATACAGTGACTTAAATATTTTTGGTCATTTTTAAATTGCATTTTGGACATAGCTATATGATTTGTATTTTCAATTGTATAATATTTTAGATTTTAACTCTCTCCTTATTGATAGTTCTTAGGGCAAGAAAGAAAAAAAAAAGAAATACCTTTGTCCCAAATTAGTTTTGCCCTAAGATTTCCCTGTCCCGAGACCTCTACTGCAAAAGTCATTGCTGGTAGCACCACACACTAAGCCTGTAATCTCTCCCTTTCAAAACGGAATCCTCAGCCATATAAGGGCTCTGTGCTCCACAGGCAGCAGCTGGGGGAGCCTTTGGCTGAAGTAGCTCAGTTCTCATACTGTCCTATCTGCGAAACTTAAGGGTGGGAGCAGAAATTAGGGATGCTGCGTTTGGGGAAACCGCCCTGGGACCACTTGCAGATTCTTAGTATTAATAATAAGGTTTTAATTGGGGTAGGATGCTGAAATCTATTTTTGGCCGGGGGGGGGTTCTATTCTAAAATATACCTTGAAGTAATTCTTTCATGGGCACATTTTTTTTTTTTTTAGAAAATTTTTTTATTAGTTTCTGCTTTATAACAAAGTGAATCAGTCATACATATACATCTGTTCCCCCATCCCTTCCCTCTTGCGTCTCCCTCCCTCCCACCCTCCCTATCCCACCCCTCCAGGCGGTCACAAAGCACCGAGCTGATCTCCCTGTGCTATGCAGCTGCTTCCCACTATCTATCTACCTTACGTTTGGTACTGTATATATGTCCATGCCTCTCTTTCGCTTTGTCACAGCTTACCCTTCCCCCTCCCCATATCCTCAAGTCCATTCTCAAGTAGGTCTGTGTCTTTATTCCCGTTTTACCCCTAGGTTCTTCATGACATTTTTTTTAAATTCCATATATATGTGTTAGCATACGGTATTTGCCTTTCTCTTTCTGACTTACTTCACTCTGTATGACAGACTCTAGGTCTATCCACCTCATTACAAATAGCTCAGTTTCGTTTCTTTTTATGGCTGAGTAATATTCCATTGTATATATGTGCCACATCTTCTTTATCCATTCATCCGATGATGGACACTTAGGTTGTTTCCAACTCTGGGCTATTGTGAATAGAGCTGCAATGAACGTTTTGGTACCTGTCTCTTTTTGAATTATGGTTTTCTCAGGGTATATGCCTAGTAGTGGGATTGCTGGGTCATATGGTAGTTCTATTTTTAGTTTTTTAAGGAACCTCCATACTGTTCTCCATAGTGGCTGTACCAATTCACATTCCCACCAGCAGTGCAAGAGTGTTCCCTTTTCTCCACACCCTCTCCAGCATTTATTGTTTCTAGATTTCTTGATGATGGCCATTCTGACTGGTGTGAGATGATATCTCATTGTAGTTTTGATTTGCATTTCTCTAATGTTTAATGACGTTGAGCATTCTTTCATGTGTTTGTTGGCAGTCTGTATATCTTCTTTGGAGAAATGCCTATTTAAGTCTTCTGCCCATTTTTGGATTGGGTTGTTTGTTTTTTTGCTATTGAGCTTCATGAGCTGCTTATAAATTTTGGAGATTAAATCTTTGTCAGTTGCTTCATTTGCAAATATTTTCTCCCATTCTGAGGGTTGTCTTTTGGTCTTGTTTATGGTTTCCTTTGCTGTGCAAAAGCTTTGAAGTTTCATTAGGTCCCATTTGTTTATCTTTGTTTTTATTTCCATTTCTCTAGGAGGTGAGTCCAAAAGAATCTTGCTGTGATTTATATCAGAGAGTGTTCTGCCTATGTTTTCCTCTAAGAGTTTGATAGTTTCTGGCCTTACATTTAGGTTTTTAATCCATTTTGAGCTTATTTTTGTGTATGGTGTTAGGGAATGATCTAATTTCATACTTTTACATGTCCCTGTCCAGTTTTCCCAGCACCACTTATTGAAGAGGCTGTCCTTTCTCCACTGTACATTCCTGCCTCCTTTATCAAAGATAAGTTGACCATATGTGCGTGGGTTTATCTCTGGGCTTTCTATCCTGTTCCATTGATCTACCTTTCTGTTTTTGTCCCAGTACCACACTGTCTTGATTACTGTAGCTTTGTAGTATAGTCTGAAGTCAGGGAGCCTGATTCCTCCAGCTCCGTGTTTCGTTCTCAAGATTGCTTTGGCTATTTGGGGTCTTTTGTTTTTCCAGACAAATTTTGAAATTTTTTGTTCTAGTTCTGTGAAAAATGCCAGTGGTAGTTTGATAGGGATTGCATTGAATCTGTAGATTGCTTTGGGTAGTAGAGTCATTTTCACAATATTGATTCTTCCAATCCAGGAGCATGGTATATCTCTCCATCTATTTGTATCATCTTTAATTTCTTTCATCAGTGTCTTATAGTTTTCTGCATACAGGTCTTTTGTCTCCTTAGGTAGGTTTATTCCTAGATATTTTATTCTTTTTGTTGCAATGGTAAATGGGAGTGTTTTCTTGATTTCACTTTCAGATTTTTCGTCATTAGTGTACAGGAATGCCAGAGATTTCTGTACATTAATTTTGTATCCTGCTACTTTACCAAATTCATTGATTAGCTCTAGTAGTTTTCTGGTAGCATCTTTAGGATTCTCTATGAATAGTATCATGTCATCTGCAAACAGTGACAGCTTTACTTCTTCTTTTCCAATTTGGAATCCTTTTATTTCCTTTTCTTCTCTGATTGCTGTGGCTAAAACTTCCAAAACTAAGTTGAATAAGAGTGGTGAGAGTGGGCAGCCTTGTCTTGTTCCTGATCTTAGTGGAAATGGTTTCAGTTTTTCACCATTGAGGACGATGTTGGCTGTGGGTTTGTCATATATGGCCTTTATTATGTTGAGGAAAGTTCCCTCTATGCCTACTTTCTGCAGGGTTTTTATCATAAATGGGTGTTGAATTTTGTCGAAAGCTTTCTCTGCATCTATTGAGATGATCATATGGTTTTTCTTCTTCAATTTGTTAATATGGTGTATCACATTGATTGATTTGCATATATTGAAGAATCCTTGCATTCCTGGAATAAACCCCACTTGATCATGGTGTATGATCCTTTTAATGTGCTGTTGGATTCTGTTTGCTAGTATTTTGTTGAGGATTTTTGCATCTATGTTCATCAGTGATATCGGCCTGTAGTTTTCTTTCTTTGTGACATCCTTGTCTGGTTTTGGTATCAAGGTGATGGTGGCCTCATAGAATGAGTTTGGGAGTGCTCCTCCCTCTGCTATATTTTGGAAGAGATTGAGAAGGATAGGTGTTAGCTCTTCTCTAAATGTTTGATAGAATTCGCCTGTGAAGCCATCTGGTCCTGGGCTTTTATTTGTTGGCAGATTTTTAATCACAGTTTCAATTTCAGTGCTTGTGATTGGTCTATTCATATTTTCTATTTCTTCCTGATTCAGTCTTGGCAGGTTGTGCATTTCTAAGAATTTGTCCATTTCTTCCAGGTTGTCCATTTTATTGGCATAGAGTTGCTTGTAGTAATCTTTCATGATCTTTTGTATTTCTGCAGTGTCAGTTGTTACTTCTCCTTTTTCATTTCTAATTCTATTGCTTTGAGTCTTCTCCCTTTTTTTCTTGATAAGTCTGGCTAATGGTTTATCAATTTTGTTTATCTTCTCAAAGAACCAGCTTTTAGTTTTATTGATCTTTGCTATCGTTTCCTTCATTTCTTTTTCATTTATTTCTGATCTGATCTTTATGATTTATTTCCTTCTGCTAACTTTGGGGGTTTTTTGTTCTTCTTTCTCTAATTGCTTTAGGTGCAGGGTCAGGTTGTTTACTCGAGATGTTTCCTGTTTCTTAAGGTGGGTTTGTATTGCTATAAACTTCCCCCTTAGAACTGCTTTTGCTGCATCCCATAGGTTTTGGGTCGTCGTGTCTCCATTGTCATTTGTTTCTAGGTATTTTTTAATTTCCTCTTTGATTTCTTCAGCGATCACTTCGTCATTGAGTAGTGTATTGTTTAGCCTCCATGTGTTTGTATTTTTTACAGATCTTTTCCTGTAATTGATGTCTAGTCTCATAGCATTGTGGTCGGAAAAGATACTTGATACAATTTCAATTTTCTTAAGTTTACCAAGGCTTGATTTGTGACCCAAGATATGATCTATCCTGGAGAATGTTCCATGAGCACTTGAGAAAAATGTGTATTCTGTTGTTTTTGGATGGAATGTCCTATAAATATCAATTAAGTTCATCTTGTTTAATGTATCATTTAAAGCTTGTGTTTCCTTATTTATTTTCATTTTGGATGATCTGTCCATTGGTGAAAGTGGGGTTTTAAAGTCCCCTACTATGATTGTGTTACTGTCGATTTCCCCTTTCATGGCTGTTAGTATTTGCCTTATGTATTGAGGTGTTCCTATGTTGGGTGCATAAATATTTACAATTGTTATATCTTCTTCTTGGATTGATCCCTTGATCATTATGTAGTATCCTTCTTTGTCTCTTGTAATAGTCTTTATTTTAAAGTCTATTTTGTCTGATATAAGAATTGATACTCCAGCTTTCTTTTGATTTCCATTTGCATGGAATATCTTTTTCCATCCCCTTACTTTCAATCTGTATGTGTCTCTAGGTCTGAAGTGGGTTTCTTGTAGACAGCATATATATGGGTTTTGTTTTTGTATCCATTCAGCCAATCTGTGTCTTTTGGTGGGAGCATTTAGTCCATTTACATTTAAGGTAATTATTGATATGTATGTTCCTATTCCCATTTCCTTAATTGTTTTGGGTTTGTTATTGTAGGTATTTTCCTTCTATTGTGTTTCTTGCCTAGAGAAGTTCCTTTAGCATTTGCTGTAAAGCTGGTTTGGTGGTGCTGAACTCTCTCAGCTTTTGCTTGTCTGTAAAGGTTTTAATTTCTCCATCAAATCTGAATGAGATCCTTGCTGGGTAGAGTAGTCTTGGTTGCAGGTTTTTCTCCTTCATCACTTTAATTATGTCCTGCCATGCCCTTCTGGCTAGTAGAGTTTCTGCTGAGAGATCAGCTGTTAACCTGATGGGGATTCCCTTGTGTGTTATTTGTTGTTTTTCCCTTGCTGCTTTTAATATGATTTCTTTGTGTTTAATTTTTGAGAGTTTGATTAATATGTGTCTTGGCGTATTTCTCCTTGGATTTATTCTGTATGGGACTCTCTGTGTCTCCTGGACTTGATTAACTATTTCCTTTCCTATATTAGGGAAGTTTTCAACTATAATCTTTTCAAATATTTTCTCAGTCCCTTTCTTTTTCTCTTCTTCTTCTGGAACCCCTATAATTCAAATGTTGGTGCGTTTAATGTTGTCCCAGAGGTCTCTGAGACTGTCCTCTGTTCTTTACATTCTTTTTTCTTTATTTTGCTCTGCATCCGTTATTTCCACTATTTTATCTTCCACCTCACTTATCTGTTCTTCTGCCTCAGTTATTCTGTTATTGATCCCATCTAGAGTATTTTTCATTTCATTTATTGTGTTTTTAATTGATGCTTGATTCATCTTTAGTTCTTCTAGGTCCTTGTTAACTGTTTCTTGCATTTTGTCTATTCTATTTCCAAGATTTTGGATCTTGGAAATAGAATCTTGGATCATCTGTACTATCATTATTCTGAATTCTTTTTCAGGTAGACTGCCTATTTCCTCTTCATTTGTTAGGTCTGGTGGGTTTTTATCTTGCTCCTTCTGCTGTGCGTTTTTCTGTCTTCTCATTTTGCTTATCTTACTGTGTTTGAGGTCTCCTTTTTGCAGGCTGCAGGTTCGTAGTTCCCGTTGTTTTTGGTGTCTGTCCCCAGTGGCTAAGGTTGGTTCAGTGGGTTGTGTAGGCTTCCTGGTGGAGGGGACTAATGCCTGTGTTCTGGTGGATGAGGCTGGATCTTGTCTTTCTGGTGGACAGGTCCACGTCTGGTGGTGTATTTTGGGGTGTCTGTGGACTTTTTAGGATTTTAGGCAGCCTCTCTGCTAATGGGTGGCATTGTGTTCCTGTCTTGCTAGTTGTTTGGCATAGGGTGTCCAGCACTGTAGCTTGCTGGTCGTTGAGTGAAGCTGGGTGCTGGTGTTGAGATGGTGATCTCTGGAAGATTTTTGCCGTTTGATATTATGTGGAGCTGGGAGTTCTCTTGTGGACCAGTGTCCTGAAGTTGTCTCTCCCACCTCAGAGGCACAGCACTGACTCCTGGCTCCTCAATTTGGGATGATTTGTTGTCTATTCATGTATTCCACAGATTCAGGGTACATCAAGTTGATTGTGGAGCTTTAATCCACTGCTTCTGAGGCTGCTGGGAGAGATTTCCCTTTCTCTTCTTTGTTCTCACAGCTCCCGGGTCTCAGCTTTGGATTTGGCCCCACCTCTCCATGTAGGTCGCCGGAGGGCGTCTGTTCTTCACTCAGACAGGACAGGGTTAAAGGAGCAGCCGCTTCGGGGACTCTGGCTCACTCAGGCCGGGGGGCAGGGAGGGGCATGGAGTGCGGGTGGAGCCTGCAGCAGCAGAGGCCCGCGTGATGTTGCACCAGCCCGAGGTGTGCCGTGCGTTCTCCCAGGGAAGACGTCCCTAGATCCCAGGACCCCGGCAGTGACGGGCTGCACAGGGTCCCCGGAAGGGGGTCGTGGACAATGACCTGCGCTCGCACACAGGCCTCGTGGCGGCGGCAGCAGCCCCAGCGTCCCACGCCCGTCTCTGGGGTCCGTGCTTTCAACCGCGGCTCGCGCCCGTCTCTGGAGCTCCTCCAAGTAGCGCTCTTAATCCCCTCTCCTCGCGCACCAGGAAACAAAGAGGGAAGAAAAAGTCTCTTGCCTCTTCGGCAGCTCCAGAGTTTTCCCGGACTCCCCCCCCGGCTAGCTGTGGCGCATTAGCCCCTTCAGGCTGTGTTCACGCCGCCAACCCCAGTCCTCTCCCTGTGCTCCGACTGAAGCCCGAGCCTCAACTCCCAGCGCCGCCCACCCCGGTGGCCGAGCAGACAAGCCTCTTGGGCTGGTGAGTGCCGGTTGGCACCGATCCTCTGTGTGGGAATCTCTCCGCTTTGCCCTACCCAGGTACGTGGGGAGTTTCTTGCCTTTTGGGAGGTCTGAGGTCTTCTGCCAGCGTACAGTAGGTGTTCTGTAGGAGTTGTTCCCCGTGTAGCTGTATTTCTGGTGTATCTGTGAGGAGGAAGGTGATCTCCGCGTCTTACTCTTCCACCATCTTCCCCGGAAGTCCCTAACTCCATGGGCACATTTTTTTTTTTTTTTTTTGCGGTACGCGGGCCTCTCATTGTTGGGGCCTCTCCCGTTGCGGAGCACAGGCTCCGGACACACAGGCTCTGCGGCCATGGCTCACGGGCCCAGCCGCTCCACGGCATATGGGATCCTCCTGGACCGGGGCACGAACCCGTGTCCCCTGCATCGGCAGGCGGACTCTCAACCACTACGCCACCAGGGAAGCCCGTGGGCACATTTTTTTAATGAAAACTTGCTTTTAAAAAATTTTTACTGAGATAGGGACTTGCCTGGTGGTGCAGTGGTTAAGAATCCGCCTGCCAATGCAGGGGACACAGGTTAGAGCCCTGGTCCGGGAAGATCCCACATGCCACGGAGCAACTAAGCCCGGGTGCTACAACTACTGATACCACACGCCACAACTACTGAAGCCCATGTGCCTAGGGCCTGTGCTCTGCAACAAGAGAAGCCACTGCAATGAGGAGCCCGTGCACCGTAAGAAGAGTAGCCCCTGCTCGTCGCAACTAGAGAAAGCCCATGTGCAGCAACAATGACCCAACACAGCCAAAAATAAATAAATTTTTAAAAATAAAATTTTTACTGGGGTAGAGTTGATTTACCATGTTGTGTTGGTTGCAGGTGTCCAGCAAAGGGAATCTGTTGCACATATACATATATCCACTCTTTTTTAGACTCTTTTCCCATATAGGCCATTACAGAGTGTTGAGTAGAATTCTCTGTGCTATACAGTAGGTCCTTATTAGCTATCTATTTTGTATATAGTAGTGTGTGTGTGTCAATGATGAAAACTTATTTTTTTTAAACTTTTTATTTTTTATTGGAGTACAGTTGATTAACAATGTGTTAGTTTCAGCTGTACAACAAAGTGATTCAATTAGACATATACATATACATGTATCTATTCTTTTTCAAATTCTTTTCCCAGTCAGATTGTTACAGAATATTGAGCAAGAGTTCCCTGTGCTATACAATAGGTCCTTGTTGGTTATCCATTTTAAATACAGCAGTGTGTACTTGTCAATCCCAAACTCCCTAACTATCCCTCTTCCCCTCTCTTCCCCTGGGTAACCATAAGTTTGTTCTCTAAGTCTGTGAGTCTGTTTCTGTTTTGTAAATAAGTTTATTTGTATCTTTTTTTTAGATTCTGCATATAAGTGATATCATATGATAGTTCTATTTCTCTGTCTCACTTTACACAGTATGACAATCTCTAGGACCATCCATGTTACTGCAGTGGCATTATTTCATTCTTTTTAATGGCTAATATTCCATTGTATATATGTACCACATCTTCTTTATCCATTCTTCTGTCAGTGGACATTTAGGTTGCTTCCATGTCCTGGCTATTGTAAATAGTGCTGCTGTGAACATTGGGGTGCATGTGTCTTTTTGAATTATGGTTTCCTCTGGGTATATGCCCAATAGTGGGATTGCTAGGTCATATGGTAGTTCTATTTTTAGTTTTTTAAGGAACCTCCGTACTGTTTTCCATAGTGACTCTATCAATTTACATTCCCACCAACAGTGCAAGAGGGTTCCCTTTTCTCCACACCCTTTCCAGCATTTATTGTTTGTGGATTTTTTTTTAATAAATAAATTTACTTATTTATTTATTTTTGGCTGCATTGGGTCTTTGTTGCTGTGCACAGGCTTTCTCTAGTTGGGGTAAGCAGGGGCTACTCTTTGTTGCGGTGCACAGGCTTCTCATTGCAGTGGCTTCCCTTGTTGCGGAGCACAGGCTCTAGGCACCTGGACTTCAGTAGTTGTGGCTCATGGGCTCTAGAGTGCAGGCTCAGTAGTTGCGGCACATGGGCTTAGCTGCTCTGCGGCATGTGGCATCTTCCCGGCCCAGGGCTCAAACATGTGTCCCCTGCATTGGCAGGTGGATTCTTAACTACTGTGCCACCAGGGAAGCCCATTTGTGGATTTTTTGATGATAACCGTTCTGACTGATGTGAGGTGATATCTCATTGTAGTTTTGATTTGCATTTCTTTAATAATTAGTGTTGTTGAACATATTTTCATGTGCCTCTTGGCCATCTGTATGTCTTTGAAGAAATGTCTATTTAGGTATTCTGCCCAGTTTTTGATTAGGTTGTTTGTTTTGATGATATTAAGCCACATGAGCTGTTTGTAAATTTTGGAGACTAATCCCTTGTCAGTCACATTATTTGCAAATATTTTCTCCCATTCTGTGGGTTGTCTTTTCATTTTGTTTATGCTTTCCTTTGCTGTGCAAAAGCTTTTGAGTTTAATTAGGCCCCATTTGTTTATGTGTGTTTTTATTTCCATTACTCTGGGAGATGGATTGAAAAAGATATTGCTGTGATTTATGTCAGAGGGTGTTCTGCCTATGTTTTCCTCTAAGAGTTTTATAGTGTCTGGTCTCATATTTAGGTCTTGAATCCATTTTGAGTTTATTTTTGTGTATGGTGTTAAAGAATGTTCCACTTTCATTTTTTTACATGTAGCTGTCCAGTTTTCCCAGCACCATTTGTTGAAGAGACTGTCTTTCCTCCACTGTATAGTCTTGCCTCCTTTGTCATATTTATAGATTAATTGACCATAGGTGCATGGGTTTATTTCTGGGCTTTCTATCCTGTTCCATTGATCTATATTTCTACTTTTGTGCCAGTACCATACTGTTTTGATGACTATAGCTTTGTAGTATAGTCTGAAGTCTGTGTTTTATTTTCAGTCTTTGGAGGAAAATAAGTGTGACCATAAAGCTATAATTGCATAGGTTTGTGTTGCCAGGGTTGGCGGCACATATAACTAACTCCTATTCAGAACCATGTAGAAAAGTTGAGTATCTAACCACTTTCAAGAGAACGATTCCTAAAAAATGAATAATCCTTTGATATAACATCATGTTTCATGAAATTACCTCTCCATGCCCTTGTTTCTTCTTGGACCATACACCTAAATGACATGGAGCAATCACATTCTCTCTTAACATAGCATCTCTTCTATGCTCAGAAAAAGATTCTTTCCTTGGGTCTAAGACAACTCTGTCTCCCCTCCACAATGGAGAGAAGATGGTTCAGAATAATGGCCTTATTTATAATAATTAATTTAAAAAATTGATATCTTTCAAATTTTAAGTTATCTTGTATCTATATGATTGATCATTTTTTACTCTTTAGCCAGTTGACAGGTGCAGTTTGTAAGCTTCTTGAACGACGAAGAAAGTTAAAGCCTCAGAGGCAAGAAAGGAAAAAAGTGGCAGCACAGACTATCTGTGATGGAGATATTAAGATTCTTTTCAGAATATTGAGGGCTTATAATATTCCTACAAGGAAAGCAATAGTTAATAGGTAAGGCAATTGCACCAATTTTTGGAGTTGCAAAAGATGTCTTAAATGTAAATTTCTGTACTGTCTTCTTACTAAAACTTTGCACTTTATTAATGCTCAATATACAGAAACTAAATGAAAGTTGAAATCTTCATTTGGATAGTCAAACTTACTGTCATTGCTGTGTATTACAAATTTTCAGAAGTGTGAGATGCCCAAACTACCTTTAACATGTATATGTATGGGTGCTATATCAAATAAATACCTTCTGTCCCTATTCCCTATTGTGAAAACTTAAGCTGCTATTGCTACTTACACTGTTCTCTGCCACTGTCCCCTCACAGTATTGGAAGTATATAGACTACAGGAGAGAGTAAGCTCCATTTTGGATTTATCATTTTAGGTGACTTCTACAAAAATCAGATCTTACCTATCTCGCCTGCAGGCACTCAGTGTATTTTATTTGCGTTTCTTGGGCAGAGGATATGTACGGTCAGAGTGGCCAAATTAAGGCATCATGAATATTAAATACTCATGAATATTTAGTATAACCTGAATATCAAGTGTTTCATATATTTAATCTCATGTATAATTTATGTATTGTGAATATTTAGTGCCCAGGTACCTCAGGAATACTGAGTAACCCTCTCTGTCTACATTTAACACTTATGTGCTCTACTTGCTTATTTTATGTTTACCACATCCCATGAACTCTACATATGAAAAACAAATATTTTGCTTATTAGCTATGAATCTATAGTTAAAACCTCTTAAAGGTTTTGCCTGTGTTTTATATTATAAAATACTTTATTTATGATAGAATTGATATTCTCAAAACAAATTCACATTTCAAGGCTGTTTTGTGAAATAAGGACATTATAAAATTACCACCATTTTCTATAATAATCAATTTGTAAAAAAAAAGAAAATTGTAACACCAAAAATAGGAATAATATAGTCTCAAAGTATTACTTGCTCTATTTTTTTCCTTTTGCTGAAGGTCAGTGAAAACTCTGTCACAGACTGGTTCCAATCCATAGTTCAGCATTTAGGAGCTACCCTTTCAGAGTAGTGATTGTCACGTATTTATCTCTAACCACCTATGTTATGAAGATCCAAAGCAAACTCTGTAAGATCCAGGGTAGCTGACTTATATATCTCTATAAGCATAAGCAAAAACCCAGCTACTCCCACCAAAACTAATATTAAAATTAATTAAAGTGCATATCTCTATATTGATTTTCAGAAGAGCCTTGGATATGCCTACTTATTTGATATCATCCGTGTCTCGCCTCAGACATAAAGAAACAATCAAATCCGTAACCTCAGATGAGATCTTAAATGAGATAAGTATTTAACACTTCTATAAAGTGCCGTTTTGATCATGTTTTCCCTGAATTGCAACTGGCCCCTAACTGGACTATCCATCTAATTCTAGTTTACTCTCCATAACACAGTGAAGGTGCTCTTTATAAAATGTAATTCTAACTATTTCATTCTCTGCTACCCTGCTCTCAGGTGCAAACTCCTTACAATTGTAGCTCCTTAGAATGGCTACCAAACTCTGTAATGATCTGGTTCTTACATACCAATCAGCCACATTTCTCATCAGCCCACAGCGGTATCATATCATACTACTACTTGTTCTAGAAGGCCTCCATATATGCCCTTTCCTTTGCCTGGAATGGCCACCATACCTCCGTTTTATTGGCCACATGAACTACTATTTTTTGTTTCAAAGCTCAAGCCCAAGCAATGTTTTCTCTGTGAAGTTCTCCTTGTCCTCACCCCAGAGAGTTAATCATTCTCTCTCCTGAGTTACTATTATACCTCGAATATATTTCTTACATTTCATTGCAATTATTTGTTTACCTGTTTAATTTCTCCTGATAGACTTAAGATAAAAATCCTTAAGGATTTCCATTTATTTTTGGATCCAAGCAAAGTAGTACCTGATATTGAATAGGTTGAAGAAATGTTAATTGAATGAATGAATGAATAATGGTTGTTTGAAAAACTGGAAAAAGTAAGCCATCCAGTTATCAGCCAGTAACTAATTTCTACCTTTTATCAACTGTATAAAATATTACAAAAATCTAGTCGGTGTTAATTATATGTTTCAGGATACTGTGCACCCCTTTGTGGAAGTTTCCTTTCAGCACACTGTGTACCAAACCAGTGTTGCAAGTGGATCTCATCCATGCTGGAACGAAGAAATTAAAGTAGATTTTATGTAAGTTGGAGTCCATTTTTCCTCAGCTTCTAAAATAGAGCAGTAACAAAATTATTTTCTTGAGCCGTTTATTGAAAATAATGATGGATATAGGCTTAATTTTTAAGTTTTTAAATTATGAAGTATTTCTTACATAGATATTAATATATATAATGTATGTGTAAATGTAAGTTCTGAGGAAAAATGATAAAATGAATACCTGTGTATCTACCATCTAGCTTAAAAAATGGAGTATTAGCAATATTTTTGAAGGCTCCACTGTGCGAATAACTAATTGTATCCCCTTTCTTTCTCCCCAGAGGTAACAACCATGAATTTGTTTATCATTCCCTCTCTTTATGATTTTAAATCATAGGTATTTATCCCTAGCTATGTTTTATTTACCTGTGGATGTTTTCCAACTTTATGTAAATTGAATGATCTTTTGCAATCTGTTTCTTTACTCTTATTTTGAGAGATTTATCCATATTCATACTTGTAACTATTCCTTCCTTCCTTTATTTTCACTTCTGTATGGTATTCCACTGTATTAAAATGCCATAATTTATTTATACTTTATCCTGTTGATGCAGATTTGCCTGGTTTTAATGTTTTGCTATTGTAAATAGTATTGCTCTGAACATTCTTGTACTTGTCATCTGGAACACACATGTAAGAGTTTCTTTTTAAGACAGTAGTTCTCAAAGTATTTTGTGCACTGAAATCACCTGTACAGCTTCTTTAAACAGATTGCTGGGCCGAACTCCATAGTTTCTAATTCAGTAGCTCTGGGGTAGGGCTTGATACATAATTCCATTTCTAACAAGTTCCCAGGTGTTACTGATGATACTAGTCAGGGGACACTTTGAGACCCTTTGCTCTAGGATCTGTATCCAGGAGTGGAATTGCTTCAACTTTACTAGCTAATGCCAATTTTTTTTCTAAAGTGATTGTGCCAATACATACTCCCAACAGCGATATAAAAGTTCCTAATGTGCCACATCTTCAATAATATTTTGTATTTTTAAAATTAATTTTTCTAATACGGTGGATCTAAAGTGACATTCTTATTGTGGTTTAATTTACATTCCTGGATTTCTAATGAGATTGAGTTTCCTTTTTTTTCCATTTTAAACAAATCGATACGCTTTAATTTTTAGAGCAGTTTAGGTTCACAGTAAAATTGAGCAGAAAGCACAGAGTTCTTATACCTCCTCTCCCTACAACACACATACACAGCCCCCCTAAAGTGTCAGTGTGGTACATTTGTTACAGTCAATGGACCAATGTTGACATATTATCGAAGTCCACAATTTACATTAGGGTTCACTCTTTGTGTTGTACATTCTATGGGTTTTGACAAATGGATAATAACATGTATCCACCACTGTAGTATCATACAGCATAGTTTCACTGCCCTAAAAATGCCCTGTGCTTCACCCATTTATCTGTTCATCCTTCCCCTGGAACCTCTGGCAACCACTGATTCTTTCACTACTACCATAGTTTTACCTTTTCCAGAGTGTCATTGCATTTCAGGGTTCTCCATAAAAGCAGAACTAACAGTGTGTGTGTGTGTGTGTGTGTGTGTGTGTGTGTGTGTGTGTTTGACTCTCTTTACCCTCTGTAATAGGGGTGCGCCTCATCCAATTGGTTGAAGGCTTAATAGAAAAAAGACTTACCCCACTTAGGAAGACGGAATTCTGCCAGGACACTGGCTTCAGACTTGAACTGCAGCTCTCCCCTGGGCTTCCAGGCTGCCAGCTTACCCTGCAGATTTTGGGCTTGCCTTCCCCCACAATCACGTGAGCCACTGTTACAGAGGGTAGTTTGCCTTTCTCAACGTCTACTGACATTTTTAATGTGGAAAGAACACTTAACATGACATCTACCCTTTTAACAAATTTTTAACTGTGCAATATACTACTGCTGAATGTAGGTAAAAGGTTGTACAGCAGATCTAGAGCTTATTCATCTTGCTTCCCTGAAGTTTTACGCCTGTTGATTAGTAACTCCCCATTTCCCCCTCCCCCCAGCCCCTGGCGACCACCATTCTGCTCTTTGACTCTATGAATTTGACTACTTTAGATGCCACATACAGGTGGAATCATGCAGTCTTTTTATGACTGGTTTATTTCATTTAGTATAATGTCCTCAAGATTCATCCATGTTGCCACATATTGCAGAATTTCCTTCTTTTTAAAGGGTGAGCAGTATTCCATATATATAGCACATTTTCTTTATCCATTCATCTGTCAACAGACATTTAGCATGCTTCCATACTGTTTTGAATAGTGCTGCAATGAACATAAGGGTGCTAACATCTCTTTGATATTCTGATTCAGTTCTTTTGGATAAATACCTAGAAATGGGATTGCTAGATCATATGGTATCAGTTCTACTTTTAATTTTTTGAGGAACTTGCATAACGTTTTCCATAGCAGCTGCACCATTTTACATTCCACCAACTGTGTGCAGGAGTTCCAATTTTACACACCTTCACCAGCACCTGTTACTTTATTTTATTTTTTTGATAATAGCCATACTAACAAGTGTGAAGTGATATGTCATTGTAGCTTTGATTGCATTTCCCTGATTATTACTGAGTGTTTTATTATTAGCAGTTGTGAGCGTTTTTTCATGTATCTATTAGCCATTTGTATGTCATTTTTGGAAAATGTCCATTCAAGTTTTAGTACATTTTAAAATCAGATTATTAGCTTTTTTACTATTGAGTTGTATGAGCTCTTTATGTATGTTGGAGATGAACCCCCTTATAATATATATGGTTTGCAAATATTTTCTCCCATTCCATAAGTTGCCCTTGTACTCTGACGATTATTTCCTTTGTTGTGCAGAAGGTTTACAGTTTGATATAGTTCTACTTTTTTATTTTTGCTTTTGTTGCCTGTGCTTTGGTATCATGTCCATGAAATTATTGCCACAACCAATGTCATGAAACTTTTCCCCTGTATTTTCTTCTAGAAGCTTTATAGTTTCAGGTCTTATATTTTAAATCTTTAATTCATTTTGAGTTGAATTTTGTGTATGGTATAAGATAAAGATCAAATTTGATTCCTTTTTTATTAACATCTTTATTGGAGTATAATTGTTTTACAATGGTGTGTTAGTTTCTGCTTTATAACAAAGTGAATCAGCTATACATATACATATATCCCCATATCTCCTCCCTCAAATTTGATCCTTTTGCACATAGTTTTACCAACACCATTTGTTGAAGAGATTGTCCTTTCTTCATTGAGTAGTCTTGGCACCCTTGTCAAAGATCGGTTGACCTGACATAGATGCAAGGATTTATATCTAGGCTCTCTATTCTGTACCACTGGTCTATATGTCTGTTTTTAGGCCAGACTGTTTCGATTACTGTAACTTCGTAATATATGTATTTTGAAATCAGGAAGTGGGATCTCCGGCTCTTTTCTTTCTCAAGGTTCATATTTGATGCTAAAGCTATATAAATAGGTTTTTGTAATTGAAAATAAAGTGCACTGATCAAGACAGATTTAAAATGTAGAACTTAAAATTGTTCTCTAAACTCAATTAGCAATTTTCAGTTGTTACTTCCTATACATCTTTAGCTCTCCCTCGGGTAAAAGGAATATAAAGAACTGTCAACTACATCTGTTATCAAAGTCCTTTCTCTTTTCCTGGTGCCCTTACCCCCTTCTCTTGCCAATCTTGTTCAGCTCCCTCAATTTCTGCAGATCATATGGTTCTTGACTATTTGCATGGTTTTTTGATGGCATCCCTCTGACTTTTTTTTTTAACATCTTTATTGGAATATAATGGCTTTACAATGCTGTGTTAGTTTCTGCTTTATAACAAAGTGAATCAGCTATACATATACATCTATCCCCATATCTCTTCCTTCTTGCATCTCCCTCCCTCCCACCCTCCCTATCCCACCCCTCTAGGTGGTCACAAAGCACCAAGCTGATCTCCCTGTGCTATGCGCTGCTTCCCACTAGCTATCAATTTTACATTTAGTAGTGTATATATGTCCATGCCGCTCTCTCACTTTGTCTCAGCTTACCCTTCCCCCTCCCCGTGTCCTCAAGTCCATTCTCTAGTAGGTCTGTGTCTTTATTCCCATCCTACCCCTTGGTTCTTCATAACTTTTTTTTTTTAGATTCCATATATATGTGTTAGCATATGGTATTTGTTTTTCTCTTTCTGACTTACTTCACTCTGTATGACACACTTTAGGTCCATCCACCTCACTGCAAATAACTCAATTTCATTTCTTTTTATGGCTGAGTAATATTCCATTGTATATATGTGCCACATCTTCTTTATCCATTCATCTGTTGATGGACACTTACGTTGCTTCCACGTCCTGGCTATTGTAAATAGTTCTGCAATGAACTTTGGAGTGCATGTATCTTTTTGAATTATGGTTTTCTATGGGTATATGCCCAGGAGTGGGATTGCTAGATCATTTGATAGTTCTATTTTTAGTTTTTTAAGGAACCTCCATACTGTTCTCCATAGTGGTTGTACCAATTTACATTCCCACCAACAGTGCAAGAGGGTTCCCTTTTCTCCACACCCTCTCCAGCATTTATTGTTTGTAGATATTTTGATACTGGCTTTAATGAAAGATAGCAGTTGTCCTTGAAAGCACATAGATTTTCTTTTCTTATACTTTATAAAAGAAAATAATGCAGGCAATTTTATAGTCCTTTATGAATAATGCTTTTATAAAATTAATTAAGCATTTAAATATGTTTTTCTTATTTACAGCTTACCAGGACATGATTATAGCATCTCAAGCTTATCTAAAATAAAAGATAATATATATATCAACATTTTTGATGAAATGATTATTGAAAAACATGAGGTAAAGTAAAATAATTATAATAATCAATGTTGAAATAATTATAAGTTCAGACTGAATGAAGTCTATTAACGTATTTGTAAATTTGGTTTTAGATACAGTATCTATTTCCAACATTTTCTAAAAAGGATATGGGGCAACTTGAAATAAAATCAGACATATGACAAGTCAATTCAAAAATAACAGGGAGGGCTTCCCTGGTGGCGCAGTGGTTGAGAGTCTGCCTGATGATGCAGGGGACACGGGTTCGTGCCCCGGTACGGGAAGATCCCACATGCCACGGAGCAGCTGGGCCCATGAGCCATGGCCGCTGAGCCTGTGCGTCCAGAGCCTGTGCTCTGCAGCAGGAGAGGCCACAGCAGTGAGAGGCCCACGTACCACAAAAAAAAAAAAAAAAAAAACCAGGGATCATAAACCACATATAAGAGGAGGAGAGATAAATATACCAAGAATTTGGGAAAAGTAGATTTCTGCAATTGAACGTTACATTTACATGTGAACTTCCTGGTAGCCAAGCTTTAGCATATTTTTAAAGTTTGCTGCGCTAAGCATATTTACTATGATAAAGGTATATACATTAAGATGCTTTACATTGTTTACTGACATGTAGCAAGATATCCAAAAGCAGTGGTTATGAACTGAAGGCAGGAATCTGGGGTATTGGCAGCTTTTTTCAAACTTTGGCCCTTCCCCAAATTCAGGTAAATAGCAACAACAATCCCAGGGCTTGGAAATCGAATACCATGGCTTTCTTGATATTCTTAACAGTTGCATATAATCACTAGAATCTCAAAATTGTCTATTATGACCCTGGACTCCCTGGCATTTGTTCTTCTTAGAAGAGAGAGATCAGATTAAAATGGGAGCCAGAATATACTGCATTTTCTTTTGCAAGGTTTTTACATTTCTAACCTGGACTATCTACAAGTGGACCATCAGATGAATTTTCTTAGTCAAGGAACGGGCCATGGCAACCTAACTGATACCATTATTTCTTGGCAGTAAGCCAACATGATCCATAATTACGGCAGCAAGGCAAAGGTGGATGGTGGAAAGGTAAAAAATGAAGCAGAAAGCAAGATAGTGTGTGAGGAAAACTACAATGAATTGTCCTTTTTATCTCCCTTCTTTTTTCCTGTCTCCTTATTTCAGCCCAGATAATAGTGTATAACTTTAATATTAACAGAAATTCTGAGTTTATGGATTTAAAAGAAGTCACATTAACATAAATAATCTAAGGTCTTACTCTTGTTCCACCCTCTACTCACAGAACCTCCACCAGTCCCTCCCAAAATTTTCTGGAAGCCTTCAAGTAGTCCTCATATATGTGCCTAAACACGACTGTTAGCTATAGTCATCCTTCCCATTTCAACAGTGTGTGTGTTCTTTTGATTCAGGCTCCACAGCTCTCAAAGCCACTTAAAAGAATCTCACCACCACCACTGTTGACATTGCCCCTGATTAGGTTGCCATCATGTGTGCCAAGGGTATTATCTCCCCAATTATCCTTGAGCCCAAAGCTATGAAACTTCAGAATACCCAAGAGGCACTGGCTTCTGCACAAACATGGGAAGAATGGCCCTATTTTCTCTGAATTCATACTACATATTATATATGTAGATCTTAAGGCAATAGTATTGGTACACAAAATCTCACAGTAGAAGAGCTTCTCCAGCTGCTGACCCTAATCATCAGGGGCCAAACCCAGGACAAGGGACCTAGTGGGGTACAGTGCACACCAACCCTTTCCATGTCCTCATTGTCCTTTCTTTTCGTCTTGATTCCTAAACTCAGCCCAACTGCTCTCACCTTCTCTAATTACAAACAAAAAAATTCAGTGGATATAAGTACATACTAGTGCTAAAGAGAGGGACGTTGCCTATAGTAGTCTTAAACGAGCAACATGCCTGTCCCAAGAGCTGTTCCCTAACACCTTTCCCATATTCCCCCATTTCAGCACTTTTCTTGATGAAGTGAAAAATTTAAATGGCTAAAAGTGGAGTGAATCATAGAGTACTGCCAGTGGGGTTAGTGGTGGTGGTAAATGCCAAACCCATTTATGTCTAGTCCCTGCTTCTCTTACTACACATACTTTCTCTAATTTAAAAAATAGGATTATTGAGGCATAATTAGCATATAATAAACTACACATAATTAAAGTGTATACTTTGACAAGTTTTTTTTTTTTTTTTTTTTTTTGCGGTACGCAGGCCTCTCACTGTTGTGGCCTCTCCCGTTGAGGAGCATAGGCTCCGGATGTGCAGGCTCAGCGGCCATGGCTCACGGGCCCAGCCGCTCCGCGGCATGTGGGATCTTCCCGTACCGGGGCACGAACCCGTGTCCCCTGCATCAGCAGGCGGACTCTCAACCACTGTGCCACCAGGGAAGCCCCTTTGACAAGTTTTGACATATATATACCCATGAAATCATCATCAAAGTCAAGATAATGAACATATCCACCACTCTCAAAGGTTTTTCCCTGTCCTGTTAGAATACCTCCCTCCTTCCTTTCCTTCCTTCCACCCCAGGCAACCACTGATCTGCTTTCTGTAACTATAGTTTACATTTTCTGGAATTGTATAGAAATGGCATCATACAGTATGCACTTTTTCCCCCTTGGTCTGGCAACTTTCACAGAAAAATTATTTTGAGATTTGTCTCAGTTGTTTTATTTATCAAATAGTTCATTAATTTTTACTGTATAGTGGTAGTCTATTGAACACATACATTCTGTTGTATGTTTAAATATTCAGCTGTTGATGGACATTTGGGTTTTCTTTGGGGGTGGCTATTATAAATAAAGCTGCTATGAGCATTTGTATATAAGTCCTTGTATGGACAAATGTTTTAATTTCTCTTGGGTAAATACATAGGAGTGAAATGGCTGGATCATATGGTAAGTGGACATTTAAGAAACTGCTAAACTGTTTTTCCAAAGTGATTGTACCATTTTTTATTTCCACCAGCAATGTATGAGATTCTAGTTCTTTCACAGTCTTACAAACAAGTGGTCAGACTTAAAAATTTTAGACACTCTAATAACCATGCGGTTGTATCTCATTGTAGTTTTAATTTGTATTTCCTAATGACTAATGATGGCGAGCACTTTTCCATGTATTTATTTGCTATCTGAATATCTTCTTTGGTGAAGTGTCTGTCCAAATCTTTTGTCTATTTTTCAAATTGGGCTATTTGTTGTCTTATTATTGAGTTCTGAGGATCCTTTACATATTCTGTATACAAATCCTTTATCAGATATATGATTTACAAATATTTTCTCCCGGTATGTAGCTTGTCTTTTCATTTTCTCAACAGTGCCTTGTGAAGAGCAAAGTTTTAAGTTCTGATGAAGTCAAATTTATCAACTTGCTTTTGGTGTCATATTTTTTAGCTCTGTTTTTGCTTTATATATTTTGTAACCCTTTATTAGGTGCATGTACTTTTTTTAATTTTTGAATTTTATTTTATTTATTTTTTTATACAGCAGGTTCTTATTAGTCATCAATTTTATACACTTCAGTGTATACATATCAATCCCAGTAGCCCAATACATCCCACCCCTACCCCCCCCCCGCCACTTTCCCCCCTTGGTGTCCATACATTTGTTCTCCACATCTGTGTCTCTATTTCTGCCCTGCAAACTGGTTCATCTGTACCATTTTTCTAGGTTCCACATATATGCCTTAATATACGATATTTGTTTTTCTCTTTCTGACTTACTTCACTCTGTATGACAGTCTCTAGATCCATCCACGTCTCAACAAATGACCCAGTTTTGTTCCTTTTTATGGCTGAGTAATATTCCATTGTACACATGTACCACATCTTCTTTATCTATTCGTCTGTTGATGGGCATTTAGGTTGCTTCCATTACCTGGCTATTGTAAATAGTGCTGCAATGAACATTGGGGTACATGTGTCTTTTTGAATTATGGTTTTCTCTGGGTATATGCCCAGTAGTGGGATTGCTGGATCATATGGTAATTCTGTTTTTAGTTTTTTAAGGAACCTCCATACTGTTCTCCATAGTGGCTGTAGCAAGTTACATTCCCACCAACAGTGGAAGAGGGTTCCCTTTTCTCCATACCCTCTCCAGCATTTGTTGTTTGTAGATTTTCTGATGATGCCCATTCTAACTGGTGTGAGGTGATACCTCATTGTAGTTTTGATTTGCATTTCTCTAATAATTAGTGATGTTGAGCAGCTTTTCATGTGCTTCTTGGCCATCTGTATGTCTTCTTTGGAGAAATGTCTACTTAGGTCTTCTGCCCATTTTTGGATTGGGTTGTTTGTTTTTTTAATATTGAACTGCATGAGCTGTTTATATATTTTGGAGACTAATCGTTTATCTGTTGATTCATTTCCAAATATTTTCTCCCATTCTGAGGGTTGTTTTTTCATATTGTTTATGGTTTCCTTTGCTGTGCTAAAGCTTTTAAGTTTCATTAGGTCCCATTTGTTTATTTTTGTTTTTATTTCCATTACTCTAGGAGGTGGATCAAAAATGATCTTGCTGTGATTTATGTCAAAGGGTGTTTTTTCTATGTTTTCCTCTAAGAGTTTTACAGTGTCTGGTCTTACATTTAGATCTCTAATCCATTTTGAGTTTATTTTTGTGTATGGTGTTAGGAAGTATTCTAATTTCATTCTTTTACATGTAGCTATCCAGTTTTCCCAGCGCCACTTATTGAAGGGACTGTCTTTTCTCCATTGTATATCCTTGCCTCCCTTGTCATAGATTAGTTGACCATAGATGCATGGGTTTATCTCTGGGCTTTATATCTTGCTCCACTGATCTATGTTTCTGTTTTTGTGAAAGTACCATACTATATTGATTACTGTAGCTTTGTAGTATAGTCTGAAGTCAGGGAGTCTGATTCCTCCAGCTCCGTTTTTTTCCCTCAAGACTGCTCTGGCTATTTGGGGTCTTTTGTGTCTCCATACAAATTTTAAGACTTTTTGTTCTAGTTCTGTAAAAAATGCCATTGGTAATTTGATAGAGATTGCATTGAATCTGTAGATTGCTTTGGGTAGTATAGTCATTTTCACAATATTGATTCTTCCAATCCAAGAACATGGTATATCTCTCCATCTGTTGGTATCATCTTCAATTTCTTTCATCAGTGTCTTATAGTTTTCTGCATACAGGTTTTTGTCTCCCTAGGTAGGTTTATTCCTAGGTATTTTATTCTTTTTGTTGCCTTGGTAAATGGGAGTGTTTCCTTAATTTCTCTTTCAGATTTTTCATCATTAGTGTATAGGAATGCAAGAGATTTCTGTGCATTAATTTTGTATCCTGCAACTGTACCAGATTCATTGATTAGCTCTAGTAGTTTTCTGGAAGCATCTTTAGGATTCTCTATGTATAGTATCATGTCATCTGCAAACAGTGACAGTTTTACTTCTTCTTTCTTCCAATTTGGATTCCTTTTATTTCTTTTTCTTCACTGATTGCCATGGCTAGGACTTCCAAAATTATGTTGAATAATAGTGGTGAGAGAGGACATCCTTGTCTTGTTCCTGATCTTAGAGGAAATGCTTTCAGTTTTTCACCATTGAGAATGATGTTTGCTGTGGGTTTCTCATATATGGCCTTTATTATGTTGAGGTAGGTTCCCTCTATGCGCACTTTCTGGAGAGTTTTTATCATAAATGGGTGTTGAATTTTGTCCAAAGCTTTTTCTGCATCTATTGAGATGATCATATGGTTTTTATTCTTCAGTTTGTTAATATGGCATATCACATTGATTGATTTGCGTATACTGAAGAATTCTTGCATCCCTGGGATAAATCCCACTTGATCATCGTGTATGATCCTTTTAATGTGTTGTTGGATTCTGTTGGCTAGTATTTTGTTGAGGATTTTTGCATCTATATTCATCAGTGATATTGGTCTGTAATTTTCTTTTTTTGTAGTATCTTTGTCTGGTTTTGGTATCAGGGTGATGGTGGCCTCATAGAATGAGTTTGGGAGTGTTCCTTCCTCCACAATTTTTTGGAAGAGTTTGAGAAGGAAGGGTGTTAGCTCTTCTCTAAATGTTTGATAGAATTCACCTGTGAAGCCATCTGGTCCTGGACTTTTGTTTGTGGGAAGATTTTTAGTCACAGTTTCAATTTCATTACTTGTGATTGGTCTGTTCATATTTTCTATTTCTTCCTGGTTCAGTCTTGGAAGGTTATACCTTTCTAAGAAATTGTCCATTTCTTCCAGGTTGTCCATTTTATTGGCATAGAGTTGCTTGTAGTAATCTCTTAGGATGCTTGGTATTTCTGTGATGACTGTTGTAAGTTCTCCTTTTTCATTTCTAATTTTATTGATTTGAGTCCTCTCCCTCTCTTTCTTGATGAGTCTGGCTAATGGTTTATCAATTTTGTTTATCTTCTCAAAGAACCAGCTTTTAGTTTTATTGATCTTTGCTATTGCTTTCTTTGTTTCTATTTCATTTATTTCTGCTCTGACCTTTATGGTTTCTTTCCTTCTGGTAACTTTGGGTTTTGTTTGTTCTTCTTTCTCTAGTTCTTTCAGGTGTAAGATTAGATTGTTTATTTGAGATTTTTCTTGTTTCTTGAGGTAGGCTTGTATAGCTAAAAACTTCCCTCTTAGAACGACTTTTGCTGCATCCCATAGGTGTTGTGTCATCGTGTTTTCATTGTCATTTGTCTCTAGGTATTTTTTGATTTCCTCTTTGATTTCTTCAGTGATCTCTTGGTTATTTACTAACGTATTGTTTAGCCTCCATGTGTTTGTGTTTTTTATGTTTTTTTCCCTGTAAGTAATTTCTAATCTCATAGCGTTGTGGTCAGAAAAGATGCTTGATATGATTTCAATTTTCTTAAATTTACTGAGGCTTGATTTGTGACCCAAGATGTGATCTATCCTGGAGAATGTTCCATGTGCACTTGAGAAGAAAGTGTAATCTGCTGTTTTTGGATCGAATGTCCTATAAATATCAATTAAATCTGTCCGGTCTATTGTGTCATTTAAATCTTGTGTTTCCTTATTTATTTTCATTTTGGATGATCTGTCCATTGGTGTAAGTGAGGTGTTAAAGTCCCCCAGTATTATTGTGTTAATGTCGATTTCCTCTTTTAGAGCTGTTAGCAGTTGCCGTATGTATTGAGGTGCTCCTATGTTGGGTGCATATATATTTATAATTCTTATATCATCTTCTTGGATTGATCCCTTGATCATTATGTAGTTTCCTTCCTTGTCTCTTATAACATTGTTTATTTTAAAGTCTATTTTATCTGTTATGAGTATTACTACTCCAGCTTTCTTTTGATTTCCATTTGCATGGAATATCTTTTTGCATCCCCTCACTTTCAGTCTGTATGTGTCCCTAGGTCTGAAGTGGGTCTCTTGTAGACAGCAAATATATGGGTCTTGTTTTTGTATCCATTCAGCGAGCCTGTGTCTTTTGGCTGGAGCATTTAATCCATTCACATTTAAGGTAATTATTGATATGTATGTTCCTAGTACCATTTTCTTAATTTTGAGGGTTTGTTTTTGTAGGTCCTTTTTTCTCTTGTGTTTCCCACTTAGAGAAGGTCCTTTAGCATTTGTTGTAGAGCTGGTTTGGTGGTGCTGAATTCTCTTAGTTTTTGCTTGTCTGTAGAGCTTTTGGTTTCTGCATCGAATCTGAATGAGATCCATGCCAGGTAGAGTAATCTTGGTTGTAGGTTCTTCCCTTTCATCACTTTAAGTATATCATGCCACTCCCTTCTGGCTTGTAGAGTTTCTGCTGAGAATCAGCTGTTAACCTTATGGGAGTTCCCTTGTATGTTTTATTTTCATTTTTCCCTTGTTGCTTTCAATAATTTTTCTTTGTCTTTAATTTTTGCCAATTTGATTACTATGTGTCTCAGCATGTTTCTCCTTGGGTTTATCCTGTATGGGACTCTCTGCACTTCCTGGACTTGGGTGGCTATTTCCTTTCCCATGTTAAAGAAGTTTTCGATCATAATCTCTTCAAATATTTTCTCTGGTCCTTTCTCTCTCTCTTCTCCTTCTGGGACCCCTATAATGCAAATGTTGGTGCATTTAATGTTGTCCCAGAGGTCTCTTAGGCTGTCTTCATTTCTTTTCATTCTTTTTTCTTTATTCTGTTCCACAGCAGTGAATTCCACCATTCTGTCTTCTAGGTCACTTATCCGTTCTTCTGCCTCAGTTATTCTGGCATTGATTCCTTCTAGTGTAGTTTCCATTTCAGTTATTGTATTGTTCATCTCTGTTTGTTTGTTCTTTAATTCTTCTAGGTCTTTGTTAAACATTTCTTGCATCTTCTCGATCTTTGCCTCCATTCTTTTCCCAACGTCCTGGATCATCTTCACTATCATTATTCTGAATTCTTTTTCTGGAAGGTTGCCCATCTCCACTTCATTTAGTTGTTTTTCTGGGGTTTTATCTTGTTCCTTCTTCTATCCTATGTTCCTACATAGCCCTCTGCCTTTTCATCTTGTCTATCTTTCTGTGAATATGGTTTTTGTTCCACAGGCTTCAGGATTGTAGTTCTTGCTTCTGCTGTCTGCCCTATGGTGGATGAGACTATTTAAGAGGCTTGTGCAAGTTTCCTGTTGGGAGGGACTGGTGGTGGGTGGAGCTGACTGTTACTCTGGTGGGCAGAGCTCAGTAAAACTTTAATCCGTTTGACTGCTGATGGATGGGGCTGGGTTCTCTCCCTGTTGGTTGTTTGGCCAGAGGCAACGCAACACTGGAGCCTACCTGGGCTCTTTGGTGGGGCTAATTACAGACTCTGGGAGGGCTCACGCCAAGGAGTACTTCCCAGAACTTTGCTGCCCGTGTCTTTGTCCCCACAGTGAGCCATAGCCACCCCCCGCCTCTGCAGGAGACCCTCTACCACTAGCAGGTAGGTCTGGTTCAGTCTCCTCTGGGGTCACTGCTCCTTTCCCTGGGTCCCGATGCACACAGTACTTTGTGTGTGTCCTCCAAGAGTGGAGTCTTTGTTTCCCCCAGTCCTGTCAAAGTCCTGCAGTCAAATCCCACTAGCCTTCGAAGTCTGATTCTCTAGGAATTCCTCCTCCTGTTGCCAGACCCCCAGGTTGGGAAGCCTGATGTGGGGCTCAGAACCTTTACTCCAGTGGGCGGACTTCTGTGGTATAAATGTTCTCCAGTCTGTGAGTCACCCACCCAGCAGTTATGGGATTTGATTTTACTGTGATTGCGCCCCTCCTACCGTCTCATTGTGGCTTCTCCTTTGTCTTTGGATGTGGGGTATCTTTGTTGGTGAGTTCCAGTCTCTTCCTGTCAATGATTGTCCAGCAGCTAGCTGTGATTCTGGTGTTCTCACAAGAGGGAATGAGAGCACATCCTTCTACTCCGCCATCTTGGTTCAGCTAGGTGCACATACTTTTAAGATTGTATTTCTTCTTCATGAATTGATTCCTTTATCATTATGAAATACTCCCCTTTATCCCTGGTTATATTCTTATTCATATATCTACTTTGTATGTTATAAATATGGTGATTCCAGCTTTCTTTTAATTAGTGGTTGTATGTATGATATATCTTTTTCTTTCTGTTCTTCTTATTTTTTTTCTTTTAACTTGTGTCTTTATATTTAAAATTGGTTTACTTTAAACAGCATATAGTTGGGTCTTGCTTTTTATTCAGTGTAACAATCTCTAGCTTTTAATGAATGGCTATTTACATTTTTTGTAATTATTCACCTGGTTGGGTTCCATCTTCCTATTTGCTTTCTGCTGTCCCATCTGTTCTTTGTTCCTTTTTTCTTTTTTTCCTCCCTTTCTTGGATTAATAGAGTTCTTTTATGATTCTATCACACTTCCACTATTGGCTTATTAGCTATACTTCTTTTATTTCTTAATTGTTGCTCTAGGTTTTATTATATATTCTTTATCACAGTCTATCTTTATATAATATTATGCCACTTCATATATAGTGTAAGAACAGGATATTACTATACTTCCATTTCCCCCCCTGTGCTTTGTGTTAGTGTTATCATACATTTTCCTTATACATATGTCATAAACTCCACCACAGGTCATTATTATTGCTTTAAATAGTCAATTATCTTTTAAAGAAATTTTTTTAAGTGAGAAAAAAGATCTTTTCTATTTACTCTTTGGTTTCTTTTTAAAAAGGAAGAGAATTTTTTATACTTACCTACATGTTTGTGTGAGATTATCTATCACATGATATAGAATGAGTAATAGAAAAATTATTTATTTTAATAGGATCACAGTTTCAAGAGCTGCAGTGGTCATTCATATATAAGAAAGAATTGGCTTGGATCCATTGTCTTCCCTTTCTCTGCTCTCCTGCAACAATCTGAGGTAATAGAAAATGATTCTTTGCTAATTATTCTAAATTTTTGTCTCTGGCTAATAGAAATACCTGTGTCTTTGAGCTAGATTCTGACTGGCAGGTTGATAAGTCAGTCAAAATGATCCTGTATTCAACTGCCCCATGGGTGTTGGAGTATTTGAAGGTTTTAGCTGTCTCTGGAATAGGAGACACCCACAAATTTATTTCATGTATTTTTAGAGTGTTCATTGATGAAGAAAAGGACAGGTAGCCTTAGGTCTTACAGCAACATTCATATTTGCTCATAATAGTTTTGTAAGACCAGATTCATAAATATTCTGATTAATGACATTGCTTTGTAACCATGGGTTCCAGGAGTTTCAGCTCCTCAAACACCGTTTATTGATAATAGTGAGACTGATGATTAGCATCTATGTCTGTGGTACCCCCAGAGGCTTCTGCTGTTGTGTTTTGCAACAAGAATATGCCTACATGGCCAGCAAAATATAAAAACCTTAGTCTAGATTTCATTTGGGGCCCTATAACTTACAGAGATATGCCAGTTACAGATGATTCAGAAATGAATTTTCTACCTCAAGGAGTTCACTCTCTATAGAAGAAAACAACCATTTCAGTACAACATGGTAATGCTGTAGGGCTTTGATAGGGGCATGAGATTGGTACTATGAGAACACTGAGTAAGGAGTACCCTACCCTTCCTGGTTTGGAGGGGGAAGCAAGGGGGCGTTCAGAGGGGTTCAGGGTAGGTAAGAGGGGAATGAGGAGGAGGATGAAAGATCAGGGGAATATTTACAGAGGAGATAACTTTTAATCAAGTCCCTTAAGATGCATTTATCAAGCACACAAAGTCATTTGACTCAGAAGGAATTATGTGTGTATCAGTTAGTACTGTATTCAGTCATATGCAACAGAAAACCTGACTAACAGTGGCTGATGTAAGAGGTCTATTTATCTCACAAAAAAGAAGTCTAGATGCCAGTGCAGCTGCTCAAGAATATCATCAAGGATCCAAGCTACTTTTGTCTTTCTGTTCTACTCTCCTTATCATGTGACTTTCATCCTCATAATTGCACCTCCAGCCTCATATTCATGCTGCAGACAGGAGGTGAGGTGAAGCAAGAAGGGGCAGTGCCTGTGTCAGGAAAACAGACACTTCCCCAGAAAACCTCTCAGACTTCTTGCATTTTACTTATGTGACTTGGTCACTCCATGGCTGTCATGTTACCACCTAAAACTGTTGGTAAGAAAGGAGAAGAGAATGGAGGAGAATAGAAACATCTGCATATTATGCAATCACAGGATGTCATGAGGGAGCACGTTGAAAATACAAGTGCTGCAAATAAAGAGCAACGGAGATTTTAAATTGTTGGAGGTATAGGGCTTCCTACGCTCCGCAGCGGGAGAGGCCACAGCAGTGAGAGGCCCGCGTACCGCCAAAAAAAAAAAAAAAAAAAAGGTGGACCAACCTGGGTTGTAATCCTGGCTCTACTACTCATTAGTTGTGTGATCTTGCACGAATTACTTACATGCTCTGTGCCCCAGTTTCCTTATCTATAAAATGGAGATAAGAGTGGTGTCTACCTCATTGAATAATATGATCTATATCAAGCACTTGGCAGAATGCCTTGTACATAGTAAGTGCTCAATAACTATTAGTTCTATTAGTATTATTATTAGTTATTATTGTAAATTATCTCCTCCCAAACATGCACGTGCACACACACACACACACACACACACACACATAAGATCCCTCCTCCAGTGGACTTTGGGTCATCCTTCCTACTGTTACATTTTTTTTCCTCTTTCCAGACCCAATGCAAAATGTATCATGGTCTTTTAGCATTTTCTCTGAGCTTAAATTAGATCTTCTAAGAGCTTTTATCACTCTGGTCCATTAACTTGCTTCATTGTTTCATCCCTTTCTTACTTCTTCCTTCTCCATGTACTACATATTAGACAGGGACCCAGGGTGTCAAGGTTGCCTGTGAACAAATCATCATGGAGAGCCTTACCATCCTTGTGCAAGTACCTATTAGTAGAATCAGCATGAACCCATGCAAGCCTGTTTCCTGCAATGGAGAAGACTGAACTGAGCTATACTATATTTGACTGATGTTTATTTTCATCATGCAGAATCCATTATACTGATATATTCTTTCAGATTAGTGGAACATTTCAAGTAAATATTCCACCAGTTTTGCTTGGGTATACTTGGAGTGAGACTTATGTGTCTCCTAAAGAAGATTATAATGGACAGAATTTAAAAGAATGTACCTTCTTAAATATTTTTGCTACTATGGAACCTCAAATATCATACGCCATCTGTAATCCAGAACTAGACAAGGTAGGTTTTACACTGAATTATTTTCATATATACTATCAAAGAAGTGTTAATTTCAAAGCTGACAAAAATGAATGTTGGTTCTTGATATTTTCCTGTAGGGACAATATAGTACAATGTTGAAATATTTTAAACTTGATTCTAGTTTTCAGGTCAAATAGATGTTTTGGAGAGAGCACAGATTTTTAAAAAAAATTGTAAGGCATTATTTCCTAAACGAAGAATCACAACTACTGTTTTTAATGATGAAGGGATACAGATCTTAGTAACAAGATATATCAAGGCATTGAATCCACCTCAACAACTCCTGGATATATTTCTTCATGATTCCAATGCAACACTTGTAAGTTATATTTATTTTAGTAGCTTTATTGTGATATTCGTATACCATACAATTTGCCCTTCCAAAGCATATAATTCAATGGCTTTTAGTATATACATGGAGTTGTGCAACCATCACCACAGTAAATTTTAGAACATTTTGATCACTCCAAATTTATATTTATTTTAGCTTGTTTACTTTTTATTATTAACTTTGAGTATAACTTTCTTATTAAAATTACTTTACCTTCAGAGACAGTTTCCTGAGAGAGAAACCATCTATGTTGCAATGTGTCCTCTTGAGCACCAGATGGAAGAAAACATTTCTTCCTGATCCCCTTCACTTCTGCCCACTTGTACTAGAGAGTCACTGTTGCCACACCAGTTCATGTGACCATATCAGCTTCACAACTTTTCTGTCAAACTTTGAAAAATGACACAGAAAAATTCCTTTGACTTCCAGGCAAAATTAAAAGTTATATTTCTAAAGGAGTTGTGCCCTTCTAAGGATTGCTTCTTGTTGTATGTGGGAGTGAAGAAACTATGTTTTTTTGTTTTTTGTTTTATTTATTTTTGGCTGCGTCAGGTCTTCGTTGCTGCGTGCAGGCTTTCTCTAGTTGCGGCGAGCGGGGGCTACTCTTCATTGCGGTGTGTGGGCTTCTCATTGCGGTGGCTTCTCGTTGCAGAGCACGGCTTCTAGGAGTGCAGGCTTCAGTAGTTGCAGCACGTGGGCTCAGTAGTTGTGGCGCACGGGCTTAGTTGTTCTGCAGCATGTGTGATCTTCCTGGACCAAGGATCAAACCCTTGTCCCCTTCATTGACAGGTGGATTCTTAACCACTGTGCCACCAGGGAAGTCCAACTATGTTACATTTTGCTCTGTAAACTGCCAACATAACACTTCCTACCCCATCCTTATGTGGCTTTATGCATATCTGTTATTTACCAGCTGACAAAAGAGACACGTACCTGTATTCATTATGGACTTAGAAGGGAATATAGCTTCTTCCACTTTAAGAAAGGAAAATATGAAATCAGATATCTAGTCTCCCGTTCAAGAAAAAAATAAGCTTTGCAGACAGCTTTACTTTATAAGGTTGGAACAGCAGCACCATCCATGAAATACAAACACAAATTTTACTGTTTCTGAACTTCCTATATTGTTATTAATTTTGGTCTTAAGTTGATAGATTCCACAGAAGGTGATAAATATCTTTTACCTCTTCCTCCATTAGAAAATTAGGTTAATAATGGATTTCTTGATCAAGAGCATCACCACTTACTAAAACGTACATGGAGAGAATAATCAATAAACAGGCTTTCGAGGATCTTTTTTCTTTAAGTCTTCTGCAACATTATTGATAAAGAGAAAAGGGATTTTATTTACAGTTTTAAAGCTCTTTTTTGTCACTATTATTAGTAGTTTTCTATCTATGTATGGTAATGTCCAGTTTTAAAAATACTTTATGATTTAAGACTTCAAATCATAAAATGTCTGTTTAGCTGATTCGTTCTCCCCTATAATTCTAAAAGAGAAATTGTACAGTACAAGAGTCATTCATTGGGATTCGATTTATTAATCTAGTTACCTACTAGTTTGACATTTTAGGAAGGAGGTAATTGGGTTTTTTTAATGATGGGTAAACTTGTGCTGGTGTTTTGGATCTTATGATGCTGAGCATGTTCTGCACTGGTGCTAATGTTTAACATAATTTTATATTTACAAACATACCTGCTACCCAGAGGCAAGTATTAATTTAGTCCATATGGACTATTGACCCCTCTTGAGACTGCAACATACACACTCCTAAACACACTCATACATAGTGTGTTTAGACTTTAAAGTATCTTAACCCATTTCTGGACATGAATGTGTTATAAACCTCTGGATTTCTAGCAACATATAAAAAAACACTGCTATTAAAAACACTTCACAAGTCATTGTCAGCCATTGCTGGCATTCTGTCACTAGAGAATACACAGCAATATCTGGTGTGTTGCAAGCTTGCAAGATAGCCTGGATTTTAAAAGTTGGTCCATTAGTTGTATCTGATGGATGTAAATTTGCCTCCTAGTTCACTTTGTGTCAAGAGCTAAAACTGTGAACTTTCTCTTATTGGTGGGTAATAACTGAAAATAAAGATTTTATTTTCATAAATAAAAAGAAAAAATAAGCTTTGATTAAAGGGCATCTATGAAAAATCATTTGTACCTTTTATTTATTCAGGCTTGATTGAGTCAATTGGCTCTCCTCAGAAAATTTGTATTATTTCCCAGTATAAAGCTCTTACCTGGATTCTTTAAGCTAAAATCAAAAGTCCTAGTTTAGATCACCTTTTGCTACACTCTGCTTTTCCATTACGGGTTTCTTCTTGCCTGTTTCCTGACACCCAAAGTCCAAGGAGATAATAATGCTCTCAGATTTCTTTCAAGGACAATCTTTACCTTTTAAAAAAGCATAAATCCTAGCTCCTTTGCTTATCAAGGACTGTGAACCATGTTTAATTAATTGCATGAAGTCAGAAACGTGACCAGTGTAGGAAGTCATAATAGTGCATAAATGGTAGCTATTGTAAATCAGTGAAAATGTTAGTGAACTTTCTGTGTTAGCTCATTGTTTATTTGTATTCCTTTCTTCTTTCCTACTCTAGTCTGAGTCCTTATCTCCAACCCTATAGGGGGAACAATCCACAATAGAACTTCTGTTGTTGGAAAAAGTAGGCTGCACCAATAACTTCTTGCTGCAGCAATTTATAACTAGCTTTATTAATAAAAATATTTCTGCTAGATTTTGAACCTAAAAGTAAATCAAACTTTTGCTATTCTTCAACATCTTTTTTCATTTTTTAAAAAGTTATACTTTAAAGTATACATGTAATGTATCATGTTTAAATTTTTTACTTATTACAATGAAATGTAATGGTTAACATGCATGCTCTGAAGTCATGCTAACTTGGGCTCATTCCCAGAGACCCATATATTGTGTTAATGTGTGACCCTGAGCAAGTTATCTTAGCACTCTAAGCTTGTTTCTTCTTTTGTAAAATAAAATTAATAATAGTGTGTACTTCATAGGCTTGTAGGATACACTAAATGTGATGACAGTGCATGTAAAGCATTGTACTTGGTGATAGGCATATAGTATGCTCTCAATAAATGTTAGTTAATATTATTTTAGGACCTCGTTGCTCGCTTTGTATCTTTGATTCCTATTATGCCTGATACACTGGATGAAAATGATGGTTGTGATATATGGATGACATCAGAGGTAACAAATTACATTTTATAATTTAAATGTATAGTATTTCTTACTTGCTTTTCTTTTAAAGAAAACTTTTAAAAAATATTATGCACTTATGTAGTAATTTGCTTCGTGCAATTTGAAGGTATTTGATAATTTAATACATCATTTTCAGCTCTATAACAACCCGTAAAAATAATTCTTAAAGACCAAAATTCTTATTCAACATTTTAAGTAGCTCATAATATTGAGATTCAACAGGAATTCCAGGAGTACAATATTATGACATTCTCCAGAGAGAAATATGGCTTGTTCACTATAGAGGTGGTCAGACCCTGAAGTCTAGCAGAAATACCACCACTTCCCAGAAGCTTTCCCCAGTTTTCCCACATCTGAATGAAGAGCTTGTATAGCAGTGCTCTTCCTTGGCACTTGGATTAAAATTGTCTTTAGACTGGTTGCCAAGTAAAATACAGGCCCCATGCAATATTTGGGACATATTTATACTAAAAAACTACTTGTTTATCTGAAATTCAAATTGAACTAGGCATCCTATTCCCTGCCCCCTCCCAAGTATGGCAGCCCTAATTAGAACACATTTTCCATTCCATCTTAAATTATATTTAGTTGCTTATATACTGGCCCTATACCCACACACTGTACATATACATCCCAAGTTTAATCTCCTTGAATGATAAGGAAGATTTGATTCTTATTTACTTTTATATTTGTCACTTGTATGTACTTTAAATTTAGCAAGTATTCAATATTTTTAATGGAGAATACCAGCATGATGGGAGCCTAAGAGAAGGACACTTTCCATCTGGGACTGATAGGCCTGGCACTTATCTAGAATGTTTTAGAGGTTAGATTTTTGAGCTGAAATGGACTTAGGGGGCACAGGACTAACTTAATAGGTCAGCTACCCTGCCTTCTGCTAAGTGGGAGTAAGGGAGATACAAGCACGTGGTTTGTTTCAGGATCCAGTGATTCAAATCTGGTAAAACTCAAAGAGGTGTCAGTTAACTCTAGATTCTTCTTAGACTCTTAAAACTAATCAGAATGTGTTCAGGGGTATTATGATCCTGCAGAACATTGAAAGATAGCCTCTAAAATAGCTAAAAATAACCATAAAATAACCATTCAGGCAAATACTAGTGCTCCCGAGTGCCCTCCAATCCAAACAATACCCATAATCAACAGGTTACCACAGTCATAAGCTTCCTCTTGGCTAATGTCTTCCCATTGACATGAACTGTTTGGACTTGGGATACCCATGAGTGAATGACTAATTAGACTGTCACAAGGCAAGAGTTATTTCTCCTACCCAACATACAGTCTTGGAGTCAAACAAACCTTGGTTCAAATCCTACTTCAACCATCTGATAGCTGTGTGACCTAAGATAAGTTATTTAGCTTCTTTGGACCTCAGTTTCCTCATCTGTGTCATACAGGGGTTTTGAAAGGATAGGCACCTGGAATGCAGTATGTTAGTTACCTACTCTCATCCATTCCCTCCTTCTCTTATGAAATCCAGTCAGGGGAACCTCCTTAGCCTGACATTGAAGACTGCTCATAATCTGCTCTTCATTCTCCTGTTCACACACATCTTTCAGAAGAGCCATGTTACCATCCTCCCTAGCCTCCATCCCTCACCATCACATTCAGCCGGTGTGTACTGATGTGGCCATATCAGTTGTTAAAACATTGAAATGCTTCCAGACTGGTAAATAGTCACTCCAAGGGCTCCTGAGCACCCCCTCCCCAAGCTCCCTGACCACCACAGCCCTTTCTCTGGGACTAATGAAATGGAAGCACATGTGCAGTCTAAATGGTACAGCCACTACTCAGCAATAACACATCATTGCCATATGAACATTTGGGCCCATATATTTTGTTAGATCCTTTGATTTTTCAAGCTAGAAACCCAGAGTTTTATATGAGATCTTCCAATTTTTAAAAGCATTTCGAGGCCAAACGAAACACACCTATCAACTAGAACTAGGTTACAAACCACTGGTCTGCCACCTCTGCTGTGCTTTTTCTCTCCTGCTACCACTGCTTTACTAGGCACCCTGTATTTGATTACATCCAACCCAACTGTTCAGCTCTTTCAGTTAAAGAAGTTTCCATTACTCTTTCTGATTGGGCTCCAACTCAGATCTCTTCCTCTCTTTTAGTTGAGAGCACTATATTGGTACAGGACAGAGTGTAGCTCCATTAACCAAAGGATCCCTTCCTCCAAAAACACTATGTGATTTCCCATCAGGTGAAGTTCCTTAAAATATCAGCCAATATATCCCTGTTTTCCCAGGTTATTTGTCTCAAACAAAAATGCCCCATTTTGGAGGATAAAATTATTGGGTCACTTACACAGTATCCACATTAATTATCCCATGATAAAGGTGACCCTTATGTTCCAAGTTAATGTTCTCTCTTTCTAATGCCCTAGTGTTTTAACAGGCAAAGGGTGCTGGGGCTTTCGGCTTTGCAGTCATCTTAGTGACCTGGCAAGAATGTGTGTGTGAGGGTTTGGAGGGACTCTAAATCTGTTGGATACTTGCATTACTCAACTTCCTCTCCTCCCCTCCTGTTTTGTGTCCTTGTTGCTTTTGTTTTGCCTTAGCGCTGCATCAGTTTGGCTATTGGAAATAAGGAGGAGCATGCCATACTTCTCTGTAATTTCTTCCTGTATTTTGGAAAGAAAGCTTTGGTCCTCCTAGGAACCTCGATGTTGGAAGTAAGTGGTGGACTTAATATTTAAATAGTGTAAACAAAACTAATTAGCCTTTAGCTGCAAGTTTAAAAGACTTCAACCCCAAGTTTCCTTCTTTTCACAAGCTAATTAGGAAATTTCCTAGGCGAACAATTATTTACTTAGGAGGATAATGTTCGTTCATCAAAATTTCTACAATGTAAAGAATGACTTCCTTTTGTTCATCTTCTTCGTAAAGTAGTACAAATAATAGTGCTACTTCATGGAGCTACTAAAAATATTAAATTACATAGTAAATAGCACTGGGAACAGCACCTGGTTTATGTGGCAAATGCTCAATAAATGGTGGTGGTAGGTGATGTAGTAATAGTTACAGTAGTAGTTATAGTGGTTGTTAACCATCATCACCACCATCATCTTTATGTGTCCCTAACACTATACTTTAAGATCCTTAAGAAGTACTTCTTCCTGTTTTCCACTGCTCAATTTTTAATTGTGTAAGAAGTGGGCCAGAAATTTATGTTAACCTACCTGAAATTTTTACAACTTAATTATATACACCTGCATTCAAACCTCCAGAAAGCAGTCTTCTTTTGGACTGTTTCTATTTCTACTATGAATATCTTGATAAGTGTCAAAAACTTCCAGTCTTGTTTTATGGTTTTTGTCATGATCATTTATTTCTCTATAGTCCCTTAATTTCCCCAAATGATCCCCCTGCTGTAGTTTTGAGTGCCACTAGATGGCAGTAAACAGTCAACAATATTTCAACAAACATTTTTACAGTTTTACCTCTGAGTCAACACTGGGTGGCAGCACTCACTGTGACTTTCACCTCTACTACTGGTTGAGGTGAAGCCTCTTTACTGTAAAGATGAGCAAAGTGATAAAGAGCAAGAGCTTTGGAGTTAGGGAAACCAGGCTACACAGCACAGTGTTAGGAGTATAGATTTGGAGGTCAAAGAGGATTTTAAAACCCAGCAATGACGTTTACTAACTGTACGGTCTCAGCCTTATTTCTCTGAGCCTCACTTATCTCCTCCCCGAAGAGGAGTAATTCCATTTACTGTTACCCTAGACAATCTCTTAACCTCTTATTCTTCATGTGAAAGATGGGCATGACAATCATCCCTACCTCACAGAATTTGGAATTCATGTGAGAAAATTAGTGTGAGTGCTGAGTACAGTACCTGGGGTACTCAATAAATGTTAAATAGTCATTATTATTGTTACCTGAAATTTTTATTCTTTGCTAAATAAGAAAGGTTTATACTTCAAAAGTATGTGCAGAGCAAAATAATAACATAATGACTACTTTTATTCCTCAGGTGCTTTCCTGTGTAATTTCTCTCTGGCCTCTAACTCTGTATCTTGCTCACAAAATTAATTTTATGGCTTTACAACTTCACTTGGCTTTTCAGAGCCTTAGGCAAAATTCCCTTCCCTAACTTTGCACGGTGTTCACCTTTGGTCTCCAAGTATATTCTACATAAAGCAGGGCTAATCCATATAGCACCTTTGTGTGAATTACACAAAAGCGCCCCTACCTCAAAACCCTTTAGTACTAGCTATTGGGAATTGGTCATAATATACTGATTTTGTTAGAACAACATATTTTATTGCTATGAGGGTACACCCTTCAGGACCATACGTGGCAGCACTAGCTCAAAAGTTCTCATTTGAATCCTCATGCTAGCCTGGGCCTGAGGATTTCAGTTGCATTGGTTTTATCCTTTACAAAAAAATTGTAAAGGTCCTAAAAAAGGCTTTTAAAAATCAGAGATACCAGGGAGTTCCCTTGTGGTCCAGTGGCTAGGATTTTGGGCTCTCACTGCCGTGGCCCAGGTTCAGTCCCTGGTCAGGGAACTGAGATCCCACAAGCTGTGTGGCAAGGCAAATAAATAAATAGATAAATAAATAAATAAATAAATAAATAATACAGGAATAAAGAATAACTAAGGTAACTGGCAATATTATCTATTTAAAAAATCAGAGATATCATATTCTTACACTATAATTTCCACATAGGAAAATGAGTTAAATCAATCATCCACCAAAAATTACTTTAACTCTTTCTTCGTACAGGGGCATGTGGCTTATGTATTAACGCCAGAAAGTGACGAATATTTGCTTTGGAATCCATTAACTGGGCAATGTCATAAGCATTTTGACCCATTTTGTCCCTTACAAAGTGTAGATTGTTTGTTTGATGGTGAAAATGTAAGTATATGGCGGGGTGGGGGGCGGAATCTTGAGTTATCTCCTCAAGAGTTAAACCTGTGGTTCTCTACACTGACCATATATTAGAATCATGTGGGAACTTTGAAGAAGCTATAGATGTTCAGTTAGAATCCCTGGGGTGTAGGGCCAGGGGAATCTTTTATCCCCAAGGCTCCTTGACGCGATTCTGCAGTGCCTCCAAGGTTGAGAACCAGCGAGCAGTCTAGTGTGGACACACCCCTGGGATCTCTGTACCTCCTGCCTCAGAACCATCCTTGGCTTCTGCCACTTCACTGGGGAGTAGGACTGTAAAATTTTGCTCTGTCCTAACCTACTACGGGCTTCGTACTCCTGTGGGCCTCTACTGATTTTATGTTGATGTATTAATAGGTCTGGTTTAACATTCAGCAAAATAATTCACCAAGGGCTGTATATTTTGACTATTCAAAGGAAAGTTTCTGGAAACAGATGCTTCCAAAAAATTATCGAGGGACGAAAGCACAAAGCATACAGGTAAATTATACTTTTCCAGGTGTGTCTCTATGAAAGTTACCATTGGTTTTAATCTTAGGAATTGTGACAGCTCTTATTATGTTTATACAGCTGATTGCTTATTGAATTATTTGGCAGTATTAATAAAACCTAGTTTTCTCTGCCATCCAGCCTGAGTTTGGGCTATTGTGATCCGTTTTCTCTACTTGCAGAAAAGAGGAATTGAGAAGAAGGTATTATCTTAATTGTGAGTTTAGGTTTTAAAATAAAAATTTTTAAATGTTCATCATGAAACATAAAAAATAATAATGTCAAAATGGTGTAATAAGTTCTTACTTTGACCTAGCCCTTCTACTACATATCCATAACAATGATAAAGTATAAAAATTGAAAAACAGAAGGCTTATCTGGGCTCCAAACCATGATAGTTATCTCATGGAATAGAAGCAGGACGGAAACACTAGCAGTGAGTGGGGCCCAAAGAGGTTGGCACCAAGGTCTGAAAATGCTTCATGAAATCCAGAGAACCAGAGCCAGTCTCACGTTTTGAAGCCAGGGACTGTGTTGTGGCTCCCCTACTTTGCTACTCTTGAGAGAAGACGGGAAAGAAAAGCAGCAGACTCACTGCCTGGGGCTCAGGAGGTAAGAGACCAAAGTACAGAGCTGAGAATCAGGAACCAACCTAATCACCAGGTGGCTTGTCCAGGGGATCTATGATGTACTCACTACTGCTTTGGGAAGGCACCCAAATTCCATTTCGACAGCTGTTTCTGGATTGAGAGCCATGGTATGGCAGTGCGCAAGCAACTGTGAAGTTCAAAAACTAGAAGCTATGACCCAGAGGAAGGAAGAGAGGGGGATGAGAAAAAGGACAATGGAAAAATAGGAAGAAGACAATTCACAGAAGCAGAAACTCTAGGGCTCAACGTCACTCATAATGAGAGAAATGCAATTTAAAACAATAAAACACTATTTCACATGTAGAAGATTGGCAAAACTTTTTAAAAAGTGTGATCACATCTAGTATTGGCAAAAAGGCAGAGAAATGGTGGGAGTGTGAATTGCTATAAACACTTTAGAAAGCAATATGGTAAGGTTGGTAAAGCTGAAGAAACTCAGCCTCTGATCCACCAGTTCATCTTCTAAGTATATACCCTAGAGGTACACGCACAGGGAGACAAGTACACGATGGTCATTACTGAATTGCTTGAAAGAGCAAAAAATAAATAAATAAAAGGAAACAATTCATCAACCAGAAAATGGGCACATGAGTTATGAATACTCCTACTATAAAGTATTCTATACAGCAGTAAAAAAAAGAATATATGAAACTAATTTACTGTAGTTCTCAACTTGGCTGTACATGCATTGTATCAGAATCGCTGAGGGAAGAGCCCACACATTGGTTTTACTTAAAGCTCCCCAGGTGATCCCACATGCAGCCAAGGTTGAGAACTACTGATCTAGAGCCACTGTTATCAACGTGAATGAATATAAAAAATGTAATGTTAAGCAAAGTAAAGAAGATGTGAAATGACACACTTGTTTGAAAAATATATGTTGTTTACGTATATAGAGATATATAGTGATAGTGTAAAAGCTTGCATGGGAATGATAAACACCAAATTTAGGGTAAAGTTTACCTCTGGAAAGAGGAATAAAAAGAATGATATCAGGGAGCAGTATACAGAGTACTTCAAATCTATCTGTAATGTTTTACATCTTTTAAAACAACCTACAACAAGTGTGGAAGAATGCAAAGATTAGATGTAGCTTGGTGGTATGTATGTTGGGTGGATGTTCATTACATTATTCTCAGTGCTTTATCTGAGAATGTTTGACATAGTTCATAATATCAAAAAGAAGGAATGGTGGTTGTGGGGAGAAAAATCAAACAGTATCAAAGGGTATAAAGTGAAGAGTTTCTCTCCTCTTCAACATCTTTTCCCCACTTTCTAAGAAACAGCCGCTGTTGGTAGCTCCTTGTGCATCCTTCTGAGCATTCTCCTTGCAGATGTTTGTAAAGTCATTATAAGGAAGGGGAAATGTGCTTATCTCTTTTGAGCAAACCACATTTATGGCATCCACAGACCTTGCTTGCTTTTCCCATCCCAAAGTTGTGACCAAAGTATTGCTGCCTCCTGGGGGGGGGAGAATGATATATTTAGAGTGGAGTTTTTTTGTTTCTATTAATCATTCTCTTATTAATTCAGATAATGCTTATTGAGTGCTGCAGCGGGCCAGCACTGTTTTAGGTATAGGTACCACAAGGAAAAAGACATGTCTCAGTGCTCTTGGAGCTTGTGTTCTAGAGGAGGAAATAGAAGGAAACGAGCATTTGCTGTACAGAGCGATAAATGCTATTAGAGAAGAAATGAATGTGCTTTTGGGAGCACTCAGCAGGAGGCCTGAGGTGAAGGGGAGTTGCAGGGGCTTCCTGGGGAAAATGATGATGACTAGCAGAGTGAAGAAGGGTGAGCAGGAGCTGGTCTAGATGAAAGTTAAGGAGGAGAATGTTCCCAGCACAGAGCGGGAACGGCAGGCATGAAGACCTGCAGTGGCAAGCAGATGTCTGCCAAGGAGCTGAAAGGCCAGCCTGGCTGCTGCCAGGGAGTGAGCAGAGGACAGTCAGAAGCCAACATCACCAAGGCAAGGGCTGCCATAATCAAAATTGTAGTTTTAAAAGCCACTAAACCCTTTGTCAAGTTGAATATATAAATATAAAATTCATAGTTGCTTTTGACTTGTATCCCTACTGATTTCTTTCCTGTGGGTTAATGGCCCTTGATCTTCTGCCTTGTCACACACATACTGGAATAAACCACTATCTGTGGTGAACACTGTTGTTGTTTTTTTTTCTTTTTCTCTTTAAATTAATTAATTAATTTATGGCTGTGTTGGCTCTTCGTTTCTGTGCGAGGGCTTTCTCTAGTTGCGGCAAGTGGGGGCCACTCCTCATCGCGGTGCGCGGGCCTCTCACTATCGCGGCCTCTCCTGTTGCGGAGCACAGGCTCCAGACACGCAGGCTCAGTAATTGTGGCTCATGGGGCTAGTTGCTCCACGGCATGTGGGATCTTCCCAGACCAGGGCTCGAACCCGTGTCCCCTGCATTGGCAGGCAGATTCTCAACCACTGCGCCACCAGGGAAGCCCTGTTTTTTTTCTTAATCACAATTGAGAACACAAATTTGAGTGTGTATGATGAGAATATGGGTATTCAGAGATGGAGTTAACAGGGAAATCCTCTCGAAGTTTTGAAGGATATGAATTCCCTGAAACGGGCCTTTGCCTGAAAAGAAAATAGACTAATACTCCATAAACTTATCAAGTCAACATAACCCAGGCCTCTTTTTCAGGCCTGAAAGTGGCCTAACGAATCCATAAGAGTTGCCAGGATAGGGGTGCAGGGAATTGTTTTGGAGGGGCAGACAGTGGTTGGTGACAGCAATCAGGGAGTTCAGTTTACCTGTCCTGACTGTGATAGTTGGTGGCCCCTGTAAGATGATGCTGCAGTTTATGCTTCCCTTTCTCCAGTATCCCTCATCTCCTGCCGTGTTCACTGTGGGGAAGTTCACTGTGCTTGAGCCTATGCTCTAATGTAGTGGTTCTCCAACCACGGCAGGCATCAGAACCTTCTGGAGGGCTTGTGGAAAAATGGATTGCTGGGCCTTACCCTCAGAGTTTCTGAATCACTGGGTCTGAGGTTGCTGGTCTGGGGGCCACATTTTGGGAGCCACTGGCTTAGATCATCATCTGACAGACTGAGCCCCCTCAAATCACTCCTGAAATTTTCTAAGACCTAGAGGCCTAGCAAATGTTTCCTTCTTTTCGTACAACCCTCATTCCACTCATGAGGGGGAAACATCCGTCCGTGTCTCTATAGCTCCTCTATTTCTCAGCTCAGAAATATCCTAAGTTAAAACCGCCTAAACCCAACCCCTCACTCTTGTCTATATGAGCCCTGAAGGGAGGGGAGGAATGGGTTAGGTAGTGGGGAGGGGCTTAGAGAAGTCCTCTCCTCTTCCCAGAAAATCCTGCTCAGGGGGCAACATGGGGAAACATGGTAGAGCATTGCTCTCTGCTGTTGCTGGGGTGCCTGGGGCAAAGGCTTGGAGACGGGGAGATTGAAATGGACTCTGCATGTATGTGCGAGTGTGTGCACATGCGTACATGCAAACACAGAGACCTAACTCCCGCCTGCTGAAAGGAACAAATAATCAAAGGAGGAAGATGATACACCATGTTACAAGAGTAATAATAACAATAGTATCTGATCTTTGTTGAACAATATGTGCCAGGCTTTACAGGTATTACTTTATTTTAAAATCTTTGCATGATCCCAGGGAAGTAGGTACTGTTATTGTCCCTTTTTAAAAGAGGTGGTAACTGAGACTCACAGAGGTTAAGTGACTTCACCAAGGTCACAGTTAATAAGTGGAAGATACCAGTGCAGCTTCCAAGATTATCTGGTAGAATCAATAAGCATGTCAAATGCTTGTGTGAATAAATGGATGGGGGTAGCAGATCTGTCTTTTTCTGTCATGAAAAATATCTTTTGTAAATCCATTCTCCCTTCCATGCCCTGGTGAAGTAGTATTAAAATCAAAGGGAACACTGTGATCTGTGTTACCTTTGTGCCTCTACCACTGAGTGTTTTTGCCACATGAGACGGGTTTAGGTTCACCCTCATTATACTCAGCACTCCAAGGGGCAACTGACATAAAGATGGTCTCCCTAGAATCTTTTCTAACTTTCAGTTTTCTGTATTTCAGCCTGAAGAAATAATTTATTCTGATACTAATAAAAGCATGGTAGAAGATCTAAAGAACAGGTATGATCTCTATTTATATATTATGATTATCATGTTTTCTCTCTAACCTCTCATTCAGCCACCCTTCAGTCCTCTAACCCAGTCTCTCAAAATACCCATTAGATTCAGCAACAGAAGCATGAAATGGAGATTATAATAGTTACTTCCACTGAGTCATCTATCTCTTGGTGCATGCATCAAAAACCAGCCCCGCTGCTATCCGCGGCACTTCTTGAAAAAACATGCCAAGTTAAATATGGTTGCATCTGGAAAACATTGTGGGCTGCCGTTAGGAAGTTCTCAACACAGACACCTGTTGAGCCGTATAGTAATAATAATGCAGTAGCTAACACTTCTTGAAAGGACAGGAAGGTAAATGGCCCACAACTTGGTGTGTGGCAAAAACAGCCAAGCTGGGTGGCGGCAGCATCAGCACTGTCCCTCATAGGCCCCCTCCCCCCCCACACACGTCCGGAGGAGTTGTTGAGTCAAGCCCAAAGGGTCACAGCCTTGCAGCAGACCTCACTCCTACTCCAGATGTGTCAGAAGCTTCTAGATCTGACTACCTCCAGTGACTCATGCTGACACAGCAGGCTGGCATGTAAGCCGCTACCAACTAATTGAAACAGAATATGACAAAAATCATTTGACCACTCCCTTTTCTCACTAGCACACAACTCTCACCTCTTATTCCCCTCCTTCTTCCCCAACTCTTAACAAAAAAGGAATAAAAGCACTAGGAAAATGGTCCCCAACTTCTGGTTTTCATCAGAAATTGCTTCTAGAACTATTTTAAAAAATAGGTGCCAGAGTCCAAGACCACACCTGTTGAATCACTATCTGGAAGATAGTGAAATATTTTGATAAAGTCCTACAGGTGATTCTGGCATATAGCTGTGACTGAGACTCTCTGCAAACTCGAAACCACTTAGTTACTTTATAGACTCAGCCAAGAGGAGAGGCCCAGCAGCTTCTTCTGTAGCACACAGTGATTCTGCCCAGAGGAGAAGCTTCCATCAACCAACTCACACTGTGCTCCACTTCCTCCCCTCCCCAAAACAGTTCCTCAGCAGGCACTGTTTTAGAGGTGGCATAGGTAGGCAAAACTCCCTGCCCTTGTGGAGCATACATTCTGGTAGGGGAAACTGCTCATCATACTGGTCAGTCCAGTGCTTCATTTCCTCCCAATTCTGCTTGCTGAATTAACTGATCCAGTTACCCCATTCCTGCTAACATTATCCCAGATGAGATATCTGAATTTTTATAAAGGCATTTCTTGGAAACACAATGTCTTATGTCAAAGGAGGGTCTTGGAGAATAGGAATGCCAACCCAGTAATCAGATGGTAGGCAAATCACACCCAGTAGGCAGCTGCCTACACACAGGTAACTGGAAAAAAGATGTGCCTTTGAGAGCTAATTGCTGGCTACCCCAGGAAGCGTCTTGCTTTCTCAAGCCAAGCAAGAGCCTGCTCTCTCCTGGACTTGATTAATGTGAATGATGGCAGATATCCCTAGCCATAGAGGTCTGGTTTTCTCCTAAATCAAAAAAGTATCATTCTCATACTTGAGAAAAAGTGACAAAACTTTTTTCACATTTATTTAAATGAGTTGTAATTTATCATAAAATAATCTTCGCATTCTTACCTTAGGATTGAAAGAACTCTGAAATATAAAATAATGGAATGGCGACCTAAACAGCCAACACGTTGGAATAGACAATGTACTTTCATTTTAAGACAAATCCTTCCTAAGTTAGAGCTTGGCACCGGAAACTTTGTTTCATCTGAAGAAGAGAGTGAATTTGAAAGACTGCTACAATTTTATTGGGTTTGTATATGATTTAATGCATTAATGTCAGTTGTTTTATCTATGTTATTAATTGCCAGATGATACTAATCTTAAGTATCCCTGAAATGCCTTTTATCTTGATCTTAGGTGATACATGCTATGGCATTAAAATGCATTTACTTACAGGCTGAGAAATTTCAAATGTAGTGAGTAACTAGTACCATGACCAGATTGCATGACATTTTCTTGGAATCAGTTTTTTAATGTATAAACCACAAACTTTGGAAAGAGATACCCAAAAGGAAGCCACCTGCAACTAAGAAACTAAAAAATGATTTCTAGATGGTAGTAATAGAATGGATTCCATGTCCTTGCTTCTGGGCAAGAGGACTACAGGCAAGCTTTAATATCTTCTACATGCAAATTATTCTCAAATTTATACATCCAGCCTGGACTTCTGACCTCCTCTCATATATTCACCAGCACATTTGACATCATCCTGGATGGTAGAAAGGCACTTCAAACTCAGTTAAGTCCATAATCAAACATGGTGGGCATCTGGTGTACTGTTCGGGTCCTTCTTTTCTTCCCCTGTGATATCCTTAGTTCTGGAATCCTCTCACCTCCTTTTCCCTATGAAGTGTTCCAGTGGGTTTTTGGAAGCCCCAGCCTCCCAAAAGTGATATTCCTTCCCTCTACTATCCCGTAGACTAGAAGATGTCTCCTCGGGAAACCCTCTAAGAGAAGAAAGGAAGGAATCTGTTGGGAGTTTATACTCAGGCTGCCAGGGAGGGATCTGCAGGCACTATTCATTCAGGAATAGGGAGGAAGTTGTTTTGCTTTGCTTTCTTTTTACTAGAATTAGGGGGTAAAGAGATAAGCAAAGCATAGTTAAGTATAAGCCAAGGTTTAAAACTTGGAGTTCCTTTGTAAAATTATCTGCTATTTAATAACACACATTCATAAACCTAGACCGAATCCTGCAGCTTGGGTTCAAATCCTGGCTCAACCACTCATTAACTTTGACCAGATTACCTAACTTCTCTATAACTTCTACCCCACGGCTCAAGATAAACAGGGATAAAAAGAGTTACCTGCTTTGTGGTTGTGGTGAGGATTAAGTGAGCTGCTTAACCATAGCACCCAGCACTTAATAAATGTTAACTATTATTTGTATCCTATGTGGCAGCCATTGTGCTAGACACTTGGGGTTATGACAGTAAACAAGACAGATACAATCTTGAGCATTCACAGAGACTGTGGGCTAGTTAGAGAAATAGACCAGAAAATGAGTAATTGCAGTCTATTTTATTAAATAAGCTAGGAAAGGACAGTGTCCTATGCAACCACAAGAGAAGAGCACATCAACAGATTTAAAGATCAGGAAAAACCTCCTAAAGTAAGCAAACTAAGTCTTGAAAGAAGCTAATGATTGTCCTTTGTATATTCTTAAATAGATCATTTTACGTGGGACCATGTTCCGTATCCTTTAATCCTGTCATATAGTTATCAATAAATATAAACTGAATCAATGTTAAATAAATTCTTCCAAAATGCTCCCTTAAATCTGTCACTTGTAGGATCAAGGTTTCCTTGTTGGCAGTTTGCTATTCCAGAAAGGGTGCAAATATGTGGAATGTTAAGTGTGCAGGCTCTGGCATTAGACAGACCTGGTTCTGCTCCTCTCTCTGTAAAGTGGGGATTATAACAAAGCCTACCTCATAGGGTTGTTTGAGGATTAAATATGTATGTGAAGTATTTAGCATTGTGCCTAGAACACAGTAAGCACCCACAAAATGATAACTATTATTATTATTTTATGACTTCCATTTCTTTGAGGCTTCTGTAATCTCTTTGCATACAGTAATTCTCCATCACCTACGTGACTGTAATGTGGTTTTACGTGTTATTCTGTCATTTGTCTAGGTCGCAGGATTTCCTATCCAGATGCCATACACTGATGTACAGTCAGTTATTGATGCTGTGTATCAAACTGGAATTCATTCCTCTGAATTTCCACAGACAGAATTTGCTTTAGCTGTGTATATTCACCCCTACCCAAACAACATATTATCTGTTTGGGTCTATTTGGCTTCATTAACGCGATATCAGTGAAAAGGAATAAGGGAAAAGGGAAAGATTGTACATAGGTCCCCAACCAGAAGCCAAACTTTTCTAGTACTTGGGATTTTCCTATTTATCCTCAAATCCAGACAAGTGTGAGCCCAATTTTTGGTTCACTTATAGAGTTGGGCACAAGACTCACTCCCTGAGTCTTTGAGGACAAGCATAAATGACCTCCTCACCAGAGACCTCGTCAGGGAGGACACTTTGGGAAGTCTGGCACCTTGGGTCGCTGTCTAAGGTAGGTCTTATTCTGGGAAAGAAGCAATTCTGGCTTCTCTCTGAGCCAGTGTTACTCAAATTGGGGGCCCCACACCACCTCCATCAAAATCACCTGGAAAGCCTTATTGAAAATGCAGAATCCCACATCTCATCCAGGACCTATTGAATGGGGATCTCTGGGAGTACAGCTCCAGAACCTACATTATTTTAAACAAGCTCCCCAGGTAACTCTCTTGACCAGTTAAGAGTGAGAACCCAGCCTTATAGAGTGTTGTCTTTACTGAAGTGAGGCTAGTACATTTGATGCTGGTTCTGATGGAATTCCAGGCAGAAGTTATTCAAATAGAAACCCAAGGTCATTTCTTCTCATGAGATAGAAGATTATTTCACTGGTTAAGAATAAGAGGGAAATATGCCATGTTGGGTTGAGGACAGCTTCTGGGGGCTTCTCAAAAATTTTCTCTTTAGATGCTACTGACCTGAAGTCATTTCATCTCCAAGAATTTGGAAGGGACTCCCAGGAAACACTACCTAAATGCTTTCCTGATTCTGTGAGAAAGGGAGAAAATGGTCTTACCAAATCCCAGAGCTCCTTTTTTTCTTAATGAGCAGCCCTCCATTCTGCCTCTGACACTTTTCTGCTGCTTTTCTTTCACAACGCTGAACCCAAGGAGACCCATCTAGGGCCTCAAGAAAGAGTGGTTAGGTATCTAAGTAGGAAACACTGTACTTTCTTGTATTTGATTGTTCTGTGCTTCATTGAGAAGAGTATTCATACAGTTTATTTAAATGTCACATAACAACTTATTTTTTTAATCAAAAGATACAGATTTCCAAAGGTTTTATATGATGAGAGCAGTTTTATATGAGGTAAAAGTAATAAAAAGAAAATTCACTTCTCCCAATGTAGTAGCACTGGGGCTTCTTGAGTCACTCCCACAAGCAGAGAGCAGAGACCCCAAATTCATCCTCAGGGAACCCTCAATCTGTATCCCCTCCCCCAATATACCTGCATAGGTTGATGCCAGAGAAGACCTCATTTATTTGCAGGGTGTTAGTCTTGGACCAAACTCAAGATTACCAGAGGAGTAGAAAGAGTGGGTATGTGGGTAAAGAGAATGCTTTCTCTGCAAGGTTAAAACCTAGTTATATATGTCCTCTGGCATGCATGAGAAAAATGATCAGAATTTTTGTTTTTATTTGAATGTTTGTGTTTAAATGCTATAGGAAGTTTTGTTATTAACAAGTCTCTCACACTGATTGGGGTAGCACAAAATTGTATCTATGAAAAGACAAGTTTGCCAAAGAAATGCTGAATTCATGCAGTTCATTTTTGTGACACACTGAATGTTTACATAGCTATTTTGTTAATTGTTTGTGGTTTTAGAATTGATAGGCCACTTAAGAGTAAGGTAGAAAGTGTTCACAGGCAAGTGTGTATTGTATTCTGTATTATATGCATTTTTAAATATGTGTATGTGTTTCTCAACTAAAAATTTTTCCTAAATTTTGATTGTCTATAATGAACCATTTTTTTCATTTTACTGTTTTAAAAATACATGATATTAAATGTAACATGCAATTATAAAATTCTATGAATCGTTCCACAAATAATTACAAAGCATCCATTATGTACCAGACACTTTATATGTGCTGGAGGACAGTAGTGAAAAGACATTCTTACAAGGGAAGTTTACATTCTTACAAGGGAAACAGCTCATAAGCAAATAAACAGTAAGTAAGTGAGATCATTTCAGGGTATGATGAATGTTATAAAGCAGTGGTCCCCAACCTTTTTGGCACCAGGGACAGGTTTCATGGCAGACAATTTTTCCACGGACGGCGGTGGGGGAGTGGAGGGGGTGGGGTGGGATGGCTCAGGCGGTAATGCGAGCAGTGGGGAGCGGCAGGTGAAGCTTCGCTCACTCGCCCGCCACTCACCTCCTGCTTGGTGGCCCGGTTCCTAACAGGCCGCTGATGGGAGGCTGGGGACTCCTGCTATAAAGGAAACAAAAAGGTTGGCATGATGCAGAAGGACTTTGCTGGGGATGGAGGATATAAGCAGAGTAGTGAGGGAAGGCCTCTCCACGGAGATAATGTTTGAGCGGAGATTTAAAAGATGATTTATCAAATAGAATTGCATTCAGTTGCATGTAACAGAAACCTAATCACAGTAGCGTAACCAAATAGGGATTATACAACTGCCAAGTGCGGAGGAGGCAGTCCAACTCTAGTGCAGTAGCTCTGTGATGTCAGAAGTGTACTAGTCTTCATCCGTCTTCTTCACCATCTCTAAGGAGACTTCTATCCTCTTTCTCAGTGGCTCTCAAACTTCAGCATGCCTAAGAGTCACCTGAAGAGTTTGTTGAAACACAGATTGCTGGGCCTAACCTTCAGAGTTACTGATTCAGTGGGATCTGGGGTGGGGCCTGATAATTTGCATTTATAACAAGTTCCCAGGTGATACTGAGACTGCTGACCTGGGAACCACAGAGGCCATAGCCTCGCAGTCATTTTCATGACAAGAAAATGCAGAAAGGGAAGGAGGAGGTAGAAAAGGCCGCTGGTTTAGCTCTTTTAAAAGGCTTTCCGGGAGGCTGTGTCCAGTAACTTCTACTTATATTCCATTGGCCAGAATTGCATCACTCCTAGCCACAAGAGAGGCCGGAGATCAAGTATTTTAAATGGACATATTGCTCTCCCAATAAAATCAGGGTTCTGTTGGTGAGGAAGTAGGGGAGGATGGCTTTGGGTAGGCATCTGTGGCTTCCACAGTTGAGAGGAAGCCAGTCATGCAAAGACCTGTGGCAAAAGCATTTCAGGCAGAGGAGACTGCAATTACAAAGGCCTCTAGTCCAGAAAGAGGCTTTTATGGAGAGGAAAGGGTAGTAGCACATAAGGTTGGAGAGGCAGACAAGGACCAGATCACATAGGTCATGGTAAAGAGTTTGTATTTTATTTAAAGTATAATAGCAAATCAATCATTGAAAGATTTTAGGTAACCGAATAAAGTAGTATTTTTCCTTTTTTATATTTGAGAATACTTTAAAATTATTTTTAGAGGTACTTATTATTTGTGCATAAAAATGATCATGTTTTAAAGTGCAGGTTTTCTTTTTCTTTTCCTTTTCTGCTTGGGTCCCTGTCCTACTATTCTCCCCTCCTCCACCCACATTATTCACTCCACCCACCCCCTTACCAACAGGTATCTTCCACTTACCAACATTCTCATGTATACATATATACATATATGCATATGTTCCTGCTTGTTTTATAAAAATGGGACCACATTGTATATGCTTTCCTGCATGTTATTTTTGTCCTTCAAAAATAGTGAAAATACTCCAAGTAAACTAATTTATTCTTCTTAAAAGATCCATATTACTCTAAAGTGTGGGCAGGACCACTACGTGCACTTAAGCAGTTTGTGTGCCACACAACTCACAATTTATGTGCAAGGACCCCTGGAGTTGTATATTATGTGACAGCCCTGGTTGTGAATATTATCTATTATAGTTTATTCATCATTCTCCTACCGATAAGAATAACTTCTGATCCAGTTAATCAAAGTATTGTTTAGTTTTTCTATATCCTTGCTGTTTTTCTGTATACTAGTTCTATCAGTTACTGAGAGAGGAGAATTGAAGTTGCGAACTGTAATTATGAGTTTGTCCATTTCTTCTTTTAGTTCTATCAGTTTTTGCTCCATGTATTTTGAAACTCTGCTGTTAGATGCACACAGATTTAGAATTTATGCCGTCTGGTGAATTAACCCATTTATCATTGTGCAATGTTCCTCTTTATCCTTAGCAATTTTCTTTGCTCTGAACTCTATTTTGTCTGATGTTTATATAGCCACTCCAGCTTCTCTGGATTAGTGTTTACCTGGTGTATATATTTTCATCTTTTTATTTTTAATGTATCTATATAATTATATTTGAAGTGAGTTTTTTGTAGATAACATATAGTTGGGTTATGTTTTCTTTTTTAATACCTTTTGACAATTTCTTTTTTAATTGGAATATTTAGACTGTTTACACTTAATGCAATTACTTATGTTTGGACTTAGGTCTACCATTTTATTATTTGTATTCCATTTGTTCCATCTGTTTTTGTCCCACTGTTTTCTCTTTCCTACATTATTAGGTTATTTGAACATTTCTTAGTATTTCATTTTAATATATCTATTATATTTTTTACTATACCTTTTTGTATATATTTTTTAAAGTTTCTTTGAGGATTGTAGTATACATACTTAACTTTTCATAGTCTATTTAGAATTTTTTTTTACCACTTTAAGTGGATTGTAGAGCTCTTACCGCCTTATATGTTTCTTTTTTTTTTAGGTTTTTATTTTTTAAATTTTAATTTTATAATGGAGTATAGCTGATTTACAATATTGTGTTTCTTTTGGGTGTACAGTAACTTGATTCACTTATACAGAGACATCTATATATTCTTTTTTTTCTTTTTCCTTTCTTTTTTTAAAATTGGGGTATAGTTGTTTTACAATGTTGTGTTAGTTTCTACTGTACAGCGAAGTGGAGTTCCCTGTGCTATGCAGCAGGTTCTCATTAGTTATCTATTTTATACGTATTAGTGTATATATGTTAGTCCCAATCTCACAATTCATCCCACCCTCCTTTCCCCCCTTGGTGTCCATATGTTTGTTCTCTACATCTATGTCTCTCTTTCTGCCTTGCAAACTGGTTCATCTGTACCATTTTTCTAGATTCCACAAATGTGCGTTAACATCCTATATTTGTTTTTCTCTTTCTGACTTACTTCACTCCGTATGACAGTCTCTAGGTCCATCCACATCTCTACAAATGACCCAATTTCCTTCTTTTTTATGGCTGAGTAGTATTCCATTGTATATACGTACCACATCTTCTTTATCCATTTGTCTGCCGATGGACATTTAGGTTGCTTCCAACCACCTTATATATTTCTTTACATTTCTGCCTTTATGCCATATATATATATATTTTTAATATAAAGAATTGTCTCATGCAATAATGAAGGCTGAGAAATCCCAAGATCTGCAGTCAGCAAGCTAGAGACCCAGGGGAGCCAATGGCATAAGTTCCAGTCTGAAAGCCAGGGGGCTCAAGACCCTCAAAGTGTCAGTGTTTTTGTTTGAGTCTGAAGGCTGATAAAGATCTGTGTCCCACCTCATTAGCAGTCAGGCAGGAGGAGTTCCTTCTCATTCACAGGAAGGTCCACCTTTTTGTTGTATTCAGGCCTTCAGCTGATTGAATGAGGGCCACCCACATTAGGAAGGTGTGATATTATGATATAATAAATATATATTTGATCTTTGTCTCAGTTCTGACACAAGAGCTTCTAAAACCCTTGGAATTTCCTGAGTGATGGGGGTGAGAGAAGTATCTTTTGATATTCATAAGCCCCTTTCAAGCATATACCTGCGTTCATGCTAACAAGGTACCTCTTGGTGGTCCCCTAGATAGCTTCAGGATAGGGGCTGGAACAGATGCATGATTATTTAAATCACTGGCCATTGGTAATTAACTCAATATCCAACCTGTCCCCTCTCCCTGGAAGTCAGGGAATAGGGCTGAGAGTTCCAGCCCTTTAAACACATATAAAGAAGAGCTAATACTTAACCTTCTCAAACTATCCCCAAAAAATTGAAGAGGAGGGAAACTCCAAAAGTCATTCTATGAGGCCACCATTACCCTGATACCAAAATCAGACAAAGACACTAAAAAAAAGAAAAAGAATATTCCAGGCCAATATCTCTGATGAAGATAGATGCAAAGGTCCTCAACAAAATATTAGCAAACTGAAATCATTAAGAAGATAGATAGACAGATAGATAGACATGTACTTGCCACCATTTTGTTACTTGGTTTCTGGTGGTTTTTGTAGTTCTTCTCTATTCTTTTCTTTTAGTTTCTTCCCTTGTGGTTTCTCTAGTGGTATGCTTGTGTTCCTTTCTCTCTAGTTTTTGGGTATCTATTGTAGGTTTTGATTTGTAGTTACCATGGGATTTATATATGTTGACCTATAACTGTATCTACTTGTTTTAAACTGGTATTCATTTAAATTCAAACATATTCTAAAAGATCTACATTTTTTTACTCCTCTCTCCCCTGTTTTGTGTTTTTGATGTCATATTTTACATCTTCATGTTTATCCCTAAACTGTTTATTGTGTTTATAGTTGATTTTACAATTTGTGTCTTTTAATCTTTGTACTAGCTTATTTAAGTGGTTGATCCACAGCCTTTACTGTATATTTGCCTTTACTAGTGGGATTTTCCCTTTTCTATAACTTCTTACTTCTTGTTGTAGCCTTTTCTTTTCCACTTAGAGAAGATCCTTTAATATTTCTTCTAGGGTCGGTTTAGGATTGATGAACCCTTTTAGTTTTTGCTTGTCTGAGAAGTTCTTTCTCTCTCCTTCAATTCTGAATGATAACCTTGCTGAGTAGAGTATCCTAAGTTGTAGGTTTTTCCCTCTCAACACTTTAAATATATCATGCCACTTCCTTCTGGCTTGCAAAGTTTCTGCAGAAAAACCAGCTGATATAGCCTTATGAGGTTCCCTTTTGTATGACTCTTTGTTTTTCTCTTGCTGCCTTTAGAATTGTCTCTTTATCTTTATCTTTTGCCATTTTAATTATTATATGTCTTGGTGTGGGTTTTTTGGGTTCATCTTGTTTGGGACTCTCTCTGCTTCCTGGACCTAGGTATCTGTTTCCTTCTTTAGGTTTGGGATTTTTTTCAGCCATTATTTTATCAAATACTTTTTGGCCCTTTACTCTCTCTCTTCTCCTTCTGGGAACCCTATGATGCAAGTGTTCATACACTTGATGCTGTCTTAGAGGTCCCTTAAACTGCTCTCATTTTTTTAAAATTTGGTTTTCTTTTTGTTGTTCTGATTTGGTGATTTCCATTATTCTATTTTCCAGATCACTTATGTGTTCTTCTGTATTACCTAGTCTCCTCTTAATTCCTAGTGTGTTTTTTTATTTCAGTTATTGTATTCTTCAGTTCTGATTGGTTCTTTTTACATTTCTAGTTCCTTGCTAAAATTCTCAGTATGTTTCTTTATTCTTTTCCCTAGTTCAGTTAGCATTCTTATTACTAATACTTTGAACTCTTTATTTGGTAAATTATCTATCTCTTTTTCATTAATTGTTTTTTTCAGGTTTTTAATTTTTTCCTGTTCTTTTGTTTGGAACAAATTCCTCTGGCTTCTCATTTTGCCTACCTTCCTCTGTCTCTATGAAATTACATGAGGGACTTCCCTGGTGGTGCAGTGGTTAAGAATCCACCTGCCAATGCAGGGGACACAGGTTGGAACCCTGGTCCAGGAAGATCCCACATGCCGTGGAGAAACTAAGCCCGTGCGCCACAACTACTGAAGGCCGCATGCCTAGAGCCCGTGCTCCACAACAAGAGAAGCCACCACAATGAAAAGCTCACGTACTGCAATGAAGAGTAGCCCCCGCTCGTCACAACTAGAGAAAGCCTGTGCGCAGCAACAAAGACCCAATGCAGCCATAAATAAATAGATAAATTTAATTTTAAAAAATTAGGTGAAACAGTTACATATTCCAGTCTTAAAGCGTTGTCCTTGCATGGGAGCATTCATCTGCAGTCTACACGTGGGATTTGGTGGGGGAGCTGGATCTGAAGTAAGCACAGGTCATGTCTTCCCCCCAGAGTGTGCTGGCAGCTATCACTTGGTGGGAGATAGGGCTGGAGAGGGAGGGGCTAGAGCCTGAGCCAGGTGTGAGCCAGGGCTTCTCCTAACCTCAGTGGCTGTTACAGCCCTGTGGGGGCAATGGCAGGTCCCAAGGTACTGGAGCAAAAGCCCTGAGGGTTGGGTAGGAGCTGGTTCTGTTCCCTCTAGGTGTGCACTCTCCCTGCTCTCAGCAACATCTTTACCTTAGAGGGGAGCAGCACTAGAGCAAGGAGGGCTAGAGTGGGCACCCGGTGCAGGTTGGGGCTTGTGCTGGGATGGTTCCAGCACACCAGTCATAGCTCAGGACAGCTCCCCATCCGCCACTTCCGTGAGCACCAATAATGCCCACCCTTGCCCCATTCAGATGCAGTGCTGGGTCCAAGCTGGCCACTCTCCTGGGCACAGCAGCCTTCACCCTAGTGGGGAGCTGCACTGGGGGTAGAAGTGCCAGAGTGGGTGCTTGGCGTGGGCTGGGGCCCATGCTGGGGTGGTCATGGGAAACTGACCAGAGTCCTGGGCAGTTTCAGTCTGTTTCCTCCACCTTTTCCAGTAGTAAACAAGCATGGGTGCACTTTTCTTGAGCAGAGTCTAGGTTTCGTATAGCCCTCCTGTTTTCCCACTGGTTTTCAAACCAGCTAAGGGAACTCTTCCTGGTGTCGGACCCCAGGGCTGGGGTGCCCAATATGTGGTTCAAACTGTTCACTCCCCAGGGAGGATCTCTGAGCCCTTGTAATCTCCCTCCTCTTCTGTGTCCCCTTCTAGGGGCACAGGTCCCAGTTCTCTTCCTTTCGTACCTGACTCTGTGTGGATCTTTCTTTACAGCCTTGGTTGTATAAGAGTCTTTCTGCCAGTCTTCAGTTAGTTTTCAATGAGAATTGCTCCACGTGTAGATGTATTTTGGATGTGTACGTGGAGAGGGGGAGCTCCTTGTCCTTCTATTCTACCATCTTAATCTCGGGCCACACTGATATGCTTTAAATTTAAAACCTTTACAACTGGATAATGATCAGAGCTTTATGGGGAGTGTTAGGCCTCTTTCACTGTAGAGGACTTTGCAAAATGTCCTCTCATGTCTTTGCAAGAGCAAGGAACCTAAAATGTTAAAGTCAGAAGCAATCTCAGTCATCACTCAGTTCACTTTATAGATGAGGAGGGCAGTGACCTGCCTTAAGGCCACTCCACTAAAAAGCAACAAATCAAGAACCAAGAACCAGATCCCAGGGCTTCTGACTTCAAGTCATTTGCATCCAGTCAAATATGATGTAGACATTGAAAGGAATTCTGGATGTTCCATTATGGAATGTTCACCAGAATATATTGTATAACAAAAGCTAGGGACACAACACGGTGTAATGTGTTACCATTTGTGACAAAATGGGGCAAGAAGATAATGTACATGCATGGTTATAAATATCTGGATATCCCTGGAAGGAAAGAAAAGCAAATAGTAATAATGTTGCCTCTAGGAAGAACTGGGATCAAGGGAGGGAGGGAGAAACGCTAGTCATCAGATACAGTCTTCTACTGTTTGAATGGTTTACCTTTTGCATGCATTCATTTGAATAATGAGTGAACTATTTAAATAAACAATTTAAAATCAGTAGCTTTTCACTGTCTAAAGTTCAGTGAGTTACAAAAACTCTGCAGACTCTGGTACCCTCTCATCTCTTGCCAAACCCATGTTGTGCCTTATGCTGCAGGCACATGGGTTCCTTGCAGTTTCCTTACTCCACTCATTAAGTAGAAAGAAGTTCTGCCTTTTTAACTTCCACCCTCTCATAACCTTTACTGATCACTGCTTTTAAGACTTCCTATATCCTCTACACTCCAGGCCTTCCTATATCCTCTACACTCCAGGCATACCGTCCTTCATGTTCATTCCAAACATGCCTTTTCCTTAGGGCCTTTGCATTTACTGTTCTCTCTGCCTGGAACACTCAGCCTCCAGATATCTGCATGTTCCCTAACCTCCCTCGGGACTTGGCATACCCTACTTATCATAAAACAATGTCCACCCACTGTCACTTTCGTTTCTCTTTTTATGTTTATTTTTCTTCATAGCACTTGTCACTATGTGACTTTGTTGTTGCTGTTCACTTATTCTCATTAGAATATAAACTCTGTATTCTATATAGGGAGCAGACTCAATTTTATTTAGGAATTAAGTAAATACCTAAATTGTATCCAGCTTGCCCTAAAGGAATTAATGAAGAAATGTAATAAACCTGAATTTTGCATTTTAGGGACACATTGGGAAAATTATATATGTGTGTATATATATATACTCTCTCACACATAGACACATGCACACACACGCTAAAATGAATACACATACACCTTCCAGTCCTTTTATCATATCCAGAAATTCAGAAATTGTGAGAATGATTTCTGAACACATATCTCCCAGTGAAAAACAGCTTGAAAGTAGAAGCCATGAGAGACAGCCTACTTATTAAACTGATGATTATAGTCTGTGACCCATTCTTCTGAAAGTGTTCTTAAATAGGCTCTGGACATTTAAGTTACTGGGAAGCCAAATTATTGTCATAAAGTTGCTTAGGGCACATGAATTGGAACATGAGGAGGTAGGTACTATTTAAATGCCATTATAAATGGCATGGAGCTTTTAGCCTGATGTGGCCATCTCCTCTCTAGGAAACATAAGATAGGCCAAGGCAGCCTCTCCCCGAATGATGCTGGGCTAGACTGGGCTCTGCCAACTTCTGCTTCTGAGTTTTCCTTGTCTTGCCATTGGTTCCTGAAGCCCTACTCTCCTGAGCATAAGCATTGTGCCACGTGGCTCACATACATATTTGTAGCTGTTCTTCAAGTATATGAAGAGGTCATAACTAAAACTCAGATTCATGCAACATACATTCATTACTTAATTGTAGATCTCTATCATGCATCTTTTGGGACCAAGGATTCCAAGTAAAAGGGTTAGGGTTTCATGATTTATTTTTTAATATTTAAAGAGGTTGATGTACATTCTCAGAAGTGAGGATCACTGTCCTGGACTGACCATCTACTTGTGTTGTGATATTCCACTAAACAAGTTAAAGTACAGTTGATTAGATTTAACACTTCAGGTCTTACATCACCTTAATTGGAGTTTTTCCACAGTTTTTTTTTTTTTTTCCTGATTTACGACCGCAGATGGTTAATTACATCCGCTACAGATTTGACAAGCTAGGTTACTAAAGGTAATCTTCACCGCCTTCATTCAAAGCTTTGGTAATCTCTAAAGCAAAGGAAATAAGGAGGACGAAGAGATTAATTAGGTTTCTAGAAGGAATAGGTTTCGAGGTGGAACTTAAGAGAGAATTTCACAAAGAAAGCAACTTTAGGGGCTTCAGAAACGGGTAAAGCACAAATGGAGGGACTGATAATCCCATCCCTCGCATGTACGGGGCCGTTGTAACGCGAGATGAGGTCGACTCAATCCACTCCGATTAGGGTTTATAAAACGCCAACTTGAGGCATCGGAACTTTCCTCCTCCGCATCGGGGAGCCATCGAAGGTTCTCAGCAGGTGAGAGGCATGACCGGATTGGCCAACGGAAGGATGCTCAGCATTTTAATGTCTCCGGCAATCTCTTCAGACCTCTGCCCGCACCTCAGTCCGGCTTTGCGGTAGGTGGTGTTGGGGCTCTCGGGCAAAGCGAAGCGCAGGGCAGCGTAGAGCAACCGACTACACTGCCGCGTCCGGCGGTGGCCGCCAAGCCGCTGCCGGGCGTTGCACCTGGGCCCGGCCCGGCCGCCCATTGGACGGCTCCGGATGACCCGGCTGTATCGCGAGACGAGATTGGCAGCGGCGGGGCCGCATGTGCCCCCGCGCTGGCTTTGTACGCGGAGCCGCCTGCCGGTCCTTTAACAATGGGCGGCGCGAGCGCCCCAGCGCTGGGCCCGAGCTGAGGCCGGCGCTTCGCGGCCAACTGTCCGCAGCATGAGCGGGGCCTGCGTCCCCCGCACGCTGGCGGGGCTGGGCCTGTGAGGGCCGCGGTTCCGGGTAAGGGAGGCCGCCGTGGGAACCGGCAGGCCTGGGCTGGCGGCGGGGCACCGGACCCACCCGGCCCGGCCTTTTGTTCGCCTTTCTGGGGCCGCGCGATCCCGTGCGCTCCTCCGGATGAGGAGGCGGCAGCCTGGGTGCGCGCTGGGGCCGGCCGGGCCGCGATGAGGCTCCCGGGGAGGAGCGCGCCCCCGACTGTCTGTGGCGGGCACCCGGAGCCGCGCGGGCGTTTGTCTCCGGGTTTCTCGGCGGGAGGTTTTCACCTCAGCGGGGCTGTGACTGGTGTCAAGTCTCCTCTTCTCAGGGCCGGCTGGAGAATTGAAGCCGGAGCTCGGGGAGCCCGAAGCCGGGCCTCCTGTCCGGCTTTCCCGAGCACGCGCCTGGGTCCGCGCCTTGGTAACTAGGGCCCAAGTTGGTCCCAGTTTGCCCGGCGCCCGGTCCGGCCGTTCTCCAAACAAGCCGGCTCCTCCTGACCGGTGGCTCGGGCCTTACGTGCGGCGTCAGGGAATTGGTTTGGATCGGTGCTGATTTTAGGACGAGTCAGGTGAAGATGAACAGTCGCCCAGGGTGGCCTGAGGTCACACGCCTCGGGGAGGGGGCGCGGAGGGGCGTGTGGAGGGAGCTGGCAGTGACCGCGTCTGGGGTGTGTCTTACAGACTGAAGTTGCCGTGTCTGGCCAGGCGCGCCGCCCGGTCCCATGGAGCTGGAGGGTCAGTGGTGGCGGGGACAGCTGGCTGCAGATATCCATCAAGCTCTTCGATACAAGGTAACCGCGATGCCCCGACCTTTCCCTTCGGTGTCTTATGCCAGTTAGTATGAATCTCGGCTCCCTGGAAAGCCTGTCCGGGTCTTTAACCACTAGTTTCCAGACCAGAAAAGGCGAGTTTGCCTATTTGCTCAAGGTTAATTAACTTCTTGGCTTCTTCCCTGGGTTGTAGCAGAAGAACCTGAAACTTGAATGAGGAGGGGGTGGGGCGTGGTAGTTGGGAGAGGGAAGGTGTAAAGGGACTTTCTGATGTCCTTGTTTCCAGATGGAAAATGGATTTGATACTGTATTTAAAAAGGTAAGTGTGCTGGCTTTTTATTGGGCAGAGCAGCCCTCCTTTATTCTGTAGTTGCTGTTGCATGCAGCTGTCTGTTATGTCACATTTGTACAACAGTCAATTCCCCAGCCTTTCCACTAACTTGCTGTGAGACTTTGGACAAGTTACTTAATTTTCTGCTTCTCAACTTCGTCATCTGTCAAATGAATAATAGAACGTGCTTTATGGGACGACTGTGAAGATTAAAATGAGATAATACTGTAGATGTGCTCAGAACAGTGCTTGGCATATAGTAAGCACTAAGGAAGTGATAACTATTTGTTATTCTCTACCCCCGAAACCCCAAGACTTGGGGGGTGTTCAGAAAGCCTTAAGGTAGGAGTTAGCTGCTCCTTCAGCTAATATCAAAGGCCAGGAGTAGACCTAGTCTATTTTAAAAGATTTTGGGGAAAAAGTACATCTTTCTGGCACAATGCAAATTTTGTTTATTGTTGCTCCTAAGTAACAATTTTATTCTGTATGTCACATCTCAGGGAAATGTGTCAGCTCTGCATCTTTGATAACCAGAAGAGAGACCAGATCCAAAATTAACTCTAACTTAATTTCACTATGGATAGAGAGAGCCACTCATTATGTATAGAAAATTGGAAAGAAGCAAAACAGCTGACTCTTTAATAAAAAGGCTGCTCACTGTTGGAGTTGAGAGATCCTGGGATGATAATGAACTTGTATCTTGATTTTTTTTAACCAGGTTAAGTAGATTAGAAAACCTAATTCTGACTTAAATTGTTACAGTTGTACCCTTTTCTAAAGTTTGAGTTCTAAATGCTGCTTATTAATTCTGACATTCAGTCTCTTAGACACTCTAAATACACCTCAGCACCCTAAGAGGCTGTTTGTACTACAGAAAAGTCTCAACTATGGCATGGTTCTCTGGAATGTTAAGAAGAGAGTTGCGGGTTTTCCACTTTGAAAATTGTCCAAATACCTTTGTGTTTTTTTTTTTTTTTCAGATGTTGTCTTTCAGTTTTAAATGCTCTGATTTTCTAAGTGTCAGCTCTTTATTCCTCTGGTATGTGGTGAAAATATTATTTGATGTTAATGATACATATGTTTTGTAATGACATGAAACTTAAAAGATTTTTCTTGGTGATTTCCATGGTTTTCGATTCTTACATTTTATGAGTAATTTTAATCCTGAGTGATTACCTGAATTAATTTTGTTAGTTGAGGTTGGAAATGGATTTTTTTCCCAGCAGATTTGTTGAATGTTTTTGTGTATTGAGCTCTGGGGAGGATCCAAGGAATAAGACACAACCTGTACTAAACTTACTTACAAACTATCAGAGGACGAGGTAGCACAGGGCCTGAAAGAATGCTACTGAAAGTTGTCTTGGGCCACCTGCGGCATGCTACTGTGGGTTGTCTTTATCTTTAAGCATTGTGTAAGCCACATTCTTGCTATTTGACACAATGGCCACACTTTATAATTTGTTAATCAGTAAAACTTGAACCTGTGGAACTGGAGAGACCACTGTTTATAGTACACTGAAGTCAAGGAAAGTTAAAATGAACTTTTCTCACAGAGAATACATGTGAATTCCAGGCTATTAATTAGGTGATTTAGTTGGGTAGTCATATGCTTATTCAACATATTTGCATGCCTACAGTGTGCAAGGTGCTATGCCAGGGGTTGGAATGGTAATAGTGAATGAGACAGACATGATCCCTACCTTTATGGAGTCTAACCTCATACAATTTAGAGCATCTGAATTTAGGTCTTCCTTTGGGCAGTTGCCATTCAGGGACAATGGAAGGTATCTATGTTTAGACCCAAGGTTTGTGGAGGAATAATTGGTATGACCAGCCTTGCATCTACTAGGGAAGAGTAAAAATTACAACAAATGAAAATCCTCTTTAACCCCAAATGCCAGCTGTACTGTTTTTGTAAAATACAATCACTTCTCACCCCCCCGCCCCCACACCCCCAACAAAGCAGCTGTCCTCTTATACCCTGTGTCTTCTCTTTCTTCTCATTGTTTTGCTATGTATACTAGTGTCTTAGGATGCTTGGGGAAGTATTTTCAGGAGCCTTTATGACAGATGGGAACAATGCTAATTTTGTGAGAAACATCAGAAAATATCCCACAGAGTTGTGAGTATTCCTTCTATGCCTTTATTTCCAGCCTGACTGGACAGTTAACCCATTCTGGGAAGGGGATGGCATTTAGGGTGGTGAGCTAGTGGGGGCCTGAGATTGGAAATAGAGATGACATGTTTAGGTCTCTCTGTGCTTTGGTCCTGTGGGATCCTGAGAAGCAAGAGTATTCAATTCTAGGGGATCAGGAATAGACATTAGAAAAAACTCATAAGCTGAGAGAAGCATAGGTCATTTTCTTATGCATGTAACTGCACTACATGGACAAGGAACTAAATCTGACAGCCATATGATAAGCCCTTGTACTTTACCATTTAAAATAATATAAAGAGAATGTATTGGACACATTGTTAACAGTCTCCTAGTGATGGCCCTTGGATTCTTGCCTTTGTTTTGTCTTCATTTGGCAAAGTTAACATAGTTAAAAATAAAGTCCATAAGTGTCTTCCAGCTAAGTTTCCCAGTGCATCTTTAAGACCTTGTTCAGGCCTCTTTTACAGAAAGCCTGCCCTGGTTTTGTTTTTTCCTAACATCCCACCCTGTGAGCTGGGTTAGATCTCCCTCCTCAGTGTTCTATAATACCCTGTGATTACTATATTATATTCTAATAATCTCTGTATTTTGCTTCACCTGCTAGAGAGAGGCTTGAAACTGTATTCCAGCTTTTATCCCTGAGGTTAAGCACAGTATCTGCTACATGGGAGATGCTCAATAAATGTCACATGATGACAGCTAAGAAAGTTGAAATTTGAAATGGTAACTCATTTACACCATTGTAAAAATCTACAGAAATGGTAAAAAAAAGAAGAGAAAAATCCTAGAGACCACATGAGAAATTCACATTCCCTTTATTTAGAGAAATTAGTACTTTTTTCTCTTCAAAGAGTTGAGCAAGCCTAAGCCAATGTGTTTTCTTTTTCTTCAGTAGCATTTGTTGATTCTTTTCTCACTTATACAAAAATTAAAAACATAAAATAGCCCATTAGCCTATCTCCCAAGTAACTCCTACTAATATATTTTTAAGTGATACATGCACATGGGTTTAAAAATTTGGGGATAGTATCTGGTGTTTTATTTATTTATTTGTTTATTTACTTTGGCTGTGCTGGGTCTTCGTTGCGGCGCACGGGCTTCTCTAGTTGCGGCACGCAGGCTTAGTTGCAGTATGTGGGATCTTAGTTCCCCTGCCAGGGATCGAACCCAGGCCCCCTGCATTGAGAGCGCAGAGTCTTAACCACTGGACCACCAGGGGAGACCCAATATCGGGTTTAAAATGAGCTTTCCCCAACCCTCACTATTCCCTGATTCCCTAAGGTTACCCGCATTTTTGTTTTTTTCCCGAAAAGATACCCAATAAATTAGTATATGTGCAAATATAATTTTTTTGTTGTTGATACAAGAGGTTATAATATATATTCACTGTTCTGTACCTTCCTCCCACCCCACCCTCACTCAGTTTGTCAGAATTTTCCATATCAACACATATAGGTCTACTGCCCTTTATTTTAATGTCCACATTGAATCGATGTCCCTTAAGTTTATTTAATTAGTTCCTTATTGCTAGACATCAAGCTTTTAAAAAAAATTACACTTATTTTGAGACCCCCTATACCCTTTACCCAGTCCTCCCTCCCCATCTCCCCCCCCACTCCCATGGTAACCATCTTGCAAAACTATTATCTTGCAGTTATCATCTTGCAACTATACATCTTGCAATTATCACAGCCAGGATACTATTGATATTGATACAGTCGAGGTACAGAACATTTTCTGTACATTTATCACCACAAGGCTCTCCCATGTTGCCCTTTTATAGGCAACACTCTCTTTCCTCCCGTCCTCATCCTCCCTTAACCTCTGGCAGCCACTGATCTGTTGTTACATAAGTGGAATTATGCACTATGTGATCTTTGGGGATTGGCTTTATCCACTCAAAATAATTCTCTTGAGATCCATGCAGGTTTTTGACATTAACCTTTTTATTCTACCATTTTGCTATTAAAAAGAGTGCTGCAAAGGACCTCCTTATATGTAGGATAAATTCCTAGGCCTGGTGTTGCTAGGTTAAGGGGTATCTGCAGTCTGCATTTTCAAAAATTTATATTACCTAGTTCTCCTTCAGAAGGTTATATCAATGGTCAGTGTCACCAATAATATATGGGAGTTCCTATATCCACTCTTGATAGCATAAGCAAAAAATTAATAAAATATAATCTGGTAAGTGAAAAACTATATAGTTATCCCGCAGTATCCATGGGGAATTGGTTCCCGGATCCCTGCGGATACTGAAATCTGAGGATGCTCAAGTCCCTTATATAAAATGGAGTAATATTTGTGTATATCCTACACACATCCTCCTGTATACTTTAAATCATCTCTAGATGACTTAATCATCCATGCTGTAGCATATATCGGAATTTCATTCCTTTTAAGGCTGAATAATATTCCATTGTATGTATATATTGCATTTTGTTTATCCATTCATTTGTTGATGAACACTTGGGTTGTTTGTTTCCACTTTTTGGCTGTTGTGGACAATGCTGCTATGAACATGGATGTACAAATATCTGTTTGAGTCCCTACTTTAACTTCTTTTGCGTATATACCTAAAAGTGGAATTGCTGGATCATATGGTAATTCTACATTTAATTTTTTTTGAGGAATTGCAATACTGTTGTTCACAGTGGCTGCACAATTTTATATTCCTGCCAATACACAAGGGTTCCAATTATTCTATATCCTTGTTGACACTTGTTAGTTTCTGTTTTCTAGATTTTGTTTTTTGGGTTTTTTTGACAATAGCAATCCTAATTGTTATGAAATGGTATCTCATAATGGTTTTTATTTGCATTTCCCTATGATTAGTGATTTTGAGCATCTTTTTGTGTGCTTATTGGCCATCTGTACATCTTCTTTGGAGAAATGTTTAGTCAAGTCCTTTGCCCATTTTTTAATTGAGTTGTTTTTTTTGTTGAGTTGTATATATAAAAGAGTCCTTTATTTAATCTGGATATTAACACCTTACCAGATATATGATTTGCAAATAGTTTCTCCCATTCTGTGTGTTGCCTTTTCACTCTGTTGATACTGTCATTTGATGCACAAAAGTTTTTATTTTGATGAAGTCTAATTTGTCCTTTTTTTTTGCTTCTTTTTCCCCTGTGCTTTTAGGGTCATATCCATGTTACTTCCTTCCATTGTGATACCTTTTGGGTTTAGTGTGGCATTATGCTGAGCTCATAAAATGAATTTAGAACCCTTCCATCTTTCTGTGTGTTCTAGAAATACTTTAATAGTATAGAAATTTTCTAATTTTTTTAAAATGAGAAGCCTGATTAGAAGATACTAGTGGATGTATAGTAGTCTCTACCTTCCACATCCCTGCATGTATAATACAGTATGCATCATGTGAGGAACATATCTGTTACCTTCTAACCAAAAGCGCTGAGTTTCTTGTAGGGGGTGTGTATGTATGGTTTGGTTGGTATTTTGGTAATGCTGTTTTCCTGAAAACACCTGGTAGGGAAAATAGGATTCCCTTATTAAAAATCTTGTTAGAATACATTTATTCCATAATGCAAGAAACACCTATAACTGGTTATGTCAGATGTGGTTAAGAATAAGGAGAAAAGTTTGGTTTTAAATTTTAAATGTCATTCATTATCCTGCCACTCAACTTTTTCATTTTTGTGTTTTACTCAAGAATTAGGCACTTGTATCAGTAGTATATTGGGGAAAAAGTGTCACCTTTGCACTGTGGGAATAATTCTTCTATATGCTGTGTTAGACTAAATGTTGTTCCTCTTGATTTAGGAGCTGAAGTTACCTTCCTACAAAGGCCAGTCCCCTCAACTAAGTCTTAGAAGGTATTTTGCTGACTTGATTGCCATTGTGAGCAATCGTTTCACCCTCTGCCCTTCTGCCCGACATCTCGCTGTCTATCTGCTGGACCTGTTTATGGATCGGTATGACATCTCTATCCAGCAGCTGCATTTAGTTGCACTTTCCTGTCTGCTTCTAGCGAGTAAGTATGAATCTGATATACATGACTGGAAAATTCCATTGTTTATAATAAAATAAATTTACATAGAACTCAGTGAAATATCACCAAATTCCTTTCATTCCAGTTTACTAGTATTGGAAAGTTTATGTTTAAAGTGCTTTTTGGCATAGCAATTCTTAACCAGACATATTAAAAAGTGGCTCTGGAGTCTTTTAAAAGCATGTGTGCCTGGGCCCTACATCCTGAAGATTCTGATACAGATGTCTAAGCCACTCCAGATCTACTGACTCAGAATCTACATCATGAGGCCTGGATATTTTTTAACTTTTTAAAAGTTCCAAAGGTGATTCTGATGTACTTTTCCAATTGAGAACCATTGTCTTAAAGCAGTGGTTCTCAACCAAGAGCAGTTGTGCCTCATGGGGGTTGTTTGGCAATGTGTGGAGACAGTTTTGGCTGTTGTCACAACCTGGGAGAAAGGTAAACATCTGCAGTTCACAGGACAGCCCCGCACAACAAAGAATGATCTAGCCCAAAATGTCAGTGGAGCTTAGGTTGAGAAACTCTAAAAGGTACCAGACTCTCGTGTTGTTAGAATACTTTCTACTGAGTATGTAATGAGTTGGCTTAATGAACTGAAGATTCATGTGCAACTTCTATAAATGTGAAAACATCTGTTTTTGCAGTAGGCAAAACTATGTAGTAAGCTGTAAGGTAGAATCTGATAATGAGCCTTTTGGTGCCTTTCTCTTAACATCTTCCTGTAACACATTTCATTGTTTGTTAGTACCTTGAGAGAAAGAGGGTGAGTAAAGGCATTGAAACTGAAAGTTTTCTTCTTTTAGTAATGTGAAAAGATGGTATTTGACATTGAAGTTGAATCCATTATGTAGTTTTTATATTATTCATGTCATTACAATAGGAGTTTCATTACAATAGAAATTTAAGTCCCACTTAAAGTAGCATGTAGAAACACTGACTGCCTTCACCTCTAACCTCCACTTGAGGGTTTAGGATCCAATGTGATTGCTGTCTAAGGAACATTCCTCCTCTACCCTGCCACCAGAATTCTTTCTAAAACACCTTTGCACTTTGACTGCAAATAAACCTAAACCACATGCAGGCCTGTGTGGTATCATTTATGAAACCAATCTCTCCTCAGATTTTCTTTTCATGCCCTTATTTTTCCTTTCATCTGATGACCTCAACCTCTTATTTTATCTCCTTGAGCAGGTCTTTTTGTAAGTTATTTCAACTCCTTTGTGGATCAGGCTGGATATAAATAAACATAGCCCACTGATGACTTTCCACTGCCTGTGGGTTGAGGTGGAAACTCCTTATTGTAACATTTAGAACCTTTCATCTGGACCCAGCCACCTTTCTAGACTTGTCTTCCAACCCTGTCCCCATGTAACTTGAGTCAAATTCTTACCAGAATAGTATATTTCCTGAATATCTATATTTCTCTCTTAATCTGTTATCCTCTGAGATCCAGACACATCACCTGCTCCTCTCCCCACTATCCAGAAAGCCAGAGGTAATGCTTGTAAATTTATAAGTAACCTCTAACTTTTAATTAAGGTTTCATCCTCATAAGCAATCGTGTACAATTCTGTATATGTTTCATCACTAGCTATGAAGCCCTTTGTGGTTTAATAGTTTGCATAGGATTGGAAAAACCCATACTTGACATGTCAAATGTGTGAGTATCCACATGGAATGGCTTCTTGTTATCCTGAGAATGTTAGTTTATTATAGGATCAGTTTATAGAAGAGAGACACTGGAAGTCAAACATGCAAGTTAGGTTATTTTAAAAACTTGGGATCATTAATGAAAAATTGCCTGCTGTGGTTATCACTGTCCTTTTACCACTACCAAGCCCTACCTGGTCTATGCCTATGGACTGTGAAATTATGAGTGATGCATAGTCAGTTCGTAGACTGACTTACATTTATGACTAAAATTACTGGTAACTTACTAAGTTACTTGGGGATTATAAACTCTAGATATTCATAAACTACATGTCACTACCAGAGTTCACCGAGGTCTCTAGTTGAATGACAACTCTGGCCACCATGCAGCGCTTGGCATTGGTGTCAGGTTTCTGCAATTTCCACAATTTGGGGAAAGGATACTTTATTGGTGCACCATCTTAGATTGGTTGGAATGGAGTTTTCAGTTGTTCTTGTTTTTAAATTATCTATTACTGTTAGTTTAACGTCGTGATCAATTTATTTTATTGAAGGTTATTTGATTTAATCCGTGTAGTAGTATGTAGTTCTTTTGGCTCATTTTCCAGGAACTAGGCTTTAGGATTTGCATTTGCTGGGTTCAAATGTGAACTGTTTACCGCCTGTTACTAAAAGAGTCAGATACCTCCTTCCTTTGTTTTACTGATCCCACCCCTTTTTCCCTGAGAGAGAATTGCTTTTACATTGTTCCTCTTCCACTGGAGAGTGGGAAAGTGTGAGATAGGTGTCCCTCAGGGTCTCAGCTCCTCCCAAGTAGGCACTGGTCAAAGGAGTTCAAGCTATCAGCTCTTCACTAGGGTCAGGAATCAAAGAGACTGGCCCTTAGTAGCCCACTGCAGTCTCTCCTCCCTCCAGTCTAACTTTACTACAACAGAAGTGCTTAGGATGCTTATAAACTGGTAGCCTGTTTTCAGTATCTAATGTCTGTTTTAAATTTGTGGAGTTCATTCTAGTGTTTCTTACATTCTTACACTCTGTCTTCTTAGATTTGGATTCCGATGTCAGCTCTCCAATTAGTTATCATAAACTTTATTCAAATAGTGCTTCTCTCCTCACAGAATGGATGTCCTCCTCCCCCAGCTGCTCCCTGCTTTGGGATGGGCAGCCTGTTGTGTAAAAGTGAAAAACAACTTACAGCTGACAGGACTGGGTGACAGCTGTATTTCAGTTATTAAATAGGTCGGAAGGCTTTTGGTAGTTTGGCTAAAAACGGAGCACAGCTTATAAGTTCAGGTACTAATGCATATCCTGCTTCCTGGGTGTACATACTATTAGAGGTAGGAAGAAAGGGCCTACAGATTGGGGAGAGGCGTGTAGTGTTTTAGAGCGGGGATTATAGGAAATCTATATGTATATAGGTTTGAATCTCATCAGCAATATGAATTTCAACAACTTGAACTTGAGTCTCAAGTTACTTCTCTATAAAATAAAAATAGACACCTTACAAAGTTACTGTGAGGATCAAGTGGGGTAATATGTTTAAAAGCATGTATGAAATTGACACATAAAAGTTAGCACTGTAATGATTAATTCCTCCGTAAGTGTTCTGTAATCTTCACTGGCTCCCTAGCCCCAAAGGTTTTGGCTCATTCCAGAAAAGACTCTGATTTATCCTGGGAAATTCTCAAACTCTAACTCTTTGACATGTATACCCTGTCTTCCCTTGCCTTCTGTGATCAGCATTGAACTTGTAGAGAGCATGGAAACAGTCTTAAACATGAGGCTTTTGATAATTTGCTCAAGGTATTGTGTAACTAAGATTTTGGAGTCAAGATGAAGCCAAAGTGAGATTATAGGCTTTTAATAGTAAGAATTTGTGACAAGAACTTGTTTCTCCTTGCTCACCAATACTGGGTTGACAAAGCTTTTTACTATTTGATGGGTGAAAAACTGTATTTCACAGATGATTTTGTTTCTATATCAATTTTTAGTGAGATTAGCACCTTTTTTCTTTTTCCTATGAATTCTCTCTTCTGGTTCCTAACCCATTTTTTAATTAGATTGATAGTTTTATACATTTGTGAGAGTTCTTGGTAAATATTAAGGATGACTTTTTTCCTACTTAGTAATAATAGACTAGAATGTGGGTTGGCAGAGATTACAGTGACATCTGATCCATGCCTACTACCACATATCTGCCTGGCTTTGAAATGTGCTGGTTTCCATGGCTGATCTGAACATTTCCTATAAAGACAACCTGATGTTTTGTTTCTGTGGCCCCTAATTCTTTGTTTTCTGGGAAGCAGATGAGAATTTCCTGTGCCTTTATTTCCTGTTGGGGGCCTTTATCAATATAATCACATGGCTTCTGGTATTTCCTTTCAACTGAAGAAACTGATCTTTGTGATCTGTATGTGGTATTAATGGATAAGTAGATTTAAAATAGTCACACACACAGCATTCGGCCCCATAAACACTGGATGTGAATGCAGGTACTCATTGACGCTGTCGCACAGTTTGAAATCCTTTGATATCCATGTATCCGAGTGTATTACTATATATAGTGAAAAGGTTCCAAAAAACTTAAACCTTAATTAAAATCCCAAGTATGGTTATTTCTGCAGCATGCAGGTTATTTTTTATCTTTGCAAATCAAGATGCAAAGGCTTTCATGCTTGTAACAGCCAAGTACTTTATAAATATAAAAACCCCATGGATGCTTAATAATATGTTTGTCTATTCTGGTAGTTGTTGTCCCCATTTAACCTGGTGTAGTACTTTGGTCTAGAAGCACAGATTTGGGAATTCAGACATAAATAAGTCTGCCATTTTGGGTTTGACTCAACTTAATTGACTTTAAATGAATTGGCCAACCTTGCTACCTTGGTTTCCTGAGCTGTGAAATTGGTCATATACAACTGTTTTCTATGTTGAAAGTTTCAAGGAGATAATATGAAACATTCTTGATCCTTGAATTAAACAGTGGATTGTGGTATATTAATTTCTTCAAAGGAACGTCAAGCCTGATTTTAAAAAACTCATTAATTTTTTTTACAATACTCCTTTGAAGTATACTGCCAGTATTGCTGCTTCTACACAAATAGAGTACTTTGAAAGTCTTAATGATTCATCCAGAGGGACTGAACTAAATTCCTAGGTCATTCTCCTTCTGAAGAATTCCATTTGGTTATACCGAGAACAGTGGGTTCATCTCCTATATTTATGCAGTGATCATGCTGGATGACTGTCCTTAAGACCACTTTAGTGCTTTCAGCTGTACTAATAAATGCCTCTGGCAAAACTTGTGAAATTTATCTTTATGTGATTTGAATTGGGAAGGACTATCTAGATTCTTGAAAAGTCCGAATTATGTAAGTTTTTTGGATCATCTCTTACCTGCAGCGATGTTGAGTTAAGAGTAGTTTAAATCTAACAAAGTTCAAAATTTCTGGAGTGGGAGCGAAATTTTAAACTTCTTTGGGACTAGACTCTTCTTAAAGTTATGAGCTTAGAGTCTCTTGGCATAGGAGACAAAACCTTCTACTCTCGTTCACCCTCCCTAAGCAAAGACCAGGGTAGTTAGCAGTGCTTTTTCCCCAGCCCCTAAGGCAGGCTGACTTGAACAAACCTCACTGACTCCATTATGTGGAACATCTGGGCTGAGTGATTCTGGCCACTACCATTTGTTGTCGGAACTTCAATATGGTGTAAACCCATTCCTTCTGGAAGAGAAACTTCACAGGGAAACTCATTTGGTTTCTTCTGGTTTGGTAGTCTTCGTGGTCTTCCCCCAAAAATGTTTTTAAATGGATAAAATAAAATTGTAAGATTTCTAAAGAAATCAAATATATTTAAATAGTTATCAAAGTAGTAAAACAAAAAATTTATATAGTAATATATAACATATTCTAACTATAATTATGAACAAGTGCAAAAGCTGTTGTGAGAAATCTATAATAATTGCAATCTATTTTATACCTTAATGTAAAATAGAACATAATGCTAGGAGGTAGAAAGCTTCAGTTTTAATTTCGCTTCTTCTATGGATAATCATGAAACAAAGACCCAAAGAGACTTGACAATAACTCTTTTGGTTCTGTTGCTGCATTTGGAAAATCATAATAGTACTTGATAGCTTGAGTTTTCTCCAGCCATAACTTTTAGAAACATCTAAAGTGAATGATTTATATATAGTAAATGCTTGCTTGGAAATTAAAGTGTGAGATGGTACATAATCCATAAAAGAATTATTCAGGCGCTGGAGAGGGCATTTTATTCCTCAGCTGTGCATATGGATGAGTATTTCCTGAAAAGAAGTTAATGCCTTCAAATAATGACGTTCAGCCATCAGAGCACCTTTACTCCTATTCTGCTTTGAGTAAGGGGATATGAAAGTGGTATAAAATATCCTCCCTTTTCTTAATAACAGACTTGGCTAGGTTTTTGTTTTGAATTTAGAAGAGGAGGAATAGGGTTTTTTGTGTCATGAGAATGCTTGTGTTAGATATTCACCCAGTTTTTTTCCTCTAATCTATTTGTATCTCTCTGGAATTGAGATTATGCTGAAAATATGCTGAGATGAAACACTTGAAGCTTAGCTATTTTTGATTTTAGATAACTATGACATTAAATTCTTTAAACTTTTTTCTGTTCTAACATAATTTTCTTTTACCAACTACTGCCTGACCCCCAAAAGAAAGTTCCTGAAAAGATTCAGCTGGTGAGATGAGGGAGTTATTTTTTCATTGGCACATAGGACTGTTTTCATTACACAGTAGGACATATATCAAAATGTTTACACGTTCCATTTTTTTTGTTTTGGGGGGGTTTTTTTTAGGGGAGGGTGAAGGGTAGGGAACAGGGCACTGGGAGAGAAAACATGTAGATATGAGAACCACAGAGTTCTGGCACAACTGTATCTGCCCAAAGGAGGGGAAAAATGTCTTTGGATCTAAACCTTTGCACTAGGACAGCAGATCCTATTTAAGTGACTAGACTTATATTGATCACTTGCCTAACATCCTCTCTTTCTCGCTCTTATTTTCCTTTGCTTATAAGGTAAATTTGAAGAAAAAGAAGATAGTGTGCCTAAGCTGGAGCAGCTCAACAGCCTGGGTTGTATGACTAATATGAATCTAGTATTAACAAAACAAAATTTGCTACATATGGAACTATTATTATTAGAAACCTTTCAGTGGAACCTCTGCCTTCCAACAGCTGCCCATTTCATTGAGTATTATCTCTCCGAGGCCGTGCATGAAACCGATCTTCATGACGGCTGGCCAATGATTTGCTTGGAAAAAACTAAACTCTACATGGCCAAGTATGCAGATTACTTCCTGGAGGTATCTTTGCAAGGTGAGTTATTGCGGATGCCAGTAAGTGACTTGTGAGCTTGTGACTTGCGCATTCTGTTGCTTAGGTTCATTTTTGATGTCTCCACAGATTATGCCTTTCTAAATTATGCACCTTCTTTAGTAGCTGCAGCATGTGTGGCTTCTTCAAGGATTATACTTCGTCTTTCTCCAACGTGGCCTACAAGACTGCATCGTCTTACTGCTTACTCCTGGGATTTCTTAGTACAGTGCATTGAACGGCTATTGATGTAAGCCTCTTTGTTCTTGTGTTTGTAATTTCTTATTAACATTCTTCATGTATAAGGGGCCCTGGGAACAAGTTCTCAAAGGCCCAGAGCTTTTAGGATACTGGCTCTGACAGCTGCCTGCTGAGCAGTACTTGGTGGAAGGGGAATTCCTTTTGGCCGTTATCTAGGTAGAGGTTGTCATTGCTAGTATGATTCGGGGTACATAATAAGGAAAGGAGGTGCTCTTGTGTGAGCCCACAACTCTGAGATCATCCAGGCAAATCTTGCCTCATTCCCACATCTTTGAATTGTGGGACCAATCAGGATGTCACCAAAGTGGCAGTCATATTTAAGTACTTATTGTGGATATAGCTCCCAAGCTGAAAATAGCCCTTAAAGCTACCAGCAGCCAGTTCCCAAGGGCTCTACCAAGGAAAGGAGCTTTTAGAAGGCTAAGAGTGAGATCTTTCTGTTGTTGAAATTATGGTTGCAGTGACTGCTACCTGGGCAATGGGGCAGTCCAGTGAGTCAGCTGTTAAGGAGTTGGGGGTGGTGCATGGCTTTCTTGCAAATTTTTCTCAAGTTAACATTATTAACAGTTTCCTTTCTCTCCATGTTGCAGCGCTCATGATAATGATGTGAAAGAAGCAAACAAACAGAGAGGACAGGCAGGACCTCAGCCAGCACAGCTAAGTGTGTTCCAGACAGCCTCCCAGCCCTCTCGGGCAGTTCACTTTCAGCAGCCTCAGTATCTCCATCAGACGCATCAGACCTCGCTGCAGTATCGCCATCCTGTATCGGAACAACCAAGCTGTCAGCAGATTGTATCTACCACACACACCTCATCTTACACACTACCGACATGTCCTGCTGGCTTCCAAACTAGTGTTCAGGGCCTTGGGCACGTGCAGACTGGTGTTGGGATGTCACTGGCAATACCAGTAGAAGTTAAGCCCTGTCTGAATGTTTCTTATAACCGAAGTTATCAGATAAATGAACATTACCCTTGCATTACTCCATGCTTTGAAAGGTGATTTTATGCGAAGGTAAGACTGGTAACCCAGACTGTTTGTGACTCAAAGCTCTGGGGCAAGCTTTTTGTAAATTTCTCTTCAAAAGGAAAGGGATCCAAGTGGCATCAGAACTCTTCCGACACCAGCACCAGGAAGACTGAATATCCCTTCCAACGCACCATGAACATCTGGGAGGACTAAGCTAACACTGCAAACACTTTAACAGTGTGTATGTCAAATCCTGTTAAAACACATCCTTATATGACACAAATTTTAAAGCCCCAACTGATGGTCCAAATATTTCAAAAACATTCAACACAACAGAAAGCTTGGACAGACTTCAATTCGCTGTTTTGTGATTTGACCTGTGGTAGCCTCTGGGCCTAATGTTGGCTTATATGTCAGAAACTAATGTTTATCTGTGGACTTGCCAAACAGTCTTTTTATGAAGGAAAGTTACAGTATTAATTTTTGAAGAGGTCCTTTTTTTTTATTTTGCAGTTTTGAGTTATATTTTTGATCTACAAATGAATTTCTGACTAAGTTTAAACTCATGAATTGCTATGCTATACCAGTCTGTGCAGTTAAAAAAATTTTTTTTAGATATTCTATATAACTTCCTATCACAGATAGTATAGGTATCTGGATTTATGTACTAAAATTAAGGGTGGAGTAGCTCTCTTATCTTAAAATGGTCATAAATTTTTGTTGTTTTTTTCCCCTAAAGATCAGCCTCAAATCTTTAGAATTAAACACATTTAACTCAGGGAATTTGAACTACTTGGAAACTCTTAACTGTAATGCAACATGCTTTGGGAATGTTGTAGTATGAACTACCTTAATAACATAGGTTAGTATACTCCTGCTAGAATGTGTTTTCAAACGAGAACATAATTGTATCCTAGAATGAATGAAGTGGTGGTTCCTATCATTCATAATACATATATAAGTTTTGCATTTCTCAGTGCAATCAATGATTTATACTCAGATTTGATATTATTCTAAAAAAGTTTTTTCAAGGGAAGGCAAAACTGTAAAATGTCAGTACTAGAATAAAGTCCCATAGGTTTATTTTGAAGTGGAACATGGCCAGGGTAGTTCTCAGGTTGTGCTAGAGCAGCACTTTGTTACATGGAAGACAGGTTTTATAAGCAGCCTTTGAATCCAGCTAGTCAAGAGTAAGCAGGCAAAGGTGACTTTGATTAGATTGGCCCCAGGACTGCCCTGGGACATCTCACTATACTGGTGATGAGTGAAAACAGCAATAAGTCATTACAGCAAGGGCAATTTGGGGGTAAAGAGTTTGGAGGGAATAAACTGAAAAAGTAAAAAGAAAAAAATCATTGTAACTGAAACTGTATACATTGTGCTCTTAACTGTGGGAGAAGAGATACTTGGTGGAGGGAAGCTTTCTGATTTAAAAATTAGTAAGTTGTGTCTTTTTGTTTGTGTTTTTTTAAAGGTAGCACTTGAATAGAAGGGAAACTGCATGGCAGGTATGTAACTGCCACAATATGCATTGAAGACAAACTTATTATAAAGATGTTGTGGGTATGCAGCAGGAGTCTCAGTAATCAAGCCAATGGCTTTTGTTAGGAAGGGAAGGGGCTCAACACAGCAGCAGATCGATCCAGATGGCTCCAGTAGATGAATGTGGGTGGGTGGCTTCTGTCAGCGTGAATTCTTACAGAATATCCTTTCCTTTAAAGAAAGGTAACTTTTAGAGTACATAAGTACATAGGGCATGATGTGGATTTATTACTCTGGTAGATAAAATGAAAAACCACTCAGGTAAGAACACTCACTCATGGCAGTTTTCAAGCATGAAAATTGTTTTCTGAAAGTATCACCACTTTCTCTTTACAGAAGGCTGCTAATTGGATTTTGGTAGTTCTTACCTCAAGAGAACTTGAATTATTTGGGGGAATGTGGGTTCAAAAGAGAATATATCATTCACATTCAGAACCTAGCAACCTGGACCAATTTTCAGTATTTTAACTACCTCAATAATACTATGAATGTAAGATACTGGGATAGAGATCCCAACTTGAAACAACAACTGGTGCCTATGGTAATTTAATGTCTTGTCAAATGCTTTTACTGACTGGTTTAAATGTCATTCTTGTTATAGAATATGCCTTTTTAAAAATCCTATAATAACACTTTCCCAGTTTATATTTAAAAAAGCTAAAGAACACTGGATGAATTTGGGGGGCGTGTAGAGTAAAATAAATAATTGGTTCCTGTCGCTGCATACCCAGGGTGGGGTGGGATGGGGTGGTTGGAGAACCAGAACTATTTTTAAAACATTAGGTTTCAATATAAATCCAACTCACAACTGCTAGCTTCGGGGGGTGTGGGTGGGGGAGTGGTGTGGGTTTTGTTTTGTTTAATTTATTGATTAGTCTTTAAAGTAGGTTTTTTTGTTTGAGATTACCGGACCATCATTAAATGTGTACTGTGAAGAAATTAATGATATGCATAAAGGGCTTTACCAAAGTCCACTAAATAAACACTAAAGTACAGACTGCAAACCAAAATGTATCTGTTATGACATTAATTGCAAATAGCGAGTATGGTGCTGAAGTCCACACCAATGGAATTAGATGAGTGCTATGCACTTAATTTTAAAATAAAACTAGTTTTTGGTAAAATGGTTTTGGTGTTTTGTTTTAAATATAAATATGTATATCTGCAGCTTCATTAAACCACATCATGTAAGTCAGACTTGGAATTATAATTATACTTACTAAGAAAAGGCTATCCAGATGGAGAATATAACCATAGTAGTGGGAAACATTTGTCCATTCATTATGTATTCCACACTGAGCACCAAAGCCAACAAAAGTATATTTGACACCACCTTTTTGGACGTTTGAACATAAAATCAGTTGCTAGTAATGTTAGAATTGCAGCGTATAAATTATGAAACGATGCAAGCTGCAGAAAATCTGAAGTCTGATTTCAAAAGTAGGGATGCAGAAAATGGTCAAAGGTGTGAGGGAATAGGGTCAACAGTAATGGGCTGTTCATTTAAGCATCACTTGCTACTTAATTCAACTTAAAATTTAGCTGATAAAATTTGTTTTGAAGCGTAAAATTTTTTAACAGGTTTGTACATGTGGGTTAGGAATTTATATCCCTCAGAAGTATTTTTTTAATTAGTTCTGTGTACTGTCGCTTACTCTGGCACCTCAAGAGAGTCAATACTCACTTCTTTAAGGCTGAATTTAAGAAAAAGAGCAACAAGCATTCCAAACCAGGGCAGGTAGCTGTACACTGAAGTAATTCTGAGCCCCGTGTGATAAGTTTATATTCATCAATAACTGGCCTTCTCAAACACATAGTGATAGACTGACCACCTCTCTAGCCTCAAGCAGCTTACATTTAGCTTGATATGAGTAGCTCACTTGAAGTATTAGAATGGTTACAGTCTGGAACTCAGTTTAAAATTATCTTGGTTAAGGAATCACTCATCTTTCATTTTAAAATCTCAGATTAAAAAAAAAAATTTTTTTTAATTAAGAAGTACAGTCAGTTGAAAGCATCAAGACCAGGCTCCTGCTCCCTATGAAGATACCTCTGATCCCTAACCCACTACCACTTTTTTTTTAATTAATCTTTTCTATGACATTTTTTTTTAAGAGCAGTTTTGGCTTCACAACAAAACTGAGAGGAAGATGCAGAGATTTCTCCCTGCTCCACACATGCACAGCCTCCCCATTACCAACATCCCCCACCAGAGTGGGACACTTGTTACAGCTGATGAGCCTACACTGAGACACAATCACCCAAAGTCCATAGTCTACATTATGGTTCACTCTTGGTGCACATTCTATTACCACCATTATAAACGTATAAAGGTGCAATGGCATACAATTATAAATGTATAACGGCATCTATCCATCATGTATTTTCACTACTAAAAGTCTGTGCTCCACCTATTCGTTCTTCCTCATGCCATTCCCCACCCCCTACCCACTGGCAACCACTGATCTTTTTATTGTCTCGGGACTTTTGCATTTTCCAGAATGTCACATAGTTGGGATCATTACAGTATGTAGCCTTTTCAGATTGGCTTCTTTCACTTAGTAATACGTATTTAAGTTTCCTTCATGTCTTTCCATGGCTTGGCAGCTCATTTTAGTGCTGAATAATATTCCACTGTCTAGGTGGATCAAAGTTATTTATCCACTCACCTACCAAAGGACATCCTGGTTGCTTCCAAGTTTCAGAAGTTATGAATAAAGCTGCTATAAACATCCATGTGCAGGTTTTACTGTAGACATAAGTTTTCAGCTCCAAGGAGTGAAACTGCTGGATCGTAGGGTAAGAGTATGTTTAGTTTGTAAGAAACTACCAAACTGTATTCCAAAGTGGCTGTAGCATTTTGCATTCCCACCAGAAATGAATGAGCTCTTTTGCTTCACATCCTTGCCAGCATTTGGAGTTGTCAATGTTCCAAATTTTGGTCATTCTAACAGGTGGACTTTAATTTGCATTTCCCTGATGACAAATGGTGTGGAATATCTTTTCATATGCTTATTTGACATCTGTATAATCTTTGGTGAAGTATCTGTTAAGGTCTTTAGCCCATTTTTTAACCAGGTTGTATATTTTGGAGAATAGTCCTTTATTAGATGTATTTTGCAAATATATTCTCCCAGTCTGTGGCTTGTCTTCTTAATCTCATGACACTGTCTTTTGCAGAGCAAAAGTTTTTAACTTTAATGAAGTCTAGCTTACCAATCTATCATCACTTAGGAAAGAGAATTACAGATACTGAAAGTCTGGCTAAATAAATAGATCATTGAGGGTACTGTATAACCGGGGTATTACAGACATAAATAACTATGGGAACAAAAATATAAACCTCACAGAAACCTACAGACAGAAAACAAAGCAAGGAGTTTATATAGTAAAATACTTTAAAAGGTATAAATACAAAAAGTATAACTGACACAACTAAGACCATATATATCCAATTAATAAATGTAAATGAGCTAAATTCAACTATTTAGAGAAAAAGAATTTCAGACTGAATCACAAAGCAAAACTCAAATCTATGCTACATAAAAGGCCTACAACAAAAATGAAATGATTCAGAAGGGTTGAAGATAGAAGGATGAGTAAAGAGATACTAGAAACAAACAAGTAGCAACATCTTAATAATAGATGTGGCTGGATTCAGTCCCAAATTAAACCAGACCAGGAAAAGGGTGGGGGGGTACTCTGTAATGCTAAAGGTTACAATTCACAATAAAAATGAACAGTTATGAATATCTGTGGATCAAATAACCTCGCAACAATATTACATAAAATCTACAGAGGATATAAGGAAAAATAAAAGAAAAACATAGGTAGTAGGAAACTGTAATTCATCCCTCTTGGTCCATGAGAGGTCAGTAATTTAAAAAATAAGATATAGAAAATCTTAACATATTGTGGTACACTTAACTGACATATATTGAGAAATTCTGAGAAGGGAAATGGTATAGACCTGGCATAACTAAGATGGATAGGATAACAAAGGACACTGACAGAGCCTGTCACCTATGCCAACAGCAAAACTCTCAGTCTTCCAAAGAGGCTTAGACAACTGGGACTGCTTTCTTTTTTGACTCATCAAGGTGCCTAAAATCAGAATTTAGGTCCCAGCCAGCAGAGACCTTGACTGGTCTCTGCTGGCTGCCAGCTAATCTGAAGTTCACCCCAAAAAACAAAATCCATGGTTCCCAAACTACACAAATTCCCATTTTTGCCTTTGCTAGATGAAATTAATCCATTACTGGTTTCCCTTGTGTACAAGTAAATAGTGTACTAATAATTAACTATACCTAAGTTTTCTTTGGTAATATTAAGCTCTAATGTGAACTTTCACAAAACTTGACTATGTATTAACCCATAAAGAAAACAATCAATTTCAAAAAGTAAAGTTATTGTAGAAAACATACTCTCGTGAAAGTGCAATGAACAAAAAATATATAATAGGACCTCCCAAAAAATCTCAAACAATTCTTGGATTAAATAAGAAATCCAAACCAAAATTTCAAGAGTATGTACAAAATCACTATTGTGAAAATTCTACACACCAGGAACTCCAGAATAAAGCTAAAACAGCGCTCAGAAGAAAATTAACATCCAACTGAAAAAGTATGAAAAATAACAAGTAAACCAAACAAAAACAGAAGGAAAGAGATGCAGAAATTAATGAATTATTAAAGAGAAAAACAAAGAAACTAATACATACATGCATGCAATGCAGCCAGACAAAAGAAAATACAGTTTAAAAATTGGAGGGCTTCCCTGGTGGCGCAGTGGTTGAGAGTCCGCTTGCCGATGCAGGGGACACAGGTTCGTGCCCCCGTCAGGGAAGATACCACATGCCACGGAGCGGCTGGGCCCGTGAGCCATGGCCGCTGAGCCTGCGTGTCCAGAGCCTGTGCTCCGCAACAGGAGAGGCCACAACAGTGAGAGGCCCGTGTACCTCAAAAAAAAAAAAAAAAATTGGAAAGGAGGTAAAATTAGCAATATTTGCAGAAATGATTGAACACCTGGAAACTCCAAGATAATCAGCTGAAAAACTAATACAGAGAATAAGCGAATTCAATACATTGTCTGGGTACATAATTAAAATAGCTTTTATGTATACAAACAACCACCAGTGAGATTTACTAAAAGATATACTCAATTACAATGGCCACCAAAAGAAGGTAAAATGACTAGCAATAAATATAAGAAATGTGCAAGATCTACGTGAAGAAAACTTTAAAATACTTGTGAGTGACAAATAAGAATACTTGAACAAGACATGCCATACACTGGGGTAAGGAGAATCGACATCATAAAGATGTCGATTCTCCTTAAGTTAATCTATAAATTTAACAATCTCACAGGCTTATTTTTGTTTTGTTTTGTTTTGTTTTGCGGTACGTGGGCCTCTCACTGTTGTGGCCTCTCCCGTTGCGGAGCACAGGCTCCGGACGCACAGGCCCAGCGGCCATGGCTCATGGGCCCAGCTGCTCCGCGGCATGTGGGATCCTCCCAGATCGGGGCACGAACCCGTGTCCCCTGCATCGGCAGGCGGATTCTCAACCAGTGCACCACCAGGAAGCCTTCACAGGCTTATTTTTTTAAATGAACTGAACAAGTAAGAATAACCAGGAAATTTCTGGTTATTCTTACTTGAGAAAGGGATAATGAAAGGAGATAAGCCCTCTAACATATTAAAATACATTATAAACATGCAATAAATAAAACACTATGGTACTGGCAAATGAGTTGACAGACAATTCAATGAAACAGAAGAGAAATTCCAAAAATAAACCTAAATCTATATGGAATTGAATATGTGATAAAGGTAGCACCTCAAGTCAGTGGAGGAAAACATGGATTATTCAATAAATTGAGTTGGGTCAATGGGTAGCCACCTGGGGAAAAAAAAAAAAATGGATCCCCATCTCAAAACATATAAGAAAGCTATAAAATTTAACTATATAAATTAAAATTGTTTTTGGCATGGCAAAAATCACCATAATCAAAGTTAAAAGACAAATAATCACATGGGTCAAGTATTGCAACTGATCTCTAGGCAAGGGCTAATTTTCTTAACATACAAAGAGGGAAAGATATAAACAGGCAGTTCCCAGAAAAAGAAATACAAATGTCTCTAAAGGAAAGATGTTTAACCTCACTTTGAAGTTTGATGACAGTGTTGGTAAGGGGGTAGGCTTTATCTTACATGACTTATGGTAGTGTCTGATTAAATAAAATTCTATGAAGGGCAAATTGGCAATTTGTATCAAAATTACAAATGCAAAAATATTTTAACTCAGAAATTCCACTTCTAGGAATTTATCCTACAGGTAGAGTTACATACATGTGAAATGAGCTAGGCACAAATTATTTTAATATTGTTGATAAGAGCAAAAGATTTATAATCAACTTAAATATTCATCAATAAAGGACTTTGTTTTACTATCATAAATGCATTTAAAAGAACAAAGTTGAAAAATTAAAGATGATACAAACAGATGGAGAGATATACCATGTTCTTGGATTGGAAGAATCAATATTGTGAAAATGACTATACTACCCAAAGCAATCTACAGATTCAATGCAATCCCTATCAAATTACCAATGGTGGGCTTCCCTGGTGGCGCAGTGGTTGAGAGTCTGCCTGCCGATGCAGGGGATACAGGTTTGTGCCCTGGTCCGGGAAGATCCCACATGCCGCGAAGCGGCTGGGCCCGTGCACCATGGCCGCTGAGCCTGCACATCCGGAGCCTGTGCTCCACAATGGGAGAGGCCACAACAGTGAGAGGCCCGCGTACAGCAAAAAAAAAATTGCCAATGGCATTTTTTACGGAACTAGAACAAGTCATCTTAAAATTTGCATGGAGATACAAAAGACCCCAAATAGCCAAAACAGTCTTGAAGGAAAAGAGCAGAGCTGAAGGAATCAGACTCCAGCTTTGTAGTATGACTTCAGACTATACTACAAAGCTACAGTAATCAAGAAAATATGGTACTGGCACAAAAACAGAAACATAGATCAATGGAACAAGATAGAAAGCCCAGAGATAAACCCACACACCTATGGTCAACTAATCTATGACAAAGGAGGCAAAGATATACAATGGAGAAAAGACAGTCTCTTCAGTAAGTGGTGTTGGGAAAACTGGACAGCTACATGTAAAAGAATGAAATTAGAACACTCCCTAACACCATACACAAAAATAAACTCAAAATGGATTAGAGATCTAAATGTAAGACCAGACACTGTAAAAGTCTTAGAGGAAAACATTGGAAGAACACTCTTTGACATAAATCACAGCAAGATCTTTTTTGATCCAACTCCTAGAGTAATGGAAATAAAAACAAAAATAAACAAATGGGACCTAATTAAACTTAAAAGCTTTTGCACAGCAAAGGAAATCATAAACAAGACGAAAAGACAACCCTCAGAATGGGACAAAATATTTGCAAATGAATCAACGGACAAAGGATTAATCTCTAAAATATATAAACAGCTCATGAAGCTCAATATTAAAGAAACAAACAACCCAATCCAGAAATGGGCAGAAGACCTAAATAGACAGTTCTCCAAAGAAGACATACAGATGGCCAAGAAGCACATGAAAAGCTGCTCAACATCACTAATTATTAGAGAAATGCAAATCAAAACTACAATGAGGTATCACCTCACACCAGTTAGAATGGGCATCATCAGAAAATCTACAAGCAACAAATGCTGGAGAGGGTGTGGAGAAAAGGGAACCCTCTTTCACTTTTGGTGGGAATGTAAATTGCTACAGCCACTATGGAGGACAGTATGGAGGTTCCTTAAAAAACTAAAAATAGAATTACCATATGACCCAGAAATCCCATTACTGGGCATATACCCAGAGAAAACCATAATTCAAAAAGACACATGCACCCCAGTGTTCATTGCAGCACTATTTACAATAGCCAGGTCATGGAAGCAACCTAAATGCCCATCGACAGATGAATGGATAAAGAAGTTGTAGTACATATATACAATGGAATATTACTCAGCCATAAAAAGGAACGAAATTGAGTCATTTGTTGAGACGTGGATGGATCTAAAGACTGTTATACAGAGTGAAGTAAGTCAGAAAGAGAAAAACAAATATCGTATATTAACACATGTGTGTGGAACCTAAAAAAATGGTACAGATGAACCAGTTTACAGGGCAGATGTTGAGACACAGATGTGGAGAACAGATGTATGGACACCAAGGGGGGAAAACCGCGGTGGCGTGGGGATGGTGGTGTAATGAATTGGGTGATTGGGATTGACATGTATACACTGATGTGTATAAGACTGATGACTAATAACAACCTGCAGTATAAAACAAACAAGCAAACAAAAAAAAAACCAACTAATACTAAACTTTCTTTGGGTTATTTGTATGGAAATATGTTAATATAAATGTTTCAGACATTACACGAAATGTCTAAAAATCTTATATCTTCTGGTATAATGTTATAAGTCATAATTCTAGTTATTACTTTAAAATGTATATCTCAGAAATAACAATAAGAAAAAAAGAACAAAGTATTTCTCTATATAAACTGATGTGGACAATCTCCAAGATATATCAAAGAGTGTAGAGTATGCTACCATTACACCAATGCTCACAGGATCATATGAGGTTTCTGTTTGTTAATGTTCACTGCTTTTTTTCTGATTGGTCAACATAGAAAATTTGGAAAATGAAAAATATAAAGCAAAATGGCATAACTAATAACCTCCTTTTGTTATCCTTCCTGTACACACATATACACTTACATGGTTTGCATACTGAATATTTAATATTTAATTCTTTTTGTATTTCATAATACATCTGCAATGATTTTTTTATGAAATTAAAGTATACTCAAAGTATATCCAAATATATTTTAGAAGAATTGTTGGTGCTAAATTATGTGAATACAATATATTTTAATCATTTCCCAATGTTTTGAAACAATTAAAAATGCTCTAATGAACATGTACTTTACCACTTTCCTACAATGGATATTATTATCAAATTTTTTCATCTTTGTAAATATAACAGATGAAGATATCTCATTTTTGTTTTCATTAAATTCTGAATGCAGTTGAAAAGCTTTGAGTAAGTTTATTGGCCACTTATAATTCTTCTATGAAATACCTACGCCATTCTTCTATGGAATGTCGATTCTTTTGCCGATTTCTCTTCAGTTGTTCTAATTTTGTTTTAAAAAGCATTTCATATAGTCAGGAATTAGCCTGCTAGCTATTTTACCTGTTACAAATATTTTTACCAGTTAAAATTTTCTTTTAAAGTTAACTTGCTTATAGCGTTGGGGGTACATCTTCCTATCCAAGAGTAAGATATACCTATTTATTAAAATCTTCTTTGATGACTCTCAGTACAATTTTAAAGTTTTCTTCAGATAGATCCTACAGATTTCTTGTTGCATTTACCTCTGTGTATCTCACCTTTTTAAAAAAAATTATCACAATTTTGAATGGGAATCAAAAACTTGCATTTTTTTTTTTTTTTTTTTTTTTTTTTATGGTACGCGGGCCTCCCACTGCCGCGGCCCCCCCCGTTGCGGAGCACAGGCTCCGGAAAAACTTGCATTTTTAAAAGGCAATACAGAGTATTCTGGTACAGATAGTCTTGAGACTGTACTTTGAAAAATTATGTCTCATATAATGCAGAAACAAGGTACTTTTGTTGTACACGCATTTCTTTTCCTAAAGGCTCCCAAGACACCAGGTGACATCTTTTCACCATAGAAGGCCACCTCATTGTAGAAGGGCAGGGCTAAGTGGCATGTGCTGCAGATTGCAGTCGTGTCCTTGTATTGTCTGCAGATTATTCCTGTACCTACCTCCATTCCTAGATATTAGGTTACTGGGCTAGCATCACATCCAGGAAGGGTGACACCCATGGCTAAAGTCTGGATCTCTTATATAGTTAAGTGGCATCAGAACTGAGCTAGTGTCAACATATGTCAAGTGCTCTTTGAAGGTTATTCTTAACACAATTGCTAGTACTCTTATTATAAAACACTACCAAACTACTAGGCTTCAGGCATTGTGTGTGGCATTAGAGGGAATTCAAAGATGATTGCTCCAGAAGTCTTCATAAGCAAATGCCACCACTAATCTCCATCCCAACATACCAAAGGCAATAAAGTGGCTCAGCAAATGTTTTGTGTCTTTGCTTCTGGCACAGGTGCCTCATGGATTTCAGATAGTAGGGAACTGGCTCGCTATAATCTGAGATGATAGGATCACATCCTTCAATTTCACACCTCTCTCTCTTCTTTCACACACCAGAGGGAAACAGTGTTCATATCTTTAAGATAATAAAGCCTCTACTGGTCCTATTATCAAGGCATCACAAAATGTCATCCTAGAAACCATGATCTCCAAGAAGTATTGAGAAACACATACTGAAAGGACTGTTTGGGTATGTGCTGCAGATTAGCAATTAATACATTTAGGAAGACTTATGTTTTACAGAGATTCCTCCCAGCGAAGTGTGAAATGAGAGCAGTTGTTGGATTATTGAGGCTCAAAGCCTTCCCTTATTCACAAATCACTTTAGGGTATTCCACTGGGTATGTTGAACTAATTTAAAGAAAACTAATTTAATTTGATCATCTCAAAGGATGTTTGTCAAAGGCTTTAACATAGTTATTGCTGAGTAGTGGGCCTGTGCATGATTTTTATTTTTTCCTCTGTAACTTTGTCTATGTTCTTTTTCTACAGTAAATATGGATTACTTTTACAACTGGAGAAAATACATTTTGTTTATCTATCTTTTTAGGGAGAATAAAAAGCCTCTCAGATCAAGTAGACTGAGTTCTTCATTATGCCTCAAAGAGGTTCTAGATGAAAGCCTTAGAAAGTATTTCTGCAGGTTTCTTTTTAATAGGATCCCACTCTCAATGCCCAAAGATGTTTTACTTAGCAGCGAACAAATAAAGAACCAGCAGGCTTTCAAGAAAAGTCATTTATATATCAACTTCACAATAAATCAATTCACTCTGTAACTACAGACACTCTAGGTCAGGGGTCCCCAACCCCCCAGGCTGAGGACTGGTAGCGGTCCGAGGCCTGTTAGGAACCAGGCCGCACAGCAGGAGGTGAGTGGCAGGCGAGCGGGAGAAGCTTCATCTGTATTTACAGCTGCTTCCCATCGCTCGCATTACCACCTGAGTTCCACCTCCTGTCAGCATTATGGTAAGCTGTGTAATTATTCTGTTATATATTACAATGTAATAATAATAGAAATAAAGTGCACAATAAATGTAATGCACTTGAATCATCCCGAAACCATTCCCCCCTCCCCTCCCAGTCCGTGGAAAAACTGTCTTCCATGAAACCGGTCCCTGGTGTCAAAAGGTTGGGGACTGCTGCTCTAGGTGACCCAAAACACTTAAATTAAAACCCAGAGGTCGTGAAAAGATTAAACTTTTGGCATTATATTACTGTTGAATGTGTAGCTTGAGGTGTCCTGCACTTTTCTTATAAGGCTACTGAAGTTATATGTTTCTGCCTAATATATTTGCTACTGGTGATGAAGACAGATAATATCACTTGTAGAGACTTATTTTTGTATAATGGTAGAAGTTTTGAATTTTATGGTCTATTTTGTCAAGTACTGAAATAAAAATGACTTCACCATTAAAAAACAAAACAAAACAAACAAACAAACAAAAAATCCCAGAGGTCAGGGGCTTCTCTGGTGGTGCAGTAGTTAAGAATCTGCCTGCCAGTGCAGGGGACACAGGTTCGAGCCCTGGTCCGGGAAGATCCCACGTGCCGCGGAGCAACTAAGCCCGTGCACCACAACTACTGATCCTGTGCTCTAGAGCCCTCATGCCACAACTACTAAGCCCGCGAGCCACAACTACTGAGCCCATGTGTCACAACTACTGAAGCCTGTGCACCTAGAGCCTGTGCTCAGCAACAAGAGAAGCCACTGCAATGAGAAGCCCGCGCACCGCAATGAAGAGTAGCCCCCACTCACCGCAGCTGGAGAAAGCCCGCGCGCAGCAACGAAGACCCAACGCAACCAAAAAACAAAAACAAAAAACAAACCCAGAGGTCTCTGCCTACCGTAACAATAACACCATCAAATAAAGCCCTCAAGAAGATGGTGATGTTTTTCCATTTTGGAGGACACATTTCAGCATAAAACAGCTTTGAAAAAGGGGAACCCAACAGACAGACATGTGCTCCCACTATTTCCACAAAAGCAAAATAGTTTTTGCCAACTGTCAGAAACATGATAAAATTATAGTATATAAATTGTGTAAACAAAACATGTTTTATTTGTTCAATAACAGTATAAAAATCATGTTATTTTCATCCAAACAGAAAGGTTTATTCCTCTAAGTCCAAATAACCTAAGGCACCAGTTCCTACTCTAATACTTTTGATGTGGTACGTATAAGCTTTTGGAATGCCCTCTTTTGTGGGCAGTTGTAGAGCAGTGTGCTCTGTGGAAACCATTTCTGCATGACTGTTTTTATGACTCTGGAAGAGTTTCCCTTGTATCTGGATAAGTACTCTGATAACAGACACTAAGTCAAAGATCTTGAATAAGATTAAGCCTATCATGAAATCCTCTGGAGATGGTCAACCAAGGCGCCATTTGGCACCACTATCAATTTTTTAAAAGCCCAGGTGCTGTGGAGACAAGCATTTACCAGAGGAAAAAAACCTAAAGCAAAATATTTAAAATCATTATACCTATTTATTTTGAATTTTTACTGACTAGCATGGTAGAAAAAGTCCAGGCTGACATTTTGTTCATCAAAGCATTGTCATCACCAGAAATAGAATTAACCTCAGAATTTGATCCAGAACTTTGGAAGAGTATGGAAAACAGAACATCACAAAAGAAATCTGAAATGGTAACATTCTAAAGATTTTGGGATGACGCTTTGTCAATACTAATAGGAGTTTTCACAGACTGTACTGAGAGTCCTTGGACTTTAAAATCTGGTTTCTCTCATCATAACTTAACAATGATCATTGTGAGGCACCTTCCCAAGCAGGTAGCTGTGACTAAGCTCAGTGTGTGGTTTAATTCAAGAGCCCATTCAAGGGCTCAGAGAATATCTGGACAGGGCTGTAGACAGGAAGTGTATGACACAGACTGTGTCACCTACCCCAACACATGCTCTCAGTCAGCCTCAGTAACAAAACCCCAATTTTCAACTGGGCACATATGGGCACCTAGCCTAATTTCCCAGCCTCCCTTTCAGTTAGGTAGAGCCCTGTGACTAAGTTTCAGCCAATGAAATATAAGTGGAAGCACTCTTTGAGACCTCCAGAAAGTCTCCTTTAAAAGGGAGGGGGAGGGAATTCCCTGGTGGTCCAGAGATTCCAATGCAGGGGGCATGGGTTCAATCCCTGGTCAGGGAATTAAGATCCCGCAAGTGGCTAAGCGTGGCCAAAATAATAATAATAATAATAAATTTTAAAATAATAAAAAAATAAAAGGGAGGGGGAGATATATGTCGAAAGCCACACAACCAGTAAGTAGTGAAGCTGGGATTCAAATGCCTAACTGTGTGACTCCTCTGAACCCTAAGGGCATAGCAAAATCTTGTGAGCCATCTAGAGCAGAGTTGGGCAAGCTTAGGCCTGAAAGCTAAGAATACTTTTACTTTTTAAATGACTGAAACCTCTGTGTTTCCTGGCTTAGCTGGAAAAGTACCAAGAGGGTCACTTACTGAACCAAGGGGTAAGATGAGTACTTTCTACATTCTCCATCTAGCCAAACTACTCTGTCCCTAAAATGGCTCATCAGTCCAAGTATGAAAGCAGAAGGAGAAGATAACTGGTTTGGAAGACAGTCTAAAGTAGTAGTTAAGAGCATGGATTCTAGTGGCAAGCTGCTTGGGTTCGTATTCTAGAGACATTACTTAATAGATAGAAACTGCACCTACTGACCCCAGCTGAAGCTAGTTGGTGGGAAAAGACCACAGATACAAGGCTGCTAAATATTCTGCAATGCTTATGAGAGCCCAGTGGTGATGAACTGTCCTATCCTATGTTAACGCTGTCCCTGTTGAGAAACCCAGCCACCAAGTTGCTTAGAGGGCTTCTGCAAAGGGGCCTGTCTCTTCAAGGTATCAAAGCTTTATGAAGCCCCTCCCCTCCCCTTTATTTAATATGCTCTCCAGATTCTGGGAAGAATCACTGTTGTCTCTCTCTCCTCCATGCATACTTTCATCACAGTATGGATCATCCTTCATCACAGTTATATGTTTAAACAGCACTCTCATATAGGTACTCCCAGGCTGTGGCAAGGTGTAGTCATCTTTTCATGTCTATCTCTTAATCCTGTGTAAGCACTTCATAAATGTTGTTTCTTAAACAAAAGACTCCTCACAGTCACCAAAGTAGGAGGCAGAGCATGAAAATAATATTCTGCCAATTAAAATGGGCCGTCAAGAATTTAAGCAATTAACTATAAAGATTGATTTTCTAATAAAGATTAGAAAGGAAATTTAACATTTCTTCACCAACTTGTAGGATAACATTTATGAATACTCCATATTAAAAGAAGTCATGGGGGGAGAACTTCAAGATGGCAGAAGAGTAACATGTGCAGATCACCTTCCTCCCCACAAATACATCAGAAATACATCTACATGTGGAACAACTCTTACAGAACACCTACTGAACGCTGGCAGAAGACCTCAGACTTCCCAAAGACACCAGAGGGTAACCAACACGCAGAGGCGAGGTCAAATCCAAAGCTGAACCCCAGGAGCTGTGCGAACAAAGAAGAGAAAGGGAAATATCTCCCAGCAGCCTCAGGAGCAGTGGATAAAATCTCCACAATCAACTTGAAGTACCCTGCATCTCTGGAATACCTGAGTAGACAACGAATCATCCCAAAATTGAGGTGGTGGACTTTGGGAACAACTATAGACTTGGGGTTTGCTTTCTGCATCTAATTTGTTTCTGGTTTTATGTATATCTTAGTTTAGTATTTAGAGTTTATTATCATTGGTAGATTTGTTTATTGAATTGGTTGCTCTCTTCCTTTTTTTAATATACATAGACATATATATTTTCTTCCTATTTCTCTTTTTGTGAGTGTGCATGTGTATGCTTCTTTGTGTGATTTTGTCTGTATAGTTTTGCTTTTACCACTTGTCCTAGGGTTCTGTCTGTCTGTTATTTTTGTTCTTCTTCTTTTGTTTTGTTTTTTTAGTATAGCTTTTAGCATTGTTATCATTGCTGGATTTGTTTTTTGGTTTGGTTGCTTTCTTCTTTCTTTCTTTTTATTACTTAAATTTTTTTTAATTTTTAACATTTTTAAAATATTTTTTATTTTAATAACTATTTTTTCTTTCTTTCTTTCTTTCTTTCTTTCCTTCCTTCCTTTTTTTTTTTCTCCCTTTTCTTCTGAGCTGTGTGGCTGACAGGGTCTTGGCGCTCTGGCTGGGTGGCAGGCCTCAGCCTCTGCAGTGGGAGAGCCGGAGCTCAGCATACTGGTACACCAGAGACCTCCCAGCTCCATGTAATATCAAACAGCAAAAGCTCTCCCAGAGATCTCCATCTTAATGCTAAGACCCAGCTCCACTCAACGACAAGCAGGCTACAGTGCTGGACACCCTATGCCAAACAACTATCAAGATAGGAACACAACCCCACCGATTAGCAGAGAGGCTGCCTAAAATCATAATAAGGTCACACACACCCAAAAACACGCCACCAGACATGGTCCTCCCCACCAGAAAAACAAGATACAGCCTCATCCACCAGAACACAGGCACCAGTCCCCTTCACCAGAAAGCCTACACAACCCACTGAACCAACCTTAGCCACTGAGGCAGACACCAAAAACAACAGGAACTACGAATGTGCAACCTGTGAAAAGGAGATCCCAAACACAGTAAGTTAAGAAAAATGAGAAGATAGAGAAACATACAGCAGATGAAGGAGCAAGGTAAAAACCCACCAGACCAAACAAATGAAGAGGAAATAGGCAGTCTACCTGAAAAAGAATTCAGAGAAATGATAGTAAAGATGATCCAAAATCTTGGAAATAGAATGGAGAAAATACAAGAAATGTTTAACAAGGACCTAGAAGTACTAAAGAGCAAACAAACAATGATGAATAACACAATAAATGAAATTAAAAATTCTCTAGAAGGAATCAACAGCAGAATAACTGAGGCAGAAGAACAGATAAATGACCTGGAAGATAAAATAGTGAAAATAACTACTGCAGAGCAGAATAAAGAAAAAAGAATTGAGGACAGTCTCAGAGACCTCTGGGACAACATTAAACGTACCAACATTCAAATTATAGGGGTCCCAGAAGAAGAAGAGAAAAAGAAAAGGACTGAGTAAATATTTGAAGAGATTATAGTTGAAAACTTCCCTAATATGGGAAAGGAAATAGTCAATTAAGTCCAGGAAGCCCAGAGTCTCATACAGGATAAATCCAAGGAGAAACAGGCCAAGACACATATTAATCACACTATCAAAAATTAAATGCAAAGAAAAAATATTAAAAGCAGCAAGGGAAAAACAACAAATAACATACAAGGGAATCCCCATAAGGTTAACAGCTGATCTTTCAGCAGAAACTCTGCAAGCCAGAAGGGAGGGGCAGGACATATTTAAAGTGATGAAAGGGAAAAACCTACAACCAAGATTACTCTACCCAGCAAGGATCTCATTCAGATTTGATGGAGAATTTAAAACCTTTACAGACAAGCAAAAGCTAAGAGAATTCAGCACCACCAAACTAGCTTTACAACAAATGCTAGAGGAACTTCTCTAGGCAGGAAACACAAGAGAAGGAAAAGACCTACAGTAACAAAGTCAAAGCAATTAAGAATTTGGTAGTAGGAACATACATATCGATAACTACCTTAAATATAAATGGATTAAATGTTCCAACCAAAAGACACAGACTGGCTGAATGGATACAAAAACAAGACCCATATATATGCTGTCTACAAGAGACCCACCACAGACCTAGAGACACATACAGATTGAAAGTGAGGGGATGGACAAGGATTCCATGCAAATGGAAATCAAAAGAAAGCTGGAGTAGTAATTCTCATATCAGACAAAATAGACTTTAAAACAAAGACTATTACAAGAGACAAAGAAGGACACTACATAATGATCAAGGGATCAATCCAAGAAGAAGATATAACAATTGTAAATATTTATGCGCCCAACATAGGAGCACCTCAATACATAGGGCAAATGCTAACAGCATAAGAGGGGAAATCAACAGTAACACAATCATAGTAGGGCACTTTAACACCTCACTTTCACCAATGCACAGATCATCCAAAATGAACATAAATAAGGAAACACAAGCTTTAAATGACACATTAAAAAAGATGGACTTAATTGATATTTATAGGGCATTCCATCCAAAAACAACACAATACACTTTCTTCTCAAGTGCTCATGGAACATTCTCCAGGATAGATAATATCCTGGGTCACAAATCAAGCCTTGGTAAATTTAAGAAAAATGAAATCGTATCAAGTATCTTTTCCAACCACAACGCTGTGAGACTAGATATCAATTACAGGAAAAAATATTTAAAAAATACAAACACATGAAGGCTAAACAATACACTACAAAATAACCAAGAGGTCACTGAGGAAATCAAAACATACCTAGAAACAAGTGACAATGAAAACACGATGACCCAAAGCCTACAGGATGCAGCAAAAGCAGTTCTAAGAGGGAAGTTTATAGCTATACAATCCTACCTCAAGAAACAAGAAACATCTCAAATAAACAACCTAACCTTACACATAAAGCAATTAGAGAAAGAAGAACAAAAAAACTCCAAAGTTAGCAGAAGGAAAAAAATCATAAAGGTCAGATCAGAAATAAATGAAAAAGAAATGAAGGAAACAATAGCAAAGATCAATAAAACTAAAAGCTGGTTCTTTGAGAAGATACACAAAATTGATAAACCATTAGCCAGACTCATCAAGAAAAAAAGGGAGAAGACTCAAATCAATAGAATTAGAAATGAAAAAGGAGAGGTAACAACTGATACTGCAGAAACACAAAGGATCATGAGAGATTACTACAAGCAACTATATGCCAATAAATTGGACAACCTGGAGGAAACAGACAAATTCTTAGAAAAGCACAACCTTGTGAGATGGCACCAAGAAGAAATAGAAAATATAAACAGTCCAATCACAAGCACTGAAATTGAGACTGTGATTAAAAATCTTCCAATAAACAAAAGCCCAGGAAAAGATGGCTTCACAGGTGAATTCTATCAAACATTTAGGGAAGAGCTAACACCTATCATTCTCAAACTCTTTCAACATATAGCAGAGGGAGGAACACTCCCAAACTCATTCTATGAGGCCACCATCACCATGATACCAAAACCAGACAAAGATGTCACAAAGAAAGAAAACTACAGGCCAATATCACTGATGAACATAGATGCAAAAGTCCTCAACAAAATACTAGCAAACAGAATCCAATAGCACATTAAAAGGATCAAACACCATGATCAAGTGGGGTTTATCCCAGGAATGCAAGCATTCTTCAATATAGGCAAATCAATCAATGTGATAAACCATAATAACAAACTGAAGGAGAAAAACCATATGATCATCTGAATAGATGCAGAAAAAGCTTTTGACAAAATTCAACACCCATTTATGATAAAAACCCTCCAGAAAGTAGGCATAGAGGGAACTTACCTCAATGTAATAAAGGCCATATATGACAAACCCACAGCCAACATCGTTCTCAATGGTGAAAAACTGAAACCATTTCGTCTAATATCAGGAACAATACAAGGAAGTTTTAGCCACAGCAATCAGAGAAGAAAAATAAATAAAAGGAATCCAAACTGGAAAAAAAGAACTAAAGCTGTCACTGTTAGCAGATGACATGATACTATACATAGAGAATCCTAAAGACGCTACCAGAAAACTACTAGAGCTAATCAATGAATTTGGTAAAGTAGCAGGATAAAAACTAATGCACAGAAATCTCTCGCATCCCTATACACTAATGATGAAAAATCTCAAAGAGAAATTAAGGAAACACTCCCATCTACCACTGCAACAAAAACAATAAAATACCTAGGAATAAACCTACTTAAGGAGACAAAACACCTGTATGCAGAAAACTATAAGACACTGATGAAAGAAATTAAAGATGATACAAATAGATGGAGAGATATACCATGATTTTGGATTGGAAGAATCAACATTGTGAAAATGATTATACTACCCAAAGCAATCTACAGATTCAATGCAATCCCTATCAAACTACCAATGGCATTTCTCATAGAACTAGAACAAAAATTTCACAATTTGTATGGAAACACAGAAGACCCTGAATAGCCAAAGCAATCTTGAGAAAGAAAATAGAGCTGGAGGAATCAGGCTCGCAGACTTCAGACTATACTACAAAGCTATAGTAATCAAGACAGTATGGTATTGGCACAGAAACAGAAATACAGATCAATGGAATAGGATAGAAATCCCAGAGATAAACCCATGCACATATGGTTGCCTTATTTTTGATAAAGGAGGCAAGAATATACCATGGAGAAAAGACAGCCTCTTCAATAAATGGTGCTGGGAAAACTGGACAGCTACATGTAAAAGAATGAAATTAGAACACTTCCTAACACCATACACACAAAAAAACTCAAAATGGATTAAAGACCTAAATGTAAGCCAGACACTATAAAACTCTTAGAGGAAAACAAAGGCAGAACACTATGACATAAATCACAGCAAGATCCTTTTTGACCCACCTCCTACAGAAACGGAAATAAAAACAAAAATAAACAAATGGGACCTAATGAAACTTAAAAGCTTTTGCACAGCAAAGGAAACCATAAAGAAGACAAAAAGACAACCCACAGAATGGGAGAAAATATTTGCAAATGAAGCAACTGACAAAGGAGTAATCTCCAAAATTTACAAGCAGCTCATGCAGCTCAATATCAAAAAAACAAACAACCCAATCCAAAAGTGGCAGAACACCTAAATAGATATTTCTCCAAAGATATACAGATTGCCAACAAACACATGAAAGGATGCTCAACATCACTAATCATTACAGAAATGCAAATCAAAACTCCATTGAGGTATCACCTCACACCAGTCAGGATGGCCATCACCAAAAAAATCTACAAACAATAAATACTGGAGAAGGTGTGGAGAAAAGGGAACCCTCTTGCACTGTTGGTGGGAATGTAAACTTATACAGCCATTATGGAGAACAGTATGGAGGTTCCTTAAAAAACTAAAAATAGAACTACCATATGACCCATCAATCCCACTACTGGGCATATACCCAGAGAAAACCATAATTCAAAAAGTGTAATGTACTACAATGTTCACTGAAGCTCTATTTACAATAGCCAGCACATGGAAGCAACCTAAGTGTCTATCAAGAGATGAATGGATAAAGAAGATGTGGCACATATATACAATAGAATATTACTCAGCCATAAAAAGAAACGAAATTGAGTTATTTGTAGTGAGGTGGATGGACCTAGAGTCTGTCATACAGAGTGAAGTCAGAGGGAGAAAAACAAATACTGTATGCTAACACATATATATGGAATCTAAGAAAAGAAAATGGTTATGAAGAACATAGGGGCAGGACAGGAATAATCATGCAGATGTAAAGAATGGACTTGAAGACACAGGGATGGGGAAGGGTAAGGTGGGACAAAGTGACAGAGTAGCATGGACATATATACACTACCAAATGTAAAACAGCTAGTGGGAAGCAGCCGCATAGCACAGGGTGATTAGCTCAGTGCTTCGTGACCACCTAGAGGGGTGGAATAGAGAGGGTGGGAGGGAGTCGCAAGAGGGAGGAGATATGGGGATATATGTATATGTATAGCTGATTCACTTTGTTATAAAGCAGAAACTAACACTCCATTGTAAAGCAATTATACTCCAATAAAGATGTTTAAAAAAAATAGGATGTTAAAAAAAAGAAAGAAAGAAGTCATGGATGAGACCTCAAAGGAAAAAAATCAAGATCTGAGGAATAAGGTTGTTAGGGAACTTGTAAAATCCTTTACCCTCATTATACCAAACTAAAACCAGATATCTTAAATTAGCAACATTGGGGCTTCCCTGGTGGCGCAGTGGTTAAGAATCTGCCTGCCAATGCAGGGGACACTGGTTCGAGCCCTGGTCTGGGAAGATCCCACATGCCACGAAGCAGCTAAGCCCATGTGCCACAACTACTGAGACTGTGCCCTAGAGCCAGCAAGCCACTACTACTGAAGCCCACGTGCCACAACTACTGAAGCCTGCGTGCCTAGAGCCCATGCTCTGCAACGAGACGCCACCGCAGTAAGAAGCCCACGCACCACAACGAAGAGTAGCCCCTGCTCGCCGCAATTAGAGAAAGGCCGTGCACAGCAACGAAGACCCAATGCAGCCCAAAATAAATACATTTATATTAAAAAATTAGCAACATTGCATTTATATTCCTTGTTTTCCAGAAACATTTAAAGAATTTACTTGCCCTAAAGAGTAAATGTAATGCTTACAAATTCACATTTGATGAAGGTAAATAATATGAGGGTTTAAAATTTTTGTTTCTAGTCCTCCTTTCAAGTGTCCCATGCCTTTCTGACTTTATTATTTTGCGTCAGTGAGATTCTTGCGAAATGACAAATTTTCCAAATCATCTACATTTGATATAAATTCTTCTTTTTTAAACTTATTTATTTTATTTATTTATTTTTGGCTGTTTTGGGTCTTCGTTGCTGTGCGCGGGCTTTCTCCAGTTGCGGCGGGCGGGGGCTACTTTTCATTGCGGTGCACGGGCTTCTCATTGTGCTGGCTTCTCTTGTTGCGGAGCAAGGGCTCTAGGCTCACGGGTTCAGTAGTTGTGGCTCTCGGGCTCTAGAGCGCAGGCTCTGCAGTTGTGGTGCATGGGCTTAGCTGCTCCGCAGCATGTCGGATCTTCCCGGACCAGGGCTCGAACCTGTGTCCCCTGTATTGGCAGGCAGATTCTTAATCACTGCACCACCAGGGAAGCCCTGATATAAATTCTTATAGATGTAGAAAAAGTATACAAAACAAGTGAATATATCCTAGGATTTCAGCCTAGATTGAATTCACAGTTTGCAGGGTAAGGGAAAGAAGGTTACTATGACTTATTTATAGGAAAAATGAAAGATGGAGAAAAAAGGTGTGGAAATAGTAGAAATTAAAAAAACAAACTTTGAGGTAGTACAAAGCAATCATTAGGTACTTAAGAAACTCTTCAGTTATTGAACTCAAGGAACATATTTGCTCCAGACTTAATGATAAATATCACTCCTCCTTGGAGCACTCGCCAAACCTTTAGAGGAATAAACCTTTAATCAATAAGTATAAATTATTTTTAAAACCTCAAAAAAATGAATTGTTTTATTTGGGCCCATAAAATAACTTCCTGTGGGCCCCCGGGCTTATTCTCCTTTGGGTTTGGGGCTTCAGGAAAGTATACATTGATACAATCTGTGAAAGGAAGTAAGTACTAAGAGGGGTGAACATTATTCCCTCCTCATTATTACACAGGCAATAACTTATAAAGGAATAAAAACTGCATATTGTGTGAAAAAGGGTCTTGAGAAAAGCAAACTGATAGTAGAAATCCAGAGAAGTTACTGGTTAATGTTCATTCAGTAATAATGTGCTGTAATATGGTACAGAGTTTATTTTAGTGATAGAAATTTTAGTAGCTATGTAAATGACTTTACTCTTATTTAGGAGTATTAGTATTTAGTCTTTAAAAGTTAGGTATACAGGCATATAGGCCTTCCAGAATCCTGTGAGGAAAATTATAGCTATAGTCATATTTAAGAATTGAGGGAATTCCCTGACTGTACAGTGGTTAGGACTCAGTGCTTTCACTGCCAGGCCTGGGTTCAATCCCTGGTCGGGGAACTAAGATCCCGCAAGCCACACAGCGGCGGAGGCGGGGTTGAAAGGATTTTGAACATTCTGGATCTATTCATCATGAATGTAAAGTAACTGCATGTATCTCATGTTTAGACAGACCACTGTGTATTTTGAGGGTAAGATATTGTTTGTTGATTTTTTCCAAATCCCTTTCATGATACGTCCATCTTGTTGGCCTTTCTGGCTACAAAAGAACACTCAGTTGATTATCTCCAGATAATAGTCTATACCACTGTATAATAATTCTTATGCCTTCTTCCTGGTTCTAACTGAAAGTGCAGGCATCATTAGACATACTATATAGTTGGGATAATTTCTTTAGTTACATTATTTTACACTTGCCCACCCCAAAACTTAAAACACTTTTATGCCCATTCACATAGTTTCAAACTATCGTGCAATTATAGTTTATTTTCATCATTCATAACTCAGACACATTTGTACATTTGGAAGAATGGCATGCTTAATCACCTCAAGAATACTCATAAAAAGTTAATAAAGATATGAAATAACATTTTCCAACTTTCGTTAAATTGAAGATCTCTGTGATTCCTTTTAAAAAAGTCTCTATGTTGGCATTTCAATTTTTATCATCCTCTTCAAGGACCAAAACATACTCCAAATTAACACAACACTGTGAATCAACTACACTTCAATAAAGTTAAAAAAAGTTTTTTTTTAAAATGTACTCCACATTTGATGACAATCAACAACAATAAGCAGAAAAGATGTTTGGAAAGAAACACCACTGCTTTTTAACAGTGCACTTTTGCATTCAAAAAAATGTTAGCAAAATATTTTTGCACTGTTGATACTATTATATTTTACATCAACTTCAAGTAGAACACAATTTTTTTTAAAGTTGTATTTGCAATATGAAATGAAGATTTGCTTAATTCATTCAGTAAATATTTATTGAGCATTTACTACATGATAGGCATTGTTCTAGCTACTGGGGATTCAGAGGTGAAAAAGACAGACATGATTCTTACTTTTCCACTACCAAGAAGCTTATGTTTTATCTTGAATCATTTACATTAAAAATACATAAACCAGCAATAAAATGTTATTAAGTCACAGATGTCATAGAACTGAGGTTGAAAAGGAGCTCAGAGATCACCTACGGTCTGTCATCAATTCCAAGATGCACGGTATTTTACATTCTGACATCTCTGAAATCAGCCACATCTTACAGTGTGGTCAGACCAGGCAGCAATAGAGTTGTCACTGCCAGCATGTGTGCATCAAAACATGGAATGAGTGTCAGGGGCTTGGAAGAAAATCCAGCAGATAATGGTGAAGGCACCCTTTTAAGGATTTTTGATGACTTAGGATTCAATAAAGTATAATAGTTCAGAGTGTTCATCTGTTACAGCAGAGGAAAATGAAATTCAGAGAGGTTAAATGACTTGCCCTAATTCACAAAGCAGAGTAGGTAGGACAAGAGACCAGGTCTGAGTTCCAATGTCATTCTTCTTCTACCTAAGTCTTCAGTTAATGGAAGGAAAGCCTCTAGTACATGGCTCTAACTTTGGGACCAGGGGCAAGGATCTTTGCCTCATTTCTCTATCTGTAAAATAGGAAGTTTAAGAGACCTAATTAATATGTTACTTTAAGTATTAAGTGAGATAATGCATGTATAGGACTTAACACAGATATTAGCAAATGGTAAGTGCTCCAAAAAAGTTAACTATTTGAGATCAAACTTTACATTTGGTAGGAAATAAACTGATCATGAATTATCCCACAAATACAGATCACTATATGAAGCTCACATCTAGTTATTTGGTTAAAGTATCAGAAAACTAAATAGACTGGTCAAACGTTTGAACTGATTAGTGTAATAAAAATGTCCACCTTAACAATGCTTTTTTCCAGGTCCATGTGGTACTGTGCCAAGACCCCAGCAGACTTACCTGCAAGAAACCATACAAAAAGTAAGAATCTCCCCCTCCACCCCTGACCATCAAATTACCAGTACTCTAACGTGTACAAATGCACTTGTAAACACAACCTCAAAGAACACGTAAACAAGGAAAAACATTTAAAATGTATAACAGAGCATTCATTTTTGGTTTCTTTAAAATACTACTACAACTGTATATATTAATACTAGTAAAAGAACTACACATTTGGAGCTTAAAATGCACCACAGGGAGACATGATTTGGACAGAAGAGTGAGAGTAATAACTGTTATGATTTATATATTACTTTATATATTACAAAGCACTTTCTCATCCATTCTCAGTGCTTTGCATACAGTATGTAATTGTAAAAACAAATCCCAGGTGCTTTCTAATGTCATTTATTTTCTACTCAAACAACAGAATATTCAGAGAAGGGGTAAATGTTCACATTTCTTTTTTATTTTCTTCATTTTTAAGGCTTTCTAGGTCAGCTCTTTTAATTTTGAGAGTTTAAGTGAAAATCCAAATTACAACACATTACATTACATTGAATCAACCTGCTTTAAATATTAGTTTCCATATTTTTGTTTCTATAAAAATAGTAATATTCTGTATGTCTTCACACATTATCAGCTCATTACCTATTTCAGACAAATAAAAATGGTTTCAATTGAGATTTGGAATCCAACAGATATACAGTTAAGCATTTAGGAAGTAATTTTAACTTCTTAAAATTACTTAATAAGTAATTAAGCACTTAAGAAGTAATTTTAACTACTAGGAAATATTAATCAACTCACATTTGTTCCTGTTTCACCCGATGACAAAACCTATAAGGCACCCTGCAAGAGAACTAACTCAAATTAATAGATCTATACCTAGAATTACTGTTGCACTTTCAGAACCTTCTGGCAATTAAAACCTTATCGTGAGGTACAATTCTGGCATCTTCATCATGACAACTGCATAGCAGCAAAGCTCAGTAAAAGAATGATTTTGGTAAAATCTCGTAAGCACTAGCATGTTATCCAAATTTAAACCTTAAAAGAAAACCACCAAATGACTCAACATTTTCTCTCAACGAACTTTCCCTATTCTGTAACTTACTAACATTATTAGTTTGCTTGTATTTTGGGACAAAAAAACCCAAAACAAACTAATCACATACTGCATTATATCAATACATATCCTAGATGTTTTTGAAGATCAAAGTTGAGTAAAGTTGCGTCAGCAGGGAAGAGCTCTATGGCTTACTCGGAGCGCCCCTTGGTGAGAAGCATCTCAGCCTCTAGGGGCCAGGCTCCAGAGGGGGCGGCAGTTCGGGGCTGTACTCTAGGGCGCCCCCAGCCTGGCCGCCTCAGAGTCGCCAGCGCGCCCCACCTCTCTCTGTTCTAGACTCCGGCCCACCCCTTCCTCCCCGGCCAGCCACCGCACGGCCCCCTCAGCTCCTAAGCAGCTGGGAAAGACCGGAACAAAAACCCGGCACACAAAGAAGTGCTGGGTAGGAAGCGAGGCTGCACCCTGCCAAGAGGAGCGACTCCTCTAGAAAAACTTGGCGGCAAGTTAACAGGAATCGCGGAGGAGCAGTTTCTAGGACCCTTTGGGACACCATGCCGCCCAGCGATCTCATCCTCTGTCCTTTGACAGGCCTCCTTGAAGCCCCAAACTCTGAGCGCTTTCCGAGCAACTCTTGACTCGGCCTCCATTGCGGTCCATCACTGATAGCAGCCATGATAACTGCATCCGGGTGTGTCGGGGGGCCGCGCGTAGGCTCTCCCGGAAGTGACGCTAGCGCGGAAGGATCGCGTTCGGCTGAGGTGAACAGACAGGCGAAAGGCGGTGCGGAAGGGAAGCTGTTCGTGGCGGGGAAAGGTCGGGGACTTTGTGACAATCAACTCCCTAGAATAGTTATCACGTGTCTGGCATTGTGCTTAACACCAGCATTGCCATACCACTTAATCCCTTCTTCAACAACAGTCCCAGGAGAAAGAAATTTTATCATTTCCATCTTATGTACGGGGAAGCTAAGGCTAAGAGAGGGCAGGTGATTTAAGATCATAGAGCTAGTATTTGGTGAAGCTGGTGTAACCCCGTCATTTTGGCTGCAGAACCTGTGTTTGAAACCTCCTGCGTCGTGCTTCTATTTAGAAAAGTTCAAACCCCTGGTGCTTGTTATCCTGGTGAGCCACTTCTGCAAGGGCGTTTACCTTCAACTCTGCATCCTGTTGCCCTAGAAGTGGGGCCGAGCCACAGCCCTTGAGCATTTTACGGTGGGCACAAGGCCGAGCGTGTGCCCGGGTCACCATCGCTATCCCGATGACCTGAGATTTCTCTTGGTCTCCTACCCCTTGACCCTGCACCGGCCCTCACAGTGCAGGTTAACTGAGGAAACTGGCACTGGCTATTCGGCTCGGGGAAACATTTTAACTCCTGTCAGGTACTTGTAAATTCGGGACTGTTAAGACAACTGAAGGTCACCATCATCAAATGCAGTCTCTGGTCTTAACAAAGGGCTTGACAAGTGTTATCTTGGACTTTCCACCAAGTCAATTATGTTTCTTCTGGTTTCTCTTTCTTTAGAATATGACTAAGAATCAATCCTTTGATCTTATGTCTACATAAACCCTCAAATAACAAAGTGTGAATAGCCACTAAGGCCATATTTTTGTAAAAACATTATGCATAGAAAAAAGCACTAACAAATACATCAAACTTAACAGTGATAGTACTTGAAGAGTGGCCATTGAATCCTTTCATTTCTTTTATATTCGTCTACTTTCTATTTTCCATATCTGCTATATCTTTTTAATATAGACAAATTGTCCACAGTAAAACCGTTTTAATTGCCTGACATTATAATGAAGACAAAGATATGTTGTCACATTTTGACAGATGACAGTCCTTGGTGCAAGTCATATAGGGGAATCCTGTTTGCCTGGAAGAGCATTGAGGAGGTTTTATCAGGGTATTATCAAAATACAGTTTGGGTCAACAAGCCTCACAGGAAAAATGAAACAAATGGGTAAAAATTGATGTTTTTCACGAACTGTTATATAAAAAATATACTACAATCAAAAGTTTTTCTTCTAAAGAAAAAAGAGGGGAAGGTATTTGGGGTTCTTGAAATTCTAGGGAACAAGTATAGAAAGCTATTTTTATTCTGCCTTCTTTGGGGTACAGATTTAAGCAATTTATCTTTTTTCAGACTATGCAAAATAAAGACTTCATTCTCTCTTCTCTCCCTATATTCCACTTCCTACTATTGTTTTTAGTGACCTCTCAAGCAGTAGCACAACAAGAAATATGGTGGAAAGATAGAAGAAAGAAATGAGAAGAAATCAGGGGAAGAAGAAAAGGTGGAGGAATAAAGGAAGAATCTGATATTGGCGTTGAGGTTACTTTGGAATTCCAAGGTGGCATGTAGCAACCGTCTCATCCGAGTCCTGGTGCAAGCCCAGTTGCCCATCCAAAGGTAGATTCACATATACAGTGTCTCCACTCACACACCAAGCACCCACAATGATAAGTCTGGCCAAAATCCACTTTATACTTTTACAAATTAAACATATATTTTACCAAAACTGGGAGTCACTGAACAACAAGAAATATAAAGTAAAATCCCATCATTTTCCATGGTGCTCCCTCTTACCATACCATTCATTCATCTCGTGATTAATGGCCTAAATGGATATTGAGTTGGAAGTTTTGCCTGCAGTATTGCAGTGCAACAACTATGAAACACCAAAGTGAGGTGCTGACAAGACGCATGTTTTTGAAGGAAATAGCTTTGTGTTAGTCTGGGTCCTTTGAGAGGTGGTTGCTAAGATGAAATTAAATGTGCAGGAGTTTTATTAGAGGAAACACTTGTGAGAGAGAATGGGGAGGGAGCCAGGGGAGGCTGGGAGAGCTATCCAACTGTGATGCAAGTCTGAAACTGAGTGAAGGAGAGAAGGAGGGAAGGTTGGTGGAAGTGTCCTAGACTTCTACACAGTCTGAGGAAGATTCAGCAAGGCTGTTGGGGATCCATAAGCCAAAATCACTGTCAGAGGAGTCCTCCTAGGGAAGAGCCTGCCTTATTATCTGTGCTGCACTCGGTCATTGGCTGGAGTAGCCTATTGGAAGCTTGGCTTTTGGTGCAAATGTGGCAGAATCTAGGACTTTTGGTCAATTTTGCTCCCTCTATTTGGTCACCACAATCCAAGAACTAGTTTTTCAATTATTGGAACTCTTCACCAGTTTCAGGCTTAAAAGAAAATTTTTGAAAGAGATGATTTCATGAGGAGGAGTTTTGGAGAGAGCCATTGTTATGCTTTCCCATGGCCCTTCAAGTCTGGTGAGTGAGGCTTCAACGACACTACTCAGAGAGCTTGATATATGTCCCCTGGCTTTTGAGAAGTACGATAGTGTCTGACTCGCATCTAGGAAATCCTAAGGGTAGGAGAAATGGGTCAGTAAGAAGTTTTGGCACAGGAGCAAAGGAGAGTTGCTATGTTGGTATCAGCTGTCCCTCCCACCAGGGCAAATGATGTTTGAGTATTTCTCATGCACCAGATGTGGGGCACATGAGAGAAAGAGCTTGCCTGGAGCCTTTTTGACTCTTTCCCAAGAGGCCTGCCTGGAAGGGAGATGGGGCTCCAAAAGAGAGAATCTGTGTGGTGTGGATTATTAGAAAATTCGGAGCTGTAAATGGAGCAGTAACTGGGGGAATAGAATGCATCACCCATCTAGGGTGACCAGCTTTTCCCAGTTTGCCTAGAACTCTCCCTGCTTTAGTATTAAAAATCTTGAGTCCCAGGAACCCCTCAGACCCAGGCAATTCAGGACGACTGGTCATTCTACATGTCACAGGAGGAGTTGCAGTCAGAAGGCACCCTAGCAGGGAGCCTCCAAGAACCCAAAAAATTGCTCGTGAGAGTAAAAGTCAAGTTGAAATATCAAGCAGGTCCAGAGTATGTGAAGCCAGCTTATGGCCAGGTCAGTGTTAAAGTGGTTTTTATCAGAGGACAATTGGAAAATGATGCTGAAGCAGGATCTTCTTCTCCACACTATCCTTTTGGAGTATGTGTTATTCTGCTCAGGCTGCCATAGCAAAATGCCACAGATTGGGTGGCTTAAACCACAAAAATTAACTTTCTCACAATTCTGGAGGCCAGAAGTTCAAGATCAAGGTTCTGGCTAATCCGTTTCTGGTGAGAACTCTCTTCCTGGCTTGCAGATGTTCACCTTCTTGCTGCATCCTCACAGGGGCTTTCCTCACTCGTGTGTGTGTGTGTGTGTGTGTGTGTGTGTGTGTGTAGAGAGAGAGAGAGAGGTATGTCTCTGGTGTCTCTTCTTATAAGGACACTAATCCTATCAGATCAGGGCCCTACTCTTATGACCTTATTTAACCTTAATGACTTCCTCAGAGGCCTCATCTCCAAATACAACTACACTGGGGGTTGGGGCTTCAACATATAAACTTCAGGGGGACAGAAACATTTATTTCATAACAGAGTATAACTTGGAACACAGAGATACCTTTTTTAGTGGGGAGCATAATAATATTAGGTCTGTCCCATGCCTCACACCCTTATGGAGAAGATATGCTATAGTGTATCTATCTTTTTGTGAACAAAAGTAAACATTATATTTGGAGATCATTTATGACTCTTTTAGAGCTCTTCAGACATTATTTTAATCTTATCAAGGTAAAGATGGACTCACCCAGAGGACTGTTTTCTTCTGTCCTACAGAGCAGAGGAAGACACAAGCTAATGCTAACACTACCTGACCCATAGAGAAACCCACAACAGACTGTGTAGACATTGATCAGGACTTGGACTAAACAGGGATTTAGCAAACATTGGGACTGTTCTGTATGGTGCTGCTTGTATGTATGAAATTTGACATTTAAAAAAATGTTACATGAGAGAGAGAGAGAGAGAGAGACAGAGAGAAAGAGAAGAGGAGAGAATTGAATGTCTATGTTCATAGGATTGAATGTTGGATAGCATCCACTTGACCCCCTCCAGGAAGCCTAGCTGTTTTTGTTTAATTCCTTAAGGGCTTTAGTAGTTGGAACTAGGTTCAGCTGTGAGCACAGAGTAACAGAAGGCTCTAAAATAAAAGTTATTTAAACATGACATACATTTATTTTTTTCTTTCAAGAAATCTGGATGAAATCGGTCTGGGGTTAGTATGGTGATTCATGGGGTGAGGTTCCTGCTATCTTGTTGCCTACTATGTGTGGCTTTCATTTTCAAAATTCATTTCAGTGTCCAGGATGGCCACTAGAGCTCTGGCCATTGCAGTGAACAGGAAGGATGAAGCATTCGAAAAGCATAACTCTTCCACTTAAGGGCAATTCCCAAAAGTTGTACACAAGCTTCTGCAAAAGAGGCTGGGAAAACGTAGGTTTTTCTTTTTTTTTTTTTAATAAGCCAGTGACTAGCTAAAAAATTGGGGATTCTCTCACTCTAGAACAGAGGTCAGCAAACTATGGCCCACAGGTCAGCTGCCTGTTTTTTTTTTGGCTGCACCGCGCAGCATGTGGGATCTTAGTTCCCCAACCAGGGATCGAACCCGTGCCCCCTGCAGTGGAAGCACAGAGTCTTAAACACTGGACTGCCAGGGAGGTCCCAGCCACCTGTTTTTATAAATACAATTTTACTGGAATAAAGCCCTTCCCATTTTACCTATTGTCTATGGCTACATATTTGTAAACAGCTTTATTAACATATACTTCACATGCCATACAATTCACTCATTTAAAGGGTACGATTCAAAGGCTTTTATTATATTCACAGAATCATGCATCTAAATCAATTTAGACCACAATTTAGAATATTTACATTACCTTGACAAGGAGCCCCATACCCCTTAGCTGTTGTCCTTGAATCTCCTGTCTCCCCTTCCCCCCAAGACCTAGGCAACCGATAATCTACTTTCTGTCTCTATAGATTTGTCTATTCTAGACTTTTCATATGAATGGAATCATACAATATGTGGTCCTTTACGACTGGCTTCTTTCACTTAGCATAATGTTTTCAAGGTTCATCCAAGTTGTAGCATGTATTAATACTTCATTTCTTTTTGTGGCCAAATAATATTCCATTGTAGGGATATGCTACATATTGTTTATCCATTCATCAGTTGATGGAAATTTGGATTGTTTCCACATTTTGGCTACTGTGAATAAATCATCTATAAACATTCATCTACAAGTTTTTGTGTTGTATGTTTTCATTTCTCTTGGGTTCATATCAAGGAGTGAAATTACAGAGTAGTATGGTAACCATTACGTTTAACCATTTGAGAAACAGCTAGATTACTTTCCAAAGTGGCTATACCACTTTACATTCCCATCAGCAGTGTATGAAGGTTTTGATTTCTCCACAGCCTTGTCATGCCTATTATCTCTTTTATTATAGTCATCCTAGTAGTTGTGAAATGATATCTCACTGTGGCTTTGTTTTGCATTTCCCTAATAGCTAAAGATGTTAACATCTTTTCATGAGCTTATTGGCCATTTGTATATTTTCTTTGGAGAAAAGTCTATACAGATCCTTTTTTCCATTTTTCAGTTGGGTTATTTGTATTTTTGTTATTGAATTGTAATAGTTCTTTATATATTATAGATACAAATTCCTTATCAGAAATATAATTTTCAAATATTTTCTTCCATTCTGCTGGTTGTTTTTTTTTACTTTCTTTTTGGTACCCTTTGGATCACAAAAGTTTGTAATTTTGATGATGATCAGTTTATCTACTTTTCCTTTTGTTGCTTGTGCTTTTGGTGCTGTCTGTGGCTGCTTATGTGCTACAATACCAGAGTTGAGAGTAGTTGTGACAGAGACCCATAGAGTCCTATGACCACATAGCAATCCTAAAATATTCCCTATTTGGTCCTTTAAGAAAAATTTGCCAACTCCTGCTCTAGAAATAGAGGGGAATGGATATACTGGGGAACTGCTCATAGTCCCTATTGTGAGGAATGTATTTTGACCGTGGGAAGCCTTTTCTAAAGCATCCTAGTATAGTAATGTGCTAAATATTTCAAGTACCTCTTTTCATCTTCTAATAAAAAGCCCTATTTTGCTTCATAGCTGTTGAAAGGGTGCCAAACACTACAAACATTGTAGATCTTCTACAGCTTCACTCTTCTGCCAGAACTTTTAACCTTCTTTTTTAATATTGATAGAATTATTCTCTTTACCATGATAACAGCAGAGATATGAATGAACTGATAAGTTAATTAGTACCAAAGTGGCATATTATCATTTCTGCTCACATGAGCACAACACCTGTTGACCCCAAGCTCAAGATTAAGAGGATCACATTGAATATTGGGAATGACTCCTGGGCTTATTGTAGTCCATTCCTGCCATTTCTAGAACTAGGACTGATTAGAGAAATGTTTGGATCTGAGCACATGTCACCTAACACACAGACCTACAGTTTTAAAGAAGCAAGCCAATAAACAAAAAGAAAAACAAAGATCAGCAACAAAGAGAGAAGACCCTATTGTTATTGCAACTGTCCCCAAGGTTGGCTCTATACCTCCACCGTCTGAGATTTGCTTATGTGAGCAAATATATCCTTCTTTTCATTTACTAGTTTGCTTTGGATTTCTGATATTTGCAACCAAAAGAGCTTCAATTAATATAGAATGTGAACCCACTAAAGCAGTTGTGCAGTCATGGTATTATTCATGCTACCAAGAGGTGGTTTTATAAATAAGCATCTGAAAAATACAATAAGCTGTTTAATATTAATTGTTATAAAAGTAAATAGCAACTACCAATATCCATTTTCTCCTGTTCCTCCTGGGCACACAGCCAGACTATATTTCCCAACTTAACTTGTTTCTAGATGGGTTCATAAGTCACCAGTGGAATGTGGGAAGAAGTAATGTGTGTCATTTTTAGGTTGTGATGATTGAGAGTAGGTATTGGCTTCTTTATTTTCCCTCCTTTTCTTTTTCTGAAGTCCAGATGTGGAGAATTTGGAGGACTCTGAGCCTCTTGGTGGAGGTGGAGTCCCTAGATATAGGAAACCTAGGTCCCTGAGTGTCTGCATGGAACAGAGCCCCCTCCCCCTGTCTGTTAACCCACATTGGACTGGGACATGAGAAAGCAATAATTCTTCATTCTGTTAAGACACTGAAATAAAACAAACAAACATATCAGCAGCTTTAAAACACTTCCTTATGGATTTTGATGGGACTGACTTGTTTGGGCAAAAATATTGTGTAAAGATATCAACCATCTAAATAAATGTGATTAAGATTTAACAAAGGTTTATGAGAAATAATGTAGTACTGCAGCTGTTGGCAGTCCCTATTCAGAGTTACATACTAGTTCCCAGTTTGTGAAAGGGTTCTCAGCAATGCTTAAAGATGAGATGTTACCTACAGTCTGCATGGACATAAAGACATGGATGATCTAGACAATAGTCAATTACCCTGATGACAATGTAAAAGTTTTCACCGTGGATGTCCATCACTGGAATCTTGCATCATTTACATTGTTCTAAATGTATTCTCTTGAGGTAAGAGAACTCAGAGTATCAATCTGAATGCCGCATATGTGGTTCCTTACAAACCATCTCCCTTACTACTTCCTCCTCTGCCTGGTACAAATAGATAAGTATACAGGCTCTATGGATAGTTCTATGAAGTCTTTGATGATAGTTCTATGAAGTCTTTGATGAAGCTGAAGGGGGCAGCTTTCTCTATTGCTTAGCCACAATCGCCAGCTCTAGATTTGGGTAGCAGAAGTGTAGCAGTGACATAGAATGAAGCTGACATGCAAACAGTAACCGAGGTAAGAGATTGATGGAAAAAATCTGAGAATTTTAATTTTTTTCAATTTATTTTATTGAAATATAGTTGATTTACAATGTTTTTTAAAATTTATTTATTTTATTTATTTATTTTTGGCTGCGTTGTGTTTTTGTTGCTGCATGCGGGCTTTCTCTAGTTGCAGCAAGCGGGGGCTACTCTCTGTTGTGATGTGCAGGCTTCTCATTGCGGTGGCTTCTCTTGTTGCAGAGCACGGGCTCTAGGCATGCAGGCTTCAGTAGTTGTGGCTCATGGGCTCTAGAGCGCAGGCTCAGTAGTTGTGGTGCATGGGCTTTTTTGCTCCGCGGCATGTGGGATCTTTCTGGAGCAGGGCTCGAACCCGTGTCCCCTGCATTGGCAGGCGGATTCTTAACCACTGTGCCACCAGGGAAGCCCTGATTTACAATGTTGTGTTAATTTCTACTGTATAGCCAAGTGACTCAGTTATACATATATATATATATATATATATATATATATACACATTCTTTTTCATATTCTTTTCCATTATGGTTTATCACAGGATATTGAATATAATTCCCTGTGCTACACAGTAGGACCTTGTTGTTTATCCATTCTACATATAATAGTTTGCATCTGCTCATCCCAAACTTCCAATCCATCCCTCCCTCATCCTCCCTCCCCCTTGGCAACCAACCACAAGTCTGTTCTGTATGTCTGTGACTCTGTTTCTATTTCATAGATAAGTTCATTTAAGTCATATTTTAGATTCCACATATAAGTGATATCATATGGTGTTTGTCTTCCTCTTTCTGACTTACTTCATTTAGTATGATTATCTCTAGGTCCATTCATGTTGCTGCAAATGACATTATTTCATTCTCTTTTCTGTCTGAGTAGTATTCCATTGTATATATGTACCACATCTACTTTATCCATTCCTCTGTCAATGGATGCTTAGGTTGTTTCCATGTCTTGGCTATTGTGAATAGTGCTGCAATGAACATCGAGGTGCATGTACCTTTTTGAATTAGAGTTTTCTCTGAATATATGCCCAGGAGTGGGATTGCAGGATCATATGGCAACTCTGGAACCTCCATACTGTTCTCCATAGTGGCTCCAATTTACATTCCCCTCAACAGTATAGGAAGGTTCCCTTTTCTCCACACCTTCTCCAGCATTTGTTATTTGTAGACTTTTTAATGATGGCTGTTCTGACTGGTGTGAGGTGGTACCTAATTGTAGTTTTGATTTGCATTTCAGATCTGAGAATTTTTATATCTCTGATTCTGGGAGTTTCTGAGACCCAGTAACATTCCTGCCCTTTCAGTAGTTGTATGTTTAACTCTTCCTTTCATTACAAAGGATATCACACCTTAGTATTTTTCCAATAAATTCATCTTTTTCAAGCTAGTTCATTTGTTTGAAACTAAAAGACTCAGTGCATACATGATCGTTGCCAAAAATAAAAAGCAACTATTATGCAAAAAGTGGGGGATTTCTCTTTCCATCTTAGTATTCCCATTATACTGAGTTAACTACTCTTAACATATTTGCTTAATATCTTCCCATATTTTTTCTAGGCATGTTACACATATGAAATCATATCACCTTAGGACTACTTTCATTTACATTTCACTGTTTCACTCAGCAATCTGTTGTGGAATTCTTTCTAGATTAAGATATATACAATATACTTCATATTTTTAATAGGTATATAATATTCTATTATATGGCCATGCCCCCAGTTTATTTAATTTCCTATTAATGGATATTCAAAGGCTGTTCACAATTACATGGTATTACAAAACAAAGATATAAAATTCTTTCATTCATTTATTAATTCAGCAAAAATTTTGGTGCCCATACTAACTGCCAGGCACTTTTCTAGGCATGGTAATTTCTGGAGTTTCTATTCGTGGGAGGGGAAGAAATAAACAAGAAAACAAATAAATGTGAGCTAAATAATTTCACCTACTGATAAGTTTTGTGAAGACAATAAAACATGGAGATTTGAAAGAGAGTGAAGAGTGTGTGTACAGAGCTTCTTGAGATTGGGGGACATGGGCAGTGTTTCCACGGCTGACATTTGACCTAAATCCAGAGTGATACATAGGAAGCAACCCTGTGAGACCACAGCAGATGGAACACCAAGAGCAAAGATCCTAAGGCAGTAACATCTTGGCAGTTTAGAGGAAAAGAAATGAGGCCAATGTATCAGTTACAGTTCTCAGTGACAACCAGTAGAAACCAATGTAACAGTTTAAGGGGAAAAGGAATTTACTGAAAAATACTTGGCAGCTCACAGAATCTTTGGAATAACCAGAGAACCTATCTTAGAGATTGACTCACCAAGGCAAACTCCCCCAAATCCTACCACAGAACTGGTCTAGCAGGGGCGTCACTGCTGTGACTGCTGGTTATACACTCTGGGGCTTGCACCAATGACAATATTGCTACTGCTGGCTCTGAAATTTCAATGTACCTGCCACCATTCCCACCCCCCACCCCAGCCACCACCCTTATTTGCAGCACCAGTTTCTAATTTAAAGCCTGTAGAAGTTACTTGCTCACGTAGATCCTAAATATGTATCTGTGCACATTCGTGCTGTTATTTCTATAGACTAGAGTCCTAGAAGAACTGTTGGGTTTAAAGGGAAGCACATCATGGACATATATACACTACCAAATGTAAAATAGATTGCTAGTGGGAAACAGCTGCATAGCACAAGGAGATCAGCTCAGTGCTTTGCGACCACCTAGAGGGGTGGGATAGGGAGGGTGGGAGGGAGATGCAAGAGGGAGGAAATATAGGGATATATGTATATGTATAGTTGATTCTCTTAGTTATAAAGCAGAAACTAACACACTACTGTAAAGCAATTATACTCTAATAAAGATATTTTAAAAAATAAAAATAAAAAAATCAAGGGAAGCACATCTAAATTTTTGACAGGTACTGCTAAATCACCCCTCCCTAAAATGTTGTAATGATTTATACTCCTACAAACAGTTTATAAGTATGCCAATTTCCTCAAAGCCTTATAAATTCTAGATCTGTGTTTTACAGTAGTTTTGTAAATCTGGACTCACCTGGCTTGATTCTGGCCCCATGACTTAGTAATTGTGTGCCATTGGGCAAATTAGTCCATTCTCTGAGTTTCATTTACCTTGTAGTTATGATATGGAAATGATGGCCATGTTGCTGAAACTCCTAGTTGTCCCTTGATATCAATTTCCCCTTCTACACTCATAGAACCCCAATTTTTAGTTAGATCCATAGCTGTCCAGGGTCAATACAAATTTACTAGTTTCTTTTAGTCATAACCAGCATCAAAACATGCAGAATGGGTGTCAGCTGTGTGTAATAATATCCTGGAGGTAATAGTTAATCACTTTTTAAAGAAATGCTGGATCAGAAACCTGTGCTATGGTACAGAGGGTGACACTCAATACAAAAACTTAGATATTTATGCCTCCAAGTTAAAGTGATTGAGAACAGACTCTGAATGTGAAGAAAATTTTAAAATACCTTGGATGATTTATTTTCCTTACATATTCCTTTTTATATATGCACAGAAGTAATATGTAATTAAGTTCATGTGTAAGTAAAGCAAAAAGTTCTATTTCAATAAGTACACAATAAAAATTCTAAGTGATAAGCATTGTCACAATTTTATTGGGAGAGTTTTTTTGTATTCTTAGATTCAATTAAGAAACAAACAGTAATGGTCTCAAATATCCATTCTTGCCTTCTTCTGCAGTATAGAACTCTCAAATTTAGTGGGTCACAGGCCAGCCAAAAACAAAAATTCAGCTTCCTAGCAATTAGGTCATATGACTTAGTTCTGTCCAATAAAGCATGAGCTGAAGAGATGTGTGCAAATCTCAAGGTTATGCCCTTAAAAGGAAAAGATGTGCCCTTTCCCTCTCCTTCTCCCTTCCTTGCTAATGGGAATCTAGATACAGTAGTGATTCACCTTGGGCCATTAACCAAGGGTTTTTGTTTGAGTAAAAGTCCTTCATCAGACAGTTGTTTTGCAAAAACTTTCTCCCAGACTATGGCTTATCATTTCATTCTCTTAACAGTGTATTTCACAAAGCAGAAGTTTTAAATTTTAATGCAGTCCAACTTACCCATTTTTTCCTTTCATTGATCCTGCTATTGGTGTTGTATCTAAAAAGTCATTGCCAAACCCAGTGTCACCTACATTTTCCCCTGTGTTATCTTCTGGAATTATTATAGTATTGTGCTTTACATTTAGATCTATGGTCCATTTCAGTTATAAGTTATGAAAGGGGCAAGTCTGTGTCTAGATTCTTCTTCCTCTCTTCTTCCCTTCCTCTCTCTCTCTCTTTCCCTCCCTCCTCCCCTCTTTCCTTCCTTCCTTCCTTCCTTTCTTCTTTCCTTCTTTCCTTCCTTCCTTCTTTCCCTCCTTCCTCTCTCTCTCTCCATCTCTCACTCTCTTTCTTTCCTTCCTTCTTTCTTTCCATGTGGGTGTCCAGTTGTCCCAGCACCATTTGTTGAAAGACTACCTTTTTTATTGAAGTGCCTTGCTCCTTTATCAATAATCAGTTGAATATATCTGTATGTATCTATTTCTGGACTCTCTGTTCTGTTACATTGATCTATTTGTCTATTCTTTTACCAATATTACACTGACTTTATTACCATGCCTTTATAGTTAAGTCTTGAAGTCATGTTGTGTCAATTCTCCTACTTGGTTTTTCCTCTTCAGTATTTTGTTAACTATTTTGGGTCTTTGACTTTCCAGTAAAACTTTAGTTTGTTGATATTCACAAAATAACTTGCTGGGTTTTTATTTCGATTGCATTGAATCTATAGATAAGATTGAAAATGTTTGGTTGAGAAGATGTTAAGATGTTAGTATTTTTGTTTGGGAAGCCCAAACCTCCTAACAATATAGAGTCTTCTTATCCATGAAGTGGGATATCTCTACATTTATTTAGATCTTACATTTATTTCATCAGGTTTTTTTTGTTTTCCTCATATAGATCTTATATTTATTTTGTTAGATTTGTTTCAAAGTACTTCATTTTTTGGTGCTACTGTAAATAGTATTTTGTTTTTAATTTCCAATTTCACTTGTTCATTATTGAAATAAGGAAAGCAATTTACTTTTGTATTATTAATGTTGTATCCTGAAACCTTGCTGTAGTCACTCAGTTCCAGTTTTTTGGATCAATTCTTTGGGATTTTCTACTTAGATAACTATTTCATCTCAGCCTAATTGTTGCTCTTTATTTCTAGCTGGCTTTATGTTTCCCCCCCTCCCCCTCTCCCTCCTCCTCCCCTCCTCCCCCTTCTTCTTCTTGTGTGAGTGTGTGTGTATTCTTCAGTTTGTCCAAACTGTCTCTAGGTATAGTTGTTTTTCTATTTATCTTACTTTGTATTTGCTGGACTTCCTGAATCTGAAGATTTGTATCTTTTCATCAATTGCAGACATTTTTAGAGTTTATTTATTCAAATATTGCCTATCCTGCATTTTGTCTATCCTTTTCTTCTGGAACTCTAATTAGACCTTTGCTGAAATTCTCGCTTCTTTGTATCTTAGTTCTTTTCATTGTTCTTTTCTCTCTGACAGTGCTGCATTCAGGAAATATCTTCAGATCTATCTTCCATTTTACCACTCACTTCTTCATGAGTTTCTAATACATAATTTAATATAATTCTTGAGTTTTAATTTTCAGTTGATATATTTTCATTTTCTGGAAATTCTACCTGGTACTTTGTAAATATCTCTGGTCAGTTTTGATAGGCTCTTGGCTTTTTTCCCTGAGGTAATTTGTCAATTTTTAGAATAGATGAACATATTCCTAACAGAAAGAATCAGTTCCACTGGGCTGAGGAGACAAACAACTGGAACTTGAGGGACAAAATTCCACAGCAGAGAGAATCAAAGGAAAGTGAGTCCAAAAACCTGCATGCCATCTTGCCTCAAGACAATTGCCAGTTGTGGAGCTTTATATACACAGGATGATATTCCAAGAAATCCAGTATAAAGGAGTATCTTTGAGGCTAAAGGGCTTAACAGAGATTCAGCAACTTCAATGTGCTAGGAAGACAGAGGATGGACTTAAACATTGGCAAAGGTAGAGAAACTATGTAAATTCCATGGACTTTTAGAAGAGACCACAGAAAAGCCATATCTTAGGAGTAAGGGCAAAAAGTAAATCATCTTTAACAAAGCCTAAAACCAAGCCTAGATAGGATTAAGATGATCTATTGTACCATGCCTATTTACCAGAAGAAAACTTAATTGGCTCAGGAAAGAGATAGTGTCATACATTTTTAATACATGATGTCTGGCATCCAGTAAAAATTATGAGGCATGCTATAAACCAAAAAAAAGGTCCAAATTACCAAAATCCAGATGGTGGAAAAAACAGATGGTGGAAATATCCCCACTGGTGGTTCATATATTGGAGTTATGAGACAGAGAATTAAAAATAACAATGATTAATATAGTCAAGAAAATGGAGGAAAATATGGAGAACTTCAGCTGACACTTGGATGACTGATGTAAGGTGAAAAAACTATAACTAAAATTAAGAAGTAAGTTGATGGGTTTAACAGGAGACTAAACACATCAAGAAAGAGGATAAGTTAACTAGAAGACATGTGAGTAGAAAGCATCAAGATTAAAGCACAAAGAGAAAAGAACGAAAAATATATAACAAGGATATGAATAGATAGAATACGGTGGAATGTTCTAACTTATGTGTAAATCTCAGAAAAGGAGAAGAGAATAGAATAGTAACAATATTTGAAGACATATTGGCTGAGATCTTTTCCAAAACTGACATAAGTTATCAAATTACATATCTGAGAAACTCTAAGAATCCTAGGTAGGGTAATTACAAAGAATATCATACCTGGGATTACCATAGTCAAAGACCACTCCCACACACTGAAAGAAATCATAAAAGCAAGCTGAGAAAAATGGGATGTTTCTTTCAAAGGAGAAGCAGTATGAGCAACAAATGACTTTTCAATGGAATCAATGGAAGTCAGAAGGCAGAAAGATCAACATCTTTAAGTTGTAGAAAGAAACTATTCATAAACTTAGAATTCTATATCCAGCAAAAATATCCTTCAAAAGTGAAACAAACTAAGGACAATTTCAGACAAAAAAGAAAAAAAAAAGGCTGAGAGAATGTATTGCCATTAGACTTCCACTAAAAGAAATACTAAAGGGAGTTGTTCAGAGAGAAGAAAAATGGTCCCAAATAGAAGTACAGAAATGCAGAAAAGAATAAATAGTGCTGGGAAAGGTAAATATGTGTACATATAAAAGTAAATATTGACTTTATAAGATTATAATAGTAATTCCTTAGGTTTAGAATATATATAGAACCAAATATATGACAACAGTAGGACAAATTGGGAGAGCAAATAATCTTAAACGTGTAAAGTTCTTTCATTGTTTGTGAAGAGGTAAAAATAATAATTTCAGAGAGACTCTAATAAGTCAAGAATGCATGATGTAATCTCTGTGGCAAACACCAATTGACTAATTAAAAGCCATGTAATCAAGAAACTAATAAGGAGAAAATAAAATAATAAAAATATATGTCATCTGAAAGAAGAAAAAATTAGTAAATGAATTAGTAAACTGAAGATAAGTCAGAGGAAAAGATGAAGAATGAGCTACAGAGAGACAAAAGGGTACAAGTGTATAGAAGAGGATAAAAGACACAGTGAATACAGTGAAAAGGTGTCAAATATTGTCTAATGTATTTGTAATTGGAATCCCAGAAGAGGGGAGAGAGAGAATGGGATGGAACAATGTTTGGAGAGATAATGGCTGAGACTTTTCCCAAACTGAAAAGTGATCCCCAGCCTCAAAATTGCCCCCAGTGATTTTCACCTCCTGGTATTCCTTTCCCATGTGTAGTTTCCTCCTGTATTATATAGGGCTAATCTGTATAACCAATAAGAGATTGTGGAACTTCCAAGGCTAGGTCATAAAAGACATTGCACCTTCTCTCTTGTTCTCTCAGATTACTTTCTCAGGGAAGCTAACTGCCATCTCACAAAGACACTCAAGTAGCCCTATGAAGAGATCCATGTGGCAAGGAACTGAGGTTCACTAACTTGGAGATGTGAGTAAGCAGATCTTCCAGGCCCATTTAAAATTCCAGATAACTGCATTCCTGACTGACATATATATTCAACCTCAGGAGAGACACGGAGTCAGAACCACCAACCTAAGCTACTTCCAAATCCTCACCCACATGAACTGTGTGAGATAATAAATGTTGATTGTCTTATGGCGCTAAGTTTGGGGTAATTTGCTATGCAGCAACAAACAACAAATACAGATTTTTGAGGCCTGGCTTTGGAAGGAGGCAGTCAGTGGATTAGAGCTTCCAGTGACCCCATCCTTGTGTTCAATTAATTTTCTAGAGAAGCTCACAGAACTCAGGGAAACACTTATTTATGTTTACCAGTTTATTAAAGGATATGATAAAGGATGCAGATGAATAGCCAGATGAAGAGATACATAGGGTGAGGTCTGGGGGAGTCCCAAGAGCAGGAGCTTCTGCCCCATGGAGTTGGGGTGCATCACCCTACTGGTTAGGATGTGTTCAGCAACCTGGAATTTCTCAAACCCTGTACTATTAGGATTTTATAGAGGGTTCCTCAGGTAGGGATGATTAATTATTAACTCCATTTCTAGTTTGTCTCCCCTCTGTGGAGGATGAGGGGTGGGGCTGAGAATTCCAAGCTTCTAATCATGATTTGGTCTTTCTGGTTACCAACCCTTATCCAGGTGACTCACTCAGAGTCACCTCAACAGAACAAAAATGTTTCTAGTGCTCTTATCACTTAGGAATTCACAAGGGTTTTAGGAGCACTATGTCAGGAGGGATGGGGTCAAAGAAATATGTTAGGACAAAAGATGCTCCTAGTACTTTTTATCACTTAGGAAATTACAAAGGTTTCAGGAGCTCTCTGCTAGGAACTGGGAGCAGAGACCAATATATATTTTCTATAAGCTCACAGTAACTCAAAGGGAAGAACCAAGATCCCAGATGGTGGAGCCAAAAAATATGGAGAATCATTCCTGTGCAAGAGTAGGAATGAGTTCCAGTCAAGGAACGTCTGAACTTTGCCCAGTCAGGTTTCAAAATTGCTGTGGACCATGTGTTTTGCCTGTTTCCCCCTTTTTGAACAAGAGCATCTGTAACAGTTATCCTATACCTGTACCAACCATTCTGCGTTTGGTGTGGAAGGGACAAATAACTTGTCTCATTAGTTCACATGTCTTCAGATAAAGAGAAACAATACTCAAGGAACTTCATTAAGGACCTACATCCAAGGAGACTCATGCATACCTAGTCCTGATGTAGATATAAAATTTTGGACTTGATGTAACGGGATGAATCTTTTGAGGATGAGTGTGTTTTGCATATGAAAGGAGCAGAGTGTAGAATGTGGTAGCCAACCACCAAGATGGGCTCTGGTTATTCTAGTCTCTCAGTGTTAACACATTTGTGTAGCCCCCTCCCCCACTGAATACCGTTGGCCTCTGTAACCTATAGAATATTGTGGAAATGAGGGAGTGTAACTTCTGAGACTATGTCATAAAGAGCAATGTGGCTTTCATGCCAGACCTACCTAGCTAAGCTGCTTTTGGATCCCTCACACAAACTATATAAGATATTAAATATTTGTTGGTTTTATCGGCTAAGCTTTGGGCAATTTTTTATGCATTTATAAATAGCTAATATATGAAAAATTTCCAAAACTGAGGGTTTTTTTTTTCATTAAAAAAAAAACTGAGGGGTTTCTTTTACATACAAGAAAGGAACTCATAGTAAGCACTTAAGAACCAAACTGCTGAAGTCCGAGACAAAGGGAAATTTTTTTTTTTTTTTTTTTTTTTTGCGGTACGCGGGCCTCTCACTGTTGTGGCCCCTCCCGTTGCGGAGCACAGGCTCCAGACGCGCAGGCTCAGCTGCCATGGCTCACGGGCCCAGCCGCTCCGCGGCATGTGGGATCTTCCCAGACCGGGGCATGAACCCGTGTCCCCTGCATCGGCAGGCGGACTCCCAACCACTGCGCCACCAGGGAAGCCCGACAAAGGGAAATTTTAAAGCAAAATTGTCTCCTTTCAAAGATTTTAAGAACACGTTATTTTCCATGGAACAAAGATTGGATAGCTGTGACTTTTCCATAGAAACAGGGGAAGCCAGAGGCAACTTCAAGATATCTTCAAAATGATGTAAGAAAATAACTGCCAGCCTATAATTAACTCCATACTAAACAAGATACCCTTCAGTAATGAAGGTGAGATAAATACATCTTCAATGACACAAAAACTGAAAAAAATGAATCACCAGCAAACCCCCACTAAAAGACAATGAAAAGGGTATTCCTTTTAGGCAGAAGGAAAAGAATCCCAGCTGGAAGCTTGGAGTTGCAGCACATTATGTGGGTAAATAAATCTGAATCAATTATGTCTGTATAAAAAAGTAATAAAGTCTTTTGGCGGTTAGAATATATAGAGAATTAAAATACATGAACAACAATAGAATGTAAGTCAGGAGAGATGGAATTAAACTGAGTTATAGTGCTTTGTTTTCATTGTCCAGGAAAAGGATGAAGTACTAATATATGTTAGACACTAATAAGTCAAGGGTCAATAAAATAGGCTATGGGTAAAGCACTTACAGAGAATTAAAGAATAAATAACTACCAAGTTGATAAAAGACAAAAAAGAATACTAAAGCAACCAATCAATACAAAAGGAGAAAAAAGACTACAGAAAATGTAGGACAAACAACAACAAAAACAGTAATACCATAGATTTAAGTTCACAAATGGCCAAGAGTATCCACAACAGTTTGAAAGAACAAGAGGAAAAAAGGTGGGAAGACTTTATCATCATATATCAAGACTTATATAAAGTTACAATAATGAAGACAGTGTTCTATTGATTCAAGTACAGAGAAGTAGAACAATTGCCCAGAAGACAGAGTCTGGAAATAGACCACATCTATGTGAACACTTGATTTATGAAAAGGGTGGTTCTGTAGAACAGTAATGGACGGACTGTGTTTTCAATAAATAATGTTGGGCAAATTGGATATCTTTAGGGCAAACAAATGAAGTAACATCTACTTCTAAATGTGAAAAGTAAGCAATAATACTTCTAGAAGGTAATATATGAAAATATCTTCCTTCTTGGTGTGGGAACGTAATTCTTGGTGTGGGAACGTAATAACAGCATTAAAAAAGGCACCAAGTCTCAAAGGAAATACTAACAAGTTTTAAAGTTTTGTTTATCAAAAGATACCATTAAAGGAAGTTCTATCACTTGTGACAACATGGATGGACCTAGAAGACATTATACAAAGGAGTATGATCACTGCATGCATGGTTCCTCTTATATGAGGCATCTAAAATAGTCAAACATATAGAAGTAGACAATAGAATGGTAGTTACCAGGGGATGGAGGGAGATATGGGGAGTTGTTGTTCAATAAGTATGAAGTTACAGTTATATAAAGTGACTAAGTTCAAGAGATCTGCTGTACAACATAGTGCCTATAGTCAACAGTATAGTATTGTGAACTTAAACATTTGTTGAGGGCAGATCTCATGTTGTGTTCCTATCACAAAACACAACAAAACAAACTACAAAAGGATACACAAAAAATCTTTGGAGGTGATGGATATGTTTATTACTTTGACTGTGATGATGATAAATGAATGTATGTATACATATGTCCAAAATCACCAAATTGTATACATTAATTATTTAAAGGTTTTTTGTATACCAATTATACCCCAATAAAGTTGGGAAAAAAAGAGATTGAAAGTGCAAGCCACGAAAGGAAGATGGTATTAACAACATATTTAATCTACAAAGAACTCATATCCAGAATACCATATCCAAAGAACCTCCTGTAAATCAATGAGACATACAACCAAATAGAAAAATGGATAAAAATTTACACACCACACAGAAGAGAATCCACCTAGGCAATAAGTATATAGAAAGATGCTCAACCTCTTTATTAAGTAGTAGAATACAAATCTAACTACATTGTCAAGTATTTGTGTGCATGTGGAATCATTACTATTCTCGTATGTTGCTGGTCAGAATGCAAATTAGTATAAGCACCTTACAGATGATTTGGCAATATATGCTAAAAATAAATATACACAGTCATATGATCTACTAGGTTCACTTCTAGGTATATATCCAGCATAAATGTGTGCACATGTACAACAAAAGACACGTGTAGAGTGTTCATAGAAACATTATTTGTGATTATCCAAGATTGGAAGCTGTCCAATTGTCCATCAACAATAGAAAGGATTAATACATCATGGTGCATTCATACAATGTAACAGTTTATAGCAATTTAAAAATATCTCATGCTACACAAGAAAATGGATAAATGAATAAATACACACAAGCACACAATCACCCTTTATAATTTCATTTATATGAAGTTAAAAGGACAGGGTGAACTAATTTATGGGAAATAAAAGTCAGGAAAGTGATTACCTCTGGGAAGAGGAGAGTGTGTAATGATTCGGAGGAGGCATGAGAGTGGCTTCTGAAGTCCTGGCAATTTTTTTACCTATGTCGTGATTATATATATTCACTTTGAGAAAATTCATTGCAGTAAACCCTTTTTATTTGTGCATTTCTCTATACGTTTTAAAAAATATTTTGTGAAAAACATTTTTCATGAACTACTTACTCTTCTAGGGCAATAGCTACATAAAAACACCAGTTCTTGGCAGCCATGTTATGGCAGATGCACTGAGGACAATTGCTGGCTCTGGTACTTGTTTATCCCTGTGGAGACATTTTTTCTCTGGTCTCCATTTGAGTTTTTTACCTCTCTACCTGATCAGCAATATTTTTTTTAATTTAAACTATTTTTGAAATCTTAGGCAGCATTTTTCAGGACTTGGTACTGGGGGATGTTTCTCTACACATATAATCTACAAAAAAATTCAGAAGACTTTAAAGTATTTAAATTCTGAAATGTGTTCTGTCTGAAGTCAGATTCAATATGACTTTTATGAAAACATCAGTGTTTCTTACAGAAAAGCTGGCCACTGAAGCATGTTTCTATAAAATACAGCTCTTACTACAAATGTGACTATGAAGTTTACAGTTAAAACACTGGCTCTGCAAAAATCATCTCTTTCCAGAAAGAAATGTACCTCATTAAAATGTTGAATTAAACAAATATTTGTGAAATCTCCATATTCTTCAAGAGCAAGATGAAAATGACAATGAACACAGCAAACTTTCTATTTGAAGATTATTTATTACTCCAGGTCAAAGACTTAAAACAACTGGAATATGAACAGGGCAACACTGAAGTGGATATGGATGACTTTCTGTGGAATCTCATTTACATGAGATGACATTAAAGAATATTAAAACTTTACTGGAAATGTTTTCTTTGAAACAGACTATAATAGTTTACATATAATTAAAATTATAGACTCAGAGTCATCACCTAGAGATAGAATTATTTGACAATGAAGGAGACAGGTGAAAAGATTTGACATGACTTAACTCCCTTCTTGCCATTTTCCATCCTGGTATAATTTAACTTTCTAAAAATTATTAAATGTTACTTCATTTTCTATTTTTCATTTAAATTAAATTTTATCAATTTTGAGGTAGTTGCTCAGGTATTTTGCAATAGCTTATCTTTCATCACCACTCTATTTGTATTTGAATGATAGGCAGGTTTAATGATTATATTTTTTAAAAATTGTGTTTTGCATGCTATGTTTTTTTTATTGGAGTATAGTTGCTTTACACTGCTGTGTCAGTTTCTGCTGTACAGCAAAGTGAATTAGCTATATGTATACATATATCCCCTCTTCTTTGGATTTCCTTCCCATTTTGGTCACCACAGAGCACTGAGTAGAGTTCCCAGTGCTATAGGGTAGGTTCTCATTAATTATCTATTTGCATGCTATTTTATAACATATGTTTTTAGGTTACTGTATTTGAATTTTATTTAATATTTAGTTTTTCTCTTTAAAATTTTTCATTAATCTTGAAAAATTTAAAGAAAATACCCATCCTAATACGCATATTTCACTACGATGTGAAGTGAAATGAAACCTTACTTATACTGTCATTTTATCCTAGTTTTGGAATCATTAGGTTGTATGGTATTAATTCTAGGAAATGTTTTAGGACTTTGTGTCTTAAAATGTATTCAAGTTTTGTATCCCATTTTTCTATTCTTAGCTTTTTAAGTGCAGGAATATATAAATTAGATGAAGCTTGATGGTTTTATTGTTTAAATCTCTATCCTTACTAATTTTTTTTCTGCTTGCCCTATCAGTTTCTGATAGAGTGGTATTAAAATCTCTCTCTATGATTGTGGATTTCTCAATTTCTTTAATTGTTAGTTTTTGCTTTAAAAATTCCAATATTAAGTTGTTATGTATAAGTTCAGGTTTGTTATACCTTCTTGGTTGATTGTTCCTTTTATTATTACATATAGTGACTTTTAAATCCCTATTACAACTCTGTCTTTAAATGATATTTTGGACTCATATTAATATTTTAAACCTGTCTTCCTCTAGTTTAATATTTTCTTGGTGTATCTTTCTATCCTTTAGTTTCAAACTTTATAGTTTTGTTTTACATTTTCTCTTGTAAGCAGCATAGAGATGAAATTTGTTTTTTGTGATATATTCTGAGAATCTCTCTTTCAATATGCAAGCTTAATTTGTTGAAATGATTATTGATATATTTAGACTTATTTTTTACCATACTACTTGCATTTTTTATTTACCACCTTTTATCATTGTATCTTTTTTTTTCCTTCATTATGTTGGATTGAAAAAAATTTACTGCCTTTTAATTCCTCTTCTGGTTTGGAAACGATGGAATGCATCTATTCTTTTCATAGTAACCCTTAATTTTACAATTTTTCTGACAATGTGTGTAATTACTCAGTATTTCTATCTTCTGAATACAACATCTTTTATCAGTTGAACACCAATCTTGTAGTTGTTGCATAGATTGTTTTCAAAGCTAAGATTTTTTTGAAGAGTTATTAATTTACAGAAATACATTGTAAGTTTCAGAACTTACCATTTTTGTTAAATCTCAAACCTCTAGGTTTACTTATCTTCTGGCTAAAATTCATTCTTTTAATAGTACTTTTAGGGAGGATATATGGGGAGTAAGTTTACTTAATCTTCATATAATGGCAAATATCTTTATTTTGCCCTCATTATGGTAGTTTAGCTAGACATGAAATTCTAGGTTGACAGTCACAATCTCTTAACATTTCAAAAATCATGCCATTGTCTGTGGCATTTACTAAAGTATTGAAAATTCTGTCTTTAGGCTGTCAGTCATTTGTATTTAATCTGTCTTATCTCACTGAGAATTTGAAGCAATTTTCTCTTTACTTTTCATATTTTAAAATTTCAATATGGTGTATCCAGGTATCTTTTTATTTATCCTACTGATGGTTTGTGGTACATTTTTAAATGAAGGGCTCATATTTCTTCAATTCAGAAAAATGCTCAGCTTTTATCTTTTTAAATACTGCTTTTCCACCATTAACACACATGCATACTTTTTGTACTCCTCCAATAGATGTATACGTTTGAGACACTCAGTTTATTCTCCACGTCTATTACCTGTTCTTTCACATGTTTTAATGTATTTATCTCCCTTTACTGCATTTTGGGGAAATTCCTCAGAGCTATCTTCACATTTATTTTCTTTTCTATTGCAGCTGCTGTAGACCTTATCCAATCTGTATCATGTTATTTCAATGGCTATTCCAGGATTATCTAATTGTATTTTAAATTGATTCTTTTAAAACATCAGTCTATTTGTGTTTCATTCCTTCCTGCTTCATAATTGTTTGCCTGTTCTTTTTAATACCATCATTTCTTCATTTGCTTTTATGAGTGAGGCAGTTCATTTTCTTCCAGAGTGAATCTATGTTCTGAAGTTTGATCTTATAGGCTACTTTCCTAACATTAGATTACTTTAAGAGGTTTGGAATTTAATTTAATTTAATTCAGTGAGAAGTTTATCTTTTGTTTGTTCTCTTGCTCACTCTTTGCTCACTTTTTCCTGTCTAGTTATTTTGAAGCTGTCTTTTTCAGCCTATCTTAGCCCTATGGAATGGAACAAGGTCTTATATGATAGATTATAAGCCTTCTCTTCCAGAGTAAATTGAGGCTATCACAGTTCCCCCACAGATCCAGTGGATGATTTTGTTTTGTTCCTGGGACTTTCTTTTACTATTACACTAGGATTTTCTTGTTCTTTCTCCTGACTTATGTCTCCTATGTCTTGGTTTCCATGCCTTCCTCTTTCTTGGTTTACTACTGCAAGAGATGTAAATTTTGGAGAATTTCCCTTTTTGAAAATGTCTTGACTCTACTCTCATGTTTAATTGATAGTTTGACTGGTTGTAGAACCCTATGTTGAAAAAAAATTGGAAGGTATTCAGAATTTGAAGGTATTTTTTCACTTATGTCCAGCCATTTGTGCAATCATTGAGAAATCTGATTCTATTTTTATTCACAATCTTTAGCATGTGACCTACTCTTTCTCTTTGAAAGATTATAGGCTTTTTATATCCTGATTTTCTGAATTTCACAATAATATATCTTGGTGTAGTCATTTTGGTGGGCATTCAGTGTGTAATTTCAGTATGGAAATTTGTGTCCTTCAGTTCTGGGGCATTTTCTTATAATTTTTACTTAATGATTTCTTCTCATTTTCTGGAATGCCTATTAATTGCATGTTAGATTTTAATTTGTTAATGGTTTTGATTTTTTAATTCTGAATTTTTTTTTCTGTTTTCGGGGGCAGTAATTAGAATTTTATCTTCAAAACTATTTATTAAATATTTAAGAGTACACCTTTAATTTTCAAGAGTGCTTTCTTGGCCTCAGGATATTCCTTTTCCATAGTATTTCTGCTCTTCTTTCATAGATACAATATATTTTCTTATCCACCTGGAGATATAATACTGCTTTTGTTTTGTTTTGCTTTCTTTTGCTTGCCGCATTGAGTCTCTTCTTCAGTTACTTTTTCTGTTTTTGATATTGTTTTTACAAAAAATAGTCTATGTTTTTGTAAGCTTTTCTTAAATTTCTGACTATTTTTGGCTCCCTAAAGTTTCTATATTTAAAGGTGAGGCACTTGAGTGTTGAATGGATTGCTTATGACTAGTTGGGCTTTATTGAGGAGGCTTAGAGTTTTACTGAAAGACACTAAATGTCAACCTCTATGAGCATTTTCTTGAATCCTTCCATTTCACTAGAGGGGGGAAAAGGCAGTGGTGTAATTTCAGTGTCCATCTGGGCATTCTTTCATTTAAACCCTTTGTCCTAAAGACCAGTTCCTTTTGCATATCTCTGGTTTCTTGTTTTTGAGGAACATTGGCCATATTGGTGATAGGATCAATTAAAGTGAAGACCTATGGTCTATGGAGATATTTCTCTCTTGCAGTTAATTTATTCAGTAAATGGAAAACGGACTCTCAGGAGAGTATCTCCCTTTTCTGCTGTAGTCTAGTCTTCCCTCCAAGTTTCCCCCACTGTTAGGAAGTCAGTGAAATTTAAAATGTCTTGACTATAGGCTCTCCTCCAGCTTCCCTTCCTTCCCTTTGTAACAACTTTAAAAAATATTTTACTATGGAAAATATAAAAATGTAGTGCATATACCAAAAATAGACAGAATTTTATAATGGTTCCTTCTATGCCCATCTTCCAGGGCCAACAATTATTAACTCAAGGCCAATGTTATCTCATCCATACCCTCACGTATACCTCTACCTCTTATTTTGAAGTAAATCTTGGACACATTATCAATTTCATCTGTAAATATTTCAGCATGTATCTCTAAATGATAAACTTTTAAAACATAACAGTATATACCTTACACCTAAAAAATTAACAAGACAATTCTTAATATCATCAAATATTCTCAGTCTTCAAATTTCCAATTGTCTCAGACATGTCTTAAGTGTGTTTTGTCTTTTGGCTTGAATCAGGATCTAAATAACTAACTTCTACATATAGCAGTTGATTGATAAGCATTTTAGGTCTCTTTTAATCTATAGATTTCCCTTCCATCTCTCTTTTTTTTTTCTTGCAATTTTTTGTTTGGTTGAGAAAACAAGTCATTGATCCTGTGCAGTTTCCTAAAGCTCATAGCAGATTTTATCCCCATGGTGTAGTTTATTATGTTCTTCTGTATTTCCTGTGAATTGCTAAGGTTACTTTATAGGTATTCTTTTGTTCTTCCATAATTCCTGGTTTTCTCTCCCTCTTATTTTGATAGTAGCAAATGCCAAACATCTTTCATTGCAAACCAAAAGTTTCATTGCATCCTCCTCCTTGCTAGTTAACTACTATTTTTTCTCAGGTGGCAATTTGCCCATTCCCAGGGTATAAATCATAATTGATTTAAATCAATCACAACAATCCTGTTTTCCTTTGCCATTTCCTTTGTTCCAGGGGAGAGTATGTTATTCAGTCCTGGCCAATAAAATATAAGGAGAAATTTATTGGAATAGGTTTTTCTCCCTGATAAAATAAGACAGAAAATTTTGCTCTTGTCTTTTTATATTTCTACATTTTTCCAATGATTTCTTGCTCTTGCTTTATATACTATCTTCCCTCATCTCTTTATATACTATCTTACCTCATCTAAGTATATTTAGCATGTTTATTTTAAAACATTTGTCTTTCTGTTATAATAATTCTTCATCATATAGTATATGTTGTTTGGTTTGATATCTTTCTTTCTGTTAATTTTTCTTTTCACGTTTCTGGGGAGCTTGTGCTCCTCTTTCAGGTAATGTGTATTTGGGTCAGGTTGAAAACATAGTTAGTATGTGTCCATTAGTGTGTGTTCCTTGGAGTGTGAGTTTAAGGAGAGAGGAATGAAAGAACCCCAGAGCTGAGAGACCAGGTACCACAAAGCCACTTCTGATCACTGTGGCCAGTCCACTCATCCCATCATGAACAACTTTTTCCTTTTTGTTGATTAGCCCTAATTCACCTTAATAATTCCTGTTTCTGCTTTCTTTCTTTCCACTGAAGAATTGTTTAGTTTCTCTGAGCAAGAGCAAAGCAGGTCAAACATTTCTGAGATTATTTGCACTTAACAGATTTCCAGCACTTTCCCTTTATCATTAGTGACCACACAATTATAGTCCAAACTGGAACACTTTTGACTGAAAGAGTGAGAGCTAGGGAAAGCAGGCATTAATCAGGGCTTTCCAGGGCAAACTGAGTTGTATGGTCCCTGTATTCAACATAGATGAGCCTTGTGTCTGAGGGCAAGAGCAGGTCTTTGTATCCCCTAGCCCTTAGCAGGCATTCCAAAATGATTACTGAACTCTGGGCCACTCTTGTAATTTATATTTTGATAGTATCATTTATCTCCTCCATCTCTCCGAGGCCTTCTGAATCTATTCTCATATCAATCCTAGCTGTGTTTTTGTGTGCCTTTATATTCATCCACATGGTTTCCTCTGTGTTTCCAACTTCCAGTTGATATCTTTCCATATATATATGTAAAGTTTTAGAATAGAGCTTTTCCACCTCTTTTGCACTTAATTCTTCCCTCTTTGACAAATTATGCTCTTCCTATTGCTGTGTTATATACTTAAATCCTTTGCTATCCTAGCTCTCCAGGGTTTCCTCACCACTTTGACATTTTCTAATGTCAACAGGAACAAGGCATGTAAAGCTAAATGAAATGAGTTATTGGTTCTTTTAAATTTCATAATTGTTTCTCATTTATTCCATCAGACATTTCAGGATATATTTTAAGGACGTGTCTCCTCACATCCTCCACTTTCCCAAGAAATGACATTAACAAAAACAGAACATGAACCACAACATTAATACAATTTCAAGACTTCTGAGGCATCATATATAGCAGTATTAAGGCATTAAAAGAAGTAAACAACCTGGGCTTAGGGTTTTATTTTTTTTGAAGAGAGGAGTTAGAGAAATTTGCAGGTGGATGTAACTTGGAAATTTTGGAGTAATGAGCCATAATAATCTACTCTTACAAGTTCTTAAGTGTAAGTTAGTGATAATAACATGATGCAGTGTCACTGGTCTCACAGAAATTAGGTTTACCCTTAAAAAAAAAACTTTCCTCAAAACATCAAATTAATTTACGTAGTATTTAATCTCCAACAACAATGAAAAGAAAGAGAGAGAGAGAGAGAGAGAGAGAGAAAGAAAGAAGAAAAGGAAAACTCTATACTTTTATTTTTTTTATTTTTTATTTTTTTCTTTTTGCGGTATGCGGGCCTCTCACTGTTGTGGCCTCTCCCGTTGCGGAGCACAGGCTCCGGATGCGCAGGCCCAGCGGCCATGGCTCACGGGCCCAGCCGCTCCGCGGCATATGGGATCCTCCCAGACCGGGGCACGAACCCGTATCCCCTGCATCGGCAGGCGGACTCTCAACCACTGCGCCACCAGGGAGGCCCACTTTTATTTTTTTAAAACTTTAAATAATGAAATGTACTATTCATATAAAAGAGTATAAAAAGGAGTATATATAACATATATATGTACCAGGTTTGTTCTTAAAAGAAACATAATTAACTAGCATTCAATTCCCTCTCTTTATTTTTGCAAGGCCTTAAGTTATCTGAGCCCTCTGTTCTCTTGCCTTCAGGATACAGTGAATCTTAGAGAGAATTTTACATAATTCTAAGACAGGGAGAGGTGCCCTAAAATATTTATGTAAGGCCAATATACTTTATATAGTTTAACATTCTTCACAGTCAAATATATTATCCACTGAAAGAATTAAGAAAGAGGGACTTTAATATCTTTAATAAAAACAATAAAAATAGTACATCCAAAGTCTTGGTCATCTAGGAAGTCTGAGTTGAGAGGAAACTGGCAGGGATGCCTACCCTAAAAAAAATCTTTCTCATCACCTATCACAGTGTCTGAAATCCCACCTTTGTAATTGCTGTGTTGAATCATGAAATCTTTTAGGTATTCAAAAATCTCCCATCATACTTGTTACTCCATAAGGGGTCATGTCTTATCACTGCACAGTTTCTGGCACATAAACAGTGTTCAAGAAAATGTCTGCTGAATAAATATTGAATAACAAACATTGCAGAGGCCATTGGGAAGGATGATAGTTGAAGCTCATGTTCAACTAACACTTGTTTGATAAATTGAAGAGAGTAATCAACCTATAATTTCTTAACCAAGAAGTGTGAGCACTTTAAGCTAGATCACCCAGGCTCTTGGTATCTCTATTTTTCCAATTCTGGTTACACTTGATTATATTTTTGGAGGTAGGGTGTGTGGACTTGAGAGATCAGCAAAAAGGAGACAGCCATTTAAAGAGAATTGTTCTCCAAATTAATATCATTTAATTCTTTAATTATGATTGTAACAGTTATCATTTTTATAATGCTTATGATATTTCAAACTACGACTAAAAGCGTGCTTACATTTTTGTAAATGCACATATAAGCTTGTTATAACTTTATTGTGGTATGATGTTATCTGTGATTCGAAGATGTGGATCCCTAGAGTGACATGTAATTTCCACTTATATGTTAACTATCTTTGTGAAGTATAGAATATTCCAGAATCCTTTCTTAAGCTATGTTTCAATATTCTCTTCTTTGTATTCTTTCTCGCTCTTTCTTTTAACCATCATCTTTCCTTCCTTGTGTTTCATTCCCTTTTATGTGCTAACCTTAATGTTCTAAAAAGAGGGCAAGAGAGTGGATGGAGGTTGTGTGATACAGATGGAGGAAGAAAAGAGGGAAGAGACAAGTTTGGGGCTGATATAAACGTACAATCTAATTCTTTCATAACATATGCAGGTTTGCAAGATTTTTTAGGTGAATGTATAATGCAAGGGTGAAGTTGTAATGTGTGTACTGCAGAGAAGAGGGGTGAAATTTCTTAATGTGAAAAACAAAAAACAAAAATTACATCAAAACACAAAATAACTGTTCATGTTCCCAATTATCATCATCTTTTTTGCTATTAAAAAAAAATCCTAGCTTCTCTTTCCTCTGTGATGTATGCACATGTCTGACTTGCATGGAATAAAGACGGGAGAGGGGAGGAGGATGTTTAATGCAAAATAAAATCCATTTTGTAAACATGTTCTTCATTCCATATTGGCATTCCTTTAGGTATTTATGTAAGATTTCTCCTTGTGTGTTTTATACAGGCATACGAGTACAAGATATATGAACACACCTAAAGTGTACTACCCCTCATTTCCTTTTTTCTGGGAGGAACTGTGTAGACCAGTAGACAGTGATAAGAAAATTCCTTAAAGACAAAGTGAGGATTCCACAGAGTACATGTTTATTAAAGGATGCAGAAAAGCGTGTGTATGGTTACATGTCAACATTTTCAAAAGCATACTCTAAGACAATGAAAAATGTTTTACATTTTTAAAGTTTTTTTTTTCAATCACAAACGGCATATATAATTCCTAAGAACATATGGAACATAAAAAATAGAAGACAAAAACTCTATCCCACTGCCCCTTTTAATATTTTGGCATATCCCTCCCCTCCAGTCGCGTTATTTTTTTCATTAAAAAAAAAAAGTTTCTGCCATAACAACCCCCACCCCCTCCCAAGGAAGGTAATTTATATAAAAAAGTGAGGTCAATTAATGGATTTCATTTCAGAAATCCGCTAAAGGATAGAAGAGCCATACTGGCCCCTGGCGCAAACCTAATCAAATTATTGACCTCTTTGTCAGCCCTGTGTGTAGTGTGGGAAAGGATTCCTTTGATGGTGATGAGAGCCTCCCTTGTTGAATGATGGTTTTCAGATCAATTATTAAATATGTACATGTTTGGAGTTCAATATGTCTTCCAGCGCTGCTTGTGGCAGCTTCCTTCGTTGACATGGGCTGCAATGGCTGCTAAACCCTGCCATGTCGAAAGCAAGGAGTGGGGGAGACGCCATTTGGAAAACCGGAAATGATTAAAATCTCAGGGTTGAGACCATTCCCAGTCAAGCAAGGGTTTGCCAAGAGCACAGTTCCTGCTTCTGGTGTCTTCTCTGAAGAGCATAGAGTGGAGGTGTGTCTCTCATTCCATTGAAAGTGGGCTCTCTCCAGCTGCTGGTGAGCCAAGGTTGGGGGGGCGAGCCGCTTCCGTGGCAGAAGCGCGCTAAATGAGAGGTCAGCAGCGAGCCCAGCTCCGTGGCCTAGACTCACCAGGGTGGGGGGAGGACCCTGCCGGCCTCCGTCCTCTTCCGCTCGCCTCAGGTGCGGCACGGATCCCTCCGCCTCAGCGAGCGCTCCCGGTAGCGCTGCGATCGGCTTTTCGGCAATACCCGGATGGAAGCATAATGGCCGCCATCAGGGACTCGCAGGCAATGGGGACCACGACAGGTATTCCCCGTGAGCGGGGCCGCCCAGACCTGTTAGGATGCCGGGATTTACAGAGAGCCAGCCAGGGGGCAAAGGGCGAGTTTGTGGGGGCTGCAGGACCCCCCGAACCCTCTCAGGGTTCCGCCTCTCGTGATAGGAAGCGTCTGTTAAATAGTCCCGGCCATTCAGCGCTTCCGCCTAACTTGTCGCAAAGTTTTTCTAGAGAAGTCGGTCCTTTTCCTAGGCGCTCTTACGCTGCCAGAGCTAACCTTCAGTCCTTTAGCCTGGGCTTGCTTTACGTCGGGGCTTTTTGAACTCCGCACTCTCCCACAGTCCAGGAGCTGGAGCGGGAGTGCGGCACAGTGTGCCTCCGCGAGCCCGAGGGGCAGCCGAGCCCCGGAGGAAGGGGCGGATCGGGCGCGGTGTTTGGGACGGAGCGGGGCGCGCGGCGCTCGAAGCACCCACTCGGCGCGTTCCGGGGCTGGTGGAGACTGCTTGGGCCCCCCTCAGACCGCACCCCTCGAGCTGTAGGTTCGCAGGTCCACGGCAGCCCGACTCGACGGCGTCCCCATTGTGGGTTCAGTCTGTGGTCTTTGGAGGTCTTTTTTTTGTTGTTGCAGATATGCTCAAGTCTCTGGCGCGCGCTCCCTCCTCCAGAGTTGGCCAAGGGCGCTCTTCCGTGCAGACCCCAACCACACCCAGTGGCAGATGGATTTCTTTGTAACTGGCTTTCTTACTTGTAGGGTCCATTTTGAGTCTGTTCTTAACATGATGTCCTTATTGTCAAGTAGTAGACAGTTTCTACCTAGATGGCTATGGTAATTGAAAATATATAGGATGAGTGTATGTAAGGTAAAATGTTATAGCTCTTAAGTAGACCAATGAAACAGATACGGTAGCTTTAACGTTCTGAATGCAAAAGTCCAGGTTCAGTGTTCTTTTTAGGTTTAAATTTGGGGGCGTTTAGTGTTTGTGAACTATTTTAGCGAAAACATAAGTTGGGTATGTTTGGATATCAAAAGTTTAAAAAACACTGGAAAAGTAAGATAAGTCAATGTTTAAAGAATACATAATAGTGTTGAACTCTGCGTGGTTGTCACGATGATGAAACATGCCACCAAACTGTACATCAGGGTGGGAATTTCATTAACTTTGAACGTCTATGTGTTAGGCCTAGTTTACTGAAATGGTTGAATTGTTTTTCATGCAGGAAGGGATCTGATTTGAGTGTACTGTAAAGTTATTGTACTCAAGTTGAACAGATAGAAATCACTTAAATGGATTCTGTGAAATACCCTAACATTTTTCAGAGTTTAACTGCAAATCAATAGAAATGTGTTCATTATCTTTCAGTAAAACTGAATTTTCCTGAAATTCATTAAGACATTGCATTGTATTAACTTTTTTCAGGGTGTTAGCATTTCATGAGGACGGTAAGCATAGTAGACCATGTTGATTTTTGTTAAAATTCTCATAAATAAGATGAATCCTAGATCTAGAAAATTAACAAAAGGGTGGGGAGGGAGAAAAATGTAGGTATCTAACACCTGTTCTGCACATCCAAATTTTTCCTTATTGTTGCCACGAAAAGTAAGTATAAGTATCAATTCAAAACGTTTTATGTTTGTTATTTGGGAAGGATAAAAGGACAGCAACCACAGTGAATATCTACTCCGCACATTGATAATGTATGAGCTTTTAAATGCTTGCGATTTTTATCATCACACTTCAAATCTTCTCCTATCCTGTCTGGTAATAGTATAGTCTGTTGTGATCCCAAAGTTCTTATATCTTGAAACATTCCAGAAGGGATATATTTTAGCATAAGTCTACAGTTTGACTTTAAAATATACTTTAAACATGCTTTTTTAATATACTTTTATTGTTTACTTTCCTGTTTATTTTTGTTAAAGCATTGTGTGCTGTAGATCACCTAATACAGCTTTTTTTTTTTTTTTTAAAGATAAAAGACTCGGACCTTGCCCTCAGTTACTCTACTAAAAGTTTTTTAGCAAAGCACTATAAGCGAAAGAAAAGAGTTAAAGTTGAAAGTATTCTTAATTATCTTATATCAGGTGTGTAGGCTATGAGTATTTCGGTTCTATATGGGGTATTGGCTTCACATGGTGAGCAATTTTCATGGAACCGTAGATATCAGAAGTGAGTATTAAGAGGTAGCATTATCATGGTAGGATATCTAGGTTGGAATCAGATCCAGATTCTAGTTCTAGCTTTGTGAATTTAGATAAGACTCATTTTCTTTATCATGTAATAAATGAAGATATTGAATTAGATTGATTCTAAGCTCCCTTCTAAGCTTTGAGTTTTGTGACTTTTGTAAATTTATGACATGTTATCACTGGGTGTCAATGATAGGTTATTTGTCTTAAGTGCAGAGATATTTTTTTTCTTCTAAATTTATACACATACATTGACTATGAAGCATAACTGAATCAAAAGTTTAAAAACATTTTCCTGACAGTTTTTGCAGTCAAAGTTTTAAAATTTTGGTCTTCATTTCCAGATATCATCTCTTCTTTTGATCACTGCTCCTGACTGTGGCTTTGTCCAAGCATTAAATTGTGTGCCTTTTGTTCCTTGAAGAAAGAGGTATGGTGAAGATTGAAGTACTATAGTACATAGTCTATTAAGTAGTAAGTTAATATGTTTTAATATTGGGCAAAATGGAATAGTTACCTATATATGAATTTCTGTAAGTTATAGTTTTACTTTTGGCCTAAATAAAATACATGTGGGTTTTCATTTTAATGGAAGCAAAAAAAGTAGTTTTTTGTTGCATAGTTTATGTTTCAACATTTCATTAGAAATCTAAAGATGATTTTAACTATATCATCCTTCTAAGTATAAAGATGACATTAAGGGCTCCTGGTTAATGGATGATGGAGATAAATATGGTAGGAAGATGTTTTGAAGCTGTATAAATGGCCAGAAGAGTGTTTCTGTTTTGCTCTAGTAAGTGCAAAGTAATGCACCTAAATAAAAATTATCTAATATATATTTGCATTGTGATTAATGATATCTGCATTGTGAGTCAGAAAAGTGACTTAGGAATCACTATAGAAGTTATGACTGATTTCCTGGAAACAGTCGTCTGAATATCCTGGTTTGGACAAAAGGAAGGAAAAATACCTGCCAACAAATCCGTGGTGTTATAATAAGGAAAGCTTTGCACTCAGTGGAGAATACTTTACCCTTGTACAAAAACGTGGCTTATTTATCCTTGAAACACAAGTGCCTCTTGCTGTTTGTGTTGGATAGGTTGTGGGATATCACAGTATCATATAATTCCCCTCACCAAATGTATACCCATAAGTATAATCCTAAGTTAGGAATAAGATTGTTTATGTAACTACTAAAATAATTGAAGTAGACTATACCAACTTAAATTATTACTTTAGTAATTGTAACCATGTTCTGTGAACTTTACTAGCAGATGGATTTTTTTTTCAGGCCATTTTTCACAAAGGTACAAACTATTTTATTAAAAGTTAAGGTAATATAACAACTACAGTAAGTAGCAACAAAGCTAAGTTGAGATACCAGGTTATCATTTATGTTCATTTACCTGTGTCATTTCTTCGTATATAACATTTGTTTGATCTCTTACCTTGAGATTCACATGGGTACTGTGTTGCTCCTTAATAGAGAAAGTAAATGCTGAGTGCTAAGGGTTTTCTTTGCTAAGTTTGAGCCAAACTACTCAAAAAAAGTAACATGGTGAACAATGAAAGCTTCACGTGTAATGAAGTAAATAAGAGACTGCTGTATGGTGACAGATCAAAATGATTTGGATTATCTGAGCTTAAAAATTGTAAGCAAAATCTGACTAAAATTTAAAAATCATGATTGGTATGACTGCATGAAACCAGTGTCAGAATATTGGAATGCAGGTGCATGACTTGAAGCTTAGGAAAATTAAGTGAGTTTCACGTGGGTCTCATTTCAAGAAGTGGTAATAGCTGAAAACAAATATTGGCTTTATAGGAAGTCACATAATTTCAAAATATGGTAAAGTCATCACCAATTCCTAATTAAAATTGAGTTGTTGGAGGTTGTGGCTGGTAGAAGACGTATATATATGTGTGTATGCATGTTGTTTTCGTCAACCCAGTATCTCTTCGTTTGGGGAACCATCCCTCCCCTGTTATGAGTGGTTGGTGTCTTATCTTATGAGTCAGTGTTATAACCCAAGCCCAGTCATCCCTGTTGAAACAGTGATTGCCCGTTACTCAAGCAGAGCCAATCAGAATTCTTTGAAATTGATATATGAATGCTGGGAGAAATATGCTCCCTTTTCTCTAATGTTGTTAATCTGGGAGGATGCTAGTGACATTCTTTCCTACGTGTATGAGAACCGCATCTGTAGTTGCTGAAAGTGAAGCCATATAGATGGGAGGTAGATGGAGATAGAGTACCCCTTTTAGTCCCAGGAACCATGGTATGACGTATCTGTTTTTTTTTTTTTTTCTGTCTGCTACCCTGGTGTCCCTTCCAGTCCCTTGGCCCAAAATTCTGCATATAAGTTAGTTTGAATTGGATTGTAGCAGAAAACCTCCTGATGAATATATGGCCTTTATGAATTTAAGATCTGTAGCTTCAAGTTGATCATTCACATCCGTACATAATTTGCCCTTTCTCTCTGCCTTATAAAAGATACGCTTTATTCATGCATGCATGCATGCGTTCATTCATTATACATGTATTTAGTCCTTCATTCAATCTACAAGTACTTATCGGATACATAGTAGTAGGTACAAGTATGTGCACCTGCCTGGGTAGTCAAGGATTGTACATACTTGGCTGAGTGGATGGTGGACTTTTTCTAATAAAGCACATTTTTATATACTTAGGTTACACAGATCAACAAGTGTGTGTTGAGAATAATCTGTGCTGTACTTAGCTTTTTAGTAATATATAAGAATAAGAGGAGCTCTTTGCTTTCAAAGTGCTTATAGTTTAGTTAAGTAATCCGGATTAATATACATGAAACATAATACAAATGGCTAAAAAGGTTAAATGAACGCACAGTCATATGGGTTGTAAGTCTGAGTTCTGATAGGATATTAGTGAGGGCTGGCCCAGTCTAGAAAGGTTTCTTGAAAGGAGGTATAACTTCAAATGGATTTTGACTTATGAATTGAGTTTTGATAGGCATAAAGAATAATTGAAGAATGGATGGAGTTGAAAATGATTAAGTGCTCATCCAAGATTGGGAGGAGACTGGTTTGACAGTAACAGTTTGTATTTTGGGGGAATGAGAGGTAATGGGAATTAAGGTTGACTGTTTTAGGTAAATCTATGTGTGAGGTATTTGGAAAGCCAGGCAGAAATTTTGCTTCTTTCTACTAAGGTGGAGCTTTCTTTGAGTAAAATGTTTGTATTTCTTTCAGTGTGATACTATTTTTGTGATGCTAAGATATAAAATATGTGTATTCAAGTGGCGTATATTTATTTGTCATGGAAAAGATCTTATTGCTAATAACCATCCGCCTTGAAAATTAAAAAAAAAAAGTAATTAACCTGCAATGCTGTTCTGTGTTTTATATGTAGTTAATTTCTCCTTACCTCCTTCTTTTTGAGAGATCCCTTAGTACAGTGGTGAAACCATACTTCCTCTGTAGAGATAAAGCCAGTTCAAAACTAATATAGCAATAGTTATAAAAACATTTGAAAAGAGATAAGGAGTGAAATTAAAGTAATGTTTGATTACTCATAGAATATTTGTTTTGAGCTCCAGATATTTGGAATGATGTATAGGTTAATGTGTCATTCTCACTAAATGCTGTTGTTTCCTAGGTCTTTGTTTATCTTCTTTCTTTTTTGGTTATCTTCTTTTTTTCCTCTTTCTTCTTTGTTTCTTCTTTTCTATCTGGTCCTCAGCTCAAAGAGTTAACAGAGTATTCCAATATACCAGGGTTGGCAAACTTTTGCTATAAATGGCCAGGTAGTATATATTTTAGGCTTTGTGGACATATGGTTTCTATTTTACCTATCAGCTGCTGTGTAACACTAAAGCAGCCATAAACAATATGTAAATGAATGAATGTGGCTGTGTTCCAATGAAACTTAATTTACAAAAATAGGCAGCAGGCCAGAACCGGCTATTGGCTGTAGTTTGCCAACCCCTATCGTAGACTTAAATGAGGCATTTCTTTCTACAACCTCTCACAATAACATCTACCTACCAGCTGGTGTCTTTTTCCTTCTCTCCAGTAACTACAGGTGAATTTTCTTTGTTCTTTTCTAAGTTCAATTCTTCCACTTGTTCACTAGATTGCATCTCTTCTCACTTACTAAAGGACATTGCCTGCAATTCTTTTCTTTCTCTCTTCCATCACTAATTTTAACATTTTTACTGGATCATTTTTATGAGCATGCAATCATACTATAATTTCTTCTACCTTTAAAAAACAAACAAATCAAAAAACTCCAACTCCTCTATTTCTTGGTCTTTTGTAGTAAAATTCCTTGAAACAGTTGTCTGTATTACACCTCTACTTCTCTTCCCATTTTCTCTCAAATTCATGTTTGTGAGCCACTGAAACCATTCTAATCAGTGTCACCAGCACTCTTGACATTAAGTCCAGGGGTCATTTCTCAGTCTTCATCTTATTTGACAGAGTTGATAATTATGATTCTGGAACCACTTTCTTCACTTTGCAATTTGAGGGTACCACTCTCCTAATTTACCTTCATTCTCACTGCTCATTCCTTTCAGCCACACCAGCTCTTCTCTTCTCTATCCTCTAAATGTTAGGGTATCTTAAGGCTCACACCTTGGACTTCTCTCTTTTTTTACTTTCATTCAGTTCTATATACAAAAATACATACACATATATGTACACAGACTAATAACTCCCCAAATTTTATCTTAACACCTAGACCTCTGTATTTTGTATTCGGTTACACATTCCATGTTTCCACTTGGATGTCAACTGGATATCTCCAATTCTATATGGCCAAAACGGAATTCTTGATATCCTTTCCAAACCTACTACTCCCACACTATCTTTTCTTAGTAAAGAGCAACTCATTTCTTCCAGTTGGTGAGGTCAGAACTTTCAGTTATCCTTGATGTGTTTCTTTCTCTCATAGACCAAATTTAGTCTGTTAGCAAATCCTATAGGCTCTATCTTCAAAATATATTCAAAGTCTGACCATGCATTATTGTCTCTAACAAGCCACCATCTCTTACCTGGGTAGTTGTCATATAATAGTCTACAAAGTGGTCTCCTTGCTTCCATTTTTACCTCCCTCTCAAATACTGGGTTCTTAACATAGCAGCCAAAGTGATCTTTTCAAAAAACAATTCAGCTCATGTTACTTCTCTACCCGAAATGCTCCAGCAGCTCTCCTCATTACTTCTTTGATCTCATCTTCTCCGGCTGCTTTTCCTCTGGTGCTTTCTGTTCCCATCATACTGACCAACTTCTTGCTGTTCCCCGGACATGTTAGGCACACTCCACACTCAGGGTGTTGGCAGTTACTCTTTCTTTTCTTTTCTTGGAATGCTGCTTGTCTTCCTCAGCTCCTTAAGATCTTAGCTCAAATCAGACCATTTCAAGTGAGGTCTCCCTGACTTTGTATTTAAAATTAGAACTCTGGTTCTGCCTTTCCTTCTCTACTTTGTTTTTCTCCACAGCATTTGTCACCTTTGACTATATTATATGATTTACTTATGCTGATATTATCTAAATAACCAGTAGAGTGTTAGCTCCATGAGGGGAGGGATTTTTGTCTGTTTCATTCACTGCTGTATTCCCAAGGTTTAGAACAAAGGCTGGCACATATTTGGTGCTAGCTACAAGGCCAGCACTGTGCCAGATGCTGGTGGTATAGCAAAGAACGTGACAGGTATGGTCCATGTGTTTACGTGCTTTTATTCCAGTGGTAGAGACAGATAGAAAATAAATTGACAAATAAATAAAATATTGCCAGAGGGGAAAATGTTATAGAAAAAGAAATACGAGGGGCTAAAATCGAGAACAGTTTTTTGTTTGAGGAGGGAATGGCTTATAGGTTGGGGAAAGCTCTGAGATGGTGACATTTGAGCTGCGTAAAAGATAAGAAGGATCTAACCATTTGAGGAATGGGAGAGAGAATATTTCAAGCAGGGAGTAGCAGGTGCAAAGGTCTGAGATAAGAAAGATAGGAAGGGAGTATCGAGGAACTGAGAGTCTATATATGGTAGTTCGCTGGAGTATATTTACAGATGGGAAGAGTGGCATGAGATGAAGTTGAAGAGTGAAGTCCAGGACCAGATGTCACTGTTTCTTGCAGGCCTTGGCCAAGAGATTAAATTTTGCTTGCTAAGTGCTTTGGGAAGCCCCTGAGGAGTTTTAAGCAGAGAATACTGTAATCTGTTTTATATTAAGATGATCACTTTTGCTCCTGTGTGGAGAATGGATTCAGAGAAGGGTTGGTGGGCAGGGGAGAAGCATGAATACCAGTTAGGAAGACTATTATTTTAATCCAGGTTAGAGATGACAGTGGACTAAGATGATGCCAGTGGGGATGGAGAGATGAAAATAAAAGAATAAATGAACTAATAATTTGTTAGGTCCCTGTGTGCCCAATCTTCTTGGGTTTTGTGAGGGATAAATGAGAAATATGAAATAGAACTTATATTTAAGATGCTTATAAGTTATCTTGGGAGGTAAAACTTAAAAATGAAATGATATATCGATAAAAGTTTGTAATAAAGTGATGCGCAATGGCTATCCTTGAAATGAATATTCAGAGTAGGGGGAAAATTAGTGCGTGTTGCAGAAGGTTTCATGTCTCTATAGGAAGTAGAATTAGAGAAGAACTTTGACCAGAATTGAATTAAGAGAAAGAGAAAGGGATGACAAGCCTGGTGAAAGGAAACAGTATGAACAAAGGTAAATATAGGTGTATATATTGGGGAGCAGAAAGCATCTTATGTATTGGGCTGTGTGTGTGTGTGTGTAGTGAGCAGTTATAGTTTCAGAGAGTAAAAAGAAATAAGATTCACCTGAATCAGGAGCTGCTTCTATATTTTAATTCTTATTTTAAACTCCTTCATAATTGTATACCAGTGTCACAAATCTACCTGAGTGGTATGTGGCTCACATGTACACTAGCATTTTGAATATTTCTATATCTGTACTTGATCACATTTGCGTACTTAACTTTTTATTTCTCTTTTTTGTGGTAAGTTAGGTCATTGGGCCACAATGATTTGAAGGGAGCTGACTTTCAATATAAATTTCTACAGTATTTATTCTTTCACTTGTTTAAAATAAGATAGGTGTCAGCTTCCGGGGTAAACTTTTTAAAAACTTAAAACAGCTACAAAAAGAGTAAGCCCAAAATGTTCCAAGTCATGAAAAGATAATAGTTTATTTTGAGGACACTAAAATAGGTTCTGTTAGTTTCTACTAACACAACATTGTAAACAACTATACCCCAATTAAAAAATAAAATAAAATAGGTCCTGCTTTGAAAATAAGAGTTTTAGTTTTTTGTGTATTCTAGGTTCCTTTTAGGCAGAACTTTATGTTTTTCAGCAAGCTCTTCCTGCTGCATGCTGCTTTGTTCTATCTCCAGTTGTATGTTTATATGATTGTTTTGCATTGTTATCTTTGCAGAGAAACATTCAATAACTCAAAGAATGCAATAGTTATAAAAAAATAATGACTAATTAGTTTTCCTGTGTATGGACGATTAATGTGACAAGTTAGGTTACAAAGGTACATGCTGAGTCACAAATAGGGCTAAACTAAACTTAGAGTTTTTTTAGTTCTTTGTTTAACGTTTGAGCAACTAGAACGTTGTGAGTTAGCACATAGATTCTTTTTATACCTTTTCACTAAAGCTGAACACTGTAGAATGTCTTTGCTTTTTAAAGCAAAACAAAACTCTGTTGTGGAAAGCAAACAAAACTCTCCAGGAATAGCACTTTTTGATTCACTCTAAGTCTCTATCCTTGGCATTTTACTCTGGGAATCATCTTTTAAAAAATTTCTCTGTACCTACTGTGTGATTCCTAACATATGCTAACACTGCCAGTTCTCTGGTTCCTCACTTTTTTGTTTGGATTGTCACTTAGTCCTCTTAGTTTTCTCACTTCTATTTTTACTCTCTTTCTCCAATATATCTTGCTGTCTAGTAGCATTCTAATACTATTTCTAAAGTACTGCTTTTATAACTCTCTGCTCATAAAGTAATATGAATGGCTCCTTGTTACCTTTCATTTCAAGTTCAGATTTGTCCTCTGTAGTCTTCTTACTTAACCTTCCCATTCTGTCGGTGATCTAGATCCTGCAGTTCTTCTAATATTTCTTTTTTTCTGGTCTAGATAACCTTTCCTCCTTTCTTACATGTTTAAGTCCTTTAACTCTTTAAAGGATCATCACAAAACCTACCTTTCTGTGAAATAAACACAGTCAACGTTGATCTGTTAACTTAATGTCAGCGATGCAGACGTAGAGAACAGATGTGTGGACACAGGGAGGGAAGGGAAGGGTGGGATGAATTGGGAGATTAGGTTTGACATAAATACACTACCATGTGTAAAATAGATAGCTAGTGGGAACCTGTGGTATAGGACAGGCAGCTCAGCTGTGTGCTCTGTGATGACCTAGCTGGGTGGGATGGGGGATGGGAGGGAGGTCCAAGAGCGAGGGGATATATGTATACATATAGCTGATGCACTTCGTTGTACAGCAGAAATTAACAAAACATTGTAAAGCAATTATACTCCAATTAAAAAAAACAAAAAGAAAGAAATTTTGGTTACAAGTAATAAAACTAGCTTAAGCTAGTTTAAGCTAATGTCAGCTGAAAAGGGGGAATTATGTTAAGGATACAGAATTTCCTGGAATTCAAGGGCAGGAATATACAGGCAGGCCTCAGTAAAGACTTGTGGTAGTGACATTGCCTTCTTGGTTTCAGTCAAGGTTCTTAGTAGATCTGATGATTCTTTCCCTGTTGTTTTGGTTTGTTTGGTTTTTTGTTTTTGTTTTGTTTTGTTTTTGCTATGCCATGCTGTCATTCCTTTAAAAAAATTAACCTGTTATTAGTAGTTTGAAGGATATCTATAAATTTGTCTATGTACAAACATGTACTCATAGGATCTTTCCTTCTGACATAAAAACAAGGCTCTTTCCTGCTAATTTAAAAGTATATTACATGCCTTAGTCTGCAACTTCCTTTTTTGAAAACTAAAAAAATTTCACAATAAATATCTTTCTAAGGGAATTCAGTACATATACCTCTTTCTTTATATTGTTTTCGTGTGGATATTCCATAATTTACTTAGTCATTTTCCTATTCGTTGACAGTTAAGTGCTACTGATACATATCTCTATGTTGTGCTTTTATTTCTGTAGGATAGATTGTTAAAAGTAAGGTTTATGGAGGTATACTTAGAAAATGTGAAGGAAATTGCTTTTTTTCAAGGAAAATATAAATTGCCAAAAGTGACTCAAGCAGTAGAAAACCCAAAGACCCCAGAAACCATAGAAGAACTTACAAAGATTGTAATGTCTAAAATTTAAAGAGGTACCAGGCCCATATGGTGTGTTGGCGCAGTCTGTGTAATTTTAAAGAGCAGGCAAGTCTCATGTTCAGTGAACTATTCCAGAGCAGATTAAATGATGGAAGGTACCCCAATTCATTTTACAAATTCTCCATAATACCAATACCAAAACTTAATGAGAACACTAAAAAATAAAATAAAAATAAATACAATTTTGTCATATCAAAACCAGTCCTTTATTAAAGAATAATATTAATGCAAAAACAGTTCAACATTATACTTGCTATTTATTTCTTTATATAGTGTATAGAAAAAAAGTCAAATTTAGATTGATGTTACAATTTTTATTCTTTTAACAACGTACAATCTTTTAACAATCAGGAATCGTATTATTAGTTGAATACTACTTGTTTTCTGTATAAAATACATACAACTTTTTATTTGTTTAACAGCAGTGCATACATAACTGCTATTCTGGTGGTGCCAACTCTCTTTTTACTTACTTTTTAAATAACCTCATGGCTTTCAAATTAATTGTTAAATTAAAAAATTTCTCTTCATAGCATGAATTTATGAGGTATAGTGACATCTAGTAGCATAGTTCTTCATTCTCTGAGTATTATGTTTGCCATTAGCTTTGTAGCTGTTACAGTGTAATTGGGTACCTGTGTGTTGATAAGGGGAGTACAGCGTTGAATAATACCTATTTTGTTTTAATTTCTTGTCCACCTTTAGTGTCAGCATTCTTCAATTTTCTACTGGTGTCAAGTTTACTATTTGAGTTTGTTCAGGAAAGCTTAGTTGGTTTACCACAAAGTCAGTTGCTTTGCTTGAGAATTACAAAAGTTTCATGGATTCATGCCACTTTTTTTGATAAAGCTTCATAATAGTGTGGTCTAGGGACAAAGAGATTGTCATTCTTGTTACATCCAAATGTAAGCTGTTTGCTTGTGCTATGATAAGGAAGTATGCCAGTGTGGAGGTCATAGTAATCCAAGGATAACATTTTAAGAAACACTGACCTAAGGATAACCAGTAATCACTATAAACATTTTCTTGTGTGTATGTTCTTGACTTCTTACTGACAGTTTGTAGGGGACCATGTGTCTGTTTATCCATCTATTTTCTACCCATCTAATAATAGTTGAACAAATTAAATCCTAACATGTCTACTGTTTGATTTCTGTTTTTTTCACTTAATGTGTCTTGGATCTCTTCCTGTTAATAAATGTGGGTTTACAATATTGTTTTTAAAATTTAAGAATACTCCATTGAATAGAAATACCATAAATTATTTATTGGTGGGCTTTTAGTTATTTTTAATTTTGTGATTTTGTAAACAGTGCTTCTGTGAACATCTGATTATTACCTTTAGGATCGATTTCTAGGAATGAATTGGAAGTTAGTGTACTTTCTCCCCCGGCATATATGTAGATGTAGATATCTTTATATTTATGTTTATATTATTTTATAAAAATTATTATAATATTTATAATAAGTACGTATATTTTACAAACTGTTTTTTATGAAAGTTCTGTCAGCTTACATTCCCATCATTAGTATGTTGTAGTGCCTTTATTTCTAGAAAATGAAATTTTATCGGAAATTCATGCACAATGTTTATCGAACGAAAAATAAAATGGTTTTTAGCAAGGTAAAAAAAAAAGAAAATGAAATTTTAAAAAGAAAGCATGCAAAACAAATCCAAATTTTTATTGTTGGATTCAACAGACATAAACTTAACACTGTGAAAGTGCTGTTACAGTTTCTAAATGCTTCTTATTCAGTTTCTGTACAAATCTTGTCATGGACTTGTGACAAATGGTTCATGGATCATCAGCAGACCACATTTTTAGTAGCCCTGTTTTAGCCTAGGAGCCAACTGGGGCATGGGATGGGGTTTGTGTCTCATATGTATATGGTCATTTAATCCTCTTCCTTTTGGTATGGTACCCACTTTCTCAGCTGTGTCTGGTATCCTGTATTTCAGAGATTCTGTTTTACTTTCTGCAGAGAATAACCTCCAGACTTCTGCTGTGGTTGGGGAACAGCAGTAACCTACCTTGATGGAGTGGGGAAGAGAATCTTAGCATCTAACCAAAACTCAAGCAGCTTTCTCCAAAATTCTCTTTATTTTAGCTTCCTCCTCCTTTCTTCTTCCCATTTCAGAGTGACTTGGTGCTGCCAGTTCCTAAGTCTTTTGAAGATTCAGAGTATAAAATGGGTTAGTTCTTAGTTTGCCCCACTGTCTGCCTGGGATTGTTTTCTTGAGTCTGCGAGGTCATTTACTACTTATCTCCTTTCCAGTATCTAGAATTTTGTTGCTATTTTCACCTCTTCTGTTTCCCATCATTAATTTTTCTGTAAGGGCTTCTTATATATTTGTCATTTTGCAGATGTTCCTCTTCTCCAGTCTTTTCTACTTTCTTAACTGTGTTTACAAAATATTTACATTTATTTATCTTTTGTAGATGTTATTGTTGACAGATATTTCTTTTATATCACATTATTTTTTTTAGTTCTTTTTTTTCCGACTGAAATTTGATTTTTGCTGAAGTATTAAAAATTTTCCTAGAAACAGTGCATACGTAGTATATTCTCTGAATCTTTGCATATCTAAAATTGTGTTTTTCCCTCCCATATGAGAGTTTTCCTGGGTATAGAATTAATTCTTGGGTTAATTATTTTCCCTCAGAACTCTATAAATGTTATTTCATTGTCTTCTAGTGTTTCGAATTGTGAGTAAAATGTCTGATTAATATTGATGTCTGATTAAAGTTGGTGCTGTGAATATCTTTCTAGGTAATTCCCACTCCACCCTTTTTTGGTAAAATTTCATTTTTATCTTTTAAACTGAAACATTTTACTAGGATAAGTTTAGATACTGAGTTTTATATTTTCCCACTAATAATCTTGCCTGGCATTTTGGGGAGCCTTTGATTTTGAAAATTCAAGGCTTTAAAAAAAATGCAACAACTCAATGTAATTTTTTTCTCCTGTTTTCAAAACCATTATTTCTCCCCCATCTACTTTGTTCTCTCTTTCGTGGCAGTATGTTTTATTTTTGTTTTTTTGTTTTTCTCAGCATACTAGCTCAGGTCTTAAGTGAGATTGCCAATCACTACTTGATTTTTTTTTTTTAAGCTTTCTCCATTTCCCTCTAGTAACTTTCATTGTAGTTTTTGGTTTTCACTGCTGGTTGAGAGAATGGGTGAGAGGTTTCTCTGAGTGTTCAGATTATTTTCCCTTTTTTGAGCTGCTGTATCCAGTGATGTTTCTGCCTGCTTATCTTTTTTGATGGCATTGGAAGTTGAGATGTATTGTTGGAGAATAAACCAAGATTTTCTTAGTTGGTTAGATGAAGTGGGGAAAGTTAATGTAATTTTCTTCTGACAGCTTAGAGTTAGTAATTTACTTACATCGAGAAAGGGCAGCACTCTTAAACAGAACAAGATGGCCATGGATTTAGGAAGATATATCTTTGTTCAGAAATGATGTCCTCTTTACATCTCTCCTGACAGCTGGTGCTAGCAACCCCCAACTGTGTCTGGTCTCTGGACCCAGCTCAAAGCCCTGGATTCATTCTCTTCCCATACCTCAGCCTGAGCCTTCTGTCACCCCAAAGGGCTTCACACAAGCTTCCTCTCAAGCCCTCACTTCTCTCACAAGGTATGTTTAGGAGAGGGAGTGGGTGGACTTGTTACTTTTTTACTTAGGGCATAATAGATAGATAACTCATTGAATATTGGTTGAATGAATGTCCCCTAGTGTGCTTCCTCTTTAAAAGTAGTGCTTTAAAAATGCTGCTTGATCAGCATTTGTTTTCACTCTTCTCTCTCTGGACCTTTTCTTTCCAAACACCTTGTGGCATAGCTGTGGAATATGTTTTAGTTTCTTCCCATTTTGTAGGATTTTTTTAAATTATATTTTTTGGTTTGTGTTTCAGTTGGGAGAGGGAGAAAATCAAACGGCTTGAGTTGCCATCTTGATGTAGCAAACTCTGGGTTACTTTAAAGGGCCAATCATACTTTAAACAAATAGTATTATTTTAAGGCTTGATGAGATGTTGTTCAAGTCTTATGAGATAATAATACATATATGTAAGGCAGTAATTTAAGTAGGAGATTTAAAATCAGTAATCCTTGTTGGTGGGGTGTAGAGATTGGTCTGTAGTGAAAAGAGCATTAGCTAATAGGTTGGAAGATTAAAATCATAATAAAATTTCTTTCCTTTTTTTTTTTTTAATGGAACACATTTTTCCCCCCCACAGATGGCAACCATAGTATAATTTGCTACCAGGTGTCATCTTTGATTGCTTCCACATAAAACAGGTTAAAAAAATAAAACACATTCTCCAAACTTAAAATTTGAGGGCAAATAAACCCCAAAATACCTAAAATACACAAACTCTCTTAAAGCTATATTATACATTCCATACATTAAATATAAAAAATAATGACATTCAACATCAGTTAATTAGCAGTTATCAGACTTAAGTAAAAGCTAAGTGGATTTCTTAATGAGGTGGTCCCTTTTTTCAGCATTGTTTTGTATGTGAGGAAAGAGCATGTACATTAATGGGTGGACTCTGTGGGATCTGTTTTGGCTGCCATGCATCCTACTTAATTATTTTCTATTTTTTATGTATTAGAAGCTTAAGGTTGCTGGATGATCAACTCTGAATAAGCAGTATATTAACTTATTTGTCCTGCCTCTTCCTTTAGATTGCAAGCTGCAGTTAAGGGTAGGGACCATGTTTTTGCATCTCTCCATAGCACTCATCAAAATGCAACACATTTATAGTAGGTATTTTTTTAGTAAGTATTAGTTGATGGAGTTATTTAAATCAAACTGGTTGTCAAACTTTGGGATATGTGTTTTCTTCTAAGAAAACTTTTAAATTATATAGGTATTTTGAAATGAAGTTGATGATATTTAGAAATATTATCAAAATATGTAATTTTTTAGCATTACACATTTTTGGAAATGTAATATTACTATAAGAAGAAATTTGCCTTTTGTAATGAAACCTATGATACAGACTCCTCTTGATTATATATAGAAGTAGAAAAGCTTGGGTATGGATAGTCTGGAGTGACCACAATATGGTATCCAAATGTGGAAGAATCATTACTTGATGTGCTTTAAAAGTTTCACATATTTGAGCCCCACCCTCAGATTCTGGTATGGTGAAAACTCCATAGATGACCATGATGCTTGTCACTGTTGAGAATGTGATAACTCTGTAAAGAATCTTCTCAGTTGGTGTGAAGTATCCACCAGGTATCATTGAACTTTTTTCCAGCCATTTATTATTATTCTTACTTCTGAAGAAAAAGTCTTTACATTTAGCTTTAAATAATAGAGTAAAAAATTTAATATTTTTTTACTGTATTAGGCATGGTATGTAAAAAAAATTTTTTTCAGTAAACTCATACCCTTCTAATGAATTCATTTTCAAATTAGTATATATATATTTGAAAAATATTGAAGGTGTTTTTTAGACCCAACCAAAAGTTTTAAGTTTGAGAAATATTCAAAGGGCCTCTTAGTAGTAATGTAAAGTAATTTAACTTTTAATTATATTCTCTCAGAAAGGATTTTTAAAACAGTGAAGTTCCTGGTTACTTAGATTAATTGAAATTTAGAGGGGAGACCTTTGGATAGACATGGATGAAGCTTCATGTGATTTACACTTTATTTTTTTAGCTTACCTAATTATATCTATTAGTCATATACATATTTAAGACCATGAAAGTAAGAAAATGTAGTACTGCTTGATATATTTACTACTGAACCTTCAGTAGTCAGATTCCATTCTCAGCAATATATTGTCACATCCTTTTTTTTTTTTTTGGCCATGCTGTGTGGCATGTAGGATCCTAGTTCCCCAAGTAGGGATCAGTCCCGCACCCCCTGCAGTGAAAGCATGGAGTCTTAACCATTGGACAGCCAGGGAAGTCCCTGTCACATCTTTTTTTTTTTTTTTTTTTTTTGCGGTACGCAGGCCTCTCACTGTTGTGGCCTCTCCCGTTGCGGAGCACAGGCTCCGGATGCTCAGGCTCAGCGGCCATGGCTCACGGGCCCAGCCGCTCCACGGCATGTGGGATCTTCCTGGACCGGGGCACAAACCCATGTCCCCTGCATCGGCAGGTGGACTCTCAACCACTGCGCCACCAGGGAAGCCCCCTGTCACATCTTTTTAACTCTACTGTTTTCTGTTCCTCTGCACCTTGAGTCATAATGCCTCATACATGGTAATCACATACAGTAATGGTAGTAGCTACAGTTTATATAGTACTTTACAGGATTCTGTTACTTATGTGTCCTCATTTAACCTTTACAACAACCCTGTGAAAGAGGTAGGGGAAATACTAATTTTTTTTTTTCATTTTATAGATGAAGAAACTAAAACACAGAGATTGAGACTTGTCTAGAGTAACACAAACCAGTAAGTGTTTGAATTAATGGAGGCAGCTAGTAATGAGTACATTCTAATCTGCCAAGGGCTTGCCTTGCTGCCACCTGACTTAGTTCTAGGGACAAAAAAAGCCCAAATGGTAGGGAATCAGAAGTAGTAGCTAGACTTAGGAGTACCCCAGGGAAATGTGTTGCTCCTTTTAATTCCTTCTTTTTTTACCAATTATTAATGCTAACTTGAGACAGCAGGCAATGTCTTTTTGTTATTGTTGTTTAGGTGAATGAAACTTTTATTTTAAACGTAGATTATCCCTGAGGCACTATAGGGAAGTAGAAAATCTGCAGAGAAGTCTGTTGAAATTCTCACAAGATAATAGCTATAGGGTCAACTAAGTAATTGAGAAAGTTAATGGTATATGTGTATAATTGGAACCATGTGTGTCAGTGGAACTTAAGTTTATAGGGCTCTCTTGTTGAGATTTTTAAAATCCTGTTTAAAAACTGTAGTATCAACTTTTTATAAAATCTTAGAGCTTAAAGGTGCTTATCCAATTGTGGTTTTCTTTAGATGAGGAAACTGAGGTGCAGAGAAGTCAAACCTTGCCCAGTGTTACAGAGCAGAGCTGGAAGTAAAGCTTGTATTTCCTGAGATCCAGATTAATGTCATTTCTACTTCACACTATTACTTCTTGGTAAGCTGTTCTTAAAATACTTAATAGGTCTTTTATGTCTTTTATTTGTTTGATCAACATTCTTGCTTTGTGTCAAAAGGAACTTAAAATACGAATTTTACTGATACTTCTGTGATGAAAATTTCAGTTCTTTGTTTGATTTTAGGTGAGTTAATGTGGGAAAAATCCTGGTATTTTGAAGATGTTGCGGCACAGTATTGTTTCCTGTTCAAATTACAAGTAACTTCAAGAGTTTGCAGGAAAAAAAGAAATTGGGATTTTTTTGGTTAAATCATGCCATCTGAACAGAAACATTTATTTTTTGATGAAAAACAGAATACTTTAAAAAGAGATTATGATGTGAAAAATGAGATAGTTGATACTATCAGATCAGTACTTAAACCAAAAATTTCAGAAAGTGGTTTTCATTATGAACTAAAAAATGTGAAAATTGTTTTGCCGAAGATAAATATTCCAAATGAGGTCCTATTGAAACATGAAGTTGACAAGTACAGAAAATTATTTCAGCATAAACCACAGACTGCAAGAAAATCTATTGGTATAAAGACTGTAAGCTGTGTAGAGGAGTGTATGTTACTCCGTAAGTCTGAGAGAGTTGAAGAAGAAGGTATAAAAATGTCTGCAAAAATACTCAACTTCAACTGTTTGAAGTGCCGAGATAGTACTCGGTATAGCCCAAATGATTTGCAGAAACACTTCCAAATATGGCACCGTGGTGAATTACCTTCATATCCTTGTGAAATGTGCAGTTTTTCAGCAAATGACTTCCAGGTCTTCAAACAACACAGACGAACCCATCGAATTACTTTAGTAAAATGTGATATTTGTAACAATGAGAATTTATATACTTTATTAGACTTGACAAAGCATTTTTCATCCACACATTGTGTAAATGGTAGTTTTCAATGTGAAAAGTGTGAATTCTCCACCCAGGATGTTGGCACATTTGTTCAGCACATACATAGACATAATGAAATCCTTTATAGATGTGGTAAATGCCATTATATATGTTTAACCAAAGGAGAGCTTCAGAAGCACCTTCATATTCATTCTGGTACGTTTCCCTTCACTTGTCAATATTGTAGCTATGGTGCTACCAGGAGAGAGCACCTTGTAAGACATGTTATAACTTTGCACAAAGAACATTTATATGCGAAAGAAAAACTGGAAAAAGACAAATATGAAAAAAGGATGGCAAAGACTTCAGCAGGACTTAAACTAATATTGAAAAGATATAAAATAGGTGCATCAAGGAAGACATTCTGGAAACGTAAGAAAATCAACAATGGAAGTGACAGAAGTATAGAAAAAAACACTCAAGTTCTTAAAAAAGTGAACAAAACACAGGCTAAATCTGAAGACCAGAGCCATCTTGTTCAGGAACATTTAAATGAAGAAAAGGATGAAAGACTATACTGTGAGAATAATGATAAACCTGCTGAGTCAGAGTCAGAAAAGCCAACTCTTCTGTCCACTGGGCAATGTAATGGAGCTGAAGAGGGATCAAATTCTACTTCAGGTTTCTTGAAGACTGCTGTACAAGGACCTACAGTGTTAATGGTAAAAAATAATAGAATAACAATTCCTGCTAACTACAGTGCTAAGTTTATGGGCTTTAAGATGGTGGATGGAAAACAACATATTGTAATAAAACTGTTGCCTACCAATAAACAGAATTTATATTCACCAGGCTCACAGTCAGGTGCCGTAAGGGACAGTACTGCAATTTTGCAGCCCCAGACTTTGGGCACTACTGCATTTTTAACAGGAGTAACAACTGAGTTAAATGACACAGTTTACATGAAAGCAGCTACTCCATTTTCATCTTCTTCTCCTATACTTTCAGGGAAGGTAACTTCAGAAAAAGAAATGGCTTTGCTATCTCAAACAAGTAATATGCTTCCAACAGTGGATGATGGAAAAAGTGTTTCTCCTTTGCCAATAACATCAGAATTGATCACAGCATCGGTGAATTTGACCACAAAAGTAGAAACAAGAGAGAATGTTGACTTATGGGGAAGTCATATTACTCAGTGTCACCCTGAGGTATCAGGTACTGCCATTAAAAGTCCAGATAAAGTCACCTGTACTACCAAACCAAATTCATACAACAGTGGAGATATGCATAACTATTGCATTAATTATGTCAACTCTGAGTTACCTGTTGATTCTTCCAACCAAGGATCATTGCCTTTTCATAATTACTCAAAAGTGAATAATTCTAATAAACGTCATAGGTTTTCAGGGACAGCAGTGTGTGAAAACCCTCAAAGAGAATCTTCATCAAGCAAGACAGTAGTTCAACAACCAATAAGTGAGTCAGTTTTATCACTAGTGAGGAAGGAGAGCTCAAACCCAGATAGCCTGTTAGCATCTATTAGTCGTTTAAATACTAAAGATGGAACTTTAAAAACACAAGCTGAAATTGAAGAACAGTGTGTTTTAGAAAAAGGACAAAACATTGATGGACAGAACCTATACACTAATGAAAATCAGAATTTAGAGAGCATGACTGAAAAGCCTAAATGGGATGACGTTTCTAGTGTTGAGTCACCTATGATGCCTAGAATTACATCTGTTTTCTCTCTCCAGAGCCAACAGGCATCAGAACTTTTGCCACCTGAAATAAACCAGTTACTTCAAGATGTATTAAAAGCAAAACCTGATGTAAAACAAGACTCTAGTAACACTCCAGATAAAGACCTGCCGCTTCATTGTGACCAGTCATTTCAGAAACATGAGGGAGAAGACAAAATAGTTGAATCTTCAAAAGACTTGAAAGTAAAAGGCTTCTTTCCAATTCCATCTGGTAATATGGGGATTAATGTGGCTACAAATGATCTGAATTTAAAATTTAGTGGAAAAGAAAAACAAATGTCAATGTCACAAGATGTGAGAGATTCAGAGAAGACCCCTAGAATTTCTGGTTTTGGCACATTACTTAAGACTCAGTCAGATGCAATAATTACACAGCAGCTTGTAAAAGACAAACTACGAGCCACTACGCAAAATATAGGTTCTGTATATGTGCAGAGTCCACTTGTAAATTCAGAACCAAAAAAGGCTGTCTTTGTTCAGACTCCAAAAGGCTTTTTTGTACCATTGCACATTGCTAACAAGCCTGCATTACATGTTTCAGGAAGACCACTTCCATTGGTTAATACACAAGGTGTCCCTGCCTCTCTCCTTTTAAACAAGAAACCTGGGATGATTTTAACATTTAATAATGGGAAACTTGAAGGTGTTTCTGCTGTCAAAACTGAGAATGCTCAAGCTTGTGGAACTACAAGTAAGGAGCCTTGCAGAACACCTTTTTTAAAAGTAGAACCAAACAGTAATTGTCTAACCCCTGCACTTTGTTCCAGCATTGGCAGCTGTTTGAGCATGAAAAGTAGCTCAGAAAATACTTTGTCATTAAAAGGCCCTTACATTATTAAAACGCCAGCAAGTTCTTCAGTGAAAGGTGTTCCTGCTCCTAATATAATATCTGAGCATCAGGGCACTAAGTTGAACATCTCGGATTCAGTAAAACAGCAGAACAAGATTTTTCCAAAACCACCTCTTTACACACTTTTGCCTGATGGCAAACAAGCTGTTTTTTTAAAGTGTGTGATGCCAAATAAGACTGAGCTGCTTAAGTCTAAATTAGTCCAGAATAGTACTTATTATAAAAATATACAGCCAAAGAAACCTGAAGGAACACCACAAAAAATATTGCTGAAAATTTTTAACCCTGTTTTAAATGTGACTGCTGCTAATAATCTGTCAGTAAACAACTCTGCATCCTCATTGCAGAAAGACAATGTACCATCTAATCAGACTATAGGAGGAGAGCAGAAAGAGCCAGAATCTTCTAGAGATGCCTTACCCTTATTACTAGATGATATGATGCCAGCAAATGAAATTGTGATAACTTCTACTGCAACATGCCCAGAATCTTCTGAGAAACCAATAGGTATCACTGACCATTCAGAGGCCAGGGTGTTAAGGTGTAAAACAAATTGTACAATTGAGAGAAACTTCAATAAGAAAAAGACTTCGAAAAAGAAATGTTCAAGAATAAAAACTCATGAAAGAAGTAAAGATTCTGAAACTTCCTTTGTATCTAGAAACAGAAACTGTAAACGCAAGTGTAGGGATAGTTACCAAGAACCTCCAAGAAAAAAAGCATTACACAGAAAGTGTAAAGAAAAAGCAAAGCCTGAAGATGTCCATGAATCATTCGGATTCAGCAGACCTAGGCTTTCAAAAGATTCAGTCAGAACTTTGCAGCTTTTCCCCTTCAGTTCCAAACAGCTTGTGAAATGTCCTAGGAGAAACCAACCAGTTGTAGTTTTGAATCATCCTGATGTAGATGCCCCAGAAGTAGTAAGTGTAATGAAAACTATTGCTAAATTTAATGGACGTGTACTTAAGGTTTCATTGTCAAAAAGAACTATCAGTGCTTTACTGAAACCAGTTTGTTATAGCCCTTCTAAAACAACTTACGATGATTTTCCCAAGAGGCACAAAACATTTAAACCTATTAGTTCTGTGAAAGAAAGATTTGTGCTAAAATTAACTCTCAAAAAGACAAGCAAAAACAATTACCAGATTGTGAAAACTACCTCTGAAAATGTTCTGAAGGCTAAATTTAGCTGTTGGTTTTGTGGTAGAGTATTTGACAATCAGGATGCTTGGGCTGGTCATGGTCAGAGACATTTAATGGAAGCTACTCGTGATTGGAACATGTTACAATAATTTACTGTAATTACCAAGGAAAAGAAAAGTGAAAGTACCTTAGAAGAAAATAGGGGGTTGAATTACTAATGCAGACATTTTTTACTTCAATATAGTACCTGGAGTTAAACATTTAAAAGTTAGCTGTATTTCCATGGAAGAGCAAAAGTTTTAGTGTGATATTTGAAAATGCTGTCAGTGCACATGTAAGTTTTGAAAGAAACTAATCAGCACAGATACACCTTGATTTAATTTTTTAAAATGTGTTCTCGGGAAGTTAGGGCTAAAATTTTTGATAAAACAGTTTTCCGAGTTTAGTGACTCTTAGTAGAGGGTAACAGCTGACAGCCCCATTCCCTCTCTTCTTCCACCAGCCTTATGATTCTGATAACTGTAGCTCCCCTGAAGAGGTTGAGAGCTCTTTCATTATGGAACTGAAGGAGTTTCTCATCATTTGTGAAGATACTCTAAGAGAACTTGGGTAAAGAACTTACTCTACATATGCAAAATGTAGTTCTTTTGAAGGTAGTTAAGCTCCTTTGAGGGTACATTTAACTCACTACAGTACACCTCATATGATGGTTGATAAGAGTTTTTGACAAGCAGATCTTTTTTCCTTGTAAACTGTGTTACATGTCATTGATTGGAACACCCTTCCAAGGTGATTTTCTTTTTCTAAATGGCTCTCAAGCGTTGCAGTAGATGGGCAATCTCGAGAGAAGAATTAAACTCTCTTTGTCTAGTTTGAAGTTCATTTAAAGAACTTGAACATTTTTCTGAATTTGGTTATATTCCCCAGTGATTCCGTTGCACAGAACTATGTTTATTTGATTTAAATTGTCCCCTCGTAAACCAAGTAGCCATTTTTTTTTCTTGGTTGCCATCCCTTTAAAAAAAAGTGAAACATAGAAGCACTTCCAAGGGAATGGCTTTTCTTGAAAATTAAAAATTATTCTTCAGAAACAATATTTTGAAGTAAGATTAGCAAAGCAAATCATATTTTTGTGTTTATTATTAGTGTCTGAACATGTCCACATTGGGACAAACCATTTTTGTTAGCAACTTCTCAGTATGACTGACAACCCAAAGCAGATTACTGATTGTTTGCAGTTGGAAATTGAAGAAGCATTAATAGTGGACTCAGTGACAGTGCATAACACTTCAGGACAGATTCCGAAGGGATATGCCCAACAGGTAGAGTTTTAAAATGAATATTTTCATGACAACAGAATCATCAATTTAAACTTCCCACTTTGTAAGTTTGGATCAAATTTTGTTGGACCATTGGACAATGGAGTTCTTGTATTAAAAAATTACATACTATATAATTTTTGTTACATTGTTACTACTAGTGTTATGACATTTTCATTGATTGAAAACTTCAGGGCTCCTTTTCTGTATATAACAAAGAATTTAAAACCTGTACATATTTTTGTACCTTTCAGTTATGTAAATTTTGCACAGAAAGTTTTTGACATAAAAAGTTTATTTTCTTTCAATTTAGTTCTGTGCATGCACTAATAAAACTTGTCATTTAATTTAAAAGGAATATATAAGACTTTACCCATGTTATTTTTTTGGTTTTTATTTCAGATGTACAATTTCTTTTTTTTGATAAATTCAGTTTTCAGGGATTGAACACTATTGTTAGCAAGTGCCTAAAAGATGTGAAACAGTTTACATATGTCAACTGTAACATTAGGTCCCAAATGGGCCCACTCCCCCAATAATTTTATTTTAAAGAAAGCCATACATAGATGCTTCAAGCTATCTTGCTATGCACATTATACATGTACTGTTTTTGTGCAGTTTGTCTACTTTCTTAGAAGTGAAGTATTTTTTGTATAAAACCTGTTACAATTGTGTTCTTAAATTGAGCCTAAGAACGGAGTTGATTGGAAATATACGGTATATATTAATAATGTATATGGTGTTTAAAGAATGGTAAGCATTGTTAATTTCTGTAACGAATGTCTTCAATTAAATTTATCTTAAGTTTGTGTTTACATAATTTTTTTTACTATGCTGAAGTCAAATGGGAATTTTATTCTAGTGGGAAATACTTAGTTTTCAAAGCTTTTTTTTTTTTTTTTTTTTTTAATGCTAGTGAATGCAAAATGAAGTTTGGGATTTTTTTCCCCATAATTATAGGTGAAATTTTGAGATTTTGTTTGAGAAGGGTAACATATATTATAATTTAACTATGCTGGTAAGAAAAGCCACAGAGAAGCTTATGTTCTTCAGTACCCTAACGACAGTAAAACTGAAATGTTGCTCTGTTATGGTTAGATCTATTATGATGCATCACCTTCTGTAAATAGAGGAGAGAGAAGGAACTGTCTTGCCAATGTTTGCAGCACTATAAAAATACATTTCAGAATAGCCATACCAGTAAAAAAAAAAAAAATCTAATGTCAAGACACATACTTTTTGCCTTAAGGTTTTAAAAGCTATTTTAAAACGCTTCATGCCCCAGATACTCTAGTTGATACCTTTTATGAGTTTTTTTGTTTTGTTTTGTTTTTAAACTAGGTTATTCTGAAGGAGGAAAGCCTGCTTGGAGCCTCTTTATTGCCAGAGCAGAAAATCTGAAAATAAAACCCTCTATCCTTTCTTTCCTTCTGGCTGAAAGTTAGCTAAAGATGGCTTTCCAAAATATGATATTAATTAGTTTGAAGTTCTTATTACAACTGGAAGAGTTAGTGTTATTTTTGCAATCCAACTTCTGGGTCAGGAGATTTTCATTTTTTCCTATTTGTCCTTCTGCATTGAAATGGGCCTCACTATTTGTCATTCACTTAAAATAATAGTTCAACTTTCAGAGTTTGAAATATAATTGAAATATAATTTCAATACTAAGCATTCAGCACAGATTGAATTCTAATAGTTTTTTATAAAAATTTTTGTTTTCATTAAGGAGTCACTGAGGTATTTCAGTAAAGGGTCAGACAAATAACTTAGGCTTTGTAGGCCATTAGTCTCTGTCATTAACTACTTTGTCATAATGCAGAAGCAGCCATAGACAACACATGAATGAGTTTGCCTGTATTTTAATAAAACGTTAAAAAAAAACCTGTCAGTGGGCCAAATTTGGCCCATCAAATGGTTTACCAACCCTTGCTTTCTCTCAAAGATCGGTTTTTAGATTGAGATTTTTATTCAAAACAAGTTTGATATAGTTTTTTTTTTGTGATATACACCAGCTATATAAAAGTTACAAATTATAAAAACTAAAGTGTATGTATATACAGTTAACCAAGGTAGATGTATTTGTTTAAAAGTGAAGTGAATGTAAAGGTAATGAAAATAATTAGTGGGTGAAGTAGATAGGTCTTTGCTAAGGGTAATGCAATTTATGGAGGGATTAAAAATGAGATCAGTTGCTGTGAGAATTTATGTCCAGGTTAGATGAGAAATAGATACTAGTTCTTTTAGTGACTTGAAATCACTGGTGAGAAAAAGTAATAGGAATTCTTCAGGATGGGGGGAAATGGAGGTTAGCTGAAAACAGAATGTTGTATTGATTCCATGCAACTCACTTCAGATTTTTTCTTTTTAGTAAGATTCCTTTTCACCATTGACATCTGCTTACTTAGGATATGTCCCATTTGCGTTGAGGTGTTGGCTCTGTTCCTTGTCACAGCAATTTGTTATGATCTTTGTTTTCAGCAAAGTGCCTTGGGGATCTCACCTGGTAAAACTTGCTGGGGGATGTTAGTTAAGAGTGCAGTATTTGCAAAAGAATTTCCCTATAATGGAAAGCTGAAATAGGATCAGCTTGGTTGATTCGGGTGTTTATTGCTTTAAGTATGCTTCCTTTAATAACTAGACAAGAAGTAGCCAATATCTTGGAAGAGGTGTTTGATAATCTTATTTGAATTATTTTTTGACTATTTGTCTAAAATGGCTTCTGTTAATCATCAATTTTGAAAATCATGATTTTAGTCAATGCCAAGAATGTACTTATAAAAAATACTAATGCCTAGTAGAGACATTTTTAATTTGTTAAAAGAAGAATTCTTCCTTAATACTTTAGAGTCCTTCAACCAAAAGTGAAGGTTGTATTCAGGTTGCAACTCAAATTGCCTCTTTCAATTAACTAGTGAAACATAGCTGCCTACTGTCATCAATTATTTCATAAGTTATTGTAGGGAAGCAAAATGAAAACTTGGAGAGAGACCAAAATACTATTTGCAAATGACTTTATTTCAATATTTTGAAAAGAGAGTACGTTGAGAAATAGTTTTCTGAACACTTAAGAGTAATCATTTGGGAGGCAATAAAAGAAGACCCATTTATAATAAGAGCCACAAAGTAAAAATTGTGTGAAGCTTCCAAAAGAAAAACCACAGAACCTAACAGGGAGAAATACAGTGTTTCTGGGTGTAAGATTAAATATACTGCTGTTCGGAAGATCTCATTTTCCATGCCTTTGCCCCACAGAAGACTTGTATTGAATTAGGTGGTGGCAGCTGGGTAGTGGTGCCCATTGCCCCATTCCTAATTCATGCAATATAAAAATCAGGACAGGGCAGCTACAGAACTGTGCAGTCCCCCTTTCCCTCACAGCTCTGTTATAAGAGAGTTAACCTGCTCTGGTTGGATTGGCAGTCATGTGGCAGCATACATCTCTCCCAGCTTTCTTGGGGCAGAAGAGCTATTGTATGTACATTCAGCAGCTGGTGAACCTTGGCACATTCTAGTCTCCTCCTATGCCGTCTGCAGCCACCAACACAGCTGTTCCACAGGGAGTATTCAGGGAGCATTCAATGTAGACCCAGTTTCCCAACATTCCCCCACCCCACAACCTGCTCCATAGCACAGAGGCACAGGGGTCCTGTTCAGGGGAGGGTTGGAGTGAGCTTCAAAGATTTGGTAAACATGCTGTTACAAGGGGCCTGACTTTATCTGGATCAGACTGGAGCAATTTATACGCTATAGTATTGTTGAGAACAATAGAGCAATCATTTAGCAGTTACTGAAGGCTAACAGTTGCTGGTGATACCACTGGATATCACTGAGAAGCTTAAAGATGAGAGAGAGAGGGAGAGAGAGAGAGAGAAAGTCTGGATAAAACTGCAGACGTCCCTTGTAATCAGAAACAATGTGTGCATGCTCAAGGCTGCAACCACATAGGAGCAACCCTTGCTGAAAGTAGGGCAAGTCTTGTAAACTCCCTAAGCAGTGAAAGCAGCCTCCAAGTCACAGATCCAATGGTAAAGGGTGTAAATCTCTTACTGATTCAGGGAGCTTAAGCACAACCTCTGATCAATCTGGCTGGTTGCTAGGTGGTGCTGACTTAAAAGCAAGCCCTAGGAAGTCAGGCTTAAAGATAAAAATGAGGGTGAAATGAGCAGTGACAACAGAGGCTGCATACCGTGAGGGAAAAAAGACTTGGTGAATTAGTTTAGCCAAATTACTAAAAACAAGTCCAGAGTGGGCGAGGAGTATGCAGAGATCCTACAATATGTTACCTAAAATGTCCAGCTTTCAACATAAAATTAGACATTCAAAGAAACAGCAAAGTGCGACATATGAGGGAAAAAGGCAATAGGAACTTCCTTTGAGTGGTACCAGATGTAGGATAAATGTTAAGCAGCTATTATAAATAGGTTCAAAGACCTAAAGGAAACCAGAATTAAAGAATTAAAGTATACTGACAATGTCTCATCAAATGGAAAATATTAAGATAGAAATTACAAAGAAAGAAATGAAAATTCTTGAGTTGAAAAGTACAATAACCAAGGTGAAAAATTTACTAGAGAGGCTCAACAGTAGATTTGAACTGGCAGAAGAATCAGCAAACCTGAAGATAGATAGAAATTGTGAAATATGAAGTACAGACCAAAAAAATGAAGAAAAACCGTCTTCCTCACACCACATACACAAAAATTAACTCAAAATGGAGTATAAACCTAAATATAAGAAAAAACTATAAATCTTGTAGTAGAAAATATAGAAGTAAATATTTATGACCCTTGTTTAGTCAAAGCGGCTTTCTTAGACTTCTTCTTTGGTGTCATCACCAAAAGATATATCGAGTTTTTATTAGAAGAAGATATTGTAAAGCTGATCTATTTCACCTAGTTTGGATTAATACCAATTTAATTTCAATAATAAAAACTTTGCTCTGTATAACTTCATCTCTCCACCCCCCCGTGCTGTTATTGTCACAGATTATATAGCTTTATAAATTGTGTGCCCATCAGTGTAGATTTATAATTATTGCTTTATGCATTTTTCTTCTAAATAAGAGGGAGGAAAAGTTACAAGTAAAATGTATGTATTTTTTGTCTTTTATATTTACCTATGCTGGTGTTTGTATTTACATTTATCAGTTGTGTATTTCTTTGTGTGGAATTGCATTACTATGTAGTGTCCTTTAAACTTTAAGGACTTTTTTTGTAGAACAGTTCTGCTAGCAATGTTTATCTGAAAATGTGTTAATTTTTCTTTCCTTTTTGAAGGTTGGTTTTGCTGAATATAGAATTCTTGGTTGGCAGTTTTTTCTGTGCAGAACTTTGACTATGTCATCTCACTGCCATCTGGCTTCCATGGTTTCTGATGAGAAATCAGCTGTTAATCTTACTGAGAACCTTTTGTATGTGATGAGTCACTTCTCTCTTGCTGCTTTCAAGATTCTCTGTCTTTCAATAGCTTGATTATGATATGCCTTGTGTGCACATTTTAAGTTTATCCTACTTGAAGTTCTTGAAGCTTTGTGGGTTGATAGAATAATGTTTTTCACCAAATTTGGGAAGTTTGTATTTCTTCAGATATTCTTTCTGATGCTTTTTCTTCTCTCCTTCTGAGACTCACTTTTTAATACACTGTTATGCTTGATAGTGTCCCACAGATCTCTCAGGCTCTGTCCATTTCTCTTCATTTTTTGTCTTTCTGTTTCTCAACATGGGCAATATCAATTGACTTATCTTTAAGTTCATGGATTCCTTCTTCTGCCCGTTCAAATCTGTTGCTGAGCTCCTCTAGTGAATTTTTCATTTCAGTTTTTTTACTTTTCAACTCTATAATTGAAAGTTCTAGAATTAAAAATTCTTTTCATAAATTCTGTCTATTTATTTATATTCTTTATTTGGTTGAGACATCATTGTCTTACTTTTTTTCGTTCTTTAAACAGTTTCTTTCAGCTCTTTGAACATATTTAAAATAGCTAAATTAAAATCTTTGTTTAGAAAATCCAGTGCCTGGGCTTTTTCAGGATTTTTATTGATTGCTTTTCTGTGTGTCTGGGCAATACTTTCCTCTTTCTTTACATGCCTTGCAGTTTTTTTGTTGTAAACAGGACATTTAAAATATTATAATGTGGCAACTCTGAAAATCAGGTTCTCCACCTCCCCACACACCCCCTCCAGCGTTTGTTGTCATTTTTGCTTGTTGTATTTGTCTAGTAACTTTTTTGAACTAAGTTTGTAAAGTCTTTATTCTTTGTTATGTGTCACCAATAAAGTCTCTGTAATGTTAGCTTAATGGTCAGCTAATGATTGGATGAGAATTCCTTATATACTTGGAATGAAAAAGTCAATGTTTGCCAAGGGATACTGTGTGTGTTTTTGTGGTGACCCTGCCGCACTTAGCCAGGCAGTTTACAGCTCTGCCTTAGCCTTCACTTCTTACTTCAGCAGAGCCTCCAGGTCAGCCAGATAAGAGAGCTTATGGCATTCTCAGGTCTTTCCTTAGTGTACACACACAGTCGTGAGCATGCGTGTGACCTTCTAGATTCCCAGGAGTATGTTAAAGCTTTACAAAGCCCTATTACTTTCCTCCCTAGCTTTTTGGTTAGGGAGAACCCTAACCAAATCGCCTCAAATTTTATCTATCGGATCAGACAGCAGCGATTAAAACATCTACCTGTCAATGTTTTCAACATGACCCCTAGATAGCAGCTGTAGCTCTCTGCCAGCTTCAAGTCAGGCAAAAGCCAATCTTCCAGTAAGTCACCAGAGTAGTCAAAACAAATAATTACAATTCTCTATGAATGAAGTCTGTTCTGTTTCCCTCTGATACCAGGAATGAGGTTTTTTACTTATAGGACTCTGCTGACATCAAACTTAAGAGTGAAAGGCTGACAACTTTCTCTTTAAGATCAAGAACAAGAAAGGACGTCCACTCTCACTGTGTCTGTTAAACATTGTACTGGTGGCAGTTAGGCATCCAAATGGGAAAGGAAGAATTAAAATATCTCTATTTTTAGATGACATGATCTTATGTGTGGAAAATCCTAAGGAATCCATTAAAAAAACCCTCATAACTAATAAAAGAGATCAGCAAAGGTGCAGAATACAAGATCAATAGAAAAATCAATTCTATTTCTATACTTTAGCAGTGAGCAATCAAAGTGAAATTAAGAAAAAAAATTCCACTTGGCATCTAAGGGAATAAAATGCTTAGGAATAAATTTGACAGAAGAAATGCAAGACTTTTACACTGAAACTAGAAATCATTGTTGAAAGAAATTAAAGAAGACCTAAATAAGTGTAGAAACATGACATGTTTGTGCATTTATTGTTAAGATGGCAGTACTACCCAAGTTGATTCACAGATTTGATACAAGCCCTGTCAAAATTCCAGCTGCCTTTTTGCCAGAAATTGACAAGCTGATTCTAAAATTCATTTAGAAACAAGATACAGAATAGCCAAAACAATTTTTTAAATTAATTAATTTACTTGTTTTTGGCTGTGTGGGTCTTTGTTGCTGTGCGCAGGCTTTCTCTAGTTGCGGCAAGCAGGAGCTACTCTTCATCGCAGTGTGAGGTCTTCTCATTGCAGTGGCTTCTCTTTGTTGTGGAGCACGGGCTCTAGGCACATGGGTTTCAGTAGTTGTGGCACCTGGGCTTAGTTGCTATGTGGTATGTGGGATCTTCCCGGACCAGGGCTCAAACCCTTGTCCCCTGCATTGGCAGACAGATTCTTAACCACTGCACCACCAGGGAAGTACCAGCCAAAACAATTTTGAAAAGAAGAATAACATTGGAAAACTCACACTTCCCCATTTCAAAACTTACCACAAAGCTACTGTAATCAAGACAGTGTAGTACTGATGTAAGAATAGACATATAGATTGATGGAATAGAATTGAGAGTCCAGAAATAAACCCAAACATTAATGATCAATTGATTTTTGACCAGAATGTCAAGACAATTCAACATGGAAAGAATAGTCTTTTAACATATACTGCTAGGACAGCTGGATATCCACATGCAAGAGAATGTATTTAGTAGATACTCCCTCATACCATGTATAAAAGATAACTCAAAATGGATCAATGACCTACATGTTAGAGTTAAAATGATTAAAATATTAGAAACAGATAAGTTGAAATTCATTAAATTGAAAACATTTGTGTTTCAAAGAACTCAAGACAATCCACAAAATGGGAGAAAACACTTTCAAATCATATATCTAATGTGGGAATTGTACCCAGGATACACATAAATGATTACAACTCAATAATAAAAAGACAACTCAATTAAAAAGTGGTCAAAGGAGGGAATTCCCTGGCAGTCCAGTGGTTAGGACTCTGCGCTTTCACTGCCAAGGCCCCGGGTTCGATCTCTGGTTGGAGAACTAAGATCCCACAAGCCGTGCGCCCCCCCCCAAAAAAAGAAAAATTGTCAAAGGATTTGAATAGACATTTCTGCAAAGAAGTTATACAAATAGCTAATAACAACATGAAAAGATGGTTAACATTTCTAGTCATTAGGGAAATACAAATCCAAAGCATAATGAGATATTACTTCACACCCTTTAAGGTGGTTACAGTTGAAAAGACAATAACAACGGTTGATGAGTATATAGAGAAACAGAAACTCATACATTGTTAGGATGTAAAATGGTGTAGTCACTTTGGGAAACACTTTGGGTGTTTCTCAAACTGTTAAGTATATTTGCCATATGATGCAGAAATTCCACTTTTAGATATATACCCAAAAGAAATGAAGAACGTACATCCACTCGAAAACTTGTACAAAATTGTTTATGGTAGTAGTATCCATAATAGCCAAAAAGTGGAAACAACTCAAATGTCCATCAATTGATGAATGAATAAACAAAATATGGTATATCTATATAATATATTATTCAGCAATGAAAAGAAATGGAGTACTGATACTATAACATAGATGAACATTGAAAACAGTAGGCTAAGTGAAAGAAGGCAGTCACAAAGGACCACATATTGTATGATCCCATTCATATGAAATGTCAAATATGCAAGTCTATAGAGACAAACTAGATCAGTGGTTGACTAGGATGGGAGCTGGGGGAGAGTGGAGAGTGTCTGCTTATAGGTATGGAGTTTCTTTTTGATGTGAGTAGATTCTAAGCAGATTGTGGTAATGGTTGCCCAACTCTGAATATAGTCAAATCCACTGAACTGTATAGTTTTAAGTGGGTGAATTTTATAGTATGTTAATTATATCTCAATAACACCGTTAAAATTATCAACTAGTAAAAGTTGGTTAACTATTAGAAGGGGAAAGTTGGATATTAAGGAATGCAGAAATGACAAGTGAGAATAAGCACGGAAGAAACTAAGCACTTAGAATAGGGCTCACCAAACCCTAGTCTGAGATTCAGGCCTTGTTGAAGAGGTTGTAGCTGCCACAGGGACATTCAGGCTGCTGATAGTGAAGAAATTTTCTAGAAGGTGCAGACCTGACTGAGCCGGTTTGTGGGAATAGTCAATTCAGTGGCTGTGAAACTCATTAGAGGGTGCTGGTCAGCTAGAGCTGGTCTACTCCTGCTAAGAGTTAAAGAAACTCACTGGAAGATGCTGGCAGCCTTGAGCTGGTCCACAGGAAGTTTCCTCACCGAGTGGCAGACAAACTCATAGAGGGTGTGGCCAAGCTAGAGCCTACTGGATGGCTGAGAGAAATTCATTGGTGAGAACTGGTGGGATAAAGTCAGTTAGCAGAACCTGGCCTGGGGGTGCTGCAGAAAAGCTCAGTGGAAGATGCCACAGCCCAGAACTGGTCTGCAAAAAGTGACCTGCTAGGTGGCTGAGAAACTCAGAGGAGAGTGATTGTCACTGGGTTTCCCTAATCCACTAATAGGGAAAAAGCACACTGGAAGCAGGAAGGGATATATATGTATATATATATAAAGCAGCACCATTATTGGCCCATACTCTGCCTCAATTGTTGCCATATTCTCTTAGCCTTATCCACAACTCTGTGAGCCCCCTTGATTGGTATCCTAATCTTGTTATGGTAATTGAGACGCCCCTGGCTTCTGATATGTAAGTGCTGCTATCAACGTCCCAGGGTTTAGACTATTAGCCCTAGCTACCATTAGCCCTGGCCAGCAGAACTGGGCTACCAGTGAACTTCTTAGTGATATTTGCTCCCTTCTTACCAGTGCATTTCTAATGGCCTTGGTGATCACACTTGTCCTTTGGGACATAATTCTCTGGTGGGTCTTCTGCCCTCACATAATATATCCACTCCAGTATGCTCACTTCCCTGAGCCTTTTAATTCTCTCCTCTGCTATCTGCCATAGCAATTTAGGCATTACACCCTCAATCAGTGAAGGTCATCACTTTTTCTAGTCTTCCAGGAGCCACTCAATGAGTTTGCATCATCTCCTAGGGTCATTGCCAGAGTATTAAATTATGTATCCTGAGAAGCGCCCTTAAGTTAATAAATTATTCCTTATCCAATCTTATATTCTGGCTTCTTTGCTCAAGTATTCTCAAAATCTAGTTCCATGGTATTTCCTCAGCTCCTGCAAGTACATGGTGCCTAATTCTTCAGACTCTTTCAGCATGTATTCTTACCTCCCTCAGCAGGCCTAGCACATTTATAGCTGATTTAAGCTGCAACTTAACTTTAGTTATTGGCCTAGCAACCAGGACAGAAGGTAGGGGCATATCCTGAGGGGTATTTCTGTTGCCTTGCAGGGGAGAGGCCTCTGCAGTGTCTTCCCACGCAGGCAGAATGCTATTTCTTAATGACAGGGGTTAACTCTGCAGACTCTGAGGGTTCAGAGGAGTCTGGGAAGCCAAATAATTGGTGTCATTCACCATTAATGATGGTTTTACCACCATTCATCCCCAGATGTTCTCATCCCATCTGTCAGGGTCTCAGGTTTTTTGAACTAGGACTCTGACCTTGGTATGACAGACCTGTCTTGGTTTAGCATTAAATTATCTTTGCAGGGAATTCCCTGGAGGTCCAGTGGTTAGGACTCAGTGCTTTCACTGCTGTGGGCCTGGGTTTGATCCCTGGTCAGGGAACTAAGATCCCACAAGCCACGAAGCGTGGCCAAAAAAAAAAAAAAATTAGTTTTGCGGTTCAGCAACTGTATTAAATCCTGAGTTTGGTCTTCAGCTTTTTCTTCTCTCCCACTGCAGGAGATTAGCAATTGGGTCACCACTTTGTACCAGGGATGGTTCATGCCTCAAATACCCCAAGGATGGAGTCCTTATTGTCAACTGGGTGGTGAGTAATCTGGTTCAAAGATGCCATCTTAATGCCTACTTTCTTGAAACTACTTCTGGTACTAAATCTGTCATTTGAGTTTTCTGGGGAGAAGATGCTGAGATGGAATTTGGAGTACAAGAGGTTTATTGGACAGTAATGCCTGGGGGATGGAGCAAGATTGAGTAAGAAAAGCTTTCACACCATAATGCAGATCTGATACTGGTGAAAGAAAAGGTTGGTGAGTGGAAGCAGGATTGGGTATAGAAAGCCTCAGACTTCCATGCACCACTGACAAAGTCAGCCAACTCAATGGGTACTTTAGGTTAAAGACTATCCATTAGTTAGAGGAATTCCATGTTGGGCAGAATTGGCCAGACTGAGGGCTGCTTAGGAAGAGCATAGGCTTGGCTTAAAACCCAATGCAGATTCTGAAGGCATTAACAGCTAAAGGCTGTCAGCTAATTGCACTCCTACAGCTGAATGCCAAATTTTTTCCTGATGGGAGATCCAAACAGTGCACCTCCATGGCTACCACATGATGGGGCAATATCAAGTAGTGTGACATTCATGTAACTGGAGTCCCTGAAGGGGAGGAGAAGAAGGATGACAGAAAAAATGTTTGAAGAAAAAATAATAATTGAAACTTTTCCCCTAAATTTGATGAAAACTATAAATACAAAGATCCAAGAAGCAACATGAAGCTCAAGCAGGAAAAGCACAAAGAAAACCAAACCAAGACACATTATAATCACATTTTCATCATCACAGGTGATGAAGAGAAAAATTTTATTGCAGCTGGAGAAAAAAAGCACACATTATGTACTGAGAATCAAAGATAAGAATTACTGCAGACTTGTCATCAGAAACGGTGCAAGCCAGAAGAGTGGAATGATATCTTTAAGGTACTGAAGTCATCCCAGAATTCTTTCTCTAGCAAAATTACCCTTCAAAAATGAAGATAAAACAAAGAAAATTTCACAAAAGAGAAGTCTAAGATATATCATCACCAGTAAAATTGCTCTATCTTAAATGTTAAGAGAAATTCTTCATGTGGAAGGAAAATGATACCAGGTGGGTATTAGATCTATACAAAGGAATTAAGAGCACTGGAAATGGTGAGTAAACAAATAAATATGAAAGTGAAAGGGGGGTATTATGACATTTAAGAATACAGTTATTTTTATAAGTGAGTTTGTGAGTTCATAACCCTCTAGAATTTCAAAATCCTTTCAGATTGCTGTCTTAGTGATCAAGTGCATTCCTCATTTAATTATTAGATTTATCTTAATTAGCTGCTTTATCATTTCAGTGCTGTCTAAAGTACACAGTAGAATAAAAAGCTTTGATATGACAAAGTATAATACATTGCTGGGACAACCTAAGACCTTGGATATGGCTGCTCACAATGGTATCTCTTTTATTCCTGAGTGTTCATCAATGTCTGCTTTTCTGTCCCTGTTCTGTGGGCTGTTTCCCTAGGTTTTTAATCTAGTTTTGCTCTCATCCCACTCTGAACGCCATATCAAGTTTAGGGTCCATTTAATAGACATGCAGATCAAAGAGGGTATAATTATATTTAATAATCAAAGCTAACAACATAATCATGGATAAGAAAGTTCATATCTGTATACATCTCCCATGGTTGGGAGCTCACAAAAAGGAACCATTACATCCCCCTTATCTGTATTTATAAATATCATATATTATCTATATTTTATTTTCTACACATTAAAATTTTAACCAAGGCAATTGTCAAGCACTGACAGTAGGCGTCCTAGTTACACTGGGGCACTAGGACCATTGTGGTGGTCTAAATTTTCAGCAGCTTTGTTTTATCCAAGAGTATCATTTTCTTATTCTGGAAGTATCGTATTATTTTCTTACATGACTGAAAATACTTTACACCTGTTTTTTTAAATAAAGACATTTATTTGGAGAATATTAGTAGCATATTCTCAGCCTCACCAGATATTAACAGTTCATCAAGTCAGGCAACAGAACATGTCCATGTGAGCTTCTCATAAGGAAATCGATGACCACCTCAACAGCTTCCTCATCTTCTATTTTATTACTGGATGATTCATAATCCAAAATATGAAGTTTTTGGACTTTTTCCTCAAAAGTAGAAGTAGGTAAAATGTCTGAAGCAATGATGTTGACTTCCTTTAAAAATTTGTTTTTAATTTATGAAACTTTAACTGCATATTTCAGTCTTGTGGAATCTTTCGTGTTATTCTGACTGTCAATAAGAACCAGGGGACTGTGTTGATGATTCTTGATGATTTCAGCAACACTTCCAAAGTACTAGAACAAGAAAACATAGATGAATTATAAATTGGCATTTATATTAACAATGAGCTCCACTCCTCCCATCTTCTCCAACTCTTTCAAGTTAGTCAGAGTTACTAGGTCCCAGATGACATTCTATCCAAACAAGTCTAATTTAACAATGTCTGTAACCTTTGAGGTGGCAGACCCTGGCCATTCAATAAGACTGAAAACACAACAGACATCCTCAATTAGTATAACTTCTTAGAGAAAATTACTTTCTTGAGTTATGATGTAATATTTTAATATTGTGTTTTTTATTTAGTGCCAAGTGTAAAACTGTCATACATTGAATTTCTCTACATTTTTATAAAACATAGATTATCTGTTATGTTGCATGTATTAGATACAAGGACTGATGTAGTAAATTAACGTTAGAATTTAATATGAAGAGAGTTATTTCCCAGGTTAATTCATGTTTGTTTTTGTTTTCTTTTTTTTGAATAAATAAGGAAACCTTTATAAAACCTCATATACCCATTTTTGCTTTAGCTCCCAGTAAGTTTAGAGCTAAATTAGTGCCTAGTTAATAATGAAATTTCATGCTAAGCCCTTACTATACATACATATTTTTCCAAATATTAATTCCTATTGTCTATTGGTTTTAGTTTAAGGCTATCACAATTTTTTTCTTAAAAATGATCAATGTTTTAAATGAAAGATAAAATAAGTATAACACAGACAAATAAATGAAATGCATTGATTATACAAAAGTGCTACAAGCTCACGATCATCAGATAAATGCATTTAGAGTCATTTTTTTAAAGTGGTAACTGTTTTGCAACACTGCCATATAATTTAGCAGTTACCACCAATTGACTTCATTTTCTCTTAGTTTTTCATATAAAGATAAACATCTGGAATAAAAAAATGTTTAAAAGCCTTTATTAATTATTTGGATAGCTTCCAAATATATATTAAATAAATAAAGTTTTCAGAATACTAGTCATTTTTCAAGTGAAACACCTTTTAGATAATAAAACATCTTTTAGATAATTGGCTTCTGAATATTAGGTCAGGGAGGAGAGACAGAGACTTTCAAGTACCTTTAGTCCTTATTTCTTACTTTCTCTTCAATCATTCAGACCTCCTGTACTTGCCAATGAATTGTTTTTATGATATTCATGAAGACATTCATTCTGTTCGTTTGGCACAGCATATTGTTAAACTGAATGCAGTTGGAAGTTAAATTTATGGACTAACACACCAGGAAATGAAATGGTACAACCTCTTTGAAGTGAATTCCAAGTGAAAAAGTGTGTTCTGAACCCAGTAAATATAAGAGAGAGTTGCTTTGCTTATACAAATAAGCATCTCATTCTGTCCTTATACTCTTCTGAATATTTCTGAGGATTGCTTTGTTGCAGAGTTTGGGGATTAAAATGTTTGAAGTAGGGGGTTGAGCTGAGTTGAAATGTTTGAAGTAGGGACTGGACTTGTGGCATATTTGTGATTTGACTGAAAGAAGGATTGAGCATAACTTAGTTGCAGTTTCCCCTTAACACTTTGTTTTTGGTCTACACTAATTCAGTGTATTTGAGATATTCATACATGGACAGAAAAACAGTTGTTTGATAACTCAAAATCCCATGGTCAATAAAATAAAGCAAACAGATCTCAGAGCGATAAAATACTCAATATGTATCCACATAATGTCAAAACATTTGCAAAAAAAGTTAAACAGTTAATCAACTAGTTACTTTTTCTACCCATGAATACCCAAACACAAATACAGACAAACAGAATTTTCAAGATCTCCACATGGTTGACATCATGTAACCAAAGTTTTCATTTTTCAATTCAGATGTTCAGTATATGGGAGAAATTATCTTTTCATTATAGTTAATTTAAGTAAGTGTTTTAAAGGACTCTGTCAGTACTTCCAGATGCTATTATAATAATATGTATTTATTTTGGTATCCATAGGCTGGATAATTGGGGAGTGGGGTGAAGCTCTGATCTATTCATTCTGAGGTAGGAATGAAGATTCTTTAAGCCAAGAAGAACCACTGTTTATCAGAGTTTTCTAGCAGGACAAGGAAGTCCAGAGCCCCTCTGAGAGCTCAAAATTTATCTGAGTGAATTTCAGTACCACTAAAAAGGACAGCGCCTCCACGCACCCTTAAGCCTCTTATAGAAGTACTGGACCCCTGGGGAGGCTTTTTTTTAAAAAATTTTTTTATTATTTATTTATTTATTTGGCTGCATTGGGTCTTTCGTTGCTGCGCGTGGGCTTTCTCTAGTTGCAGGGAGCGGGGGCTATTCTTCGTTTCGGTGCACTGGCTTCTCTTGTTGCGGAGCATGGGCTCTAGGTGCACGGGCTTCAGTAGTTGTGGCTCGTGGGCTCTAGAGCACAGGCTCAGTAGTTGTGGTGCACAGGCTTAGCTGCTCCGCGGCATGTGGGATCTTCCCAGACCAGGGCTCAAACCCATTTCTCCTGCATTGGCAGGCAGATTCTTAACCACTGCGCCACCAGGGAAGTCCCTGGGGAGGCTTTAGAATGTAACCATCCATCCAAAGTCACTCTGTCCTACTAGGATCACCACCATATCCTACCACTGATTACTGTTGAGGAGCATATAGTTTAAAAAATTTGTCATATAAAGGTTTCAGTGAGAATGAAGGTTTTTGTGAGTAGGGAGAAGCAGACAGTTCTGTTAAAATTTAACTGGTGTGAAATGATAATGCAATCTATATTTTAAAACCCACTTGGTCTTGATCAGTGTTTTGTGTTTTCAGAGTTTTGCATTTTCTAACTCTCTGAGACTTTATTAAAAGCAAAATAAAACTCCAAACTATAAAACTCCTCGAAGAAAACATAGAGAGAAAGCTTCATGAGACTGCATTTGGCAATGATTTCTTGGATGTTACACCAAAAGCACAGGCAACAAAACAAAAAATAGACAAATAGGACTACATTAAACTATACTACAAAGTTATAAGAGTTCTTTACATATTCTGGATATTAACCTCTTATCAGACACATAATTTTCAAACATTTTCTCCCATTTCGTAGGTTGCCTTTTTACTCTGTTGATTGTGACCTTTGATGAACAGAAAATTTTAGACCATTTTATTATACCATATACAAAAATAAGACTCAAAATGAATTAAAGATTTAAATGTAAGACCTGAAACCATAAAAATCCCAGAAGAAAACATAAGCAGTATGCTCTTTGACATTGGTCTTAGCAATATTTTTTGGACATGTCTCCTCAAGCAAGGGTGACAAAAGCACAAATAAACAAATGGGACTACACCAAACTAAAAACATTTTGCATAACAAAGGAAACCATCAACAAAAGAAAAAGGCAACCTACTGAATGAGAGAAGATATTTGCAAATAATATGTCTGATAAGGGGATAATATCCAAAATATATAAAGAACTCATGTAACTCCATATCAAACAAACAAATAAGCAATCTAATTAAAAAATGGGCAGAGGACCTGAGTAGACATTTTTCTGAAGAAGACATGCAGATGGCCAACAGGCACATGAAATGATGCTCAACATCACTAATCATCAGGAAAATGAAAATCAGAACCACAATGAGATATCACATCACACCTGTGAGAATGGCTATTATCAAAAAGACAAGAAACAACATGCTTGTGAGGATGTGAAGAAAAGGGAACCCGCATGCACTGTTGGTGGGAATGTACATTGGTAGGACAACTATGGAAAACAGTATGGAGATTCCTCAAAAAATTAAAAATAGAACTGCCATATGATCCACCAATTCCTCTCCTGGGTATATATCCAAAGAAAATGAAAACACTAATTCAAAAAGATATATACACTCTGATGTTCATACAAGCATTATTTACAGTAGCCAAGATATGGAAGCAAACTAAGTGTCCGTCAAAAGATGAATAGGTAAAGGTGATGTTATATATATACAATGGAATATTACTCAGCCATAAAAATTGTGCCATTTGTGACAACATGGGTGGACCTAGAGGGTGTTACACTAAGTGAAGTAAGTCAGACAGAGAAAGACAAATACCATATGATTTCACTTATATGTGGAATCTAAAAAACAAAACAAACAAAATGCTGAGTCAGACTGACCTCATTAAGCAACAGGATAAAAGATATAGCTTTTACATCATACCAGTCTTTCCTCCTTTCTGTTGTCTCATAGGATATACTGCCCAAACATAGTATTTTATCTCGTACTCTATGACAATGTGCAAGCCTTAGACCAAGTACTCTTGTATCCTTTCTCCTCATCTCTGGCACCTAATACAGTATGATGGCATTGTGCTCAAAACACAGTTATAGAGTTGGATTAGAAGAGAAATTACTGACCTCTTCACCAGTTTTCTTTCTGCCCAAAGCATACTGTTTTGTTGCTTCAATAAATCGCACAGGGATATTATATACTCGCTTATTAAAAAATACAACTAGTGTATATGGCTGTTTGGAATCATGGCCAGAGCTTTTCCGAATAAGAAATGATCCATCCTGTTTATTAAAAGAAAGAATAATTATGATTACTGTTACTTGTATTTCCATAGGTTAAAAATCAGTTTATGAAAAATACCTATATTATATTCAAAAGGTAATTATTTAGGTATATGATTTTTATTACCAATTAGAGTTTGTTTTATTATTTTGCAAGAAAATACTTCAGTAAAATATATACTTATAGAAAATTCTGAAAGAGGTAAATGCTAGCTTTCTGAGGCACCAAATAAGATCTTATGTTTATAGGCTTTGGAAATGTGTGAAGGGACACATTAAGATCAAACCTAAAGGGCACTCTTGAACTAGGAACCATGTTCACAAATTGCCTATGAATAAAAAAATATATCAAACAAATTCCATTCAAAAGTGCTATAAGAAGAAAGCAAATATTGGGAATCAAAACATTTCAGCTGATAAAAATTCTCTCTCCAAAAATTTATGTTGAAGCAGAAAAAAATTGTAACACAACATTCCAAATTTAATTTAATATCTTGTAAAATATTCTACGGTCATAAATTCAAAAATTATGAATGAAAAATAGACAAAAACAGGAAGAAGGAATGCAATAAGAGTTGATCAAACCTGGGAAAAAGTGCTTACCTGGTGGTTCAGTGGTTAAGAATCTGCCTGCCAATGCAGGGGACATGGGTTTGAGCCCTGGTCCAGGAAGATCCCACATGCCACGGAGCAACTAAGCACATGCACCACAACTACTGAGCCTGTGCTCTCAAGCCCGCAAGCCACAACTACTGAGCCCACAACTACTGAAGCCCACGTACCTAGGGCCTGTGCTCTGCAACAAGAGAAGCCACTGCAATGAGAAGCCTGTGCACCGCAACGAAGAGTAGCCCCCACTCACTGCAACTAGAGAAAGCCCACATGCAGCAACGAAGACCCAACGCAGCCAAAAATAAATAAATAAATTAATTAATAAATTAATTAAAAAAACAAAACAAAACAAAAACCTGGGAAAGAAGTTGAAAAGAAAGACAAAACTGTATCAGAAATGAAGAAGAAATTGCAAGATGCCCAAGGGACAATAGCCTTAAATGAGGATTTAATAAATGATTGAAGGAGGGCATGGAAACAACCAAGAAAGAAAAAAAAAAAAAAGAGAGAGAGAGAGAGATTTAAAAAAAAAAAAAAAGTACAATAACATCAGAGTGGTTGGATTGAAAGAAAGACCCCCCCAAAGAAAGGTCTAAAATACATGTAATGTGAGTCCTTGAAAAAAAAATAATGAAACAGAACTACTCTTTAATACTATAATTTAAGAAAATGTTTTGGAAATAAGAGAAAACTTAAATCTACATATTGAAAGGGTTTCCATCTACCTGAAAACATCGACCTGGAAATCCACTCAGAGACATAATCTGGTGAAACTATTAGACTTTAAAAAGAAAAAAATCTGCAGAGCCATCAGATTAAAATATCAAATTACATATAAGGGCAAGAAAGTAACATTAGCATCAGAGTTCTCAGAAGCATCAAGGCAATCCAGTGGAGCAACACTTTTAAAAACTCAAGCCAAGGATTTTACATCCAGCCAAGATTTCCTCCGGGTATCAGGCTATGAAAAACAGTTTCAAACGTGCAAGAACTCAGGGAATAACGTAAGCACAGTCCTTCCTGAGAATCTACTACAGGTGAGCTTCACCAAACAAAAAGAGATAACTAAGGAAGCAACAGGACTGATGGAAAGCATTTACTATATTTCATTGTAGAGCTAGGACTAAACAACGGTGGCAGAAAACAGTATATTCTGGACTTCCCTAGTGGCGCAGTGGTTAAGAATCTGCCTGCCAATGCAGGGGACAAGGGACTCTATCCCTGGTCTGAGAAGATCCCACATGCTGCAGAGCAACTAAGCCTGTGCACCACAGCTACTGAACCTGTGCTCTAGAGCCCCTGAGCCACAACTACTGAACCCATGTGCCACAATTATGGAAGCCCTTGCACTCTAGGGCCCGTGCTCTGCAACAAGAGAAGCCACCGCAATGAGAAACCCGTGCACCACAACGAAGAGTAGCCCCTGCTAGCCACAACTAGAGAAAGCCCGCACAAAGCAAACGAAGACCCAATGCAGCCCAAAAAACCCCACAAAAAAAACAGTATATTCTGACAAGGCAAGGTGCAAGTGGGCGGAGAAAAGAGAAAGAAAAAGAAAAGTGGCACTTTAATCTTGGATTGTCCAGACTGTTCTAGTGTTCCTATATGACTGGGCTTGGACTCTCCAAAAATTTACTTCCCAGTACTTTTTGCCATCTTGATCCCAATCTTTTATCCCAAGCATTGATCCAAAATAGTCTGTTACATCTCACTCCTGGATGGATCTCATGTAGCACCAAGCCTTACAGAGATCCCCTCCAGAGCTTTCTTCTCTTCCACTATTTGGAGAGCAGTGGAGCCTATGGATCCATGTATAGATGAAAGGACAAGCAGCAATAAGATGGAGGAACAAAGAAAGAGGGAGGTGCTTCAAAGAGAGGAGGGGATGGCAGTTCCTCTTGAGTAAATAAAGAGAAAAGATCCCTGCATCCATAATTGTTGCAATTACTTAATTAGCATATTATCGGGATGACAACTGTGCCAATATAGGCTGAGGACACAACATGAGATTTTAAAATGGTCAGACCTTGTTTGATCTGTATAATGCCTCTTCGGCCGACTTTCGATCGCAGGCACCAGCGTACCATGGTTTACAGTGAACGTCAGCTTCCTGTGAGTGAGAGAGCATTATTAAGCATGAGATGGCCCTTCAATGACACTGAACCTTCTGTGCACTAGAAACAGTCCCATTTTGCATTACCAGAAAGGCCCAAGTACATTTGGGCCAGTAATCTGAAAATGAGTTTTATGCTTCTTTTGATCAACCACAAGGATTATATAATTGACTTTTCCCCAGTTTGGCTGTAGGGGGTAGACTTAGTATTTGAACTTGAGACCTAATCCTGCTAGATTCCTGAACCATTTATTCCTTTCTCCTAAATAAGTTATCATCTCCCTTTCTATTATGATCTTACCATTGCTTTGTGGAGCGTTTTATAATTTCCGAAGTGTTTTTACAAATATCTTATTTGATTCTTGTAACAACTTTGAAGGCAAGACGAATACATGCTGTCATCCCTATTTTACATTTGAGGAAGCTTAGAGACTTGCCCAAGGGCACACCGAGTCCTTTCTCTGTCTTTTTTTAAACTGCTATTTTATGTGTTTTAATATCATATGCCTCCACAGATCTATTCTGAAAAAATTACATAGTTTAAATAGAATCTATGTGAGAGGAAGAACAATAAAAACAACACACTTCTTTGCTAGTTTTGAAGAAACACCAATTGTTATTTATGGCATCCAGAATACAAATTAGAATAAATGGAGCAAAGTCTTAACAGTTGGGGAAAAAATGTATTCTGTACCCATCAGCAAATGACAACTCACAGGCTCACTTAAAATAGAATCTGTTCCCAAGCTTCACTCCAAAGTCTCTCTTATAAGAAGTCATGCCCTTTCCTGCAGTTTACTGATAACGAGTTCATTTCATACCTGTTCTGACAAATTGGAATTAGATGAAAAGCTGGGTAATGGGCCATCCACAGGTGGGCTTCCCCCTTCTGGAAATCCTGAAAGGGATTTGAAAAATCAGTGGATCCCATTATATTTTAGCAGTTACTCTGCCTATACCTCAACACTGTGCCGGGAGCTACAAGGAACACACACACTGAAAAATCACACACATAAAAAAAATCACACACACCAAAAAATCCTTAAGGGTTGTGCTTCTCGAAGTGAGGTCTGAGGACCCTGGGAATCCCCAAGATTCTTTCAGGACATTTGTGAGGTTTTTTCCAAATACATATCTCTGTGATGCCCAATTTTCCTCATATAGTTCGACCAGTAAAACATATTGTAAGAGATTGAATGTAGACGCAGATATGAGAATTCAGCTGCCTCTGTTATCCCAGGCATTAAAGAGATTTTAAAAATGTAAAACAATGCCACTCTTCCCCCTAAATTTTTTTTGCTTGGAAAATATATATTTTTCATAAAAATATGTTGTTAACATGTAATGAGTTTAATATTTTTAAAATGGATTCATAAATGTTTTAAATGGCTTCTAACTAATACATTAAATATCATCAGAAAGAAACACATAAACCATAGTTCTTTGGGTCTGCAATGATTTTAAGAGTGTTAGAATGGTCCTGAGGTCAAAATGATTGAGAATTTCTGCCCTAAGGCATAAACTCCCTCAAGGAGTTTACCGTCTAAATGTGGAGACATGGAGACACATGAAATGGAGAAAATACTTAGCTGTATTCATTCATTCATTCATCCACTCAGTCATTCATTCTTTATGGTGTACCTGCCATGGATCAAGGCTTTGGGAATATACAGCAGTCAACAAAACAGCAAAATGCCCCTCCCTCTTGGAGCTTAAATTTTAATGGAGTGAGATAGGCAAAAAAGACATAAGTAAATATATATACAATATTACAAAGTCATAAGTGCTATGAAGAAAAATAGGCAGGGAAGTGGGTGGGGGATAGCTTCGGATAAGTAGTATGTTTAAATAGGCTGGTCAGGGAGAGCCTCACTGAGGCGACACTTGGGTAAGATCTGTAGGTGGAGAGGGAGGAGGCCTGTGGATATCTGAGGAAACAATGTTGCAGGTGTAGGGAACAGTGAATGCAAGGGCCTGGCATATTTGAGGAATAGAGAAGGGGCCACTGTGCCTGGACTGCAGTGAGAAAAGGGGTGAAGAATAAGGGATGAAGTCATACAGGAGGTGGTGAAGGGACCAGGTTTGTGGGATCCAGTGGACACTTAGCATGACTTGAGCTTTAACAAGCATGGTCTGGGAAGCTTTTGGAGGGTTTTGAACAGAATAGTGTGATTTGCCTGTCTTTTAACAAGGTCACTCTGACTCCAGGGCTGGAAATAGATAGAAGGGGGCGAGAGCAGAGAGAGGAGGCCAGTTGAGTTTTGCAAGCCCAGGCAGGAGGTGATGGTGGCTTGGAACAGATGGCGTCAGTAGAATTAGCGAGAGTGACTGGATTCCAAATGTATTTTGAAGGAACAGCTGGAAGGTGTGTGAAGAAAGCAAGTGAGGGGACTTCCCCGGTGGCACAGTGGTTAAGAATCTGCCTGCCAATGCAGGGGACACAGGTTCAAGCCCTGGTCCAGGAAGATCCCACATGCTGCAGAGCAAATCAGCCTGTGAGCCACAATTACTGAGCCCACGTGCCACAACTACTGAAGCCTGTACGCCTAGAGCCCATGTTCCGCAACAAGAGAAGCCACCGCAATGAGAAGCCCGCGCACCGCAATGAAGAGTAGCCCCCGCTCGCCGCAACTAGAGAAAGCCCACGTGCAGCAACGAAGACCCAATGCACCCCAAAATAAATAAATACATTTATAAAAAAAAAAAAAAGAAAGCAAGTGAGGAGTCATGGGTGACTCTAAGGTTTTTGATCAGAGCAGCTAGAGTTGTCCTTTCTTAGGAGGGGAAGTCTGCAAGAGAAACAGGCTTAGATGAACCAACTGCTTCAGATAAAAGTGCCCTGGACGTTCAAAGGTGACAGCCACCATTGTTAACAGGAGGGAGCAATGAGGGCTTGGCAGGCCCAGGAGGGCTGAGTATGAAGGAAGGCTGTGTTCTGACAGGTGGGGACAGTATTCCTGGGTGGGAGCAGCAAAAGAGGGTGGGAGGTCACGCTCTCCTAAAGTACATAGTACAAGGAGGTTGGTGGTTTCCGCAGTTTGGGCAGTTGGGGGAGTTCAAGGCTGACATTTTCTGAGCCCTGAATATGTGCCAGCCCTATCCTGTTTCTCACATCTTAGCTCACTTTGCCTTCACTTGCGCCCTTTATGGGAGGAGCTATCAGACCCCATTTTACAGGTGAGGTCTTCCCTGACCACAGCAGCTCTCACTGTCTCCATTCCTCTCTGAACCCACCTGCTGCCACCTTGCTTTATTTTTCTTTATATCACTTTAACATTTGCCTGATATTGTATGGCTTATCTAGTTGTTTATTTCTCCTCTAGTAGAAAAGAAGCTCCATAAAGGAAGGGACTCTGTTTTATTCACTGCTGTATCCTCTGTGTCTAAAATATTGCCTGGCACATGGCAGAGAGTCAATAAGAATTTGTCAATTGAAAGAATGACTTGGGTTGAAAAACAATAAAGGGTATAATAAAGCTTTACATAATAAAAAAACAATAAAATTTCTATAGCTATACCGTTTCACTTTGTGTTCAGAATTTTAGGAAAGTTTGTTTCTTTTATTTAAGATGAATCAAAAATCCAATTAAAGCCTAAGAAACAGATTTATGTTTATATAAGCACACATACTTTTTGTATATAATAATTATTCTCTTTATTTAAATTTATTGAATCGATTATTTTGGAATATTTTCCAAATTATCCATGTACAGTAGGGTTTTATTTTGTGTTTTCATTTTTTTCCTACATTGAGTAGAAAGTAAATCAAGGTTTGGGCAGTTGTGTTCTGTAAGTCTGACTTCATATATTTTTAGGGTATTGTATTATTAGCCTAGGGAAAATTATCCAGATATTTGCCAGATCTTCTTTTCAGGGCACCCTCTGTAGATATATTTTACGATCATTAAAATGTATTTTAGATTCAATTTAAATAGCTATCATTTATTGAAGACCTTTTATGTACCAAGCACAATATGTTGTTTTACTTAATCATCTTATTTTGAAAATAGCTGTATTGTTGTTGTGAAAAAAAATTAAATAAATAAAAGATGACCAGTATGACCAGTAAAATATTCAATCAAAACTAAAAAAGAAAAAAGTAAAAATGATCTCAAATCTATTTACTTTTCAGAACAGCTCCATGAAATAAATATTCTTGGCCCCATTTTATAGATGAGGAAACAAGCTAGAGAGGATACTAAGATACTCCAGCTGGAAGAGGCAGTGTTGCACTGGACCCCCAGGTGGCTCAGACGTGAGGAGCCAGCCTTAGCCGATACCTGATATTGCTCTTTGTGCCTTCATTGTACTTACTTGGCAGAGGTATGGGTTTTTGATGAATTGGTCTGAAAGGAAGAATTTCAGATTAATTAAAGGGCAAAGCACAAGATGAATAAGTTTGACTTTTTGCTTGCAACTGAAGATACTCAGAACAGGTGCATCACAAAGGATCAATAGGAATGGCCAATAACACATATCTAAAGATAGGAGAGGCACCAAAACCTTCAAGATAAGTAAAATTGTTCCCTTTAATTTTATAAAAAGAGGAGACTTGACTAGTGTTATTTTTTAGTTAAGTCCAATAATTAACCCAAATATTAGTTCAGTCTCTGTAATTCTAAGCAGTTTTTTTAAAGTTGTTACCTACTTAACACCTTTTTAAATTTCATCGCAAAGCAATGAAATATTAAATCTTTACCAATCACAACAAGCCAGTGCTTCTGTGCAGTATAACAATGCAGCTGTTAAGGAAACTTTATTTTTTTTGGCTGCACCACACGGCATGTGGGATCTTAGTTCCCCGACCAGGGATTGAACCCATGGTCCCTGTAATGGAAGTGTGGAGTCCTAACCACTGGACTGCCAGGGAAGTCCCAAGGAAACTTATTTTTAAAGGAAAGAATTCTTACTTCTGGGCAGGAGGAGGAAAAACTTGTGACTGCATATTTTCTTGTCTGTGACTAGACCCTCGGTGGCGTTCAGCAGGTATAGGTTTTTCTGCATTAAGAAAATTATCATAGTAGGATTAAGGTGAAATGTCTGTCCCCATGCCCAAACCCAGAAACATCAACCAAGAGGAACCAGATTTGGTCACATGTCTTCTCATGAGCATGTCTTTCACCAGGATGTCATCCCTTTTTGCACCTGTCAGTGTGGTCATGTGTCTGAGCTATTAAGACCAGGACTCCTACTCAGCAGTGTTACAAGCACACCCTACCACCTCTGCATTCACCTCTTGGCAATGTACAAATACATGGGGACTGAACCTGTGGAATCTGGACCTTTAGGTGTGTGATTACAAGTAAAAGCCAGAAGATGTACAAGCTTTGGCCACCCCTGATTTCTATGTGGCCTCCACATAGGTGTTACAACACCCTGGTGTGTCTTCATTAGTCATAAGACATGGTATAAGTAATTTCTTACTGATAAGAAGTAAAATATCAGCGTTTGCGAATGATCTACTTTTTTGAAAAATTAATTGAGCAAATTCAAGGTTATCCCTATAATAACGTTAAATCTCACTTGCATTTCACTCTTTTCCTGAGTGAGAGAGGAAAGGGTGGCGTTATAGTTTGCAGGGAAATGTGCATAACCTGAAATCTAAGAAGTTTATGTTGAAGAACATTTATTGCTGAACCACTAATAAAAGTGATTATAAATTATTGTAATGCTTTATTCTCCCTCGAATTTCATCTAGGGTGTGTTAAAATCTGGGTATGTCCAAAGGTCTGTCTCCTGCATGGAAGAAAGTTTGAGAACTACTGATCTCCCATTAGAGGAACCCAAAATAAATAAAAGCAGTAAGAACTCAAAGATTCACATAAATGATGATGGACTTCAGGGTTTCTTGAGGTGCAGAGAAATTCAGAAGCTTTGAATCTCTGAAGATTGTTTCAAGTTTGTGTCAAGTTACTTCGAGCTGCCACGTGAGATGTTTTGTTCATGACTTTACAACATGGTAATTTCAGGAGAAACAATGAACACTTTGGTTCCCCACGACCTGATGAGCTTTGACCACCCCTGCTTTTGCCCTCGTCCTCCAGGAGGCTTCCTTCCTAGGTCAGAAGAGGCCGCTCACCCGCTTTGGGTTTGGATGGCCATTGCCTCTACTCTTGAAATGAGAGACCACGCTCCTGCACTGGGAGCCCTTTGGGAATGAGGACACCCGAGCCGCATGGGACATGCCAAGAGCCTGTTCTCTGATGGTCTTCAGAAGCTTCTGAAGCCATGAAATTTGCACAGGGTTGTACTTACTTCCTACAGAGGCTCACCCTAACGCTCCATTATCACTCCAAGCTCCCTGCTCAACAGGCATGGAAGACTGTAAGGAATGGAAGGACAGCAAGGCAAAAGCATCAGGAAAGGCAGAAGAAAGCAAGACACAGGAAGGGAGCGGTACCTCAGGAACAGGCTGGGAGAGAGATGTGGGAAATGATGTAAAAAAACTCAACAGAGCAGTCAAAGCAGACAGGTGAGTTGTAATGCACATTCAGAAAATGTCTACCGTCCATTGTGAGACCAGGTGTGCCCACATTAACTCAGGAAATGGTGAGCTTTTAACATTGGGTACCTTCAAGATTGGAATTAGACGGGTGCAGGATTTTAATTTCTATATAGTGTTTTAAGTGTTGAGCTTATGGATGATTCTTCTTTCTGTTTTTTTTCTCCCCAGTATTTTTCAAATACAAATATTTTTTTAAATGGTAAAGTTCTAATAAAAAGTATACATAAGGGTTTTAGGTTATGATAAAACGACGTAAGGGAAGCATTTGAAGATGTACTAAGATAGATGTTTGAACTCAGGAAACATTATTTTGAAAACTTAGCACAAGAACTTGTTCGAACAAACAGGTTTTTAAAAATTCATTACCTTAACTTAGCCATTAATTCTAAGATACGTGACTGGCTCTAAATAAGTCTTCACACCTATGTAACACTGTGACACTGTTTCTGGCAAGTCATATCTGTCTACAAACAGGCAGGTTTTGGGCATGTAGACTGTGGCCTGCCCCAAAGGTGCAGCCTGGCAAGCTCAGGTCCTGATCAGCTTTGCTACTCACTACTCATGGCAAAGTAAAGACTGTTCTGTTTAGAAAATTGAGTTTTATGTTCACAGTTGCCTTATGAATAATTAAAGAAATTTAGAAATACATTTGTATACAAATCCTTAATCAAAATAACTTTCAGAGGACATGCTCATCTGTCAAAGTAAAATAGGCTTACCTTCACAAACACTTGAGGCATTCTGTTGAGAGACAACTGGAGTCTATTTAAAAAAAAAAGAAAGGCAAGGATCTTCAATACAGGGGTATGTGGAAATAAAAGTCAAAGCAATATTATTAAAATAAATACTGGGGGAGAACATTTCTTTGATGCGTAGCTTTTCTTCCAGTCACAAGACCAACAATTAAAAACACACAGTCCCCCAGCCCACTTTTGCATTAAGTGACAATGGACTGGAAGTGTGGAAAGGAGCGGTGTCATCCTGGCCTCCCCACTCTGTCAACAGGGTTGGTGGATACCATGACCCCCAGCAGCTGCTGGGCAGTAGTGCTTATGCAGTGGAAATCTGGCATCTGGCTTTGGTCTCAGGGCCCCACCATCTTGGTGTTTGTAAGGGACTGTAGATGGCAGGCTACAGTACAGATAACAGGTCAAAGTGGGCTTCCTCGAATAGTGGGCTGGCCCAGGTTCCCCACGTTCTGCCCAGAAGTTGAGTGTACTCAGGCCTTTGTGCCTGATATGCGGTTGTCAGTCATTAGTTCCCAGGCCAGCGGGTGGGAAGCAGACACAGGGGAAGACAAAGGTCTTGGGACGCAGGGAGCCTGACCGCTGATCGGCCGTTCACATTCAGTGAAGCCGCCGGGTTCAGGGAGGATGTGAGCCTCCCATGCAGCACCTTCCCTCCCAAGTGAGGATCCCAAGTTTCTCTTGGACCATCTGGGCAGCAACATGATTGCTGTGTTCACCTTAGCGGAAAAAGCATCATCAACTTTAAATAAGTGGACAAGAATAAACATTGCGGGAAACCTGAAGCACATTTAAATGCAGAATTAACTCACCGTCTTCAGTGGCGTAGCTGTTTTTTTCCTGGGGGATGAAAAGAGATTGGCTTTGTTAAAACACAACAAAGATAAAGAGGAGCTGAGGACTTATCATTTTACTCTCAAATCTAAACTAGAATAATGAAAGTGATACAAGTGTGTAGGAAGACTATCCTTGAAGGGAAGAGAGGGATGAAAGCAGGATTTAGCCATGATCCTTCTAGCCTCAGATGGGATCTGCTGACAGATGGCAAAGGGGTTAATGGGGATAAACAGGAGCACCAGTTGCCAGGGAATCAGGATAACTGAGCTCTTGTTCCAGTTCTGCTACTGATTACCCTGTGACCTCAGGCCTGTTTCTCTCAGCTGTGAGGGCCAGTCTGAACTTTAGTTTCTTCATCTGTAAAATGAGGACCAGAATCAGCGTTTTCAAAGTGTGTATGTAGAGCCGTCCCTTCCCCCAGCAGCACCCCAGGGCTACTGTCTGGGGAAGGAGGGTGGAGACATGAGGGTGGCCAAGCAGGTACATTTGTAGCCAGCACCTCCCCACGCCAATGTTCCCCCTGCTTCAGGTGACTCTTCTCTACTAGACGTCTGCCTAGAATTTCATTCCAAACATATAAACCCAAGACCGACACAACACAAGTTGGAAACCCACTCTGATCTCTGGTCCTGAAGGTGCTTGCCTGGCCTAACGTACTGGTCTGTCTTAGTTCAGTAGAGATTGGACTCTAATATTGCTAACGCTCTCTAATTCTCTTCCATGTTTATTTTGAACACTGGCTTTCTCTCTATCTCTCACTTTGTTTTGGCTGAGAGCTGGGAGATTGGGGGAAGAATACTAACAATTCCCAAGTGCCTCTAAGACGCCTGGCACTGGGTTAGGCTCTTCACATATTTTTTAAACCTCACACTGTTCTTTTTAAATGGGTGTTTTTATTACATTTTAGAGATTTGGAGACTAAGTAACTTGCCTGAAGTGATAAACCTAAGGCAAGAGAGAAGTGTGCAGCGTTTTGTTTAATAAACCCCTGAAATGGAGAATTTCTTTGCTTTACTCAGAGGCAGAATTAAGGCTATAACCATGCAGGCTTGCTTTGGACAGATTTAAATGTGCTTTTAAAATAACCTATTGAGCCAATATGAAATTATGGGGTCACTGTGATATTAACACGTTACATTCACCCAATATCTTACAAAGCTCTTCTAAGTTCAATGAGAAAGAATGACTCTCTCATCTCCCTTTTGAAAGGAACCTTGGCAGTGTTGCTTTGATTGAACACCCAGTGCATGCTGCTCTGTGTACACATTTGTTTGCAGATCACTAACTACTTGGAAGAGAAACTGAGGAGTAGGAAGTAGGGATGAAACCTGCTGGTGGGTCTTAAAATTATTCAGGTGCTGGAGCTTGTGTCTTGTGGAACACAAGTCAGTGAGCTCAAGATTTAGCTAGAAGTTTATGGGAGGAAAGACTACTAGTTTTTGATGTCAGCAGGAACACCCCTAGTCCAACTTGAAGCATGCATGGGTGTGGAGAAGACCAGGGCAATAGGGTTTCATTTCCACACTCTTCAGTAACACACCTATTGTAATGTTAGGTGCACCTGCATATGAGCTTGGGCAGGTATGCTCTTCTGAATGGAAACAGCAGGAAAACACCCCACTCTGGCCCCCAGATTCTCAGGCAGGACTCCTTTGTGGATTCCAGGCAGCTCTGCTCACAGCAGTGATGGAGACCATACACTGAATTCACAGAGTCGCTTCTCTGCAACAGGAACTTACCCAGCCCTGGGCAGTGGGGATGGCGCAGCAGGTGAAGAGGTTGACTTAGAGTCCCAGGCCCCGCTCTTTCGACCTGCACAGACATATACACAGGTTAGTCTCTAGCCCTGAGCTGAGGCTGATGGTCACAGTGAGCTGGCCTTGCTGGCAGGCTCAGAAATACATGCACGTTTTTTCTTACTTTCAGCTAAGCATATATAAGTAGTTACATTGAAGTTTTGGGGGAAAACCTATAGGCAAAGGTGATGAAACATTTTATAAATGCCAATTTATAAGCTCAGAACTAGGATGTTATTTAGGAACTCCATCTAAACATTGCTAAATGACCTTCTCATTTCCCCCATGGGACAAGTTCAGAGCCCCTGATTCTGTGGGCTCAATAAGAGCTCACAAGGGTTCCTATGGAAGGGACCTAAGAGCCCACACTTGTATCCATATGCACTGCACAAATGTGCACAACAGCAGTGCCTAGAGACAGAGGGGCACAGACCCACCACTCCTGATCACACCTATAGACACTGCTCGTTCCTAACCACATTTACACAGTACACAAACCTAACCTCACATTTGGAGAACACTCATTCATTCATTCATCTCTGAGTTCTTAGGGCCTTTGCTCATTGCAGAAATAGACAAATGGAGAGAAGCAGCAAGCTATTACCCAAATCTCATCTTCTGAAGTCACAGAAGGGACCCAGAGGGCCTTGTCCACCGCGCCCATTTCCCCTCCCTCTACCTGAAGATAGAAGCCAGAGCATCATTATGAGGGAAGAAGGTGAGAGACAGGCAGAGATTCACTGCTGAGATAGGGAGCAGGCCTGGAGGGGGAGAGGCCAGAGCTAAGCCAGCTCCCCTCAGCGCGTCCCAGCTGCCTCCTCTCAGGCTGATACCGCCTGCCTGGACATTACTGCTCAGTGAGATAAAGGCTCTCTACTGAATTAAATTGAACTGAATAAATGTTTTAATTAAGAACTTACTACATTTGTAAGTCCACAATTCCTAATGGACTTAAAGGGGATACTCTGTACATATAGGTTGGACTTGCCCACAGTATGTATTGTTTGAGTTTGCAAGATAAAGCACACATAAGTAAACACTCAGGTAATAATCTATTACCAAGAATTATTGAGAACCTGCTATGTGTAAAGCCCTTGGAGGCATTGTGTTAGGGACTGTGGAAGAACTGAAGAAGTAGACATAGGCTTCTGCCCTCTCAAAATTTATAACAGGAGAAGACACATGCACCCCCATGCCACCTCATCTGTCAGGACCACCTATTCCAAACACAAAAAAAGGGAAAAAGTCCTCGAAAAGTATTAAATGCAGAGATCATAAAGTTCATTCTCATGTACTTGACTAGAGAGAGGCCTTCAGGCTCTCACTCGGAGCCCATTTACTCTTTCTACACATAGTCCTTACATAGGGCTAATTTCCATAAGCATTCACCAGTGGCATCTGGTGAAGGAACGGCCCCTCCCATGTAACCCTTACTTAGATGTAAGCTGACCCGGATGGGATTTTTTTTTTTTTTTTTTTTTTTGCCGTACGCGGGCCTCTCACTGTTGTGGCCTCTTCCGTTGCAGAGCACAGGCTCCGGACGTGCAGGCTCAGCGGCCATGGCTCACGGGCCCAGCCGCTCTGTGGCATGTGGGATCTTCCTGGACCGGGGCACGAACCCATGTCTCCTGCATCGGCAGGCGGACTCTCAACCGGATGGGATTTTTAAAAACATTTTGAGAAAGAAACTACATATGGAATTTTTAACATTTCCTCCGACAATAAATGGAAATGTCATCTGAATATGTAGTAGTATGAGTCTAACTGTGTTTTATTAGCAAGGGTATCAAGTTGATATTGTTCTTCACATTCTCAATACTTAAGATTCACATTGTGAAAATACACTTGGCTACTCATAGTTGTTGATAGAAAGTTTCAGGGAAGAGAAAAAAAACCCTCGTCTGAAAAATAAGGAAGCAGAAAGAAGGTCTAAGTCAGAATTTCCTCCCGGGGGTCCCCTCTCTTTTCACCAAGGGCTCACTTGGCCTGGGCATGTTATTGTTGTCATATCTACTGCCTGGCTTCTTTACTAAGCTTCCCTTTCCTTCATATCTGCAAACAGTCGGCCAACGTCTTCCTTTCCCCTTCCCTCCTCGTAAATAACTTCTGCAATCAGAGGAGAGGGAGGGACATGCTGGCTGTCCTCTGTGGTGGTGGAGTCCAGTACAAGCTCTGGTTTTGCAGCAGGAAGACAGGGTTCTAGTTATTTCTCTGCCACCAAACTGGCTGTGTGACCTCTTACGAGCCACTATGCCTCAGTTTCCCCCTCTGTGAGATGGGGATGCCACTAGCTACTTTATCTAACACAGAGTTACTGTGATTAGGTAATAAGGTAACTTTGAACATGTAAAGAAGTAGCCAAATATAAAGTAATATTGCTGGAAAGGGACTGAAAGTTTAGAGGGTCAAAAATGTTATGCTAAGTGAAAGGAGTGAGATGGAAAAGACTGCATATTATATGACTCCATCTATATGAATGTTTGGAAAAGGCAACTCTATAGCAACAGAAAGCAGATCAGGGTTACCCAGGGCTGAGGATGGGAACAGCACTGACCACAAATGAGCATAATGGCTCTTTTGGAGTTGGGGTAGGCCCAGAAAGTTTCTAAAACTGGATTGTAGTGCTGGTTACAAAACTCTATAAATGTAATGATTTACAAAAAACATTGAATTATACATGTAAAATGAGTGAGTTTTATGATACATAAGTTATAGCTCATAAAGGATCTCAGTAAATATGATTATTGTTATTTTCATTTTCTCATCTTGTTATCAACCACGGCAGTATCTCTAGGTGCCGGGCACTGTGCCAGTTACTTCACATGTGCCACTTACTTCACATGTGCCACTTCTAAGCCTCACATAACATAAAGGGGAGCAAACAGAGGCTCAGAGAGGTTAACGGGCAGGGCCAGGGTTGGAAAGCAAGGCCATTCAAGTTGAAAGCCTAGGCAGGCAGTGTCCTCTCTAGCCAATATCTCATAATGTTACTCTGGGGCATGATTTGGCATGTCAGATTCACTTGCTGCTTCTCCCTTATGTGGGGAAATATTAGTGAAACAGAGGGCTGCTTTTGTGAATGCCCACGGGAGGATGGAGAGTTACTCCTCGTAGGCCAGTGGTCCTCTCTGCCACCCTGGCTGAAGTCAGACCCCGGGTCATGGCTGGGGTAGGACAACACTGTACCCTTCTCATTGCCAGGATCCCTGCTTCCTGGCCAAGCCGAATTCTTGGTTGGAAAGCTCCAAGGGAGAAACTGGGGATGCAATAGAGGGAGATGTGTCCAAAAGCATACTAATAAAAGAGAAAAATCATCTTTGTTTAAATCATAGGGAGCAAAAAGTTATGTTAAGGTTTGATTTAACAGCACAGGCCTTGCACAAGCTGGTGCTTACCGAAGTTTCTTAACTTGGAAAACAATTTACCCTTACTTTTTCCTTCTATCATGTATATTTTATGCATCATCCTCTTTTCAGTTTTGCATACAGTGGTGGTAGGTTTCCTTATTCTTAATGATCTCAGTGTTGACATTGTAAGCCCTTGGGATTTAACTCTCTTTTAGCTGTTATAGACACCCTATTACCATTAGTGGGGCTTGCATACGAGCCGAAGCATCCCTTACTCTCAGGTACTATATGAACTCTTACAAAATACATAAAAGAGATTTAATTTAACAACTTAAGAATAATTTGGGCTATGGGTAAAATTCTGCTTGCATATTAGCAGGGAACTGTAAATTCCGAAACTCCTCCCCTATTTTAAGAAATAAAGAGATAGAATACTTTAAAAATGCTGTTTACTTAGAGCAAGCTCAGAAATACACGCTCTGTCTACCCTTTTCTGACAAAAGCTACAAATTAGCCAGAGGTTGCGCTGCCTTCTTCTAAATGCTCATTTAGAGATAAATCACAATGGACTTCAGTCTTTCAGTTTGTTTAGACCAGTGCTTCTTAACTTGGAGTGATTTTGTCCCCCTCCTCCAGGGACTTTCTGCAATGACTGGAGACCTCTTTGCCTATCACTACTGGGGAGGGGGGTGCCTAGTGGCATCTAGTGGGCAGAGGTCCGGGATGCTGCTAAACAGCCTGCGATACACAGGACAGCTCCAACAAAAATCACCTAGCCCCAAATGCCAACTGTGTTGAGGTTGAAAACCCCCGAAATGTAGAGTAAAACGTTATATGGAAAGGAAGAAACACTTCTCTGAGATGTGTACCGGGTGATGTACCAGACTGGTCATGAATCAAGGCAGGTTAAACAAGGGATTCTGAACAATAACAATAATAAATCACAAAGAGCTATCATTTTATGAGTGCGATTCACATCTTTTTACTCATGTAATTCTCACAGTACCCCTAGGCATAGGTGCCATTTTCCCCTTCATTTTTTTCAGGAGAGGAAACTAAGAAATGGAGGGATTACTTAGCTTGCTCAAAGTCTGGCACCTAGTGAGTGAAGACTTGGACCCTCTGGCTTTGGAGTCTGTGCTAACTCCTGCTACTGTACTTCCCAGTATGGAACATGAAGGAGAGGGAGAGCCTACCTCTGCACCTAATTCGCTATGTAATCTGCGGCCAGCACCTTATTAGCCATCAAAGAGCCAAAAGCAACATTAACCAGAGGCAAGTGTCGTGGTGTGGGACTTTAACAGAAACCCCTGACACCTTAACACTTTCATGATGCCTATCAGGGAACTTTCTGAAGGCTTTAAAGACAATGATCAGTTATTTAAAGACACAGGCAAGTAGTCTGATTATTCCTTTTATAAAAATCATCTCTGAAAACTGTACTGTTTGCACACTCAGAAACTCCCTCTAACTGTTCAGGTTTGTTCCCTACCCGCGCCCCACCTCCCTCAAGTTATCTCACTTCCTTCCTCCTCCTGAACTTCCTCCTGTCTATACCCAATAATCATTTAACCAGGAAATTATTTTCTTGTTCAGGTTTTGTTTCTTCATCTGATGCCTCTAGTGATAAAATATAGCTATACTAGGTTAATATAAAACTAATGAATAATAAATCCAGTGGGCTAATGCCTTCATGACGGGGCCATGTGATTCCTTAAAGACAGCCAGAGTTGGGGGACTCAATCGCTCTCTCAACCAACTGACCCATCTACCATTTCAGCACCTACTCTGAGCCAGGTCCTGTCTAGGCCTTGGAAACACAGCTATGAGCAAGACAGGGAGCTGAGAGTCTTATGGGAAAGACAGGCTGATTGGAGTATTGGGTGTGTTTTAGGAAGAAGAGGTCTGTGTAAGGCAAGAAGAGCATTTTAAGATGTAAGCACCAGAGAGCATTAAACTATTACTCTAAAGGAGGGTTTAAGCCTTCATTTATCTGTTTCAGTGAAAGATTTTCTATTCCAGTAATAACAGCCCTTCTGAGTTATCACGTGTCAGGAGTCTCTGTTTCAGTTGGGACCAAAGCAACCTCGCCGTGCCGTTTTAGGTTGGTGTGTTGACATTTGTTCCCAGAAATTAAGATGAGCTGGATAAGATGCCTCTGACCTCCAGTCCCCAAGTATAAAGAGCCTGTGGATTCCGAGGAGGAGGATAAATAAGAACTTGTGAAGAGGGTGAGCAATTGCACAGGAAATGAGTCTAGGAAAAGATTTTTTAAAATACTCTTCTTTCGTTTTCTCTCAAGGAGCACGTCCCTGAAAGCAGAGGTCAGTCTCCCAGTCTCTGTGTTCAGCCTTCAGGTCTGGGAGAGAAGGGAGTGTGTGTTTGTGTGTGTGTGTGTGTGTGTGTGTGTGTGCGTGTGTGTGTTTGGTACAAGGTGGGGGAGAGGAGAAGGAGGGAATGCTGTTGAGGAAGCTCCTGCACCTCTCTGTGCTGTAAAAGGGTTGGGGTATGGGCGCCACTCAGTACTGTGGGCCTCAGTCTGGGGGTTGCCAAACCCTACAGGAGACACCTAGGAACCACTGAGTGTTCATGGTTTGGGTAGGGATGACATGGTAAAAACTAACTTTATAATGGAATGAAGCTAGCAACATTTGGAGGGGGTCAGAAGCTCATCTCAGTGACCGAGGAGAGAGCCTAGAGGCAAGAGTATGGCTAGTGGACTCTGTAAGACAGAAGGTATGAAGTGATAAAGTAAAGAAAGCCTGGTTCAGGTGGCGGCAACTAAAATAGAATAGCAAATTCAGGAAAAAGCAAAGCAGAAGTGGGAAAGAACATGGGCCCTCTGAGACATGGAGCCTGGAGGCTGATGTGTAAAGAGGAATATGGATGCCCGAAGGGTAGGGGTGACGGATACACTGAGCTTGAGGTAGGGGGAAGGTCAACGTGTTCACAAGGGAAGAAAGGTCAAGGTTGGACACCAGAGAGTTATCAGCTTAGACCAGAGAAGTGAAGCCAGAAGAATGGATACACCGGAAAGAAGTGAAAAATACTACTCTACCGAGCACCTACTGTGTGCCAGGCACTGCATTAAGAATTTCCCATTCACAATTTCAGAATTCTCCTGTCTCAGGGCATGGGCTGTTATCTCCATTTACCGATGAGAAAATGTGATGCTTGGAGAGGTGAAGTACAGACCCAAAGTGACACAGTTGATAATGGGGAGCACTGGGATGCCTGGCCCATAACCCAAGCTCTTAACCGCACGACGTTCTGAAGGAAGAGCAGAGGGCTGAGGCTGCACAGTGCAGGCGTCCTCATCAGGGGAGGGGAGAAGGAGGGCAAGCCAGCCAAGTGCCCAGAGAGGTAGGACGAAAAAAAGGACTTGTCTGATAGAGGCGCAGGGGCACGGGGGCGAGGGTCCCCTTACATAGGTGCCCCCAGACAGTGGATGAGCATGAGGAGAAGGCCTCTGTTACCATTTATTAGGACATTTGGAAATACAAGGGATTATTAATATTCGCTCTGAGTTGTTTGTCTTATTTAGAACATATTAAAAATGAAACCCCCAAATGTAGTAATTTCACAATTAAAAAAACAGAAACAAAACCACCAGATCATGTGTACACTCTACCTGAAGCTGTCCCTGGAGGTGAGGCTGGCTTTGAGGAGTTATTTGGCTTGGTTGATCTATTCACCATGGGAGCTGAAACACAAAATCACACCTATATTATAATTATATATATATATATATATATATGTATATATATATACACACACACACACACACACACACACACACACACACACACACACATATATAGTAGATAGTCTACTGAGGGAGATTCACACTTATGGAAAAATGCATTGTGGAAATGATGGGTCAGACCAGAGAATCTGCAAAGAATGGGAGACACAATTAGTAAGCCCACAAGCCATTAAAAGAAACCTTCTCAGAAGAAAAAAACATTTTTAGAATGAATATATTAATGATTAAAGTGAATACTGGCTTGGAATTTCATTTGCCAAACTGGGTGTCTAGGAGATGAAAGAGTTTGGTTTTCTTACCAGGAGATGTGCATTGAACTATCAGTGGAGGGGCCAGATTAATAGCCCCACCTTCCCTGCCACACGTAACACACGTAACACATATCATTCCTCTTGGATTTTGTAGGTTTATGGGGGGGTGGAGGTGGGGGCATTTAATTTGTATTTATTGTTTCACGGTGATGGGTGAATTCAGGAATTCTGGTGGGTCTAGAAGTTGTTGGTGATACTTAGGGCGTGGGAGAGGGCTGCGACGTGATGGCAGTGTAAAAACCGAGTATTGCCACCTTGGAGTCAAGTTTATTAGATGAGTAATGTTACTTGAAGAGGCAGCGTTTATACAGGATTATATTTTCCATAGCGACTATATCCAGAGTGATCATACACTGTTCCACGCCTCATCTGAGGCTGTGTGGCACAGGCTTTTGAAGATAATTTGTTTGTAACTGCGTTTGTTATTTCATGAAGGATTTACAAATGAAATGTTTCTCATGGGCCTGAGATAGCACTCACTTTTAAAGGATTAGAACATAGAGCATATTTTACTCTTTCATTTTTTCAGTCCTCTGCAGAAACTGTTCCTGGTGCAATATTTGTAAGGTCAACATGGTGGCTCATGACTTTGTGAGTATTAGGTTTTATAAGAAATCCATTCTAAGTGAGGAGCTAAAGAGAAGAACTTAGGTGCTTTTATACCTTGAGAAGAGAGTATTAAGTCATGGAAGAGGATGGAGAAAGAAGGGTAAAGGCTATAAAACACAGAGATGGGTTGCTCACTATGCTCTCTGTTCCACTAGCCAAAGAAGGCAAATGCTATGGCCACAGAGGAGAGAGGCCTGGGCACTATCATTTCTGAGCCCCTTAGAGCTTGCTACCAAATGGTCTTGTATGCCTCTATCAACTGCAGAAGTTTTCAGGTGCTTAAAACTACAAACGCTTGCCTTTGTCAGATGGGAGTGAACTGTCTTCTGTGGGATGAATATAGTTTTCATCTTCATCTTCCACAGGGACCACATAATCAGCCTAAAAGAAATAAAGAAATGCTGTATATTCAGAGTTTACTGCATAAGAAGCAGTGATATTTAAAAAAATCTTCTGAGATATAATCCATATACCATTAAATTCCCCTATGTAAAGTGGTTTGGTGATTTGTAGTATATTAACAGAGTGTGCAACCATCACTGCAATCTAGCTTTAGAACATTTCCATCACCCCCAAGAGGAACGCTGCACCCATTAGTCACTCCCATGCATCCCCTCCCCTGACCTAGTCAACCACCAACCTTCTTTCTATCTTTAAGATTTGCCCATTCTGGACATTTTATATAAATGGAATCATACAATATTTCAATACACAGTCTGTCATGACTTCTTTCATTTAGCATAGTAATTTCAAGGTTTAACCACGTTTTAGTACTTCATTCCCTTTTATGGACAAATTATATTCCATTGTATGACTATACCACATTTTACTTATCCATTCATCAGTTGATGGACATTTGGGTTGTTTCTACTTTTTTGGCTATTATGAATAACGTTGTTGTGAACATTCATGTACAAGTTTTGTGTAGATGGACATTTTTCTTGAGAATATACCTAGTGGTGGAATTGCTGGGTCATGTTGTAGCTCTATATTTAATAGTTTGAGGAACTGTTAAATTGTTTTCCAAAGTGGCTGCACAATTTTTCCATTCCCACTGGCAATGTATGAGGGTTCCAATTTCTCCACAAATTCACGAATACTTGTTATTGTCTGTCTTGTTGATTGTAAGCATCCTTGTAGGTGTGAAGTGGTATCTAATTGTGATTTTGATTTGCATTTCCCTTAATGATGTTAGGCATCTTTTCGTCTGCTTATTGGCCATTTGTATATCTTCTTCAGAGAAAAGTCTGTTCAACCCCTTTGCCAACTTCTAATTGGGTTGTTTGTCTTTTTTATTCTTGGATTATAAGAGTTCTTTAAATGTTCTAGATTTAAATCTCTTATCAGATATATAATTTGCAAAAAAATTCTCGCATTCTACATGTTGTCTTTTTACTTTCTTTATGGTATCATTTGCAGCACAAACGTTTTACATTTTAAAGTCAGTTTTATCTACTTTTTTCTTTTGTTGTTTCTGCTTTTGGTATTGTATCTAAGAAACCATTGCCCATCCCAAGGTCATAAAAGTTTATACCTGGGCTTCCCTGGTGGCGTAGTGGTTAAGAATCTGCCTGCCAATGCAGAGGACACGGGTTTGAGTCCCTGGTCTGGGAAGATCCCACATGCCGCAGAGCAACTAAGCCCGTGCGCCACAACTACTGAGCCTACGCTCTAGAGCCTGTGAGCCGCAGCTGCTGCGCCTGTGTGCCACAACTACTGAAGCCTGCGTGCCTAGAGCCCACGCTCCACAACAAGAGAAGCCACCACAATGAGAAGCCCGCGCACTGCAACGAAGAGTAGCCCCGGCTCTCCACAGCTAGAGAAAGGCCGCGCACAACAACGAAGACACAATGTAGCCAAAAATAAATAAATAAAATAAATTTTTAAAATTAAAAAAAAAGATTTATACCTATGTTTTCTTCCAAGAGTTTTATAGTTTTATCTTACATTTAGACCTATGATCCAGTTTTATTTAACTTTTTATATATGGTGTGAGATTGGAGTACAATTTCATTCTTTTGCATGTGTATATACAGTTATCTTAGCACTGTTTGTTTAAAAAACTAATTTTTCCCATTGAATTGTCTTGGCACCTTTGTCAATAATCAAATGACCATAAATATAGGGAGGGAGTGATTTTATAAGAGGTAAATAAAGTAACCAGATCTCAGAAGTGGTTTTTACAACCTGCCTTGGTTGGTTGCCAACATGGGGACTGGGAGAAACAAAAAACAAACATTTATTGAGCGCTTATTGCCAGGTGCTCTTCTAAGTACTTTACATGTGTAATCTCACTTACTCCTTGTAATAACCCAAAAAGGTAGGTACCACTAGTACTATACTATAATACTATACTAAAGTTGTTACCTGCCAAAATAAGCAAATGATCAAGAATCATCATAATCTGTGTCCTAACAAGTTCATCTTCACGTTGCTACAGTGTTTTAATATAAACCCCATTATCCCATGTTCACATCACAAAAAACTGGCTGTAGTTACATGAATAATTGGTCTTTTGAAGCCAGGCAGATTATTCTACTGCCACAACCTACATGCTATTAGAATTCTTCCTCAGTTTTTACAATAGCATGATTAAAATATAGATGATTATTTTAAAAATAATCTTAGATCAACTCCAGTGTTTAGATGTTCAGTACTAAGACACCTGCTATAGGTATATAGGTATATGTTTGCCTTCCCCCAAACTTTAAATGTGAAAAATAGGAGCACCACGGATTCATCTTATTTTCACTTTCCCATTGCCCTTCACCCCATTCCATATCAGGAGTCGCTAAGATGAGCTGTTAAATGCCTACATGAGTTTCTTGCTTAATACAACTCATGTGAACATTTAATAGCTTTACATACATTATTTTACTGTATTATTTCAATGATACCTACTATTAAGTTAGGTATACTTATCCTCATTTTACAGATAAGGAATTTGAGAGCAGTTGAGTAATCTATCCAAGGTCACATAAAATCACAAAACTGATGCCCTGCAAGGACAGGTACTGGGTCTGCTTTGGGCACCAATGAAGCCCTGCCACATTTGTGTTGAATGAAAAGCTGGTCTCTTCTCAGTGGGTACTGGAGAGGTGGCACAGGATAGCTCTTTAGCACCTGGGATCTAGTATCTAATCATCCGATTTCAAATGCTGGCTCTGTCATTTACCTCTGTGACCTTGGACAAGTTCTTCAACCCCTTTGCACCTCATCTGTACCATTTCCTCATCTGTAATGGGGATGATAATAGCACACACTTCCTAGGGTTGCTGTGACGATGTAATGAGATAATACATACAGAGTGCTCGGAACACCACCGACACACAGCACTTGTCAAGTGTTAGCCGCTCTCGTTGTTATAGCACAGATGCTCCTTCCTCCCACCGCCAACTCTCTGATCAGCCTGTACCCCCATATTTTGCCTGTAACCTGTATGGCAGAGCTAAACATTTTCATTTATGCTTCTGTTTGACTTCTTTTCCTGTCTAATGGCTCAGCCAGATCTTAATGTTGGCTTCTTTTTTCTTTTTTAAACCTCTTTCTCATCTTGACTGTCCATCTGCCCATTCCAGAATGTGCCTCCTCCAGACTTCTCCTTTTCCCACTGGTTCAGACTTGCCTGAGCCACCTCCACAAGGCTGCTATTAGCAAAGCTCGGCCTCTCCCCACTGGGGTCCACCGCCAGTTAGTCACAGAAAAGGAGAGCTTCACATAACCCACAGTCTTCATTTGTATTCTGTGTCTGAATTGATATCTTCATATGGATTTGCCGAATGCCGAAAGAATTCGTGGTGAGACCCTAACAGATGGTCTCCCTACCATGTCCCATGCTCAGATTCTCCCGGCCACCCTGTTCTTACCCTGAAAGGGCAGCATCCCCTCTCATACTGACAGACAGACTGAGGATTGACAAACCACACTCATTCTCAGTCTGCTGACTTCCTGACTTTAACTGTCCCTAGAGAGAGGGTCATAAACTCAAATACTTACAGGAGCAGGCGTGGAACAATAATGGGACATGTACAGAGTCAGGGTGTGTGCAAGTCTTATATGAGTGATGGGGATGATGACAAATGGAAACAGGAGCCAGGGATTCACAGCTGAGCTGGAGTATTGCCATGAGGCTCAGCTGCTTTGAGGCCATGGCTCGCCAAGTGTTGACAGGCCCTCAGTCTTCAGGAGAAACTAGGAAACTGGATTTTATAAAGAATCTAGAATATGGTAGAAAGGAATCCAATATATATATGATACATGGAATCCTTCTTTGTGTGAGGCACTGTATTTAGTGATATATATATATATATATATATTCCTTTATTAAATCTTTAAAATAACCTGAAGAGAGGAAAAGCTGAGACTCAGAGAGTTTATCTGACTTGCCTAAGTCACACAACTAGTAAGGGTCAAAGCAGGGATTTGAGCTTGGATGCTGCCTCTATTTTATTTAAAAGTCTCTCTTTTCCATCTCTTCTTGGGCTACAAATTATTCTAAGGTGGAAATGAAGGTCATTTCACAACATGCTCATAAGCTGTAGGTTTTATCATCTACAGGCATTTAAAAACAAGTTACTTCTGGGGCTTCCCTGGTGGTGCAGTGGTTAAGAATCCGCCTGCCAATGCAGGGGACGTGGGTTCGAGCCCTGGTCCAGAAGATCCCACATGCCGCGGCGCAGCTAAACCCGTGCACCACAACTACTGAGCCTGTGCTCTAGAGCCCGCAAGCCACAACTACTGAGCCCGTGTGCCACAACTACTGCAGCCCACGTGCCTAGAGCCTGTGCTCTGCATCAAGAGAAGCCACCGCAATAAGTAGCCGTGCACTGCAACGAAGAGTAGCCCCCGCTCTCCACAACTAGAGAAAGCCCACGCGCAGTAACAAAGACCCAACGCAGCCAAAAATAAATAAATAAATAAATAAATTTATAAAAACAAGTTACTTCTTCGAGAAGCTGCAGTAGGATTATGTCTGGTGATGGTTAAGAGTTGCCTTTAATGTTATTTTCTTTCTCAGACTGTTACACTTGTAGGGTTGTTCTAATGGCTAAGTTTGAGGGCTTGTCTTTGACTCTATTTAAAATACAAGTACATCTGGGAGCCATAACATATTAGGCTTTATCAGTCATTCCTGCAATAGCCTGAATGTGTTTACCTGTTCATTTTTAAATTGGAACAATTCCATATGGAATAAGACGTGAAAATCTAGGTGCTGGCAGAAGGGAGATTGATGACATAAACCTAGAGTTGGGTCCTGGACAATCGGCAAAGATGGTCCCTGGATACCCAGGGCTGGGGAGAGGGAGTGAGAAGCAAGAGCTGCGGAGGGAAGTGAGAGTTGAGCTCCTCCACGGGTTGTGCAGGGTCTTCTTACAGACTAGGGGTCTCCAGTGTATGTCCCACTGCACCCCTCTGCATTTTAGAGGAGGAGGGTGGAGGATCAGAGAGAAAAGAAGGTGGGGGAAAGAAAATGAGGACAGGGAGAGAAGCAATGGAGAATAAAGAGGGAAATATATTATGGAGGAAAGAGAGGTTTGCAGGAAACTGAGGGAATTTGCAGGAAACCGAGGGATTCTTTCTCGAAGCAATAATTAGAGGGCACAGCTCCAGTATGGATATATATGCCTGTAGTAAATGAAAGTGCTTAAAATAAGACCATATATGCCATTTTTAAAGAAAACATCCTTTCAACATAACGGTGGAGAATTAGAGGGGGCAGGGTGGCTAGTGCTCGCCAGAGAGCAGGGCCTGGAGGAAGGAAGACACGCCTGAGGCCACACTCTCCTGCCCCTCCCCCTATCCGGCCCACATCCTGCCTTCCACTTGGTCTGGGCAGTCTTCTGGACAGATTTACTTTACCTCATCCTCAAGGAGCTCTTTGGGTCTGGGTGGGACTTGAGGTTTATGCAGAGAAGTCGGGGCTGGCAGAGTAGCGGCCTGCCTTGCCTTTGCCGAAGGCCAGTTGGGTTTACTGGGAAGGGTCTTGCTGAAGGGTGGAGACTGCCTCTGGCTTGACCGATTGTCTTTGAGAGGAAAAACAACAAGAACAACAAAGCATAAGATGAACGGGTTCTGGATCATTCCCTGGGCAGAAGCCACCGAGATCTAGAAAGTATAAAACCCCCAGCATCTATGTAGCCAACACATTATTAACTGGGGCATTCCCTTAAAGGGTAGAATGACACGTTAGGCAAAAATTTCAACTGCCCATTGACTTACATTATAAAAACCAGAAGAATGTCCTCATCAAAAACATCCTCCTAGGGATTGATGGAGACCCACAGACTCAGGTGAGCAGACAGCCCAAACACTCTGCTAAACAGATGGTGACCTTGAGGGGGGCGGTCTCAGGGGGGGCGGTACTCCTCAGTGGTTCACTTTACTCCATGAAGCCTTAAGGGCAGTGATTCTCAATCCTGCCTACACATAGGAACCACCTGGGAGCTTTAAAAAATGCCAAGGCCCCACTCCAGACATGCAGTTTGAACTTCTGGGGAGGGACCTGGTATTATAGGTTTTAAAATTCCCCAGGTTATTCTAAGGTGTATTCAGGGTTGCAACTACTTACCCGGGTGAACCTATACGTTCCTCCTCTTAATGATGTCCTCGAATCATGGGGAAGTCGTGAGTACCCCCTGGCCCAGGACCGTCCTCACCAGGTGTCAGGGAAGGAGTCCAGGCTCTGAAGTCAAGGGACCTGCATTCAGTCCCCTGCTCTCCACCCACCAGCGGCACTCCTTTGGGCTGCTTCTTCATTATGTAACCTCTCTGGCACTCACATTCCTCATTTTTAAAATGAGGATTGTAACTATCCACCTCAGAGAGTTATTGTAGGGATTAGGGAGAAAGCAGCAAGGCAGGAGGAACACTGTGTCTGGCAGAGCCGATGCCTAATATACAGAACCAACCTTACCTGCATAATGTGGTGGAGGGCTTAGGCAACAGGGAGACTACCCGGTTGATCTGGGAGCACACATTCTGACTGATACACTGTAGGAAAATCTTCGCATAGGAATAAGCTGGTGGGTTCCCCTTCCTGGAACCAGCCCAGGCGCTTACCCTGGCTTCCTGTTCCTTCCCTCTGCTATGGCCGGCCCCTAGCTTGGTACAGCTGCCCCTGCCTCTGCCTGGCCCACCCTGCTCTCCTCCCGGCGCCTGCTCCAGCCCTCAGCCCGCGCTTCTGCCTCGTTGAGGGTATGTGGTTAACTTTACACTTGGTGCCTCCTTCTGGTGGCGTAGCTGTGTTCAGGCACAAGGCATTTATCTACTTTACTATGCCTATGACTGTCAGTTTTTGTAGTTTTATTGGCAGCTCTTGGAGTTTACTGAGATTTCTTAATATAAGATTTAAGCCCCTCAGAAGGAGCAAAGCATAGAAGACAGACTTCGGAGAGTATGACCTGGAATGAGCCGCTTAACCGTCCTGAATAGCGGTTTCTTGGTCTGTAAAACGGGCCTGACGCAGCCCCTTCCTTCCCAGGGTTGTTGCGATGATTGAACGAGGTCACAAATTCGGTTGTGGTGTGTGGAGCAGAGAGCGGTGACGGGCACGGGCTTTGGAGGCCGCAAGGCCCGACTTGCATCCCAGCTCTGCCACTTATAAACCTTGGCCCAGTGAGTTCACTCCTCTGAGCCTCACTTTCTTCCTTTGTGATTATCAAGAAGGTGAAGTAGGCCATGACTGTAAAGCACTAAGTTGTAAACTGTAAAAAGCCTGGGAGTCTGCCTGTCTTGCTTGCTGCTTAGCATAGCTCCAGCACATAGTAGGTCCTCAATAGATGTGGCACAAAGCAGGGGCAGGACCTGGTACCCTGTAAGGAGGAAGCTATCCTCAGGGAAAAGGATCACTAAACCCTTTACACGTAGGGATGCTCTGGACGACTCCTAGCCTCACGGGGATCACGTGGACACTCTCCCCTCCTCACCTTGCTAAACTTAGTCACTGTTAGAATGGAACACAGACTTCTTCTTGCGGGGGGCGGGGGGGCATTAAAAGCTACACTCAGGCCTGAAGGCCACACCTAAGACTCGTCCTTTTAATCAATAAGGCTAATTCCAGGCTTAGGGGGCTTCACCCCTATCCCCTCCCCTTGCCCCTCCCCCCAATTAAAACTCCACAGTCCAGACTCAGTGTATCTGTATACACTGAGTGGGGCGGCGGTGGGAGGGATGGAGGAAGGAGGGGCCTTAGCAGACACTGGGATCCCTGAAGGTCATCCTGGTTCCATACAGCCATCTCAAGAGAAATTCCAGAACCTTGTACGCAGGAAGCCAGAAGAGAAGAAGGGACTAATCTTGGGTTGATTTCTCTGGGGACTATCAGGAATTGAGGTGGGGTGGGGAGCCACAGGTTGTGCTTGTTTTATCTTTTGCCTGTTTTCAACATTCCCAGTTTAAGAAGGATACCCCCTCCCTTCCCCAAAGGGCAAGCTTACCAGCGGGGCCTCCAGTGCCTGTGAGTGACCAGATGACCCACATGGAGGTGGTGAGAGTGGGAGGCGCCCACCATCCTGCTACCTTGGCCTGCCCCGCTCCCTGCTGCCCTGAAGGCCGAGCGCCCAAGGTCTGGGTGGGGACTCACCTACGTACTCATCCCTGGTAAAGGGCAGGGCCCGGTGAACTGTCCGAGTCTCCTGCTCGGCGGGTGGTGGCTCGTAGCTGTCGTCCCCAGTCTCCTCGGCCGGCAGCACATACATATCCGAGTCGGAGTGCTCATCTGGGTTTTCATAATCGCTGTCCTGCAAGTACAGATACCATGCTCAGCGCCCCACGCGTGCTTAGGAGGGATGGAGGGACGAGAAAGCAAGGCTGGGAGGGGTCAGCTAAACAGGGTTAGGCAGCTGTTAGCGCCAGCCCTGGGGTTGAAGCCAGGCCTTTTGTCTCCAAAACGTATCACCTGGACTACTATCCTGGGGGAACGCATGGACCTCTAACCCCAAGGGTGGCTGAATTCTGTATGTCTGCAAAGAACAGCCAGAGATAAAATATATTATAAGAAGACAGAAAAAGGACCCAATAAAATAGAATAACCAAATAGGTTTTATTAATCATGAAGGTTGATGGTTGAGGAAAATGTAAGTGTAATAAGAGAGGGTAAGGAGAAGCTCAGGAATACAGACACCTTTGAGGAGATAAGGTTTGTTTGTTTTAAACAGAGCTGGACAGTTGCAGGGACAAGGGCTTCAAATTGACTCAGAGTCCATTCTCTTTCTTTTTGTTTGTTTTTTTAATATAAGTTTTATTTAAGTCCATATTGAAAATACGTTGAGTCAGTCTAAAGTTCCAACAGTTCACAAGGAGGGAAGTCTTCCCAGCCGCTCAGTTCCTCTCCCTAGAGGCAAACAGAGTGACTAGCTTCTTGTGTGTTTTGTTCAGAGATAGTTTATATGTGTAGCACTTATACGTATATTCATATGGAGGAAATACTTGATTCAGGACTTAAGAGGTCTTCTGACCTCTGTGCCCACTGCCCCCTCACACTGCCTGACATGATGCTTGATCCATACATGATTTTCTGATGAATCTATGATGTACCTGCCTTTTGGCCTGTCTCCTTTCCATGGCAATTGTGTAACATTGAGGCAGGTATAGTGTTTCCTTCATTGCTGTATCCTCAGGGCCCATGACAAGGCCAGCACATGATAGGCACCCAGGATGTTTGGGACAAATGAAGGAATCAGTGAGTGAGCACTGTGCTTTCCTCCTCAGTCCGAAGGGAGATGCGGGAGAGGAGAGGAAGAGGGTGAAGAGTGGGATAAGGAAAGAGAAAGGAGGCGGAAAATACAGCTTTTCCCGAGGTGGCTGGAGGAGTGGGGGGAGAGAGAATAAAAGGAGGAAGGAGCCCAAAGGAGGGTGCTTGTCCTTACCCTGGCATGGGGGAGCCAGGAAGGGACAGGGAGAGGGGGGAGGTAAGAAAATTCCTGTAGGGGGGATTTTCCCAAACCCCTAGGTCAGAAATAGCAGATGGGAATATGAAATTAGGCTGAATAAAGTAATGATAATAGTAATGATTATTATTATAACTAGCATTTCTATGCACTGTATACCTCATTGACCCCTCATCACAATCATATGAGATAGTTTTTTTAAAAATCCTATTTTGCATTTGAGGAAACTGAGGCCCAGAGGAGTTGAGTAATTTGAGCCTGCAGTCTGTGCTCTGGAGAAGCCAAAGACTATTTCCAGGCTGGAGGCCTGGAGGTGGAGTGGAAGTGAAAGTGTGGGCCGGGGGGAGGCTTTAACAGGGCAAGACCCTGGCTTCCCAAGCCAGGGACTCTCTTCATCCAGGCCAAGGACCCAATTAGTGCTGTTGCAGCATCCCAGGGAGACGTCAGTAAGAGCACTGAGAAGCAGTTGCTTTAATAGACATTCAGAAAGTGAAAGAACCAGTGGGCAGCCAGACACATGTGCCTGAGTGGGGGACGGTTTGGGCATCCCACTTTGTTTCAGTTTTCATGGAGCAGGGACTGGCTTCCTAGACTTAATTACCTGGAGGCTGAGGATCAGTGTGCATCCCGGGGAGGAGTCTGGAGTCCTTGCAGCCCCTCCGGCACAGCAGTCTGACTGAGAGGACCAGGTTGGCAGAGGTGGCAGAGAAGGTAGAAAAAGAGAGATCCCATGTCAGCTGTTCCTGGAAGCCGTCCTCTGACACTGGGCTGCCTACCAGACTGTGCCCCCATGAGGACCGGACTGAGACTATATATCCAGGGCCCAGCATGGGACCTGCTGCAGGGTAGGTGCACACCCAGCATACTTGGAATGAATGAATGCACTGAGCTGCTGCCTGGGCTCTGAAGGGACTGAGGAGGAGGGGATGGATGCTCAGGAAGGGCTGAACTGGCCCTTCATTTGGAAAGTCTTTTCTGTGGGAGATGCACCACAAGCCCCTCCTACTTCAAGCACAGTAGAATGTGTTGAATGTCTTTTCATCAAGAGAATTCAAAGGGAATCTATTCAAACTTCTGAGAGTTTTAAAAAATCCCCTCCCCCCAAATTATTCTAAATTATGACAAACAAAATTCTTTTGTTAATTAATTAATTAATCCATTCATTCATTCATTCATTCATTCAATACTTGAGGAAGTACAATACTTTGGACAGTCTAATGGGAACTTTGAAGAAGGGAATGTGTAATCAGACAAAAATCTTCTCAAATTGTCCATTCCTTCATTCGTGTAATCAATATTTATTGAGCACCTACTATGTGCCACCCATCATGCTTGACTCAGAGCACAGTCCCTGGCCTCAGAGTGCTTGTATGCTAGCATGGGAGACCAACAGCAAACAAATAGTGAATAATAAATAAGTAAATCATCAAACAGATAAAATAGATATGCTTGGTCATAGATGCACTGAGGGAATGATCGGGTTCCTGAGACAGAGAGCAAAGGGAAGAGGGATTCTGTCTTGGAGAGGGGTGCTGGAAAGGCCTTCCTGGTGAGAAGCAGACACTTAAGCCAAGCCTGAAGTTCAAGAAGGAGCCGACCAAGTGAAGAAGGATGGGGATACTCTGGTTTCTCCTTTCTTCCCCTCTTCCTTCACCTACTCAAGGACCATGAGTCTGAAATCGCTGAGTTAGGCAGGACCTCGACCTGCTGTAGGGACTGAGGGCAGGCCTGTGTGCCTGGGCTGGGATGAGCAACCCCTGCTGAGGGGGTGCAGGGAAGGCTAGACAGGGCTTCAGGGGTCGGATTTCATTAGGTCTGGAGGCTTTAGCAACAAGCCTGGATTTCATTCTATGCACCAAGGGAATCCAATAAGGTAAAAATTGTGAGTGAATGTTCAATCAATCCTTACTATAGCTGGTCCCTTCATTTTGGTTGTTTAACTCTGGGGACACAAGTCATTCCCTCCTCTTCAGGCTGATTTTATTTTGTGTTTGCTAGGTCCCCACCTTGTCTTCTTCCAGCCAGCGAGCTCAGTTTTCTCGGTTGCCCGGGGGATGTTGGTCCAGTGTCTTAACTTTGCTTCCGCTGTGGCCGTGTGTGTGTGTGTGTGTGTGTGTGTGTGTGTGTGTGTGCGTGCGTGTGTGTGTGTGTGTGTGCGCGCGCGCGCGCGCGCGCGCGCGCGTGCGTGTGCCTCCAGCAGGGGGCGCAGCTGCAGTGCTTCTGAGGGATCAGTGCTGCTGGGCCCTGGAAGGCTCTCCATGCCTAAGTGACCCACAGTGAGGCCACCTCACTCCTTCTTTACAAAAATCTTTTCTCTGCAGTTGGAACGGGAGGAACTTCCGTCTCCTGATACTCTGAATAAATTCCAGGTGATGTACACAGTGCAGAGCTGGGCTCAGGCTCAATTCTGGGCACTGGACAGGAGTCCTGGGTTCTCATTCTACTGGGACACTGAGTAATTGAGAGACGGTCGGCAAGTCATTTTCAGGCTCTTGGCCTCAGTTTCCTTATGGGGTATGTGGTTGTGTGGAGGCCCTCTTGGATCCCTTCCAGATATAAAGCTCACAGACTGGAGCAGCCTAACATTCTGCATGAATCTGATATGTGAGGAATAATCATTGTACAGAAAAGTTTTTAGGATGTCTTGTCTCTATAAGATTCAGCCCCAAAGAAAAGTGGCCCCTGGGGCCCTGTGGGTTGCAGAGCCATCTTGAAGGGGTTCACAATTAATTCTGACACACCACTCCAATGGCATCATGGTCAGGGAGAGCCCTCTCCATCTGTGGCCCCCAGAGTCTGTTCATATCCTCTTGGTCACAGCAAGCCCCTTGAGTTTTAAAAGTCTGCTTCTGAGATCTGAGAACCTAGGTTTGAATTTTGGAATTGCAATTACTTAAACTCTCCATGTCTTGGTTTCTTCACCTGTAAAATGGGCAGGGCTGATGTCCAAACTGTTTAACAGGTAATCCAGCCCAGGTACTGACCATGACCTTAAGGAGTGTCCTGGAGACTCCCCGATGGGCCAAGCATTCACTCTTTAGTTTGTTTAGGGCTCCTGGCAGGAACCAAGCAGTTATGGGGCACTGTGGAATTCAGGGCAGAGGCATTTCCCAACTGATTTGGAAATATTCAAGCATTTTAACATCTGTTTTGGCTGTGCTGGTGAGTACTCTGAATACCAGCAGAAAATGGGGATAAGAATGCCTACTCATAGGGCTGTCATGAGGATTACATGAGGGAATAAGTATGAAGCTCCTAGCCTGGCACATGGTGGTGCTAGCTCAAGTCAGCCGCTGTGAGGTTATTGCTGCCCTGCCTATGGGTGGCCCTTCTAGCCCAGCCATCTCCCCTCCATGATGGGCAGCTGACTACCAGCGTGTCATTCAGAAACAAGTCTTTAAAAAGGCCTCCCAGGGGCCCTGGTTGAAATGATACCCTTCTAGTCCCAGGAACAAATACTTACAAAGTCATCTGACCACTGCTCCTCTTCGTCAGCTGGCCTCTCTGAAATGGCATGTGGGAAGCAGAATGCACAAACATAAATCTCAGCTGGCCAGCTCCACCCTGTCCACAAGCACCCCGAACCTGCCTTCTCTGCCCTTGAGCCACCTGCTGCTATCTACGAAGCCTTGAATGGTTATTACAGTCACCTCATGTTCATTCCTTTCAAATCCTTTTCTAGTTTGTTTTTTTAAAGTCAGTTCTCAACAAAAACCACATTCAAAGAAAGATAGACAAGATGAAAAGGCAGAGGGCTATGTACCAGATGAAGGAAAAAAGATAAAACCCCAGAAAAACAGCTAAATGAAATGGAGATAGAAAATTTTCCAGAAAAAGAATTCAGAATAATGATAGTGAAGATGATCCAGGACCTCGGAAAAAGAACGGAGGCAAAGATCGAGAAGATGCAAAAAATGTTTAACAAAGATCTAGAAAATTAAAGAACAAACAAACAGAGATGAACAATACAATAACTGAAATGAAAAATACACTAGAAGGAATCAATAGCAGAATAACTGAAGCAGAAGGACGGATAAGTGACCTGGAAGACAGAATGGTGGAATTCACCGCTGCGGAACAGAATAAAGAAAAAAGAATGGGGCCTCCCTGGTGGCGCAGTTGTTGAAAGTCTGCCTGCCGATGCAGGGGACACAGGTTCGTGCCCCGGTCCGGGAAGATCCCACATGCAGCGGAGCGGCTAGGCCTGTGAGCCATGGCTGCTGAGCCTGCGCGTCCGGAACCTGTGCTCCGCAACGGGAGAGGCCACAACAGTGAGAGGCCCACGAACCGCAAAAAAAAAAAAAAAAAAAAAAAAAAAAGAATGGAAAGAAATGAAGACAGCCTAAGAGACCTCTGGGACAACATTAAACGCAACAACATTCGCATTATAGGGGTCGCAGAAGGAGAAAAGAGAGAAAGGACCCGAGAAAACATTTGAAGAGCTTATAGTTGAAAACTTCCCAAACATGGGAAAGGAAATAGCCACCCAAGTCCAGGAAGTGCAGAGAGTCCCATACAGAATAAACCCAAGGAGAAACACTCTGAGACACATAGTAATCAAATTGGCAAAAATTAAAGACAAAGAAAAATTATTGAAAGCAACAAGGGAAAAATGACAAATAACATAAACTCCCATAAGGTTAACAGCTGATTTCTCAGCAGAAACTCTACAAGCCAGAAGGGAGTGGCATGATATACTTAAAGTGATGAAAGGGAAGAACCTACAACCAAGATTACTCTACCCAGCAAGGATCTCATTCAGATTTGATGGAGAAATCAAAAGCTTTACAGACAAGCAAAAGCTAAGAGATTTAAGCACCACCAAACCAGCTCTACAACAAATGCTAAAGGAACTTCTCTAAGTGGGAAACACAAGAGAGGAAAAAGACATACAAAAACAAACCCCCCAAAATTAAGAAAATGGTCACAGGAACATACATATTGATAATTACCTTAAACGTGAATGGATTAAATGCTCCAACCAAAAAACTCAGGCTTGCTGAATGGATACAAAAACAAGACCCATATATATGCTGTCTACAAGAGACCCACTTCAGACCTAGGGATGCATATAGACTGAAAGAGAAGGGATGGAAAAAGATATTCCATGAAAACGGAAAACAAAAGAAAGCTGGAGTAGCAATACTCATATCAGATAAAATAGACTTTAAAATAAAGAATGTTATAAGAGAAAAGGAAGGACACTATGCAACGATCAAGGGATCAATCCAAGAAGAAGATATAACAATTATAAATATATATGCACCCAACATACAAGCACCTCAACACATAAGGCAACTACCAACAGCTCTAAAAGAGGAAAGCGACAGTAACACAATAACAGTGGGGGACTTTAACACCTCACTTACACCAATGGACAGATCATCCAAAATGAAAATAAATAAGGAAACACAGCTTTAAATGACACAATAGACCAGATAGATTTAATTGATATTTATAGGACATTCCATCAAAAAGCAGCAGATTACACTTTCTACTCAAGTGCGCATGGAACATTCTCCAGGATAGATCACATTTTGGGTCACAAATCAAGCCTCAGTAAATTTTAAAAAATCGAAATCGTATCAAGCATCTTTTCTGACCACAACGTTATGAGATTAGAAATCAATTACAGGGAAAAAACATAAAAAACACAAACACATGGAGGCTAAACAATACATTACTAAATAAAGAGATCACTGAAGAATTCAAGGAGGAAGTCAAAAAATACCTAGAGACAAATGACAATGAAAACACGATGATCCAAAACCTATGGGATGCAGCAAAAGCAATTCTAAGAGGGAAGTTTATAGCTATGCAAGCTTACCTCAAGAAACAAGAAAAATCTCAAATAAACAATCTAATCTTACACCTGAAAGAACTCGAGAAAGAAGAACAAACAAAACCCAAAGTTACCAGAAGGAAAGAAATCATAAAGATCAGAGCAGAAATAAATGAAATAGAAACAAAGAAAACAATAGCAAAGATCGATAAAACTAAAAGCTGGTTCTTTGAGGAGATAAACAAAATTGATAAACCATTAGCCAGACTCATCACGAAAAAGAGAGAGGGGACTCAAATCAATAAAATTAGAAATGAAAAAGGAGAAGTTACAACAGACACTGCAGAAATAAAAGCATCCTAAGAGACTACTACAAGCAACTCTATGCCAATAAAATGGACAACCTGGAAGAAATGGACAAATTCTTAGAAAGGTATAACCTTCCAAGACTGAACCAGGAAGAAGTAGAAAATATGAACAGACCAATCACAAGTAATGAAATTGAAGCTGTGATTAAAAATCTTCCAACAAACAAAAGTCCAGGACCAGATGGCTTCACAGGTGAATTCTCTCAAACATTTAGAGAAGAGCTAACACCCAGCCTTCTCAAACTCTTCCAAAAACTTGCAGAGGAAGGAAAACTCCCTAACTCATTCTATGAGGCCACCATCACCCTGATACCAAAACCAGACAAAGATACTACAAAAAAAGAAAATTACAGACCAATATCACTGATGAATATAGATGCAAAAATCCTCAACAAAATACTAGCCAACAGAATCCAACAACACATTAAAAGGATCATACACCATGATCAAGTGGGATTTACCCCAGGGATGCAAGCGTTCTTCAATATATACAAATCAATCAAAGTGATACACCATATTAACAAATTGAAGAATAAAACCCATATGATCATCTCAATAGATGCAGAAAAAGCTTTTGACAAAATTCAACACCCATTTATGATAAAAACTCTCTAGAAAGTGGGCAGAGATGGAACCTACTTCAACATAATAAAGGCCATATATGACAAACCCACAGCAAACATCATTCTCAATGGTGAAAAACTGAAAGCGTTTCCTCTAAGATCAGGAACAAGACAAGGATGTCCACTCTCACCACTATTATTCAACATAGTTTTGGAAGTCCTAGCCATGGCAATCAGAGAAGAAAAATAAATAAATAGAATACAAATTGGAAAAGAAGAAGTAAAACTGTCACTGTTTGCAGATGACATGATACTCTACATAGAGAATCCTAAAGATGCCACCAGAAAACTGCTAGAGCTAATCAATGAATTTGGTAAAGTTGCAAATACAACTTTAATACAAAAAAACAAAATTAATGCACAGAAATCTCTTGCATTCCTATACACTAATGATGAAAAATCTCAAAGAGAAATTAAGGAAACATTCCCATTTACTATTGCAACAAAAAGAATAAAATACCTAGGAATAAACCTACCCTGGGAGACAAAACACCTGTATGCAGAAAACTGTAAGACACTGATGAAAGAAATTAAAGATGATACTGACAGATGGAGAGATATACCATGTTTTGGGATTGGAAGAATCAATATCGTGAAAATGACTATACTACCCAAAGCAATCTACAGATTCAATGCAATCCCTATCAAATTACCAATGGCATTTTTTACAGAACTAGAACAAAAAATCTGAAAATGTGTATGGAGACACAAAAGACCCCGAATAGCCAAAGCAGTGTTGAGGGAAAACAACGGAGCTGGAGGAATCAGACTCCCTGACTTCAGACTATACTACAAAGCTACAGTAATCAAGACAATATGGCAGTGGCACAAAAAGAAATACAGATCAATGGAACAGGATAGAACTCCCAGAGATAAACCCACGTACATATGGTTGCCTTATTTTTGATAAAGGAGGCAAGAATATACCATGGAGAAAAGACAACCTCTTCAATAAATGGTGCTGGGAAAACTGGACAACTACATGTAAAAGAATTAAATTAGAACACTCCCAAACACCATACACAAAAATAAACTCAAAATGGATTAGAGTCCTAAATGTAAGACTGGGGACTAGAAAACTCTTAGAGGAAAACATAGGAAGAACACTCTGTGACATAAATCACAGCAAGATCATTTTTGATCCACCTCCTAGAGAAATGGAAATAAAAACAAAAATTAAAAAATGGGACCTAATGAAACTTAAAAGCTTTTGCACAGCAAAGGAAACCATAAACAAGATGAAAAGACAACCCTCAGAATGGGAGAAAATATTTGGGAATGAATCAACAGATAAACGATTAGTCTCCAAAATATATAAACAGCTCATGCAGCTCAATATTAAAAAAACAAACAACCCAATCCAAAAATGGGAAGAGACCTAAATAGACAGTTCTCCAAAGAAGACATACAGATGGCCAAGAAGCACGTGAAAAGCTGCTCAACATCACTAATTATTAGAGAAATGAAAATCAAAACTACAATGAGGTATCACTTCACACCAGTTAGAATGGGCATCATCAGAAAATCTACAAACAACAAATGTTGGAGAGGGTGTGGAGAAAAGGAAACCCTCTTTCACTGTTGGTGGGAATGTAAATTGATACAACCACTATGGAGAACAGTATGGAGTTTCCTTAAAGAACTAAAAATAGAATTACCATATGACCCAGAAATCCCACTGCTGGGCATATACCCAGAGACAACCATAATTCAAAAAGACACGTGCACCCCAATGTTCATTGCAGCACTATTAACAATAGCCAGGTCATGGATGCAACCTAAATGCCCACTGACAGACAAATGGACAAAGAAGATGTGGTACTTATATACAATGGAATATTACTCAGCCATGAACGACGTTGGGTCATTTGTTGAGACATGGATGGTCTAGAGACTGTCATACAGAGTGAAGTAAGTGAGAAAGAGAAAAACAAGTATCGTTTATTAACGCATATATGTGGAACCTAGAAAATGGTACAGATGAACCAGTTTGCAGAGCAGAAATTGAGACACAGATGTAGAGAACAAACGTATGGACACCAAGGGGGGAAAGCGGCGTGGGTGGGGGTGGGGGGTGTGATGAATTGGGTGATTAGGATTGACATGTATACACTGATGTGTGTAAAATGGTTGACTAATAAGAAAAAAATTTTGAAAAAAAGAAAATAATGTCAGTTCTCAACGTGTTAAGAAAAGTCTCACTGGGGCAGAGAAATGGTGCATCTGACCCTTATATGTCTTTGTCAAGGGACATTTTTGGGACCTGAGAGTAGCAATCCATACTGTGCTGCTTCCAAGGATTTCTTTGAGTCAATATGTGGATGGTGTAATAGGAAGAGCACTGAACACGGAGTCAGATAGGCCTAAATTCTCAGCCAGGATCTGTTTCTAACTAGTTGGAGAGTAGGCAAGAATATCTAACATCTCTGGGCCTCAATTTTCCAGATCTATAAAATAAAATTCCAGATCTCTAAAAGGGAGTAACTTTTATGATTCTCTCTGGCTCAAATGTTGACTTTCTTATAAAAAATTTTTTTTCTGGTGCTTTGCTACATGCCAGGCAATATTATCAGAGCTTTTTACTCACTTAGCTCTCTCAAAAATCTTATGAGGGAACTGAGGACTAGAAAAAATAAATCATTTGCCAAAGGTCATATAGTAAATGGTAAAACCAAGGGTTGAGCCCTGGAGGTTGATTGACTTCCAAGTGCATGCTCTGAACCCCAGCGCCATGCTGCCTCATTGTCCTTGGGCTCCAGGGTGCAGGCAACGTCTTAGGCTCCACAGGGTGTATAAAAATGGATGTGACAGGTCTTAAGTAGCTTATGATCTTGAAGAATAAAATAGGTCTGGATTATGACAGTCAAGGAGACTATTAGACCCCTTTCCCTCCAAAACATGTGTAGAGTATGAGAAGCTTAGCATCAATCCCATCACATAAACTGACCTTAGAAGCTAAATACAATTCACTCAGCGAGACACAGGTTCAGATGGCAGAGTGGCTCTGATGACTGCACCATAGAGCATTCCATCTACCCTCCCACCCCACTGAGCAGCCACGGCTAGAAGGCCTGGTGGATGGTCCCTGAATCCCCCAGAACCTCAGTGGAAACTTTTCTTGCCATTTCTATCCCCTGCCACAGCAGATCACTGACTCCAGATCCAGGGGGAGTCCACAGAGGCACAAGGAAAAGAATTATGGAGCTGAAGTGGGGGCCAGAAGGAAGTCTTTGGATCAGGGTGGCCAGATTTTAAGCAATGGCATCAACAGCACCCTCTCTAGGGAAAAACATGATGATAGGCTCTAAGAAGGAGCTTCATTCTACAAGTCAAACGTGAGTCAAACTTTGACATTAACAGAAAATAATTCTTATGAAATTATTCTCTGGGTTGACTTATACCAAATTATAGTGTATTCTGATCATTAGGTTTGCCAAGAAACTCTAGAAGAATAGGTGAATAAGTCCTCTTCCCAATATGCCACTACTGGAACAGTGGGGGAATAAATTTCTAATACCTTAAGTTTGGGGATAACTGAAGGTCAAAACATAAGGCAGCAATAGAAACCTTTATAAAATGCTTTTATAAGACACACTTCCCTGCCTTGGTTCACTCCTTTTCTCAGTCAGGCAGGGTCTACTTTCTGATTCGCTGCTGGTGAAAGCAGTTGCAGCCATCGTCTAACTAGTTTTCCTGTCTCCATTATCTTTCCTCTTCGATTCATCCTTCCGACCGTTTCTGATTATTTTCTTAAAATAAAGGTTGGATCATGCTGTTCCTTTCCTCAAGAATCATCAGTGGCTCCCTATGGAATAAAGTCAAGCTTCTGTATCAACACATTCAAACGCCTGAACCTGCTGTCCCTCCACTGTCTCCTCTTGCAGCCGGATCTTCCTTGTTCACGTCTAGTAATACCAGACAGCTGGTTCCTCCATCCTGCACTTTTGATAGTTCTCTGCTCTGCTAGTGCTGCTCCCCCAGCCCATCTTCCTTCTTCCATGGAAATCCCTGTCATCCCTCCTCCATACGGTCTTTCCCAGCCCCTCTGGTCATAACCCATCACCTTCTTCCTCTGAGCCCTCGTAGATGCTGCTGTCCCCTTGTGGCATGTACTTCATTCTTCCCTGTGCTATGACTAAGTTGTTTGTGTCTCTCTGTACCGAAAAGCAAGACCTACTTAATTGATCTTTGGGTCTGGATGGCAGTAGTTCTGCATTAATAAAAGCATAAACTGATAAATGTGTTGAATGGGTGACAATGAGGATAATAATAATAGATTCCATCATTGAATACCTCCTATGTGCTGGGTGCTAAGGGAAGTGTTATAAGTGTATTTCTTCATTTATCCTCAAAACAGTACTATGTGGTAGGTGCCATTATTATCTCTGTTTTACAATCGAGGAAACTGGGGCTAAGGCGCATGTGTCTGAGGCACATGGCTGGTGAGTATGAGGGTTGGATTGGAGGCCAGGCTGTGTTGGCTCCTGCAGCTGAAATCTCATGTGAACCACCTGGCCTTCCACTAAGCATTCAGATAAAACCAAGGAGAAACAAGCATGGCCCAATCCAGGCATTGTGGCTCATCGAGGCAGAAAACAGAGAAAAGCATCATGTGGTCGAGGTTATTTGATTGGCCACCCACCCTCTCCCAGCCACATCCATCTTCTGGTCCCACAGGCAGCTCACTGCGTCACAGTCATAAAGTCACAACCTAGCAAGCCACTGCCCAGACCGAAAAGCGTAACAATCCAAAGTATTAGATCCAAGTAGTGGGTGGTTTTCCAGCATCTCGGGGAGCCTTCCAAAGTGTGCGGGTAGTGGTTTTAGAACCAAGCTCCCTGGGTTCAAATCCTGGCTCTGCTCTTTACCACCTGCTTGGCAATGGACCAGTGCTTTAATTGTTTAAAGCTCAGTTTCCTCGCCTGTAAAACAAGGATAAGAATAGTGCCTGCCTCATGTTTTTATGAGAGTCAAATAATGTAATACATGTGAAATGCTTTGCAAAGCCTGACACCCATTAAGTGCTGTGTTAATGTTATTCACTGTCATCTTAATAAACCCTCAAAACGATACCAATTCTACTTCACTGTAATGGTAACCACGCAGTATGGCTACCACAAAAAGTGGATCCAAGAAAGCCTCTAATGTAGTGAATAAAATTTTCAGGAGGGTAAGTTCAAGTTGAATATAGGCCCAGTGGTATGGGATTGCAGGCCCCTGTGAAGGAGCTGAGTTGCTGGTTGGGCCTCCTTGTCAGGGAAAGGGTCTTCTGTTGTGCTGTGTACCTGGTTTGGGGGTTATCCTCTATTTACTGTGTCATGATCCCATGCTACACATCCTCCCCTTGCCGGGCCCAGGTTTTGCGATTCCTGTGGCCCTCCCACACCTGAGGGCATAGACCTGGCACTATGAGACATGTGAGAATGGCCAGGATGGCTCCATCTCAGCATCTGCTCCAGGCCAAGAAATGCAGGATTTTGAACTTGGGCCCTGGGGTTGGACTGTCTTGCTCAAAATCCTGATTCTCTTATTTTCTAGCAGTGTGACCTTAGGCAACCTGTTAACCTCTGGGCCCCAGTTTTCTCATCACTAAAATGGACATTATTTTTAGCACCTGTATCATAGGATTCTGAGAGAATGAAAATGAAATAGCACATGGAAAGTACTTAGAAGAGTACCTTACATAGAGTAAGGGCCCAGTGAATGATGGTTATTACTATTAATTTACTTTCTCTGTAATTCTCACAGTAACCTAGACATTCTTATCTCCAGGTAAGGAATCTGAGGCTCGGGGAAGTTACAAAACTTTTCTAGGTTCAGTGCTTAGGGGGCAAAGCCAGGATTCCGACCCAGGCCCAAAGGACCTCAAAGACCAAGATCTTCTCACCAAGCCAGCCTCTACAATGGAAATAAAAGACCTAGAGTCTAGAGAAACAATCATGTATCAGAGTGAGGATGATCCAGGGTGGTATAAAATTTCCTGGTGAATGTCCCAGGACCTGATCATAATGCCAGGTGCTGGGAGAGTTTAGAGAAGGGTGCACTGAGTGAGGGTTGAGAGGTTACACAAGGCTGTGTGCCGAAGGAGGGACTGAACTGGGCCTTAAAGGACGAGTGGGGCTTGGGCAGGAGAATGACGATGAAGGAGGGTGTCCCCCTTCCACCCCCAACACAGGGGTTTTTGTATCAGTCCCAGAAGCACGGCTTAGCCAGTGGAGGAAAGGGGCATCCGTAAGGCACAGGTGCGCACAGAATGGCCGAGCTGCACTGGAGAGTCACAGGGAACTACGCCGACAGGTAAACGAAGCTCAATTTGTTGCCACCCAAGGGGATGCTCCAGCCTCAGTGGGCACTGCATGTTCTGGTGACAAGCTGGAGACGGGGGCGCTGACGAGCCTGGTGTCTGAGTAACCCAGGTGTGAAGAGACAGAGGCGGAACCAGACTGGGGGTCTTGGGAAGGGGTAGGGATGGCTGGAAGGACAATAAAGGACTCTGTGTTGAGAGCTTGAGGGAAAGGGTGAAGGAGAGGGTGTGAATTCAGTCCTGGTTGGGGGTCATCAGGAGCACCAGAGACCCTGGGCAGACCTGGTGGCCTCCCAGCCATGGGCATTGAGAGGTGCACTCCACAGCTGCATGCAAACACACAGCCACGCTATGGCCCTGATTCCACTCCAGAAGCAGTGCTCTCGGCCACTGGGCCCTGGGCATTTCCCCTCTTTGTGAGCTGGTGGTGGAATGCAGGAAACCAGTGGGAAGACTTGCGGCAGGATGCAGGAAGCAAAGAAGGAAGCAGGGTAGTCTAGCTGTGCTGGTGGGACAGACACAGGGAAGGAAGAGAAAGCAGAACCACAGAGGCTGCAGGGGAGTCCGTGAGCTGACAGTCCCACTGGACACACCCGAGGGGAAAGAGATGTGACTTAGCGCGGGGAGCTGAGGCCGAAGCCAGATCCAGGCTGGCTAGGGAGGTGATTCGCATCTAAATATTTAACGTCTTAGAAATTCCGCCTGTCTGCATGGTCATTCATCCTTCACAGGGCCCTGCTGATGAGTGTGGGTGTGCCGAAATGGGGGACACAGTACTGGTTTAGTCATCAGCTGGCTGTGTGACCTGGGGCAGTCACTGTACCTCTCTGGTCTCCAGTTATCCCTAACGTGAGAAGCTTGAATTGGGTGATCCTTCCGGACTTTCTAGGTTTTAAAATACCTTTGAGTCCAAGTTTCACTCTTCTAGTCTTGGTTCCATGAGGCAGCACTGATGTTAAATACAGCTCTCCCTGTGCTCAGCTTTGCTGGTACCACCAGTTAGAGGGTAACCAGGGAGACAAAAAATCACATGAATGCTGGCTTCACTAAGGACACCAGGACAGGGGCAAAAGCAGGGTATATTTCACTCTTTTCTAGACAGAGGGTTCTTATGCATAGTCTGTGCTTCTGTGGTGGGCATTTACCCAGCAATCCCTGTCTAAGTATATTTCTTTGCCCTGAGGTCTCCCCGCTTCATCATTGATCCGATCTCTTCCCCAAACGTTATCAGTGGTGGGAGGAGAAGGTGGACATCCTGGGGACATGACAGCCCCTGGCTGTCAGGGCCCTAGGGTACAAGGAGAGAGGCCTTGTTCAGTTCTGACCTCTCAGGGGCTTGCAGAGTGACCAGTGGGGCTTCTGCAGTGACCCCAGAAGACTCTGGGGGCACCACGACTGATCTCCCCTCCCCACCCTCCCTCTCCAGCCAGACCTTAGACTCAAAGATAGAGGAGGCTGTTCAACTCTGAAAGTTCAACAAGCAGGTATTAATGTCAGAGGCTCTGGGGCTTTCAGAATAGTAATTAAGAAATGCCCCAGAAAAGTGTAACCATCCCAGCTTGGGTCAAAGGGAGGAAAAATGGAAGCCTGGGGTGGGTCTTCTTTTTAGTGGCTGCAGTAACCTTGGACAGGTTACTTAATGTTCCTGAAACACATTTTCCTCATTTGTGAAACTGAGATAGTCATTTCTACATAATGTGCTAATGGGAGATTAAATGAGCTAATGTCTGCAAAGAGCTTAGCATAATGCCCAGGACAGAGTAAACACCCAATATGTTTTGGATATCTTCCCTTCCCACAACAAAGCCAGCTGCGCAGGAGTAATACAGTTTGCTCAGTGGACCGTGAGCTCCCTGAGAGCAATGTTCCCTCCTCGGAGACCAAGTAGGGTTGTGAGGTCTGAAGTGAAAGCAACAGGCTGCACCCTGGCCTGACCTGCATCTGTAGGAGGTCCAGGCCTCCATTCTTTGTATAATTCAAGCTTTGTCCTTACACACTCCACTAGAGGGATTGTGGTTACTCTTTTGCTGACCTCTGGGGGGCGCTGGCCCTTTCTATCCTCTGCTCTCTGAAGGTCAGCATCACCAAGGTCAACACACTCTCCAGCTTGGCTTAAAGGGCTTGGGAAGACATTTGCTTCCGGAACTGGAAAGAGGACATAATACCAGCATCCAGCTGAAACAGGTGGGACTGTTTCAGAAGCCTCGGGTGGATCAGATCTGCACAGACCTCCAGGGAGCACTTGATAGGCTTCCTGGGCTCAGGAGGTCTGGTGGGCTAAGGTCTCCAAGCACTGGGGCCTCCAAGATCCTTGAAGATGCTATAGGTTCAGGAGGAACTGTCAGGGTTGGTTTCTGAGGCCCCAGGCTTGCAGCTGCGCAGGGACCCTAAGGCTCAGGTAAAGTAGCTGGAAATGCTCCTGGGACATGAGTTGGGGGGGGGGCAGGGAGTGGCAAAGGGGGTACTAACTGCAGGTGATGATGGTGGTTTTGCCAAAAGGACCTTTCCCAGGGATTGAGTGTAAGAGCAGGGAGATTAAGCAAGGCCGTATTGGTCTGGTGAAACAATAAGATGAATTTTAGAGATTCTGGAACTTCAACAGATTTGTCTTTCAGTTCAGGAGAATCAATAAGGGCAGAGTTGGTGGTTTATAGCAGAGTTTCTCAAACTTAAGATACATTCAAATCCTCTGGAGTTCTTCTTAAAATGCAAATTCTGATCCAGTAGTTCTAGGGTGGAGCAGAGATTTTGCATTTCTAACAAGTTCCCAGGTGATGCTGTTGCTGCCAGGCTAGGAATTACACTTTGAGTAGCAAAGACTTAGAAGACCTGACTGGGCCAGGTTCCTGTGTTCCAAGAGAGATTAAGTACAAATGTACTGATATCAAGACTATTTGGGGGGTTTCAGGGAAGAAAGCAGGTGTCTGAGGTCAAGAAAGGGAACTTCTGAGCATCAAGGAGATTGGAAGAGGCAAAGTTCTAAAGCCAGGGAAGGTTAGGAGAGACTTGCTTCATCACTGGGCCCTGGCTCCCAGGACTTGTGTTTCTGCCAGAGTGTTGAGTATTTGCTTTGGCGGCAACCTAAGAGATCTGGTTCAGCCCTGCATGAGCTAGAAAAGGAGAAAGGAGTGAGTTGTCCAAAGTTACACAGCCATTTAGTGGCTAGGCATTGAAGGACCTTGTACGCAGGCTCAGTAGTTTGCAGTTCTTCTTGTTGATGATGTAGAGCCGTGAAAATATTTAAGCAAGGGTATTTCAGAACAATTCCCTGGTGGAGGTTGAGAGGACCCCGTGGAATTAGGAATTCAGGAGACTACTTAGAGGTTTTTGTTCTAGGACAAGCAAGAGATGACCAGGGTCTGAGCTGTAGCCATGTAAAGAGAGAGGGGCGAAAATATTTGAGGGACACTTAAAAGAGAGAATTAATAAGTTTTAGAGATTAATTTTTTTGTAGAGGTTGAAGGAAGAGGAGGAATCAAGGGTGATCTCCAGTGTGTGTGGGTTAGGCAAAAGGGAGAATAAATCATGAATGCTCCCTGTCCTCTGCCCAAGTAAAAAGTAGAGGAAAAGAAGGGGCCTGGGTGAGAGGATGAGCAAGGAGATAGTTGAGTATGAGGAGGCCATCAGGAGACATCCATCCTGAAGTCAGATAGATCGAATTGCCTCTGACCTCCTAATGTTTGTGTCCAGCATCTCCAGGGCTGCTGGGTCATCTACAAAGTGACAAATGTTCCTCCTAATTCCCCAGGATTCAAATTGAATGTCACCATCTCAGAGAGACCTTCCCTGACTGCTTAAGTTGTTCCCTTACCCCATACTGATTCCCTATCACTGCATCTGCCATGTTCCTTCACAGCAGTTACCATGTTTGGTAATTTGTATTTACCTGTTTATGTTCTGATTTATTACGTGACTCCCCACTAGTCATTAGGCACTTTAAGGTTGAAGACTATATTTTGTTCCTTATTATATATCTAGTACAGTGAGTGTCAAACAGGACACTCGTGTAATATTTGTTGAGTGAATCGAAAACTGTGTGGTATGGCTGAAGCACCTGGAGATGTTTATTCTAGAGAAGAAACCATTCGAAGGACCTCACTTCTTAATTCTATCCTTGAAGTTGCACAGAACAACTCTGTTTCCCCTTTTTTTAATATTTAAAAACTTGCACTGTGTGGCCACCCGGAGAGACTTAGGAAGCCACAGGAAATGGATTGCATCTTCATCCCTCCAGGGTTGTCTCTCCATGACTGGACCAGACAGGCTTGGGAGGTCATCACAGGAGGTGTCCGTGTGGAAAGTGGGCCTTGTGTGTGGTGCATGGTGGGGGAGGTATCTTTAAGCATTGGATTGGATGTTAGATTATATGACCTCTGGGGACCCTTTAAAACCTGAGACTCCATGATTCCATATTTTCCGATCAAACCTTTGGGTACCTAACAGGTTCAGTCTGCTTTGATTTCTTTTCTTTTTTAGAACTTGGAGGGGAAAATGTATTTGTCCTCTTTAACTTTTCTTTTTTTTTTTTGGCTGCACCGCTCGGCTTGTGGGATATTAGTTCCCCAACCAGGGATTGAACCCGGGCCCTCCGCCAGGGAATTCCCTCATTTGCTTTTGATTAAGTAGATTTTAGACAAGATTGGGTGTGTTCAGGGTGGTATGGCCATAGACAAATTAGGTAGATTTTAAAAGTCAGGACAGGGTGTTTATTCTTTAGCTCCAAATTGCAAAGGAATCCCCTAATCAACTGTCTAGGCTTGCTGACTGATTGGCAATGTGAAGTCAATAAATACTGTGTGACCTAGTGAGTTCTGGAAAGTGACCAATGGGTCAGTCAACAGACTTGGTATGCTGGTCAGCATTTCTGAATGTGATAAGATTTCATCAGTGCCCAGGAGGAACTCAACTACCTGATTTAATGCTATCTTGATCAGTGGCAGAAAAAAAATAAAATAGGGCTTCCCTGGTGGCGCAGTGGTTGAGAGTCCCCCTGCCGATGCAGGGGACACGTGTTCGTGCCCCGGTCTGGGAAGATCCCACATGCCGCAGAGCAGCAGGGCCCGTGAGCCATGGCCGCTGAGCCTGCGCATCCGGAGCCTGTGCTCCGCAATGGGAGAGGCCACAACAGTGAGAGGCCCACGTACCGCAAAAAAAATAAATAAAATAAAATAAAATAAAACAGTAATCATCCTTTAAGGTTGTGATTTGGTTTTAGCTGTTGCCCTATAGAGGAAGAGTCTTCATCAATGTCTGTAGCCTTGTGTTTTTCACTGAGGGCTGTATAGATCTGTCCATATCCAGGACATCTTTATATTTAAGCCGGTAGAAAGAGATTTTAGACTTATCCTCCCAATGCATCTGTTCTAGAAAAGGAAAGTGTGGTGGATAGTTTACTTGGCTTACTGCTGCCATAAACACTACCAATCTCAAGACTAACTCCTCGTCCCTGACGAAGTCGATCTTAGGTGGAATGGGGTTGCAGGGTGAACACTTGGAGAGCACTGAGTAAATATGTGCTATCAGTAATTTATTCCACACCCCGCCCCGCACCTCACTGACTCTCAAGTATCTATTTTAACATTCCTTGTCTAGGAAGCCTTCCATTCCCCACTTTCTGCACATTCTCCACCTCAGATTAGATTAGGTACTGTTGCTATGTACTTCCATAGAACTTTGCGCTTCCCCATCACGCTGAATTGTAATTGCTTTTAATATCATTTATCTTCCCTTCTAGACTATAAATTCTGTGAATATGGAGATTATATCTATTTTATTTTCACAGTGTTTCTACTAAAACCTTGTATGTGCCTGGCACATGGAAGTTGCTTAGTACATATTTGATACATAGGTGAGTGGATGTATGGATGGATGGATGGATGGATGGGTGGATGGATGGACTGAAGGATTACTACCTCCCCACTACAGTCAAATGCCTAATAGATTTGGTCATTCTTAAAATTAGGATGGGCTCCTTTTGTTTTCAAATGAGTAGAACAGTGTTCACTTTTCAAGAAGTAACTGTGAATGTTAGATTTGTCTAGAGTCCAAGTATCTTAGAAATACTCTTACCTGAGGCATAGTCCCTTCGCGGAACACTTGGAGGTGCTTTGACTTTCAGCCTGTAAATAACAAATTAGACGACTGGTCAGTGAGTAGGACAACTGTTGTCAAGGTCCATGATATAAGCATGTTTAGAGATAATGGATAGATAACTAATAGAATAATAGCTTCTTTTGGACTCATCACATTGAAAGACTAAATGTACTGTAAACATAGCGAAGCCATTAGTCAACGATTTCCCACCTCTCCCCATCTCCCCAGTGTGGCTGTGACTCGTCAAAAGTGAAGTTGGGAGGTGAAAGGGCTCCGAGAGGCCAGAATACATGTAAGCGCTGAGCTCAGAGGTTCAAGGAAGGTAAATGTTGATTGGTTGATAGGAAGGGAAGAGAAGATGAACTCTATTTTAACAAATAATTTAATAAACACTTTAAATAATAGTAAAAAATTAGCTATAATCAACAGTTTAGCTGTAGCTTGGACTGAAATTATTTTTGTACTATTGAAAAAATGCCAAATAAGTGAGCAGTGAGTGTCTCCCTGTTGGAGATTGTGATATTTAGGTTAGAAGTTGAATGTTTCAAGCACTCTCAAAACTGCTATCTTTATGCACATATAAAATGTTCTGGATATTCACAATGCTTCCACACTCATTAAAAGGAGAAAACTAAAATTACATTTTAAAAACGTATCCCAGTTTTTAGGCTTTCTACAAGTTCTGACCACACTTTCTCTTTCATTATTTGAAATGTGTAAGGTTTATAGTAAATTATTATTTTTAATAATAGTTACCCATTTTATTTAAGAATGATTTGCTTAGTGAAATTTAAAATATATATAAATAAACCTATATAAAACTCAGTAGCCTTCATATACTAAAATATCACATCTCTTTATATAAGCAGTGTATAAGGTAACCATTACATACAAAACATATTTCATTTTTGGGGAAAAAAAGCGGTACCGAAAATCATGTTTGATTACAAAAAACAAGCCTTATAAACCAGAACTGTAATGTTGCAAAAATAACAATATTTATATTTGCCTAGAAATTCCACTTTTTGTTTCCCCAAAGGCTCTCCTCTTTGTTATTTCATTTAATTCTCAGCAAGCCAGCAGGGCGAGCTGGGAAGACATTTTCATTAGACCTATGATGAGGTCCAGAGAGAGATTGTCCAAGGTGATGAAGGGAAGAAAAACAAAAACAAAAGTGTATCTGGTGCCAGGTCTGTTCACGGAACAGTAAGATTTCAAAAAACACAAACCAACTATTACTTGTTATTGCCTTCCTTTCAAAAAAGAAAAGAAAGGGTATTTTAATACCCCCAAATGTGTGAAGGTCATCATCTCAGAATAAAGGACAGATTCAAAAGATTACCGTTGTTCACTGAACACCGACCAGGAATAAGAGGTGTGGTTTGGGCCTCACTGAGCAGCCAGCAGCTGCATGCCAACCCCCAACACTTCAAGGTCCTTATTTTCTCATTTGGCCATGAACCAGTGACAACTCTGTTATGCTCTTCTGTTAGGAAACCAGTGTGCTCAACTGTGCTTCCTCCTTTCAAGGTGGCACCTGTTGCTTGGTTACGAGTGAGAGCTTAACTTCAGGGCACTTAGACCCAAAGGGCCATTGACTTCACCCAGGGTAATGACTGTGGCAGCCATATTTTCCAAGCTGAGAAGAAAACATGTTTTGTCAAGTAAAAGTGCATTTAGGGATAATGGGCAAAATGAAGTAGAAATTATATGTAAAAATTTGAGCTCCATGGCTTCTGTTAAGTGTGAGTAGCCATGGAATAAGGAGGCATTTTATACAAAGACTTCATATTATTGAGAGAATTGGTGTATTGTAAAATTGGTAACTGTGGGATAATTAATCTAGAATTGCTAGTAATTAAAACAATGACTAGCAGGGTTCTCTCATCTCAATGAGATTCTATATATATCAGAAATAAGAAATGAAAATAATCACACACCTCCCTCCATCATAGGGCAGAACACGAAGACAAATTCTGCTCCTGTATGAGGTGACCACTGCCCCACAAGCAGAAGACCATTTTAACTATTTTATGATGATCAGTTATACATATTGAAACTCGTTTACATTTTATAGCCTAAAAACACCACAAAAAGTGATTTCTTACTCTTTTTTTTAAATTTTATTTATTTTTTGGCTGCATTGGGTCTTCGTTGCTGCGTGAGGGCTTTCTCTAGTTTTGGCAAGCAGGGGCTACTCTTAATTGTGGTGTGCAGGCTTCTCATTTTGGTGGCTTCTCTTGTTGCGCAACACAGACTCTAGGTACGCAGGCTTCAGTAATTGCAACACACGGGCTTCAGTAGTTGCAGTGCGTGGGCTCAATAGCTGCAGCACGTAGGCTCTAGGGCACAAGCTCAGTAGTTGTGGCGCACGGGCTTAGTTGCTCCGCCGCATGTGGGATCTGCCCAGACCAGGGCTTGAATCCGTGTCTCTTGCATTGGCAGGCAGATTCTTAACCACTGCTCCACTATGGAAGTCCCTGATTTCTTACTCTTAAGTTTAGCAAAGACCAAAAAAAAAAAAAAAAACAACTCTGTTCTGAAGGCACAAGGAAATGAACTTTTATCCACAATTTGTGGTACAAAATTTTTGGACAGCAATTTGGCAATATCAAGCAAAATTTCAAGGGCACAAATCCTTCTACCCAGAAACTAAAAATTTCAGTTCAGGAACTTAGCTTTCTGGTACATTCAAACTCTGCAAAGGATATTTATTGAAGTATTATTTGTGACAGGTAAACTAAAAGAAATGGCCACAAAATTTTGATAGATATTATCAAATTGGCCTCCAAAATGTATGTTTAAACTCCTACTCCCACTTAAAAAAATGTCCATCAATATGTAGCTGGTTAAATGAATGATAATACATTTATAGTAGGCTATTAATTGTCTGTTTAAAAGGTATACGGTGGGCTTCCCTGGTAGCACAGTGGTTGAGAATCTTCCTGCCAATGCAGGGGACATGGGTTCAAGCTCTGGTCCGGGAAGATCCCACGTGCTGCGGAGCAACTAAGCCCATGCACCACAACTACTGAGCCTGCGCTCTAGAGCCCATAAGCCACAGCTCCTGAGCCCGCATGCCACAACTACTGAAGCCCGGGCACCTAGAGCCCATGCTCCACAACAAAAGAAGCCACCGCAATGAGAAGCCCACGCACCGCAACGAAGAGTAGCCCCACTCGCCATAACTGGAGAAAGCCCACACGCAGCAGGAAGACCTAATGCAGCCAAAAATAAATAAATAAACTTTATAAAAGGTATATCATTATTTTTACATACTAACAAAGAAAGATGTCCGTGATTTAGCATTAATTAAAACCAGCAAAGCAAGTTGGTAGAATGTGTATGTGGTATGATGCCACTCATGATGAAAATGTATGTACGTACAGGTATGGACTATATCTATGTCAATGTGTGTATGTGTGTGTGTAAACATACACATATAGATATATAAACCAAATTCACTCATGCTGTGTCCATTTCTTGGGAGTGGGTTAGGATGGGGATAGGAGAAAGTGAGAGATTTTGACTTTGTACAATTCTGAACTCTTTGATTTTTTTTTCCTGGTGAATCTGTGTTACTTTCATAAAAACAAAAACAAAAAAGCCTTAAACAAAATCTTAACAGAATACCATTTCCCCTTTCCTCTTGACTTAGATTTTGAGTGGCAAATGCTGGTATGTACAATGTACAATTTCTATTCTCTAAAAAACAACAACAAAAAAAGAAATTTAGGTGCTTGTGTGTGTGTCTGTGTGTGCAGGAAGGTTTGGAATTCTAACTTGCCCTCTCCAAGTGCCAGTTGAAAACACCATTTTAAGGCCATAATTGAAAAAGCAGAAATCAAAATATGGAAACAGTTATGGCATCCTAAATAAGTCAGGCTGTGTTCTTGCAACTTCTCTTTTGGGTTTCTCCAAGTGTGTCCTAGTGACCCTTAGCTAAGTGGTCAAAGAAGCTGATTGTCCTGCTTCTATAAAGGTCTCTTTTGATGTTTGCCAGGCACCTTGAATGGCATAGCTCGGCTTTTGAGCAGTGAGAGAGAAAAGCAAGATGCCTGAGTACCGCCCACTCATTCACCGTGTTTCCTGAATGTGGGTCTGACCACCATGACTCTAGCCATGAGTAAGAAAGTGTCACATGCTAAAGAGGTTGCAACTCATCACTCGGGTAACAGGGAAGTTTTGTGTTCTTCCACTTAGTGAAGGCTGACGTAAGATGTTATTTACATAAATAAGTGCTCACATAGTGCTATGGCATCTAACTTACTTTTTGATCTTGTTCATTATTCCACCTTCATTGTTCTTGATATCATGGACCATTTTTTGAAGTTGCCTGTAAGAAATGAAATTAAACATAAAATATTAACAACTAGGTTGATCTTTTTAAAAGTCTTCTCTCCTTCTTGAGTATAAAAAAAAAAGAGAGAAAAAAACCTTACCATAAACCCCCAAACAGCATGAATTATATTGTATTTCATTAAGTTGACCATTTTCTACTTGAGCAGAGGGAAGGTGTGACTGATTCTATAAGGAGTGTCGTCACTGGACCCTGCCCCCACCCGTTGAAGTCTGGGTCAGTCTCAGGCTGTAAGAGGAATTCTGATTCTCAGATGTCTGTGCTGAGGAGACCTGTGAGCTATCATAAACCTCATTGTTTATCACTTATTGTCCTCGGAGCATCAACATTGCAAGGATGCAGCTACCTTGAAGGACACAGTATAGACAGAAATCAGCCTCAATATTTTTTTTTTCTTGGTTAACTTTACTAGGTAGAATCTGGAAAATTGCACAGATATCTGAAACTTCTGCAGAGCAAAAAGTAATATGCACAAAATCGAAAGATAAATGCCATGCTGGAAGAAATATTTGCAACACATAATAGTAAGAAGAACTACATGTTTTGATTAACAAAGAAATCTTACAACTCAGTAAAAAAAGTTTAAAAATGTGATAAGAAAATGAGCAAACGATGTGAACGCAGAGCTAACAAAAAAAAATACCAGTGGCCAACAGACCAATGAAAAGTTATTTAACATCACTTATATTTAAAGAAATCTAAATGGAAACAATGAGATATCATGTTCTGCCTATCAGACAGGCAAAACTTAATAAGCGTAATAATCCCCAGGGTTGACAAGTATATGAGAATACAGATATTCTTGGGAATATAAATTATTACAATCAATATCTGTCAAAATGTAAAACCACTATGCCTTTTGACCTGGAAATTCCACTGCTAGGAATTTACCTTATGAACATAGTTACAAACTATACAAACATTATACATATCAGCATGTTTATTCCAGAATTATGTGTGATAACCCTAATCCTTCCTGCCTTTCTCACTAAAAGCACCTGGAAACAACCTAAATGTCCATTTATCATTAAAAGGGAACTAGTTAAATACACGTTGATAAAACCATAAATGGAATACCACAGACCTTAAAAAAATACATCTATGTTGCTGATACATAAAAATACTAGAGATATTATTAAGTTAAATGAAAATGGAGGATAAGGAGAATGAAAAGAAAGAAGGAAAATTCAGAATATGCATATATTCTTTGTGGGAAAAAAAAGACATACATACATGTGTGTTGATATGGGCATAACTTTTTAGAAGGATATGCAAGAAGTTGTTAAATGGTTTTCAAAGCTAATTGTAGTTAGAAAAGTTTACAAATTAGAAAAAGGGTCAGAGTATAAGACCATGTGTTGTTTTCTTCATAATGATTTTCTAACTTAAAATATATCTAAATAAAATTTCACATGGTTCTGCCTTGAAAGAGTAACATATCTGAATTTACCTTCCAGGCAAGCCTTTCCTTTGTTCTGAGAAAAATATTTCATTGGGCCCTTTAGTTAATGAAATGTAAACTTGTATATAACCATTGTTCTAGAAGAAAATGGACTTTTTCCATTAAAAAATGCAGATTTTTCTCACTTTGGGAGCTAAGCCCTCTGTTAGCTAATATGAAGAGTGGTGCATAATTAGGCTTAGCATAGGTCTAGGAAACCCCATTGATTGGAATTGGAATCTGGGAGAACTAGTCTCTTGGACTATGTATGGATTTATGACTCATATGCTGCAAAGTTTTTTTGGTGTAGGGATGGAGCAGTTGAGAGGATGAGAGGACAGCTTGTCAGAGGAACTCCACCTGGCCTGGCCCGTTTGCGTCCTCCACTAAGTGCTAATTTCAGGCTAACTCTTCTGTGCTGATGTTCTGCTGTAGTTGTTTCCCGAGGGCCATTGGGCATCAAGAAAATGGTGGGAGATTTATTGCGTAAGTGATAGACATTTCTACTCTCAACAACCTTGGGAAAAGGGAGATTGTCATACAAGAAGTGGGAACTTAGACTGGGGATTTGGGGGAGCTCTTTTCCCTTCTAGGTCTAATCACTGTGAGGACCTGGAGACCTGAAGAGCAGAGACAAACCTGAGGGGTTTTCAATGGTGGGGAGCTGGAGGGGTGGGGAGGTAGCCCTGAACCTGAGACTGGGTCTGGACCTCTGCGTTGAGAAGAGCCATCCACAACGCCATCAGTAGCCATTTTCAACGAGATAATTCTCTTTATTGTCCCTGAATCTTCAGTAGTATCCTGTCAGGATCTGCAGCCCAGCCTTGGTTGGGCTGTGGGGAAGAGTGTGTCCCATTGCATGGAGCGGTGGAGTGCAGAGGGAGGACAGGCTGGAGAGTGGAGTAGAAAGAGAAGAGAGACTTCTTTCAGGACATCCTTAAGGCTGCATCTTGGGGAATCATTTACATAACTGGGGGACCCACTGAGGAGCCCAAGTTCAGATATGGGAAGGTCAGTGTAAGTCATAATTTGGGTAACAAAGGAAATGAAGCCACATCTTATATCGCTAGTTAGGGAGGCTGGGCATGTTGACTCCATATGTGTGAGAGCTCAGCAAAGCACCAGGCTCATTGGCAGAGAGAGAAGGATGGATGAGAGAGAAGAGGACGAACCGGCCCATCAGAGACACACAGAGGGTCCTTCAAGCTGGACTCTTGAGTTACCTCAGAACCATACAGTATTCTAGCATTTGTTCACGTGCATCCTGTGCAAACCCCTTTCTCCTTTACCGGAGGAACTATAGAGAATCTGTGAGATAGAGGAATGAGTGAAAGTGAAAACTAGGAGGTCTGGGAGTAGAGAGGAAGTGAGATTGAGAGAGAGGTTGAAATGGATTGATTGGAAAGAAATTGAATAATTTCAAGTGGAGAGCAGAGGACACCTCTGGTTATAAGCTGACTGTAACCGAGTGGAATGTCTTTAGCCTAAGTTAATGCCTAACGGGGTAAAAGGCCAAAATGAGCCAGAGTGAAGGATCCTATCAGAGGTCTGTCAAGAGTGGGACACAGGCAGAGTAATAGGGAGCCAGAGTCTGATTTGCATAAGTGACTTTGCTGTCGGTGTAGACAAACAGATGTTACAAATAGTTGCAAAAAAGTTTGATGTAATTTTGTCATTTGTTCAACTTGGTAGTTGATGCTTCTTGGCATTTCCTAATTACTTTTAATTATAGATTATTAAAATAATTATAATCTATATAACTATAGTAAATTGTTGAGTTTTTCTCCTCCCTCTGCATCTCATTCACACAAATCCTGACGTCCACAGACTGCTCAGTTACAGCTGCCAAACTTAGGTTACCTTACAAGTCAGTGTCCCCCAAACCAAGAAAATGCGGTAATGGTCTCAGCTCATTTTATCAACTCTTCATACACTGTGTGATGCACAGCTTTTGCTGCCCTCTAGTATCTTCTGCTCCATTTTGGAGCACATGTTTTCCTCTACCACAACTTGCAGGATATGCAATAGCAAAGAAATGTGCAACTGGACTGTTTCAGGAGAGGATGCTCTCGAGCTGAACATCAGTTGTTTCACTGTGATAAGTTGTGTGTGGGTGAAAATAGGTAAGGCATAAACAAGCTGCACTTTGATTATTCGTTTCTGAGATATCCTTCCGTGTTTGGGAGAATGAATAGTAGGATCACAATGTTCTAATTTTTTAAAGTTGTGAAGAGACAGCCATGTGTACGTAACAAAATAAAACAAAGGACATAGCTTATCTAATACACATTTTAAAACAATATTGATATGTAATTTTTAAGCAGTATGGCATTTAGGCATTTAAAAGTGGTGAGAAGGTAATATAAATAATTATATTTATTATTCCTTGTATAAACCAAATTGAATTTTATATTCTCTCCTTTGTCATTGTTTTCATTTTTTTTCAAGGTTTTGAGTTAATATCAACAAACTTAGTTATTTAACAACACACTGTAGTAGTGTGGCCCTGGCTGAGCCTGGATCTCAACAAATTTAGATCCCACGAGGTCCTGAGAGAGAAAAAAATCATCATTTGAAAGTTACCAGCAGTTTTTTGCCTTCAAAGAAGCAGCTTACTTTAGAATCTGATAGACCAGTGGTCCTCACACCAAACTGCACCGGAATCACCTGGAGGCCCTTTGAAACCCAGAGTTTCACTCCACCCCCGGAGTTTCTGATTGGGTACATCTAGGTGGGGCTGGAGAATTTGCATTTCTAACAAGTTCCCAGGTGATGCTGACTCTACTGCTCAGAAGCCCACCCTTTGGGCTCAACTGTGATGGATCATACCTTTTCCCACTGCGGGCCTTTTAGTTGTGTCAAGTAAAGCAAATACCTGCTTGAGGAAAATTAACATCCTTGTTAACCCCGTGCAAAGTTTCAGACAGAGAACCTGAGTGGTCAGGTTGGTAACCTAATTTGCACGTATTCTTTACCAGACTTCACTTCTTTATGGGACTTGATTTTTCTCTGTGGGAATTTGGACTACCTTGTGCCTATATATTTTAATTTTTATTATAGTCACACACTTTCTTCTTGAGCCACAGTTTGTAAAAGCTGCAGAGTGAAGATGAAGGGGCTACAGGAAGGATGTGCGCCTGACACTGTGCAGTAATCCAGAAGCAACTGGACCTGCTCTGAGCGGAGTGCTATGGCTGGGATTTTGCCATTCCTCATGTGGTGCTCTAACACGGAATAGCACGGAATGTGGTGGCATTGGGATGAAGACACAACCATAGCCCTATCTGTGGGGGATAAGCTGTCCTTGATGTCACTCATCCTGCGAAGACTCCAGTCCAGAAACCGGCAGTGAAGAAAATGAGGATGTGGTCGGCAGGTCTTGGGGCTCTGGTACTGAGGTGTTTCCTGTCTTCCTGTGGCCTCCTGGTTGCTGGTCCCTGGACTACAGGTTGATTTGACCTCTAGTAGCATTCATTCTCGTGATGCAGAGGTGAGCTGGCACTCAAAGTGGTCTCTGGCTGGGAGCAAAGCAGGGAGGGCCTGAGGAAGAGTCCAGGACACTAAGCAAAGCCTTGACTAGTAGCAAATATGTGTCATTCTTTGTGTTATACTTCCCTTCTGTGATTCCTCAAACTTCAGTGAAGTCTTATTAACTCTGTTAGGACTGTGGGGAAATAAGGGATGGGTTGGTGGAAAGAGGTGGAAGGAGCCCAGGAAATCCAGATGGAACCTCGAAGATACCCTCTGCACCAGAGAACGGCTCCTAGAGACTGGTGAATGGATCTGGACGCAAGCAAGAGCCAGAGTAGAGATGTGGGACATGCAAGCAGCCCCAGGACACTCAGAATCCCAGGGGAAGGAAGTCTGTAAAAGTGGGCTAGGGCTACTATGATTTGAATGGCAAAAGACAACCACTTTTCTTTTCTTTTTTGGACTCACAGGTAAGTAGTGGCTGGTTACACAGGCTGTACAGTTTTTAATCTCTGATGATTTCTGATTTAAAATGTAATGTGTGCTAAGTAAAAGAACCCAATCTGAAATGACTACATACTGTATGATTCCACCTGGAATCTGGAAAAGGCAAAACCACAGAGATAGTACAAAGATCAGAGGTTTGTTAGGAGCTCAGGAAGAGGAAAGGATTTTTAGGGAACATGGGATTTTTAGGGCAGTGAAACTATTTTGTATGAGACTGTTAATGGCAGCTGTATGCAATAGATGTGCATTGTAGATGAACTTGGGTAGATTTCCTCCAGGCTGGAAGGTACTCCAGAATTGGGTTTTATTATTATTGTTGTTGCTGTGGCATTTTTTTTTTTTTGGTAGTGGCAGGGAGGGTTGACTGAGAACACTCCCCAACCTGACATGGCTGATTGGCATGGAAGGATGGATTGGTGGGATGCAGAGCTCTACTAGGGCTGGGATTGGGGTGGGGGGCACTAGGAAGGCAGCTGCACGTGGCCAGATCGGCAAAGAGTAGTCCAAAAACAGACATATTTCACTAAAAACCTTTCTAATAATTTTTATTATATACAGGACATGATTTAAAAGATGCTATCATCTGCAAGAAGTGCTTATTTTTAAAGTTTAGTAGAAAAAAAATCAGAAAACATCTTGTTTTCCTTTTAGCTTCTTAGTGCACTCACAGAGGACCATGAAAAGGCAGGTTTTAGTGTATTTTTTTTCACTGTTTTTCTAGAAAAAGTGGAATGTAAAGCAATGTTAATCTGAGAAAATCCCTATTTAATCTGGATTTAGGAATGGATTAAAGAGGGTTTCATATTCAAGCAGCTCTTCACAAACAAAAAGAGCAGGCAACTCCTTCCTCCTTCTTCACCCCCCACATCTTAACCTCAAGCCCAGTTCTGGAGTTTCATCCTCTCAGTATGCACGGGGCTGGTCCTTCTCCTGCAGCCAAGATCCACGCCTACAGCTGCCCCTTTGCACCAGGAAAAAGCTGCCTCTGCCAGTGTACCTCTCCAATCCATGCTCTGAAGCTTTGTCAGGGCCTATTCAGCTAATGTTTCTAAAACCCAGCTTTCACCAGGCCACTCCCTCCTCAAGGGCCTGCAGCACCCCAATGTCTATTGAATCAAGCCTGGCTTTTTGTTACTCTTGGCTGAGAGTTACTCAGTCTCACCCTGAGTTCCCGGAACTGCGAGGGTGACTGCCTGTGAATTATCTACAACTACTTGGTTGGGTACCCTTAGGACATCTACCCGTGCTCTCCTCACAACTAGCCTGTTATCTCCAACTTATATGTTTCTTAGATCAAATCGGAGTAGAAATATCTCTAATATTGTCTTTGGTATATAGAGAGGCAAAGAAAACATCCAGTCTCTTAACTACTTCATGCTATAAATGGATTTTTTAAAATGTAACTATCACCACTAGGTCTGCTGATTCTTTAGCTGACTTCCTCCTTTTACAGGAGTTTAAATGATCTCATTATTGACTCTGGATTTCTTTTTTAAGATGCTACTAATCATTTTATGGTATATTTTATTTTTGTTATTAAATTTAACAAGTAATTAAATAATCTGTTGTTCTTGGATCTTCAGGCTTGAAATTTCCAAGCTTTTTCTTTTTTAAACTTTTTCTCTCTCTCACTGACTATTCATCTCCTCTCACCAGTTACATCAATTCATCTTTAGATGCATCTTACCCATCTCTGTACCCTCCTGTCCACTCCTTCAGCTACAGCCATTGTGATCTCATGGATGATGGACTATGCCAGTGGTCCCTCATCTTTTGTTTTTAACTTTTTATTTTATATTGGAGTATAGTTGATTAACAAGTTGTGCTAGTTTCAGGTGTACAGCAAAGCGACTCAGTTATACATACACATGTATCCACTCCTTTTCAAATTCTCCTCCCATTCAGGTCGCCACATAATATTGAACAGAGTTCCCTGTGCCATATAGTAGGTCCCCGCTGGTCATCCACTTTAAATACAGCAGTGTGTACATGTCAATGCCAAACCCCCTAACTATTCCCCCCTCCCGCTTCCCCCTCGGCAACCACAAGTTCACTCTCCAAGTCTATGAGTCTGTTTCTGTTTTGTAAATAAGTTCATTTGTATCATTTTTCTTTAGATTCCTCATATAAGCGATAACATACGATATTTCTCTCTCTCTCTGTCTGACTTACTTCACTCAGTATGACAATCTTTAGGTCCATCCATGTTGCTGCAAATGGCATTATTTCATTCTTTTTAAAAAATAAATTTATTTAGGTTTTTTTTTTTTTTTTTTGGCTGTGTTGGGTCTTCATTGCTGCACATGGGCTTTCTCTAGTTGAGGCAAGCAGGGGCTACTCTTCCTTGCGGTGCGTGGGCTTCTCATTGCAGTGGCTTCTCCTGTTGCAGAGCACAGGCTCTAGAGTGCAGGCAGTAGTTGTGGCACATGGGCTTAGTTGCTCTGCAGCATGTGGGATCTTCCCAGGCCAGAGATTGAACGTGTCCCCCGCATTGGCAGGCGGATTCTTAACCACTGCGCCCCAGGGAAGCCCTATTTCCTTCTTTTTATGGCTGAGTAATATTCCATTGTATATATGTACCACATCTTCTTTATTCATTCCTCTGTGGTCCCCCATCTTGTCTCCCTACCTTCAGTCTCTCCCCTTCCCCATGTTCATTTTCTTAAATTGCTTTTATCATGTCATTCCACTCATGAATAGTCTTCGATGTCTCCCTGTTTCTTGTGGGATAAGGTAAAAACTCATTAGCTTGGCATTCAAAGGCCTTCAAAATTTGGACACCAAACATTTTAGACATAATTAACCCACTGTTATGAACCCACAATTGTTCCCATTCCATCCCACCAGCCCACGGCCCAGCTCAAGTCATCCCTTTCCCCTTACAGACCACTTCTTGGGCACAGGAAGGAAGGCCACTTAAGGAAAGAGCACTGGATTGAGAGTCTAGAGATGCAGATTCTACTCTAATCTCTGAAGCTTCCTGTCTGTGCAAATCTGAGCAATTCTTGTCACACTTAATGCTTCATTTTCTCATGTAAAATGAGAAGGCTGGATTACATGGACATTCAAGTCTTTCACAGCTCTAAATTATATTTCTATATATCCTGAATTCATAGCACTCAGGTAGTACTTAGTCATTTAATCTCCAGTGCTATAGCAATTTTTGAATTATGATTTGGTTCACATAACATCTTTTGTATTTTATATCTTAAACTGTTTTTTTGTCCTAAACTGAAAATAGATTTTTTGTTCAGTTTATGAAAGTAATACAGCTAATTTTTAAAAATTCATGTGATACAGATAGATAACAAGTGAAAACTACTCATAATTCTTTGCTGGGAACAGGGAAGATCATAGAGCTATAAGAATCCTAAAAAGGGAGTGACTGCTTTGAGGTCTTAAGATGAAGTGACCTGAGAGCTGGATCTTGATGGGAAAATAAAAATTCAACAGGCAGAAGAGTGAGGAATAGCAGCTAGGTAGTGGGAACAGCAACTACAAAGGCTCAGAGGAAATTGTCTTAGATGTTTGGGGTCTAGTGAGAAGCTGAGAGTGCCAGGAATTGGGGGTATGGGGGGAAGGTCAAAGCTGAGGCTGGGTTGGCGGGATACAGGGAATCAAGGACCTTGTTAGTCAGGCCAAGGAGATGGGGTTTATGGGCAATAGGAAGCCTTTGGAAATCTTTACTCAGAGGCTTGTCATGATTAGGGTGGAAGAATGGAGGAGGGCCTGGGCAAGGTGACACTGGTGGCTCAGAGGCCAGTAGGAAGGCAACTCTGCTGGGCCCTGGCCCAAGCCCACAGCAGTGGGATCCCCAAAATAGTGGGGTAACACTAGGAGTGGCCTTCAGGGCCTCAGCTGGGCAGAAGAGAGAATTGATGGCCACAAGGCCAACAGTTCTCACAGAGGACTGTGCTGGAACACAGCGCTGTGTCAGTAGCCCTGGTCCTCTCTTCATTTAAAATGTCAATATTTTGTTCATCATGGAATTTTTTGCATTAATTTTGATTTTTAAAATATTACATGAAAATATTATTTCTTGATTTACTGACTTGGGGGGCCTCCCCCTTAAAGTTTAATATTATTATTTGTCTTATTTACTCCACAAATATTCAGTGAGTGCAGACTGAGTAGGGCACGTGTGGATCCAGAGCTACCCTGGACACAACCCCTGTGTCTGGTAATGCAGGAGGAAGGTCCCTTCTGCCACCATATCACATGGCAGAAGCCTCTGACTTATATCAGACCAGAGGACAGAGAGAGACAGATGGGTGGGGGGTGGGGGGGAATTCTCTGATTCACACAAAATATCTTCCTTTTGGATAACTTCCGTCTCAAAACTGAAGTCTGGCTACCGACCGTCATTTTGAAACAGAATGCCACTTTTTAGCGAGTATTCTGTTTTTTGCACGCAGCAGACCTTGTCCTGTCACCAGCTTCCCTCCTCCGTCCTTTCCACAGCCTCTTCTCAGCCCTGGCCTGGCTTCCTCATGCCCCATTTCCTCCAGGCCAGCCTTTCTGTGGCATTATTGGTGTTATATTTAGATTTGCAAATTCAGCAACCAAAGCTGCTTCCTTCTGGAGAGCGAGTCCACGGTGAAGCTGGGACAGAAGTTTTAGCAAGTCCTTTCCATCCTGTGGTAACCTGAGAAGCCTCCCAAGAGTGACGTAGCTCCCCCAGCCCCATTCACAGATGCAGATACAAGGCCCAGGAGGTCACCGGGCTGGTGTCAGACCACGCAGCTCTGAAATTCCAGCTCCTAGTTTTGCCTGTCATCAAGGTAGTCCCAGAAGTTTGGTGGTGAGAGAGACTTTAGGAATATCCTGGGTCAGCCTCCTCCTGGAAGGGAGGACACTAAATTCCAGAGACATTTTCCCATTGCGCCAAGATCAATTACTGAGGATTCCCCCAGCTCTTTCCCCCACACCCTGCCCCTTCCCTTTCCACACATGGTCCGAGTCTCCATCTAGAGCACCAGCTTTTCCATGGCAGGGATGTGCCTTCCAACTTCTCATACCATAGCCCAGAGCCATGGTTATAGTCCAAGCCCAGTGAGCCAGGCTAGTGGTCAGTTGGATAATCAATGGTGACAACAGTGAACGCCAGCACTCACCGAGCATGTGTTATGTGCCAGGTACTTCGCGTGCTTGTCTCATTTAACCCTCACAACCGTGTGAGGTAGGTCTTATTATTATTTTTTAAAGTGTGATCAAAAATAACCACATAACATTAAATTTATGACCGTAACCAATTTTAAGTGTCCAGTCAGTAGTGTATTCACATACACATTGTATATTCACATTGTGGTGATTAGCCTAATTTTTATAGTGAGAAAAGATTTGCCCAGAGAAGTAATCTGCCCCAGGTCCTACATGTAATAAACAACAGAGCTGGGATTCAAAATCGGGCCGTCTGACTCCAGAACCCGTGCTCTCGACCACCCCTGGATGACACGTGCTGACCTGTCTCAGCTTGGGCCCCTTGCCAGGGTGGATGACCAGCTTCACCACGTGCCTCTTTGGGCACCTTCCTCTCCGTCCCTGGAGAAGGCATCCAATCCCTCTACCAGCCAAGTGGTTTTTACCGGGGACACATGTGCCCCCACTGCCCTGCCACTAGTCCCCAAGGTCAGACCTGTTGCTAGATGGTTGCATGGTCTCTTAGGGGCCTGGTTCAGTCTTTAGGGAGGGGCAGAGAAGAAAGAGGAAGGGAGAGATGGCAGGAAAAGGCGGAAAGAGAGGGCAGTGCACGCAGGCGGCAGGAAGGAATGTGGCAGGGGCCCTCTGGGTCCAGAGCAGGCTCACAAGCAGAGTGGCTGAGCTCAGCTGCAAGGAGACCTGGGTAGCTATCCCCGTGTACCCTTCTTATCACCCTAGTCAGAAAGGCCACCTAAGAGTCCTGGAGTAGGGGCATGTGTGCACCTTACACGTGAGCACCTCGTGGCCTGGGTTGTCTTACTAACCACCTATTAACCAGAGAAAGTAATTTTCAAGTTTCTGCAGACGCTCCAGCATTTCCTTCTTTTTTTTCCCACCGAGATCTGCAAATACTTTGTGGTAGTCTTTGGCATATCTAGACTGCTGATCTCGGTTATAAGCAGACCGAACTTGGGCTGACTTGGCATAACCAGGACCAAGGATGATCCTACTAATACCCTGACTCCTTTCCAACAGCCTCGTGGCACACTCTACCCTATCAGAGGCAGTTAGGCTTGGGCCACACTGCTCTGACACTGATGAGATGGCAGGAAACTAGGTGATGCTCGCTGTAAACAGTTCTTAGAGGATTTGCCCCTTGATATGACAGCAGAAGTTGTCAGGCTCTCCCCCTGCCCGAGTTTAGGGGTCTGTAGGGATGCAGCGCTTTCCTTCCTCTTGCTGGTGCTTGCTCTCACTCACCCACACAGCAGGGAGGGGCTGGGATGGAGGGAAGCTTCTTCCTAAAACATGTGAAAGCAGGTTGTGAAAAGCAAAAACGTTAAGGGAGGCTCATGGGTTTGGAAGAGCCCCCAGAGGTCCTGTTATTTAATCCTGTACTGGGCTCTGATTTTTTTTTAAACCTTTTTTTTTTTTTTTTCTTTTTGCGGTATGCGGGCCTCTCACTGTTGTGGCCTCTCCCGTTGCGGAGCACAGGCTCCGGACGCGCAGGCCCAGCGGCCATGGCTCACGGGCCCAGCCGCTCCGCGGCATATGGGATCCTCCCAGACCGGGGCACGAACCCGTATCCCCTGCATCGGCAGGCGGACTCTCAACCACTGCGCCACCAGGGAGGCCCTAAACCTTTTTTTTTTTAATATAAATTTATTCATTTTTGGCTGCTTTGGGTCTTCGTTGCTGTGCACGGGCTTCCTCTAGTTGCTGAGAGTGGGGCCTACTCTTCGCTGCGGTGTGTGGGTTTCTCACTGCGGTGGCTTCTTTTGTTGCGGAGCACAGGCTCTAGGCGCGCGGGCTTCAGTAGTTGTGGCCCGCAGGCTCAGTAGTTGTGGTGCACGGGCTTAGTTGCTCCGCGGCATGTGGGATCTTCCCGGACCAGGGCTTGAACCCATGTCCCCTGCATTGGCAGGCGGATTCTTATCCACTGTGCCACCAGGGAAGTCCCTGGACTCTGGTTTGCTTCTTGTTCTAACTAGGTGCTGGTAGCAGGAATTTTGTGATGTTTACAGTCTTTCCTCTAACAGCATGGAAATTATTGTGTGAAACTGATGATTCTCAAGTTTGTAAGGCTCAAGGATAAATAAGTAACTCTAATCATTTTCATAAAATTCTGAAAATATAATCCTATGTAATTCTAGAAAAGGAATATGTTTTAAGAATTTGAGCGTGTTCTTTAAAAAAGTAGCCTTAATGTGGAAAAAAATGAGCCTTGGCTGTGTCTACATGGTACACCCACTTGTCTGGTCATTCATTTCTATAGCTAAAAGCAAAGATATTTTCACGGAGTAAAGAGAGATTTTGTAGAATGGTATTGCCGATACATTGAAGAAAATTTGACTCAAGCTCATTTCTTTGGGATCTTAGTGAAAAAAAGATATTGGGGAATATCACATGTAGGGATTGAAGTGGAAGGAAGCATTGACATTCTTAACTAAACTGTTTACTATCCAGAAACATTTATCGATAATACATTTTTTATTTTTTTGGGCGCACCGCGCGGCTCGCGAGATCTTAGTTCTCCAACCAGGGACCTAACCCGGGCGCACGGCAGAGAAATCCCTGAGTCCTAAACACTGGACCGCCAGGGAATTCCCCAGTTAATACATTAAAAAAAAAAAAAAAACCCAGCTTTGATACAGTATCTAATTGGTCAAACAAAAATATGATCATGGATCCTCATAATATTTTATGGTAAATATGGAAAATAATTTCATTATCAAAAATTCATCATTCCATCATTTCAAAGTGTTCAACTCAGTGGCATTTAGTAAATTCACAGTGCTGTGCAATCACCACCACTAACTAGTTGCAGAACAGTTCATCACCCCAAGTAGTCATTAGCAATTTTAAAGCAGATTTTTTTTTCCAATTTACTTTTGAGGCACATGAATAACTTCTGTTTTAGTCATGTTAAGAGTTGTTTTCAGCATTCATCAGGTGAATTTGACCAGTCATCTGGGATTGGCTGGGCAACTGTGATAATCTGTAAATGTGGTGATGACATGAAATCAAAAGGTTTTCAGTTGTAAAAAGCAGACTTTGGGGCTTCCCTGGTGGCGCAGTGGTTGAGAGTCCGCCTGCCGATGCAGGGGACACGGGTTCGTGCCCCGGTCTGGGAAGATCCCACACGCCGCGGAGCGGCTGGGCCCGTGAGCCAGGGCCGTTGAGCCTGTGCGTCCGGAGCCTGTGCTCCGCAACGGGAGAGGCCACAACAGTGAGAGGCCCACATGCCGCAAAAAAAAAAAAAAAAAAAAAAAAAAAAAGCAGACTTTGTCCCTGAACAGGCTGTAAAGACAATTCAAAAGGCAAAATAGTTACATATACGTAGAGGGTCCAGTTTTCCAGTGATGTGGTGTTACATTTGCCATTTTCCTTTTTGAAAGTTTATTTCTCATGTTTGTATTTGATTCTACTGTAGTTATTTGCACTAAAATGACTGTTTCCTTCCTGTCCAGGATTAAGTATGGTCATTAATATGTTAAACATGCTTAAAAGGTACTCTTCACCCTGCAGTTTTTTGCACTTTGAACCAAGTAAAGTTGTAAAGTAAACAGCAACAACATAGTCAATGGGGGAGGGCATTTCTTTCTACCTTTGAGCTCAACTCTAATCCTCTGGTCCAAGCAACCTCAGTCACAGCCTCCCCGCTGGGAACTCCCTTTACTTAGGTGTGGTCTCCCTCCTCTGACCTTTTCCTCCTTATCACCACTTTCCTGAACAATGTCCCCTTCTTTCAACTAACAACCATAGATTGAGTCACCTCTGTGTGGGAGACAGAAGAGCACAGCTCTCTGTCCCCACAGTCTGAGCTGTTAGGTTCCCACTTGGGTGTTAGTGATGGCTAAGGGCTTAATGCCTTAACCTATTACACATAGTGATGTTTAAGTTTGAACCAGGACTCTGAGACACGCCTTATCCCAGGAGGAAGTCTCTCTAATCACACAACTGGGGCAACAGGAGAGCCCAGGCCAGGAGGGATTTGTGGGGAGGGGACGCTGACTGAACTTTTACTCTCTATTTAATATGTTTACTGTTACAACACCCCTATTATATTATATATTATTATTCCCATTTTCGAGGTGAAAAGCTGAGGCTAAAAAGGACTAAGTAACTTTCTCAAAGACCAAGAGCAAGGGAGCAAGTATTCAAACCTAGGTCTGCCTGATTCCAAAGTTCAGCAAAAAACACCTTTCTGGGGCACCTCTTAAATTATACAACATGGTCCTGTATGCTTAGTCTACACATAAGACCAACTCTGCTCTTTTTAATTATAACTCACTCTCAGATTACATGAACAATTGTGGGAGCATTCTTTGAAAAATATATAGTCTCAGTAGGGTACCAAACATGACTGAGTCAGTGTGAAATTCAAGTTTGGACCTGGAAACATGTAATAGCATGAAATACTGACAATAATATTCTGTAGGGCCTCACTGGGGCTTCTGACTAGTAAATTAGCCGCTTTTTAGTTAAAAAAAAAAAAAGTCTAGGAAAAATATAGAACACAGACTAAGCTAGAATGTTTTACTGGCCAGTAAATAACACAGGAAAAAAAAAAAAAAGGAAGGCGTGGCCTGCTGTTCCTCCCTCCTCCTAGGCAAACAAGGAGGTGTAGCTCTAGACTAGGCCTTTCTGGCGTGAGCTCGGATAAGTGACTTCACCTCTCTGGGCCTCTTACCTGAGGGACTAGAGAGATGGCCTCTCCATCTTATTGCCCAGTAAACCTTTCTGATTTGGGGGGCTGGGGAGGGGAAAGGAGGAGGCTTCTCCACTGATGTTTGTGTCCTGACACATTGCAGGGGGAGCAGGCTCAGCCGAGGGGGCTCACGGAACTTGTGGCCAGCACTGGCTACCTAATTTCTGGGGCCCAGTGTAAAATGAAAATGCAGGGCTTCTAGTTCAAAATTATTGAGGGTCTTAAGACTGCAACAGCAGACATTAAACCAAGCATGGGGTCCTGTGAGACTGCACAGCACAGGCCCAGGAAACTCAGTGGCCTCTGCTGTGTATTCCCTACACCGTAGGGAGGGTTGAAATCTGGAGGAGATCTGGGGCCCCCAGCTAGCCTGCTGGGAGGCAGAGACGCCCCTGGGATAACGAGCTCCTTTCTCAGGAAAGTGGCCAACAGGGAAGCACCGCTCATCAAGGACATGCAATACATCCCTTAATCTGGCTTCCGTGCCTTGCTGTGGAAATGAGCATTGAAACAAGCCATGCTGGACTGAGGGACTACGGCCTGTTTGGGGGCCTAGACCATGATGCCGTAAAAGGGTTGTGAAAACACCTGAATGGAAAATCAGCCTGCAGAAATAGCTGCTGATGGATGACCTTTCAGAAGGGAGGTGAGACAGGACAGGTAGGAGAAGGTGGGTCAAACAAGGAGGAGCTGGAGGGAGGAGTTGTTGGGAGCAGACAGTCCTCAGCTGTGGAGCAAGCTACAGGCGTGGGAAGGAAGACAAGCTTGCCCACTGAGGGACGCAGAACTGGGGATGGGAGCACATGAGCCAGCAAGAGGCTCAGCCCACAGCAGGAGGTGTGCTTCTCTGAGGGAGGGTTTCCACCACAGACCAGGGGACCTGTGCTCCCACATCAGAGCCTGGCACAAAAGCTGCTTTGCTACAGCGTGCTGGGGAGCCTTGAGGTCAGTGGGACCTAGCGGACAGTTAGCTGGAGCACGCTTCAGGGTTCACGGCTCCCTTGATGTGGAGGCAGGACTTGGATGGGGGCTGGCATTCCACCCAATCTGCGGGGGGGGGCCCATTTCTGGAGCAACAGGTGTGCCATCCTTTTTTTTTTTTTTTTTTTTTTTGGCAGCACGCGGGCCTCTCACTGCTGCTGTGGCCACCCCCACTGCGGAGCACAGGCTCCGGACGCGCAGGCCCAGCAGCCATGGCTCACGGGCCCAGCTGCTCCGTGGCATGCGGGATCCTCCCGGACTCAGGCACGAACCCGCGTCCCCTGCATCGGCAGGTGGACTCCCAACCACTGCGCCACCATCCTCTTAACCTCTAATTGTGTGCTTGGTCTCTGGAGGCTTAGGAAGCTGAGCAGGTACGTAGAATGAGAAAACTAAGGCTGTTTCTGAGAGCTTAGACATCAACACCTAAGGGAGCAAATAGAGAGATGCAGGGTCACCTTAAAGAAGCAGAATGGTCCCAGGTCAGTGAGATTTAAGGGTACCTCACAGATCCAAATCACAAAGCAAGAAACACAACGTGTCTGATGGGGAGGCAGCGGCAGCGCCTGTGACCGCTAACTACAGAATCAGAGTCGGACTGACTTTTTATCCTAACTCTAGTGGTGTCCACTCAAGTTGCCCAGTCTACTTAGAGAGGTAGAAACATACTGTCCTAAGGGGACCTGATGTCTGGAACTCTTTTCCTGCTCTCATTTCTCTACCCAGGAGAGAGCAACTTATGCTTCAGTGGTGCATGGAGTTCCTGGAATCTAGTTTTGTTTGACACTAAAAATTCTTTTTTCAAAAATAGCTCATTGAAATATAGGCTCAAGCACTTCTGAACTTTCCCCTTGGCAACCCCTGACCCAAATCATCCCAGACAGAGGAAAATCAGTCCAACAAGCAGAGGCCACATCAATTGCAAATATATGTATTATAAATACATACTGTCGCTAGAAGCACATACAAGTGAATCTGTGCTTCTTGTTCTACACAGAATTCATTCCACTTGGTCTGGATCAGGGCTTCCCAACTGCAGCACTATTGACATTTTGGGCCAGATAATACTTTGCTGTAAGGATTGCTCTGCACAGTTCAGGATGTTTAGCAGCACCCCGGCATCTACCTACAAGGTGCGAGCAGCACCCCCTCCCCAAGTGGGATAGTCAAATGTCCCCTGGAGGGCAAAATTGTCCCTGGTGTAGAACCACTGATCTAAATGATGCAGCTATGTCTTGGGGGAAGGCCGAAGAAGATAATTTCTATGGGGTTTATTAAAAAGCCAAAGAAAGCCATCCAGTGTTTCAATATCTCTATAACAAGCTATTATTTAATTTATTTTTTTTTTCTTATTCATGTTTTCTTTAACAAGCCTAGATTCCTTCATGCCATTGCATGAGGGCAATAGTAAGATCCTCTTTGAAAATGCACCAAACAAGTAAATTCTCCACAGAACAGATGCGGTTAATCATCTGTGGGGGAAAACCAAGAGATTGTAAATGTGTGCCTAAAGCATTTGGTACCAGCCCAATCTCCTCCCATCCAGTGCTGTAAGAGGCAGGGCTAGAATGTAATTGTGGTTCAGCTCTTGGAAACCGAATTAACTGTATCATAGCCACTTTGGGGACAGGTTGCACGAAGAGGGAGGAATTGTTCAGCCACAGCACATATTGTTCAGGTGATTATTGGATCCAGAAGAGAGGGTGCCTTGAATATGTGGACTCGGGTTTAGCATTTTCCTGGCAGACCCATGCCCAGAGTGGATGAGAAAGAGTGCCTTGAGTTTTCCTAGGTGATGATCCTGAAATCCACAAACACTAAGCAAATTTCTAAAGTGGCTCCCATGTAGCTTGCCCATGAGAAGACAGAGAACTTGTCTGAGAATTGCATCCATTGGTGCAACACAATATAGCCTAGTTGAGCAGCTTCTCAGCTGACATAAGGCAGGTAGGCAGTGTGAGGAGAATAGGAAACCATACTTCCTGGGAAGTCTATCTCATCTCTACCATTAGATGCTGTGCCTCCTCTTGCCCTCCCACCTCAGCACTGGCCTCTGATCTAAACTTATAAAAGAATGAGAAGAGAGATGCCCGAGACACACTTGTATTCAGGATGTGCTCTATCCACCCACCGTGAGCCTCTGGGCAGCTTCCTGCTCTGCTTGCCCTCCAGTTAAAGGGGGTTGGATCTTCTACCATGGGTAGGAAGAGAGATAACAAATGGTCACTCATGAAGGGTGGGTTAAAGTACTGATTGATGTGTTTACTTTTTATTTACTTGTTATACTGACCATGTGACAAATATTCTGGCACTTCAGCCCATGTCTTCACAACAAGCCTGTGAGGAAGGCATCTCTAGTTTTATCGGACAGTTGAGGAAACTGAGGCTTAGAGAAGTTAAGTGACTTCATCAGGACCCATAGCTAGTAATTGGCAATTGGAATCCTGCCCTTTTGGGTACCAATTGCTTTGTCTTTCTAAATACATCATAGCTACCTTCCAGATGATGCATCTGGATGCTGTCTAGATGAATTCTCTGCTCCCAGTGTTCTGAGTGGGGCAGTTTTCAAAAACTTAGTAAGAAAAGAGTTTGAAAATATTTGGAAAACTATCTCAAACAAGTTGATAATTCCATCAGGAAATATTTCCTGAGGGTCGTGGGATGAAATGGTAGCCTTAGAGGATGTACCATTTCAAGCGTGGTCTTCATGGCTAAAGGATCACACAGCATCAGAGCTGAGAGGGACTTTGAGAATTGTCAGATACAAACTCCTCATTTTGTAGCTGGGGGATACAGGGTGATGCGAACCTAACCAGGATGGTGTGGTAGAAGAAGAAAGAAACGGGCATATATGGAAGCATCATGAAAGAAAGACTAGAGGTTGTGTTAGGTGAGTGGAGGTACAGAGGAAAGGATGCATCAGACTTAGAGTTGATGATGACACCATTGACAGAAACAGGGAGGACCAGAGAGGGATCCAGTGGCAGAAAGGTGAAAAGAAGATAAATTTGTTTCTGAAGAATTGAACTTGAAAAGTCAAGTAACTGGAAATGCCAGTTGAGGATTCCAAGACCTGGGAAGAAAAATCATGTCCCAGGATCTGTCAAATAGGATCTCCAAGTGAGAACCCTGGCCGTGAGACCCAGACACCCATGGCAGGGCTCTGTCATGCTCAATAGCTTATTAGTCACTTAGATTAGGGCAGAGAAGGGATGTTTGTTACCTCACAGTCCATGCAAAGCTAAATGCCACAGATGTCAGAAACAAAAGGTAAAATAGACAAAATAGCTAAAAACAAGAACTGAAACTGACATGAAATTTATCAAGGATCAACGTATAGTACTATGTTTCTGTTCGGAAAATCAATTGCACACCTATAGAATTAAGAAGAATAACAATAAGATATTAAATAACCACCATTTTTCAATCCAATAATTACTATGTGCCAATCTAATACTTACAACAGCCCTGTGGGATCAGTGCTGTTATTATCTCTATCTTTTCAGCTGAAGTAACTAGGACCAGGGAATTTAAGTATAAACTTTCCTAAACTCACACATATGTTAGTTTGACTGAAAAATGCCATACTCTACAACCAATAATATAAGGATTAGGGAGACTTGGCTTGACCACACCTGTGTCAAAGACTTTTTCCATTTGTAAAAATAAGTGAGTATGTGTTTGTGGGAGCTACAAAGAAAAATACACACTCACAGACGATGAGTCATCTGGGAGGTTATTAAAAATATAAAAACGTAAAATTTCCTTTACAAACTAGTTTCACTAACTTGAAAGGAATATAGTCATTGTGATTCAGGACTGTAAATGTTGAAACGTTTACCTAGAAGTGTAATATTTTTATGAATAGGAATACTTACTGTGGAAGGATTGAGACCCCAGGTCTGAGCTGCGTTTCTGATGATATCATTACCGTATAAAATCCAGGGGAAATCATGGCAAAGAATCAACTAAAAGATCCTGAGAGGTTTTGAATTCCCATTAACAGAGAAACCGACTTCATGTAGTGCCCCAAGGGGAGAAAAAAAGCAAGAATCTGTGCTCACACATTTCTGTGGTCACATACAACTTAGCCACTTCGCCTTTCTCAATTCCTCTGCAGTAGAAACTCTCAGGCTGACTACTCATCCCCAGCTGTCCATCTAGGAAGGTCCATCTGGAACCTTCTCTTTCTCCTTCATTTTGAGAATCTTTTTTTTTTTTTTTTTTCTAATCATGCCTGCCCTCTTTTCCTTAGCTGACTCTACTTTCCCTCCCTCCTGGTCACTCCTTCTGCCTCTAGTCTCTTTCCAGCCCTGGGAATATACCCCCTAGATCAGGGTCTTCCCTTTTACTCCCCCTTGATGGACACTCACTATCTCTCCATTTTTTCTGGCTAAGAATTTAAGCAAATTATCATATAAACTTTGATAAACCTAAGAGTATGAACACGGCTCTTCACTTATACTGTCATCTGATGCCAAATAATTGCACAGTCGGCAACATTCTGAATTGGTGATAACCTGTCAGGACAGAGGATACAAACCACAGGAATCAAGTATTCATTGACCTATTCCTCGCCATCCCATCTAGTTACAGAAAAGATTTAAAATGGTGCTTCAAGTTCATTAGGTTTACAATTTCATTTCTTTGAAAAGTTCCACATCGACAGTGCACATTTTATCAAAACAAGCCAATTCTGTAAAAACAACTCAGTAACCAAGTAGAAAAAAAAAGTTACTTTTGCCTGAGCAGATGAATGTAGTATATGATTATCCACAATACGGTTTTGGTTTTCTACCCTCTAATCTAGTGTTGTATGTTGTCTATCGACTGCTCTGTGACAAAGCTGGACTTTGTCCCCAAGGGAAGGATCATGAAGTGATTTAGGTTCTATTGCCTCTCTTTATTTAAATTCCCATCTGGATATCCTGAAAGAGGTTCTAAGACTTAGTATAGGCCTAGGTTATGGAATATCTCTGAAAAGGACCTTCTAAACCCTCTTGCTCATTTGAGAGAAACCGTAATATCCATGCCTTGTTAGATTCTTTGGCATGTCTTTCCTTCCCTCTCCCTTTTCACTGCTCTGCCCCAAGTCCAGGCCTGCAGCACTAGAGGCCTGGGTTACTTAACCGCCCCTCCTACTGAGCATCCCTGCCTCCAGGTTCTGCCCACTCCGGTCCATCCTGCCAACCTCCCTTAAGCCCATTGGCATGACATCTGTAACTGTATAAACCATTCTCCAGCCCTCTGTGGTTAGAGCCCTCACTGTCCTTTGTGATCTGGCCCCACCCTACGCATCCAACCTTTTGAGGACCTTCTGGTCCCACGGGCCTATTCTACAGCCTCTGTTGGGCAGAAGACTCTCCTCATCATCCTACAAATGGACCTAGTCAAGTCCAGCTCCCAGCGCCAGCTTCTGTCTTTCCTCCCTCCCAGCACATCAGGCTTTCCCTCCAATTCTCCAACTTCTTTTATCTTACCTGCCTCTCAAAGCCTAGCTCTTTATTTATTTTTTTATTGAGGTAACATTGGTTTATAACATTATGTACATTTCACTTTTTACAACATTATATTTCTACTTCCATATGTACCATAGTGTGCTCACCACCAAAAATCTAGTTTCCATCCATCACCATACACTTGACCTCCTTTACCCATTTCACCCTCCGCCCCCTGCCTCTTCACTTCTGGTAACCACGACTCCATTCTCAACATCTACATGTTCGTTTTTATTTGATTTTGTTTGTTCATTTACTTTGACAAAGCTTAGCACTTGAAGTGTCTTCTCTGTTAAAACCTCTCCAGCTACTCCAATTCACTTCTTATACTCATTGGGTCGCTTACTACTTGCACTGTTTTACCTACCCCCCTCCCATGACGGTGTAGCAACGTGAGACCAAGGGCAAGACTGAGGAAGCTTTTTGTCTGCTTATCAACACACCCTTGAAAGGGCTGACCGCCGCCATGCTGCCTCTTGATTCCAGACCAGCAGTTCGTTTCAAACTATCATTTACCAAGTGCCTACCAGGTATATGATCCCTATTCTAACTGCGAAGTGCTGTCCCTCTGCCATTCCCAGACTAATTTCTCTTAAATTCTGTCTCAAAAGCTCCGATTCTCTAGCTCCTTATCATTTGTGATAACTTCCTTGCTACACGTGTCACATCACCCTGTGAAAAACTGAAGTTCAAGTGGTAGCTGAAATATAAAACACTCATTGAACACTTAAAAGTTCCAGTCTCAAAAAGCCATGATGTTGTCACAATGAGACAAAAAGAAAATCTTCAAAATAAAAATTTGGGAAGTCTTTTCTTCTATAGGTCAGAGGAGTTTCTTGATTCTTTCCCCTTGGGCCACTTCTGGTTTCTTTATTCTTTCTAAGTGGCTTTTTATAGATAATTGTTACACTGACATGAAGACACTGGAAAAACAGATCTAATCTCCCCAAAACACTTGTGACATACAGCCACAAAATAAATGAAATAGTAAAATTACAACAAATACAAATTATTACAACAATCTTTAACATTAAATAGTAATCCACAATGAAATATTTTAGTACTCAGATTAGACCAAACTTTTTTTTAGAAAAACTTGCTGTGTTCAGACTCTCCAAGCTGACCATTGTTAGAATCTAAGCCCTTGGCTTTTCTTTTTTATTTTCTCTTCAAAGCTTTACACTTCAATCCATCACTGGCAAAGCCAGCTAGAATAAGCTCACTTGTTCCTATAAATATCTTTAAAAATGCAAGTCCCCTTCCCTATAGCAACTGACGCCCCACTGTCTTACAGCTAGCAAAGTATTCCAGGATTTCAGTATTTCTGAGATGCAGTAAGATCATTGAAAAAAAAAAAAAAAAGGAGAAGAAGGAGGAAAAGTATTGGATGGAGAAAATCTTACCTCAACTTCTGACTGGCGGGGACAGTTATTTTATTAAGCTTATCCATTCTTTTTGGTAACTATACGAACCACAGATCACTGTCCAGTGGTCACGTCAGCAGTCCCTGGCTGTCCTGGGGAGTAGCATGGTAAGCCTTTGATCTCAAGGGTCCTAGTCACTTGAGTCTGATTTCTGAGAGTGCAGGCTGCTGGCAGACACCCCTGCACGAGGGAGAAGTAAAACTTGCTTGAGCACGTAGTCAAGTTTCATGTTTCTACATAGTCATGTGATCTGGGTAGCCAGCCAGCTTGACTGGTTACTCCACGTTGTGTAAACTTTAATAGTGAAACTTATTGGACATGCAAATTGCTTTCCAGCTGCTTTCTTCTGTAACCAGATTTATAACCAGGTCAGGGCAAGCTTCTGGCTGGTCACTACTTCCTGTTGTTGTCCTGAACACATATAGTCCTTGTTTTCAGCAGGTGTCATGCTGTCCCCTTCCTGAGCTCAAGGAAAAGCAGAATGATCAATTCCATCCGAAAGTCTCTTTGGGACTTTCTGCTCATTTGCATAAAGTCATGGATAAACTTTTCCACTTAAAGGATCGTTATATGAAAATGGCATTTTTGTATAGTTTCTCCTCACTCCTCTCCCCCAAATGTTTTTAAATAAATATCAAGCTGACAGTGACACAGTGGTAACAGTTTACTTTGAGAGTTAGAATTCAGTTTTCCTGAAGATCTGTGTAAAATGGGAAGACAATTCTCTAGGCAAGGTCATTAGGGATAGAGACAGATAGGAGATCTGGAAAAGGGGAGAGGATCTCCATTGTACAGCATGGCCTCTTTATGAGGTTGATGGTGTCAGGAGTTGTGCTGATAGCCAGATGCTTCCAAACGAAATCAAGATGTACTCAAAGGTCAGCTAAGAACAAATTTAACAACCTCCCAACAATACAGTTGTGACATCAGGCCATCCAGAAGTCCCCTTAAAAGCAGGGTGCCACTCTCCTCACTGCCTTTGTCCCCTCCTGGCCTCGTCCACTGCTCACCTTCATCCCCTCACCAGACCTAGTGATGGGCCAGTGAGGAGGGGAGGAGGAGGGGGAGGAAGGTGAGAGGGAGCAGCGGCAATGGCAGAGATGGACGTAGTAGATGGATTCCTTTCCTCCTGTGCCTCTTCTTTGTACAGAGGTTCTGTATTTCTCCAGGTAAATCTTGATTGTTCACATTCATGTACTTCTCTGAATTTCTAGTTTAACCAGATGGTCAGGAGCAGAATCCACAGGGCTATTGAAGGGTGGGGCCCTTCTGCTTGGCCAAACCCCTGAACTGGCCAGGCCAGCAAGAAAGATCATCTTTCATGAGAAAAATGTTAAGTGCTTGGCTCTTCCAATTGTTTATTTTCCCCAAACAGGAAGCTCAACTTTCTTGCAATTTATCTTGAAAGAGTTCTAGACCTTCGCCCCTCAGGTCCTCACAGGTCTTAACGGAAGGGAACTAGTAGACCAGGAGAGTGAAGGCACGGAGAATGTCATCAGGGTCAGGAAAATCAAGCTCCACTGAACGGGGCAATAATCAGCTTGTTCCTTCTAAATTACTGTAAAGTGCACCCTGTCGGCTACTTGACTTTTCTCTCAACCAACAACTCTGTTCAGCACCTGGGCTGCGAACTTATTATTTCCCCAGAGAAAAAGACCAAGGGCAAGGGTTACACTTCTGCTTTTTCTTTTTACAGCCACTTGTCTTTCTTCTTTTTACTGTGTCTAGTCTGACATGATAAAAATGACAGTCTGCTTTTCCAGACTGGACATTTAACCCCGTGTGGTACGTAGTGTGATGGCCATGATGTTCCAGGCTGCCACTACTTGGTCAATGCAAACATGGAAACTGAGGACACCAAATTTTAGCCTATGACTTGTGAAAAGAATAAGACCACACAACATGGTTTCCACAGCACATGGAAATCAACATACCATGATAAACACTCAGTCAAGAACTACACGGCACAGTGAACATGACAATTAATTAATTACTAGATTAACAAATGAAAAATGGATAATACCAACCTTAAAGAAAATGTGGAACTCCTGTACACTGCTGATAAAAATATAACTAGGTACAACCACTTTGGAAACAGCTTGGTATTACCTAATACACGTGATGACATACATACCTATGACCCAGCATGAGGTCATACATAACATAGCACTGTGTCAGAACACTAAAAATATACCATGTACACCAAGTCATGTGCAAGAATTGTCATGGAAGCACCATTTCTAATAGAAAACAACACTTGGAACAACCCAATCGCCCCTCAACAGGAAAACAGATAAATTAATTGTGGCATATTCATGCAGTGGAGTACTATTCAATAGCGAAAATGAGTGAATACAAATGATCAGTATGGATAAATAACAAAAATAACCTGAGTAATAGAGGCAAGTTAAAGAAGATCATACACCATGATTCCAGTTATATTTAGGTTAAAGACATGTAAAACTAATTTATTATTTAAGACACTTACATATATGGTCAAACCAAGGGAGGGAATGATAAATATAAAATTCAGGTGAATGGAACTAGGGAGTGGGATTGGAGTGAAGGGGCACATAGGACTTCAAAGGCAATGGTAGTGTCCTATTTCTTAAGTTGAGTGGTGGATATATAGGTACTTATTGTAGATATTAAATATTTAACAAAAATATATAAAATAAGATCTGGTCTAAAGCTATGGGGCAAAGCCAGGACAGTCTGCCCAAGTCCCAGTTAGCTGTGTGAAATGATGAGGCTTGAGAACAAGAAGACATTATATTGGAGTTTGGGGATGAGACCGACCAGCCCTGGTTTCTGTTAGGTTCTTTTCCTTGCATCCGTTAATGACAACCAACAAAAGCATGCTTTTTCAATGCTTTTATGTTCATGTACCATGACACCATTCATTTTTTTTCTTTTAATTAATTAATTTATTTGGCTGTGCCGGGTCTTAGTTGTGACACGCGGGATCATTGTTGTGGCATGCAGGCTCTTAGTTGTGGGATGTGGGATCTAGTTCCCTGACCAGGGATGGAACCCGGGCCCCCTGCGTTGGGAGCGCGGAGTCTTAACCACTGGACCACCAGGGTAGTCCCGACACCATTCATTATACATGTGAAAAAAACAGATTCATATGGAGGTTAAGTAACTGGCCCAAAGTTATACCACTCGTCAATGCTGGGATTCAAACCCAAGCTTGTTTCCATAGTCTAAGCTGACAATCACAGGGTTTTGCCATCACAGGAGATACCTGTGCTTCAGCAGAGGGCCCTGTCCTGACATCAAGGCACCAACTTAACCAAGACCTTGGGTGAATCACTTAATCTCCCTGGCCTCAACTTCTCATCTTTAGAGGATGAGAAAGGGTATTCAAGAAGGACTCAGAATCCTTCTGACTTGGCATCTGGACATTGGCCCATGTGCACAGAAATTGGATTCCGTGAGCAGAAACACTCTCACAGCTTCCAGAAGAGATGCCTTTGGTGGTCTGTGCTAGATTGTTTCCCAAAGTGAGGCTAGGTGGTTGTGTCAGTGTACAGACCTTTGGAAGTAGTCCAAGTCCTCACTGAAACTGGAAGGTGAGCCACGGTTCACCCTCTCTGCTCGGCCACCCACTTGCTCATGGCTCTTCCCCTGCCAGGGCTGGTTTAGGCAAATTGCCAAAGGAAGTAGGCGAAGTGTGGCATGGATACTAAGCAGTATGCTTCTATTGTTCTAATCATAACCTACTCCCAGGAAGGTCAGCCTCACAACAACTCTATGAGGGGGGTACTCTTATCATTCACGATGTGAAGTCTGAGCCTCAGAAAGGTGACGGCACTTACCTAAGGCCACCCATTCTTCCTGATCCCTGAGCCAGGGCCCTTTAATCCTCAAACCATTCACTCTCTTTTCCCTGTGCTGGCCCCCATTCTTGGGATGGGGGTGGGGAAGCTGTCCTGCAGGAACAGTGGCCCTGGCAGCTTTCTGACACATGAAGGCCAAAGTAGCAGGAATTGCTGTTGGTCAGGCCCAGGCCTGGTTAATTGGCCAGTGCCAGTTAAGGTCCCAGATGGAGGAAGGTTTGGGAGGAAGTTAGGGAGCCTGGGTAAACCACTGGAGAAAAATAGCAGATGAGGCCAGAGAAAGGCCAAGAGAGAACAGGAACTGAGGCAGATGCTGCTAGTGGTCTATCTGTTCTCCTTTGTGGGGAGGGGGCAGGAAGGGAGGAAGAAGGAAGGAGACGACACAGCTGTGACTTGAACAAAGCGGCAAAGGCTCTTTTAAGCTCGAGGCTTCACTTTCTGTGAGATGAATCAGTTCCCTATTTCATCTGCTCAGTAAACTCAATATTCTGTATATGAAATTGGCCTGGAGTGCAGTATCCGTATTACGAGGAGAATCGCTTAGAAGAAAACCGTCCAAGTATCAGTCCAAGTCCTTGGTTGGTAAGAACATTACCATATCCTGTTGTCAGGACAAACAACTCCTGGCCTTTGTCTCATCTTCACCTCCTCCCTTGCCTTCAGCCCTCAGAGCCGGTCTGCGAGCAAGACTCTCCTTTGTAATATTTCCACCCTCGCCCTGTTCTCACTCCAGCCTAGATCCTCACCTGGATCACTGCTCAGCCTCCTGCTTCTTCTCTGCACCTAGATCCACCCCCACTCTCATTCCCAGGCCATGTTCCCAACTGCTGACTCTCAAGAAGGATTTCAGAGGTTGTACCTTTCTTCTAGAACCAAGTATGAATGTCATTCATGCCCCTGTCACTGAGTCTCACCTGGGGCTCCATCTTATTCCTCACTAATTCCCAGCACGTGACCATCCCTTTGGTCAGACTGGTTCTCAAACACCTATTCTCTTCATCAGTCACACGGCCCGGCCACCAGCCAGAAATAGCTCTCCAAAGATGGGGTGGGAGGCAAATACATGGGGTCCTAGATGGTCAGGAGGCCAGGTCTTCCCTGTTAGTCAGGGCCACGATGAAGCCAGAGAGCAGGCAAGGGTGGAGAGGCAGAGTGCTCTGTCCAAGGAATGGGAGCACCAGAGAAGTAGAAAGCCAAGATAAGGCTCATGGTCTCCAGGGGTTGAGGTCCTGGAGGCCAGGAGAAGCCCTTGATAGCAGATGCTGTGGCTGTTGAAGACAAATTTCTGCTACCTTTTACCTGGTGGAGTGCCACTAGTCTCCTAGTCCTCTTACCCAGACAGTCCATCTAGATTCAGAGGGCCCCCAACTAAAGCAGACTTGAGCAAATCGGGAGATGGTCCATGTTCTTGGGTAGAATGACTCAGTGTCACGAATGCCATTATCTCCAATTTAATATATAAGTTTAATGTGATGCCAATAAAAATAGCAATAAGATCCTCTCCTCCAACGACACCTGAGGGAAGTAGATTCTAAAGTTCCTCTCTCTATAAAAACAAGCAAGAATTGCCAAGAAACCTCGGACAAAGAAGATCAAGGGAGTGGAAGGAGATAGACCTCTCAGATTTAAAGCACGCTACGAAGCCTCTCTAATAAAAATGGCACAGTATTTCTGCATGACCAACAGAACTAAAGAGAAAGTGCAGAAATAAACAGAAGAATTTAAGGAGGTTAAATGCTATGAATGTGGCATATCTAACGGGAGAAAGATGGACTTTTTAATAAGCAGGGCAATTGCAAAGCCACTGGGGAAGAGATAAGATTTAGATTCATACCTCAAACCATTCAACAGAAAAAACTCCCAGTGGATCAGAGCTCTAACTATAAAAATGAAGCCATAGCTGTACCAGAAGTAGACACAGTTAAATTTCTTTATAACCCTATCTCTGACATAAAATCCAGAAGCAATCAAAGAAAAGACTGATAAATTTAACTAGAAAAACATAAAGAACTTTTTTGTGGCAAAAAATTATTATAAACATCATCAAAAGACAAAGGACAAATTGGGAGTAAAGAGTTGCACCATGTATCACAGATAAAAGGCTAATCTCCCTAATAGATAAAGAGCTCCTAAAAATTGAGATGGAAAAAAAAATGACCATGAAAAGCCTTTAAATGGTCTTTAAATGGATGGAAATATGCTCAATCAATCTCCTATTAAGAGAAAGGTTATAACCAGGCCGAAGAACATATGCATGTTTACGTACCAGATTAGCAAAACTCTGCAAGTCTGATGATAGGACGCTCTTAGGAAACAGGTACTCTTTGCTAACAACATGTTACAATCCCATGGAGGAGAACTGGCAATATTTAACAAAATAAATGAATTGACCTTGTAACCCAGCAATGTCACTTCTAGAACCCTTTCCTGAAGATACACTTTCACAGACACAGGCACGCAACATCTGCACAGAATTATTTGTTGCAGTTTTATTTGCAACAACGAAAATTGGAAGAACCTAAATGCTTTTCAGTGGAGGACTGGTTGAATACATTTTAGTTCATCCTTGTAGCAGAGTTCTGTGCCACCATAAAAATGGTGTGACCTCTGGGATATGGTAAGTGGAAGAGACAAGGTCAGGACAGTGTAAGCTACTTCTTTAAAAAAAAAAACAAGAAGATAGAGGAAAATACACATACTTATTATTGCAAAAACAAACATAAACACTAGAAGGATAAATCATAAACTAATACAAATAGTCACCTATAGGAGGCAGGAGGGAGCTGGAAATAGAGCAGAAGTGATAGGGATGTAGATTGATTCTCTGGATCTATCTTTTCATAGTTTTGACTTTTAAACTAGATAATGGCTTGACATATAATAAAAAAAACAAAATTAATGCAAAAAATTTAAAAAGGCAAACTTTAGAATAAAAGTAAACAGAAACAAGTGAATGTAAATAGTAACATACCCTGGAAAAGAGAATTATTTTGACTTTTGAACACAGTCCTCTGTGCATCCTCAGTGAAACATATTCTAAGAATGAAAATGTTACAAAGAAATCTCAAACTCTACTCAGTATTTTTATTTTTAGTAATAAAATGTGTATTATAATTTTCAGTGGTTTTTTTTGGTATAATGTAGATAAAGCTAATAATATGTTAATATTAGCAGAAACTAAGATTTTTAGTGTGAGAGAAAAAATACAAATATAAAATCAAAGAAAAAGTTGGTAATGTTAAATTTAATTGGAAATATCAATCTGAACTCACTATTTAGTTCCTAGCACTAAATACTGAAAGGACCTAGAAGCAATGACATTCCAGATTTTAAACACATGAAGAGATGCTCAATTACAATTATATCAAGAAACAGACAAATTCCCCACTAGCAGGAGCTAGAGGCTAGAAGGCAGGGTTGATTTCAGGTCTGGGGCATAGACAATGGAAGCTGAACCTGGAACATCTTGTGCCAGAAAACATCAAAGATCCAGGAGCAGATCTTTGAAGGGGGTGATTTGAGCAACAAAAAAAGAATAATGACTGTAATTTATTTTTAAATTTTGAACAAATTAAAATCCACTGGTGTACAATAATAAAACCCAAAACCAAAGTCATTTGCCAAAATTGGAGATAACTATTCCATCAACTCTTTACTTCTGGTAATTAATAAATTAGAAATGAAGGAAGCATTTACCATTTTTTAAGAGGAATGGAAAATCCTCCTTGATTTTCTAAGAATGCTAGCTAGTAAATGTAGAAAGAATTACAGAATAAGAAAATCACCATTTTGCAACTGCAAAATAAATAATTGATTAAGGTGAGGATCATCAATTATTGCTAAAACTAGTAGGTGAATGTTGGGGAACAGGATAGTCTCAAGGTGTGAAAGGCTCATCCCATGGGCTGCTGGCTAATTGCCAAGGGAAAAGCCAACGTTTGCAGAGATGAAATCTGGCTGTCATTGTCTTAAGTGTTCAAACTCAGCATGATCCATACTTCTTCCTGGTGTGATGTAAAACTAAGTACATCTCACTAAGAAGCACTGTTGCCACAAATGTTTGATCGCAATCTAATCCATTTATAGACCTAACTTCCAGTTCACAGAGAGTGAACATATAATAAATCATCCAAACTAGGGCACTTATGAGAGTGAAAGAGGATGCATTTAACAGTTATGCCAGGACTACAGGTGTAAACAGGCAGGACATTCCCAGATAAGCTGGAATGTGAGATCTCGCTAAGTTTACAGGAAGTAAAGGTGGTAGAGAAACAAGTTGGACAGCACTAAGAGGAAAGAATACAATTTTTAAAAATCCAGATGTGGGGAATTCTACAGAACAACCACCTGGTCTTACAAAAAGAAAAGAAAAAGAAAACAAGTGGAGGAGATGTTCAAAATTAAATCAGACTGAAGAGTCATAACAACCAAATGCAATGCATGAACCCAAATAGGATACTGGTGGAAAGAAACCAACTCTAGAAGACATTTGCGGACCATTGGGAAATTTTTCATATGGTCTGGAGATTAGATGGTATTAGGGAATTGTTAACATTCTTAAGAACAATCATGGTATTGTGGTAATATAGAAAGATCCGTATTAGGACATTTTTGGGAGGTGAATGCTTTTGGATTTAAAGGTTTAAGTAGGCATGTCTACAACTTACCTTCAAATGACTCAGAAAAAAATGTTAGCAATGATTGAAGCTGGGTGGTAGGCATACAGGTGTTTGTTGTACCATTCTTTCAACTTTTCTATACATTTGAAATTTTCATGTAAGAGTTTAAAAAATGGCAGGTCTCCAAATGTTTCTCACCCTCAAGCCCTCTACAGAGCCATCAGGGGTATAGGAACTGCCTGGTTCCCCAGGCCTCCTCATCAGTGCCCTCTCCATCAATGTAGAATCCTGCTCAGGAGTTCCCAAGCACAGTATTTCTGTCTCCCATTTCTGGCCCCAGTCTTGACCACTTTCTAATTTCTTGTGGCCTGTCCAAATCCCATTCACCTTCAAGGCACACTTCCTCCTGGAAACTTGTCCTGTCTTCTGGTCCACCTGGGCTACTACTCTGACCTCCTCCAGCTCTTCGAACTTGGACCACAGTTTTTGCTTTTAGCCATATGCCAACTCTCTAATATTTTCCCCAAGTGTATATCCTATTACCTTGATGAGATAATAAACATTCCAGTGAAAGGACTATATTCTATTTCTTTGGTCTTTCTCTGTAGCAAGCACAAAACTAGAATACTGTTTGTATATAATATATACTTTCTGAATTAAACCTGACAGTTATTAAAAGATATGTGCAAGTAAATAAAGTAAAAATTAGTTGTGAGATGCAATTACTATTCAAACTCAGGAACTGAATCAATGCTAAAAATCATTGAAGTTGCTGGTTTCATATGTAAGGAGCTTGGTAGTTGTCACTCCATCCTAACAACAAGTGAAAAACTGAACAGACTGAAAAATCAACAATTCTTCTTTGCTCTGTAAGAGAGGAAGTATACAGTGCAAACTGCTGCCCCCAAGATCGAAGAGACAGACAGGTGCATACAGGTCATTATGGCTTACTGGAGCAGAACTTGCTAGCAAAACCACTGTAGGAACGAGTGAGGGTGTAGAAAATCCTGAACTGCAATTGATGAATTGCTGGAGGCTCAGTGGGGACAACTCTGAGGATTAAAAACTCCAGGAGGACCCAGTCATAAGGCAACAATATTTTGAGATTTACCTCTAGGAGCCTGACCAGGTTCCCACAGTAAATATCAGAGAAACATCCCCTTGAGCTTCCGGTAGGGGTGGAGAAAAGAAAACATTTTGCAATAAATCAGAGCACTCCATTATTAACAAGCCCTGCCCCCAGTGGAAACTAGTTAACCGTGGCCTAACCTGCTGGTGTATTATCAGAGCCTAACTGACCCGGGAAAGGGAAGTACCCAATTCCAGCCCACTCTAGTCATGCTGTCCCACCTAAGTGAGAGAATAAAAAAGAGAAGCATTTGTGAAGTTCACGGTCCAGAGGCATAAGCTCACTAAGACTGAGACCTAATCACAGGACTACAGAATGCTCCCTTGCCACATTACTAAAGGCCTGTTTACAGCAGTTCCTTTTACCTCATACATCATGTCTAGCCATAAAAAAAAAAAAAAAAAAAAAAGCAAACCAAGGCATACCAAAAGGGAAAACCCCACAATTTGCAGAGACATAGTGAGCATTAGAACCAGACATGGCAGGGATGTTGGAATTATCAGACCAGGAATTTAAAACATCTATGATTAATATGTTAAGGGCTCAAATGGATAAAGGAACCCAGCATGAAGATCAGGTAGGCAATGTAAACAGAGAGATGGAAATCCTAAGAAAGAATCAAAAAGAAATGCAAGAGATAAAAAAACACTGTAACAGAAATAAAGAATGCTTTTGATGGACATATTAGTAGACTGAACATGGCTGAGGAAAGAATCTCAAAGCTAGAGTAGATTTCAAGAGAATCCTCAAAAACTGAAAAACAGGGCAAAGACTGAAAACAAAAACCCCAAACCAGAACAGAGTACCCAAGGACTGTGGGATAACTAAAAAGTTATAACATACACAGAGTGGGAATACCAGAAGGAGAAGGAAGAGAGAAAGAAACAGAAGCAATGTTTGAAACAATAATGATGGAGAATTTTCCCAAATTAATATCAGACACCAAACCGTACATCTAGGAATCTCAGAGAACCCCAAGCAGGATAAATACCAAAAACTACACCAAGGAGTATCATTTTCAAACTGCAGAAAATCAAAGCTAAAGAAAAAATTCTGAAAAAAATCCAGAGGAAAAAACACCTTTCCTACACAGAAAAAGATAAGAATCACATCCGACTTCTCAGAAACCATGCAAGCTAGAAGAGAGTGAAATGAAATATTTTGAATATTGACAGAAAAATACCACCAACACAGAATTTGGTACCCTGTGTAATTTTCCTTCAAAAGCAAAGGAGAAATAAGGACTTTTATCAGACAAACAAAAACTGAGGAAATTTGTTGCCATTAGAATTGCCTTTCAAGAAATGTTGAAATAAGTTCTTTAGAGAGAAGGAAAATAATATAGGTCAAAAAACTGGATCTACATAAAGTAAGAAAGAGAATTGAAGAAGGAATAGATAAAGGTAAAATAACTTTTATTTTTCTTATTCTTAATTAGTCTAATAGATAACAGTTTGCTCAAAATAATAATATCAACAATGTATGTATGTTTATGTATATATTTTATGCATATATATATGCTTATGTATGCTTATATATAAGTGAAACAAATGACAGTGATGATACAAGGAATGAGAGGGAAGAAATTAAGAGTTATTTTATTATCAATATAAGGTACTGACACTACCTGTGAAGTGGTATATTCACAAGTTATTTGAAAGTGGGCTTGGATTAGCTGTAAATGTATCTTGCAAACTCTAGCTCAACCACTGAGAAAAGTAAAGAAGGAAGTATAAACAATATGCTAAGAAAGGAGAGAAGATGGAATCACATTAATCACTGGATTAAAACCATGAAAGGGAGCTTCCCTGGTGGCGCAGTGGTTGAGAGTCCGCCTGCCGATGCAGGGGACACGGGTTCGTGCCCCGGTCCGGGAGGATCCCGCATGCCGTGGAGCGGCTGGGCCCGTGAGCCATGGCTGCTGGTCCTGTGCGTCCGGAGCCTGTGCTCCGCAATGGAAGAGGCCACGGCAGTGAGAGGCCCACGTACCACAAAAAAAAAAAACAAACAAAAAAAAACACGAAAGGCAGCACCTTCCTGGGCTGAACAGGCTACAGAGTTACATAGTAAACACTATGGTTAAGGACTGTTTTTCACATACTCTGGGCCTCTTGGTTAATTCCTTACTGGTGGGCTGGCTCTGGCTCAGTGGGTTGCTGGATGTAGTTCATACCAGCTCTTGGGAGACAATTGTTAAAATTTTAGGAATTTTGTGAGCGTGTTGTTAACATAGTCATTATTTGAAAGAGATAAATTATTTAAGCCTACAATTAAATGTTATAATTAAACCAAAGGTAATACGGTGACTTCCCTGGTAGCGCAGTGGTTGAATCTGCCTGTCAATGCAGGGCACACGGGTTCGAGCCCTGGTCCGGGAAGATCCCACATGCTGCAGAGCAACTAAGCCTGTGTGCCACAACTACTGAGCCTGCGCTCTAGAGCTCTCGAGCCACAACTACTGAGCCCATGTGCCTCAACTACTGAAGCCTGCGTGCCTAGAGCCCGTGCTCTGCAACAAGAGAAGCCACTGCAATGAGAAGCCAGCGCACCGCAACGAAGAGTAGCCCCCGCTCTCCGCAACTAGAGAAAGCCTCCACGCATCAACAAAGACCCAATGCAGCCAAAAATAAATAAATAAATAAATAAATAATTTATTTCTTTTTTGCGGTACGCGGGCCTCACACTGTTGTGGCCTCTCCCGATGCGGAGCACAGGCTCCGGATGCGCAGGCTCAGCGGCCATGGCTCACGGGCCCAGCTGCTCCGCGGCACGTGGGATCTTCCCGGACCGGGGCACGAACCCGTGTCCCCTGCATCGGCAGGCGGACTCCCAACCACTGCGCCACCAGGGAAGCCCACAAATAAATTAATTAAAAAAAAAAAGAAACCTCAAAAAAAAAAAGGTAAAATATACTCTAAGCTCATCTTTCATAGTTATTTTGTTACATTTTGCTCTTATCTGTGCTCTTAAGGTTATATACATCCGTTGTATCCATATCTGTGGAGGAAGGATTAGGTGATGGTGGTGCTTCCCAACTCGATATTCAGCAACATTAGGTTGGATCTTGGAATCAGCCATGGTGGAAATGTTTATAGCCCCGGAATTGGCAAATACTGTACTACAAATCAGGGCTGGGTGTTTTTTTTGAGAGCCAGTTATTAAACATTGACCAATATACCACTACTCTGCTCTAGCCTCACAGCCCCTCAGGTTCAAGAACAACAGAATGGTGACAGCACTCTCAAGTGTAGTGAGATCTACCCTGTTTGGATATTTTGGTCATATCTCCATCCCTGAAGCAAACACCAAGGCCAGGGGCAAATTTATGCCTTGTCCTCCATCCTGGACCTCAGTCAGAGGCTGTCCCATGCCCATGTATGTGGGGTGATCCCCACATGAAATCAGGGGCTTTCACTGGAAGAAGGGACATTGGCTACTAGAAAAACTTCAAAATATAACCACCATAGCTTGTAAAGCAGTGGCTTCCATGTAGTCTCCATCTCCCCTAACTCACCTCAAGGTGTCTTGGGCAAGAAGCAAGTGGTTCTGGACCAGTGAAGCTCCTGGTAAGTGGGGAGAGATGGAGAGGCTCTGATCTGAGATCTCTTCTGCACAATCTCCAATCTTCCCCTTCGGTGGAATGATGTCCCCACTATCATCCCCCACCCCCAGTCCTGTTTATTCCTGCTCACAGCTTGCTTCCAACTTAGACAAATGAAACATGCATTCTTGTGTTGTGTGGGTTTCTGAGATATTTTAAAAATCAATTTAAATTATTTTTCCTGTGATGGGTCCTAGTCAAGTGGAGGAGATATACAAATAAATTATTACAAAGCAATGTGAAGTGTGTTTTCAAAGAGATATTTATAAGCTGTGCTGAGAGCTAGTGGGGAAGTTAGTTAGGAAAATGGGGGCAGCTCCCCAGAGAAGAGGGCTTGTGACCTGGAGATTTACATACAAGTAGGAAGTTCCCTATGTGGCAGGAGATGCACAAAGGGGACTATCTATTCCAAAGGAACAATGTGAGTTGTGGTACCACAAGGTCAAGCAGCTTCATTTATCCCTTCTCTCTTTTTCCCAATACTCTAGACACCTCAGGAAAATTTCCCTTCCTCTCTTGCTCTCCTTTCTATTCTGAGCCAAAAATAGAGCCCAACCATGGGAGTCACATCAAAACACTGTGGGGTGCACCCTTGCATGGGGGACAAAGAACACCAGGGCTTTAAACTGAACATGCAAAGAGCCCAGGCCATGGAAATGACCCACATGCACCCTGGAATCTCCAGCTGCCTCTACTACCTCCTCAGGTGAAACCCACTCCTCTTAAAGCATGAGCATTCAAAGCAAACAAGTTCTTACTTTGTTAGCTTTTCTCTTTGGCTCAGTTACTATATTGCCAGGGAGTCGTTTTCTATTTTCATCACCAGAGCAGACATTTCTCCAACAGTCTTTTGAGCCTGGGGACCAAAGCACCATTTATAGCTTTGCTTCTATGGGGAAAAGTGCTTTCAAGTTCCAAACAACGGACTTACAAATACATTATTGAACTCAAACTGCTTTTAAGCAATGAGCTTCCTGTAATGTTCTGCACACTTCAGTGCTAAAGGCTGGTGTGTGTGTGTGTTTAAAATTTTCTAAATATGGGTGCCAGGTGTTACATTTTCAGACTGACCGAGTGTATCTTTTTTTCCCTCTTAAAGCAACAGAATCATTTCTTTGGTGAACACATATCCGCTTTAAAAAAAAACTGATGAAAGAAATGACTGGGGCTGCAAAACTAAAATAGCAATGCTGAAAATTCAGGGGTAAAGATATATATTTGTGCAGTATGAGAAAAACGGTTACCTTACTTGTAAACTTTATTATTTCAGGTTCAGGAAAAACAATAAAGTACCTCCAAGCACAGGGAGAGTTAAGAGAGCAAAGCCACCTGTACAGCTTGGTTTTACTTTGAGTCCAGTCGCCCAAGGAGATCGCCAAGAAGAGGTTTCTAGTCTGCTTTGAAGCAAGCCAGACACAGAAAAATTTAAAAACCACACAGTGAAGAGAGCACACAATCTGTCTCCCTGTTGTCAAAAATATCATCAGATAATGCGCATATCAGTCAGAAGGGGTGAACACGCAAAATGCTTTTTTCCATGGAAAGAAGACTCTTGGGCTCAGTACTTGATTCATTTCACTCTCCCACCCTCAATTCCTCCCTATTTCTTTTCTACACCCTTGACTGATCTTCTCTGTTCAGTCTCTTTATTTCGCTCTCGCTTCCTCTAATGATAGGAGATGACATGGTTAGAATTAATCCTCCTGAACCAAAGAAATTAATTCAGCTACAGTTTTTTTCCTTTCAAAACCTTTTATTTATTTCTGTTTATTCCAGATTCATACCATATGTATATACATTGTCATAATGAAGCATTTTTCCCTGTGAGCATTAGCATGTAATTTTATATGTACCTGAACAGTAGGCATTTAAAAAAATAAATATGATAACTAGCAAATTAAACATTTTTAAAAAACACCTGTTTGCCCTTTTGAACAAAGTCCAATATTTCATAGTGAGCAGAACTTGCTATATATTTTCTGGGATCCAACACAGCATGGAAATGTGAGGCCTCTTGTTAAAGAATTGAGAATTTCAACATGGTGATAGCAGAGCACTGAACCACTGTGGGGTTTTTCTGAAAGTTGGGACCCTACGTGACTGCACAGGCCACATGCCCATGAAGCTGGGCCTGCTGGTGGGATTTTATTAATGAGAGTACAAACACATAGACACATGCACATTTCTCTAGGCTGGTATAAAATTAACCAGAAAATTTACATTGAAAATGTAATAATGTGCCCTTAAACAAAAGTGCAAACATCTTTTGGTGGTTTCCAATATACTTCCTGAGAATTCACTTATTCATAGTAACTGACACAGAGAAAATATTGTAATTTGTTATGACATCTGGGCCAACTGATGAACAGGGTGTTTTGGATGACCTGTTTTCAAATTTTTAGAACTTGATAAAATATGCTCAAAATGTGCTAAACATGGAAAAGGAATTTTGAAGCCATCTTTCCCCTGGGGCTAGAAGCATTTGTAGTAATGTATGTGGAAGGGCTCTGAGTACTGACAGCCATGATCAACCTTAGCCATCATATAACAGATTAATAGAATGGCCGATAAAGCCGAGTTTACAGCTGAAGGAATTCTGAACAATTTCTCTGGTTCCAACAAATTAAATCACAGTCACACTTTTTCTTCATTAAGTGTCCCATAGCTGCAACCTGAATGGTGGTTTCATTCTCTCCTGGTCCTTCTTCTGCTGGTCTCATGGATGCCCCTCTTTTAAATCCCCATCCAGTGGCCCCACCCATTTTCCTCCTGAACGCTCTACCTTCCCCCTGTGGTGATGGAGTCATCATCCCATGTCCTTTCTTGCAAGCTTGGTGGGATATCAGTGGCACCTTCCTCTGCCCAGACTTCTGCTAGCTTCAAAGTGGGGAGAGGCATTCGTCTGCGGGATGAGGAAGGCTGATTGCCTGGACTCCAGTTGCACCTGCCTCCAGCAAGATCGGTTGCACAGATTCTGCTGCATTTTACAACGACCACCATTATGAGATTTACACTTTTTCTTCAACTGCCCACTCCAATCCCTGATCTAGTCTCACACAAGTATGAAGAATGCATATATGAATATCATTGCTTTGAAGATGAGAAAACTGGGCCTGCAAAAAGAGGAGGGACTTTGATTCAACCACTGTACTATATGACTCTTAGCCTCTATGCTGTACTTCCCTCCTGTAAATTAAATTATGAAACAGCAAATTTTAAAATTTTCTAGGAAATAATTATAATATTGCAGATAAGCTCATTCACTCTCCCTATGATTCTCCGTTTTCCATCCTTCCAGCAAATCTCTCTCCTTCCCCCATGCAGATTCACTTCCCTCTCCCTCAGAACCGAATGGATGATTCTAACTTTCTAATCTTCCCTTCTCCTCCTCTCACTACCTCCCCAACTCAGATGCTGTCAGAAAACACACAAATAAACAAAAATTAGCAAACCCAGAATGCTCACCAGCAAGGAGAAAGAAGTTAACCATCTCCAAAGAAGTTGGAAGGATTTCAAGAAAATTGATAAATTTAAAAATCTAGAATTTTGTTGCCTAAGTCAACGGGTAATGCTGTACCAACTTGTAAAAATTCAAAGAACAACTAATATGCCTATTGCCCTTTATAATTTATAAAGCTCTTTCACATTTATTAATGCTCTTGAACTTCACAATATAGTATGACATAGATGCTATTATTAGTTCTGTTTTACAGAGGAGAAAACTGAGGCACAGAGCAGTTAAGTCACTTGCCCACAATTACTCAACAGGAGAAGTGAAGTCAGGTTTTCTGAGCCCATGTTCTTTCCACCCTCCCACACACCTATTTGTTGAACTAAATTTTCAGATTCATGCATGTTTATTTCTTCTTTTTCCAAATGACAAGAGACACAATTCAGAAAGAGCTAAAAGCCTAGTCTAAAGTTCTACAGCTTGGACATCATCCTGCTGCCCAATGTAGAAGTTACTGACCTTCTTTCAAAACCTAAGTAGGTTTCGAATCAGTGGAGAAAATACGGATTATTTAATAAAAGGATCTAGGACAACTCAAAAGCTTCTTGGAGGAGAAGAAGCTTGGATCCAATACCTCAGTTTGTACACAAAAATAAACTCCAAGCAGATTAAAGATGTAAACATGAAAATAAAACTATAAGAAAACTAGAAGAGAAGATGGGATTTCCACCCCACCCATTTTAGAATCTCAGTGTGGGAGAGGGCTTTCTAAATATGACACAAAACATAGAAGTCATAAAAGATAAGATTGAGATATTGACTATATTAAAAAACCTGTATGTTTGAAAAACATCACCATTAACCCAATCAAAAGTCAGTAGACAATCTGGGGCAAGTATTTGCAACCTATATGCAGGAAAAGGGCTAATTTTGTAATATGTAAACAAATCCCACAAATCAGTAAGAAAAAGCCAACACACCCAACAGAAAAAGACAAAGATATAGATGGGTGGTTTATAGAAATAGGTGAAAAGAGGCATAAACTCACTTATATTAAAGAAAATGCAAATGCAAACTCCACTGAGATACCTTTTTCCACATGTCAGATTGTCAAAGATCCCAAATAATAATATTTGATAATGCACTGTGTTAAGAGTTTGAGAAAATGGTATATAATCTGAGTGTAAATTAGTACATCCTCATGGAAAGCAATTTGCAGATGGGCAATAGCTATAATTTAAATGTACACATGGAGGATTTCAGCCATTAACCTGTCATCAGGTGTAAATGATGGAACCTAGACTGGGTTCCAAACCCCACACTATTGCACAGCCCCAGAGCTGGAGGACCATGAGGCCAGAGCAGCCCCTACCTGTCATGTTAAACAGACATTCAGTAAGTACCCGTGAATGCAAGTAACACCTTTAATTTTCATGATAAACTGGATGTTTATTATGCATTCTTATGTATGAGAAGACTGGCTCGGAGAGGTTAAGTTTCTTGCCCAAAGCCACACAGCTGCTAAACGGCAAAGCCAGACTCAAAGCCAGGGCCAGCCTCTTTCCACAGTACTGCTGCCTCCAGTGGCTTCCTCTGCCCAGTTTATGCTGACAGCTGGAACCCCAAAAGCTCTGTAAGAGGAGGGACCTGTATTACACCATGCTGATTTTCAACATCCGTTGGTCATATAAATGAATGGTGTAATCCTACGTTGGCCTTTGTAGATAAAGAGGATGCTGCCCTTTTTCTGCACAAAGGGAAGAAAATTACATAGCAGAAAATGAAGGAGCGAATTTCAGGGAGACAAACATTGAGCCCATAACAATTGGTAAAAGCCAAAAGCAAAACCAAAAACCACTGTTTGAGTGTTACATGCATACATTGTTACATAATATTGGTTCTCTACTTAGGACTTTGGTTCACAACCCTGGCTACACAATAGAACTACCTGAGCTTTAAAAATATCAGGGACCGGGCTTCACTGGTGGCGCAGTGGTTGAGAGTCCGCCTGCTGATGCAGGGGACACGGGTTCGTGCCCCGGTCTGGGAAGATCCCACATGCTGCGGAGCGGCTGGGCCCGTGAGCCATGGCCACTGAGCCTGTGCGTCCGGAGCCTGTGCTCCGCAACGGGAGAGGCCACAACAGTGAGAGGCCCGCATACCGCAAAAAAAAAAAAAAAAAAAAAAAAAATCAGGGACCAGGCTCCATCCCAGACCAATGGAACCCCAGTCTGAGAAGGTGGAGGTGGGGCTGGGCATCTGTGTGCTTTTTCACAAGCTCCGCAGTTACCCTCCTGGGCTGCCAAGATTGAGAAACTGCGGAAGAATATTTTTAAAATTTTAAATAAAGTAATTTATTCACAGTCAAATGCTCCAGACTTTCTCCAACAGGAGCTTTGCTTTACAACCTAGAGACATTTTAAGATAGAAAATAGTGACACCAAATGGTGACAACTAGAACTTCCATGCATGGGGCAGCAGAATCTGGGAATGAAGCCCCGCTGCGTCTGGCCAGCTCACTGAATGATGTCAGTAGTTCCCCGGCAAACTGGCTTGTCAATGACACCACTGATGGGTTTCATTCTGCAGCATTTCCCATATGTGTATGTCAGGATTTGCCTCCAAGAAGCTGGTATTTCTTCTCTGCCACCAGAATCCCAGACCATGCCAGGTGCTGCCCACAGCTGGCCTGTACTTCTGAGTTCTCCATCTATGAAGGCATATACATATACAAAGGCATATGCAGATTGTTTTATAAGCTCATGTGTCAGGGTATAAGATCACTTACCCTACCTTATGTGTAAAGAGAAAATGTGAGCTTTGTTATTTTGTCCAGAGAAAAGCTGATTTTCTTTCTTCTTGCTGGAATGTGGGGAAAGAACTAAAGTTTAGTCCCATCTGGCCATTTTCGTTCAATCCAAGAATTTAAACTCTCCCATTAGGTATCTCAGTTTCTGCTTGGAAAACTCTAGGAAATGTCACACCCCCAAGATGGCACTTGGGTATATGGGAGAAGCATGTGACCATGTGTCCCTGTGGCATCTTGCACACTGTCTCAGGGGGTGGTGATAAAGTGGAGCTAGTACTCAAAGGGGGGCAATGCTTTCTCCTGATGCCCTGCTTGATGCCATTTGGCAAGTGTTGGTTGGTGTAAGTCTGAGTTCTCCAGAATATTGAGGAAAATGTTCCATCAGTTAAAAGTAGTGATTTCTACCACTCAGAATGGCCATCACCAAAAAATCTACAAACAATAAATGCTGGAGAGGGTATGGAGAAAAGGGAACCCTCCTGCACTGTTGGTGGGAATGTAAATTGATACAGCCACTATGGAGAACAGTATGGAGGTTCCTAAAAAACTAAAAATAGAACTACCATATGACCCAACAATCCCACTACTGGACATATACCCTGTGAAAACCATAATTCAAAAAGAGTCATGTACCACAATGTTCATTGCAGCTCTATTTACAGTAGCTAGGACATGGAAGCAACCTAGGTGTCCATCAACAGATGAGTGGATAAAGAAGATGTGGCACATGTATACAATGGAATATTACTCAGCCATAAAAAGAAACGAAATTGAGTTATTTGTAGTGAGGTGGATGGATCTAGAGACTGTCATACAGAGTGAAGTAAGTCAGAAAGAGAAAAATAAATACCGTATACTAACACATATATGTGGAATCTAAGAAAAAAACAGGTTATGAAGAACCTAGGGGCAGGACAGGAATAAAGACACAGACGTAGAGAATGGACTTGAGGACATGGGGATGGGGAAGGGTAAGCTGGGACGAAGTGAGAGAGTGGCATGGACATATATACACTACCAAATGTAAAACAGATAGCTAGTGGGAAGCAGCTGCATAGCACAGGGAGATCAGCTCCCTGCTTTGTGACCACCTAGAGGGGTGGGATAGGGAGGGTGGGAGGGAGACCTAAGAGGGAGGAGATATGGGGACATATGCATATGTGTAGCTGATTCACTTTGTTATAAAGCAGAAACTAACACACCATTGTAAAACAATTATACTCCAATAAAGATGTTTTAAAAAAAAGTAGTGATTTCATTTAGTAAATCCAAATATCAAAAGGGAGTAGGGCAGGAGTCTATGTCTCTATATCTTTTTTCCATATATAAAGGAGGACAAAATAGAGTTAGCAATGGCAGCCATACACACAAAATTCTAAACCAGCAATTTCTCAAGCTTGGCAGTACAGGAAGATAATTGTGGAGTTTGTAAAAAACACAAATGCCCAAACTCCCACCCCCACCCTCTGAGATTCAGATTCCATTAGTCTGGTATAGAGTCTGATCCCTGATATTTTAAAAGCTCAGCTAGTGTAGCCAGGGTCATAGCCAAAGTTCTAAGTAGAGAAAAAAGTATGTATGTAACAATGTATGCATGTCACAGGGAAGCAGTGTTTTACAGTTTGGTTTTTGTTTTTACCCATTGTGATGGACTGAATGTTTATATCTCCCCAACATTCACATGTTGAAGCCCTAATCCTCAGTGTGATGGTATTTGGAGGTGAGGCCTTTGGGAGCCCATTAGGTCATGAAGGTGGAGACCTCATAAATGGAATTAGTGCCGTTATAAGACGAGACACAGGGAGTTCCCTGGTGGCCTAGTGGTTAGGAGGTGCAGGTTCAATCCCTGGTCAGGGAACTGAGATCCCGCAAGCCACACGGCGTGGCCAAAAACAAAAAAATCATACTGAGTGAAGTAAGTCAGACAGAGATAGACAAATATCATATGATATCGCTTATATGTGGAATCTAAAAAAATGGTACAAATGAACCTATTTACAAAACAGAAATAGAGTCACAGATGTAGAAAACAAACTTATGGTTACCAAGGGGGAAAAGGGAGGAGGGATAAATTGGGAGATTGGAACTGACATATGCACACTATTATATATAAAATAGATAACTAATAAGAACTTACTGTATAACACAGGGAACTCTACTCAGTACTCTGTAATGACCTATATGGGAATAGAATCTAAAAAGAGTGGATATATGTATAACTGATTCACTTTGCTGTACAGCAGAAACTAACACAACATTGTAAATCAACTATATTCCAATAAAAATTAATTTAAAAAATTAAAATTTGGGGCTTCCCTGGTGGTGCCGTGGTTGAGAGTCCGCCTGCCGATGCAGGGGACACGGGTTCGTGCCCCGGTCCGGGAAGATCCCACATGCTGCGGTGCGGCTGGGCCCTTGAGCCATGGCCGCTGAGCCTGCACGTCCGGAGCCTGTGCTCCGCAACAGGAGAGGCCACAACAGTGAGAGGCTCGTGTACCGCAAAAAAAAAAATTAAAATTTATAAAAAAAGAGGAGAGACACAAAAGACATGATGTCTCTCTCTCTGCCATGTGAGGATACTGCAGTAAGGTGGCAGTCTGCAAACCAGGAAGAAGGCCTTCACCAGGAACCATATCGGTCAGCACCTTGATCATGGGCTTCCCAGCCTCCAGAACTCTGAGAAATACATTTCTGTTGTTTAAGACACTCAGTGTATGGTGTTTTTGTTATAGCAGCCTGAGCTGACTAAAACACCCGCCATGCCCCAGGAGACTCTAACATCTAGAAGTTACTGAGTTTTCCTCTCACAGCTGACAGCCTCATCTTGGATTTTCCTGGAACCCTCCCCCTTCTCTCTCTCTGTCCTTCCTTAAAGCTTTCTGAAGCAAACCTCTTCCTTCAGCCAAAGTTCTTTCTTCTGGACCCTCTTCTGCCTTTTCTAATAAAGCTCCGACTTACGAGTAGAGCATCGGTTTATTTTCTCTGAGACTAAGTAACCTGCTGCCTCAGAAAACTTTTGAAAGGAGCCAGGCTTTTTTACACCAAAGTAGCAGAGAGCTTCTACAAGCTAAAACATCTGATTAAATTTATTCACACCATTTAGCCTATAACTTACAAGCTAAACTATTGTCTCCACTGTTTTAAAACATTGCATATGAATTTTTTTCAGTTTTTTTAGAAAGTAAACAATTGCTCACAAACCTTTATGAAAGAAGTTATGATGCTGAAAATGAGCCTCCGCCCCTCACCCCCTAAATTATTCTCTTTGAGAAGCACACATTCAACAGAAATTTCTCAAAGTTGTTATATCAAGAACTGAGTTTCATACCATATTCACCAATGTGAGGTTGTTTTTACTGGGCCTGAGCGGTTGAACCCCTTTTTCCTCCCAGGTGGTGATAAAAGACTTTCACTTCCTGGCAGGGAATCAGAGAGGCTTTTGGCTGCAAAACCAGCTTTAGAGAAATGGTTTGGCACAAACATCTGTGGGCCTGAGCTCTCTTCTATGCACCAGGGTGTGTCATCCACACAATTCTCATTGGTCTCCTGGATGAAAGCAGAAATGGGCTCTTAAGACTGTAATTAGGGACAGTCATTTATGGATAAGGACCCTGGAGGGTACACAAAGAGGTCAAGGACAGTCTCCTTGCCCTCAAGGAGGTTTTGAAGAGAATTTCAAGATGGCGAAGAAGACGTGGAGATCACCTTCCTCCCCACAGATATACCAGAAATACATCTACATGTGGAACAACTCCTACAGAACACCTACTGAACGCTGGCAGAAGACCTCAGACCTCCCAAAGGGCAGGAAACTCCCCAAGTACCTGGGTAGGGCAAAAGAAGAAGAAAAAACAGAGACAAAAGAATAGGGACGGGACCTGCACCTCTGCGGAGGAGCTGTGAAGGAGGAAAAGCTTCCACACACTAGGAAGCCCCTTCACTGGTGGAGATGGGGGTGCAGAGAGCAAGCAGAGAGATTCCCGCACAGAGGATCGGTGCCGACCAGCACTCACCAGCCCGAGAGGCTTGTCTGCTCACCCGCCGGGGAGGGTGGGGGCTGGGAGCTGAGGCTCGGGCTTCGGAGGTCAGACCCCAGGGAGAGGACTGGCGGCGTGAACACAGCCTGAAGGGGTTAGTGCGCCACGGCTAGCCGGGAGGGAGTCCGGGAGAAGTCTGGAGCTGCCGAAGAGACAAGAGACTTTTTCTTGCCTCTTTGTTTCCTGGTGCGCGGGGAGAGGGGATTCAGAGCACCGCCTAAACAAGCTCCAGAGGCGGGCGCGAGCCGTGGCTACCAGCGCGGACCCCAGAGACGGGCATGAGACGCTAAGGCTGCTGCTGCAGCCACCAAGAAGCTGGTGTGCAAGCACAGGTCACAATCCACACCTCCCCTCCCGGGAGCCTGTGCAGCCCGCCACTGCCAGGGTCCCGTGATCCAAGGACAACTTCCCCGGGAGAACGCACGGCGCACCTCAGGCTGCTGCAACATCCCGCCGGCCTCTGCCGCTGCAGGGTCGCCCCGCATCCGTACCCCTCCCTCCCCCCAGCCTGAGTGAGCCAGAGCCCCCGAATCAACTGCTCCTTTAAGCCCGTCCTGTCTGGGCAGGAACAGACGCCCTCAGGCGACCTACAACCAGAGGCAGGTTCAAATCCAAAGCTGAACCCCAGGAGCTGTGTGAACAAAGATGAGAAAGGGAAATTTCTCCCAGCCGCCTCAGGAGCAGTGGATTAAATCTCCACAGTCAACTTGATGTACGCTGCATCTCTGGAATAGCTGAATAGACAACGAATCATCCCAAATTGAGGCGTTGGACTTTGGGAGCAACTGTAGACTTGGGGTTTGCTTTCTGCATCTAATTTGTTTCTGGTTTTATGTTTATCTTAGTTTAGTATTTAGAGTTTATTATCAATGGTAGATTTATTGATTTGGTTGCTCTCTTCCTTTTTTTAATATATAGATAAATGTATTTTTTTTCCTTTTTCTCTTTTTGTGAGTGTGTATGTGTATGCTTCTTTGTGTGATTTTCTCTGTGTAGCTTTGCTTTTACCATTCCTACTAGGGTTCTGTCTGTCCTTTTTTTTTGTTTTTAGTATAGTTTTTAGCACTTGTTATCATTGGTGGATTTGTTTTTTGGTTTGGTTCTCTTCTTTCTTTTTCTTTTGTTTTAGTACTTTTTAATTTTTAATAATTAAATTTTTTTATTTTAATAACTTTATTTTCCTTCTTTCTTTCTTTCTTTCTTCCTTCCTTCCTTCCTTTCTTTCTTTGTTTCTTTTTTTCTCCCTTTTCTTCTGAGCTGTGTCGCTGACAGGGTCTTGGTGCTCCAGCCAGGTGTCAGGCCAGTGCCTCTAAGGTGGGAGAGTCGAGTTCAGGACATTGGTCCACCAGAGACCTCCCAGCTCCATGTAATATCAAATGGCAAAAGCTCTCCCAGAAATCTCCATCTCATCGCTAAGACCCAGCTCCACTCAACGACCAGCAAGCTACAGTGCTGGACACCCCATGCCAAACAACTAGCAAGACAGGAACACAACCCCACCCATTAGCACAGAGGCTGCCTAACATCATAATAAGGTCACAGACACCCCAAAACACACCATCAGACATGATCCTGCCCACCAGAAAGACAAGATCCAGCCTCATCCACCAGAACACAGGCACCAGTCCCCTCCACCAGGAAGCTTACACAACCCACAGAACCAACCTTAGCCACTGGGGGCAGACACCAAAAACAACAGGAACCACGAACTTGCAGCCTGCAAAATGGAGACCCCAAACACAGTAAGTTAAGCAAAATGAGAAAGCAGAGAAACACACAGCAGATGAAGGGGCAAGGCAAAAACCTACCAGACCAAACAGATGAAGAGGAAATAAGCAGTCTACCTGTAAAAGAATTCAGAGTAATGATAGTAAAGATAATCCAAAATCTTGGAAATAGAATGGAGAAAATACAAGAAATGTTTAACAAGGACCTAGAAGAACTAAAGAGCAAACAAACAATGATGAAGAACACAATAAATGAAATTAAAAATTCTCTAGAAGGAATTGATAGCAGAATAACTGAGGCAGAAGAACAGATAAGTGACCTGGAAGATAAAATAGTGGAAATAACTACTGCAGAGCAGAATAAAGAAAAAACAATGAAAGGAATTGAGGACACTCTTAGAGAATTCTGGGACAAAATTAAACACACCAACATTCAAATTATAGGGGTCCCAGAAGAAGAAGAGAAAAAGAAAGGGACTGAGAAAATATTTGAAGAGATTATAGTTGAAAACTTCCCTAATATGGGAAAGGAAATAGTTAATCAAGTCCAGGAGGCACAGAGAGTCCCATACAGGATAAATCCAAGGAGAAACAGGCCAAGACACATATTAATCAAACTATCAAAAATTAAATACAAAGAAAAAACATTAAAAGTAGCAAGGGAAAACAACAAATAACATATAAGGGAATCCCCATAAGGTTAACAGCTGATCTTTTAGCAGAAACTCTGCAAGCCAGAAGGGAGTGGCAGGACATATTTAAAGTGATGAAAGGGAAAAACCTACAACCAAGATTACTCTACCCAGCAAGGATCTCATTCAGATTCGACGGAGAAATTAAAACCTTTACAGACAAGCAAAAGATAAGAGAATTCAGCACCACCAAACCAGCTTCACAACAAATCCTAAAGGAACTTCTCTAGGCAGGAAACACAAGAGAAGGAAAAGACCTACAATAACAAACCCAAAACAATTAAGAAAATGGTAATAGGAACATACATATCGATAACTACCTTAAATGTAAATGGATTACATGCTCCAGCCAAAAGACATAGACTGGCTGAATGGATACAAAAACAAGACCCGTATATATGCTGTCTACAAAAGACCCACTTCAGACCTAGGGACACATACAGAGTGAAACTGAGGGGATGAAAAAGATTCCATGCAAATGGAAATCAAAAGAAAGCTGGAGTAGCAATTCTCATAACAGACAAAATAGACTTTAAAATAAAGACTATTACAAGAGACAAAGAAGGACACTACATAATGATCAAGGGATCAATCCAAGAAGAAGATATAACAATTCTAAATATTTATGCACCCAACATAGGAGCACCTCAATACATAAGGCAAATGCTAACAGCCATAAGAGGGGAAATCGACAGTAACACAATCATAATAGGGGACTTTAACACCCCACTTTCACCAATGCATAAATCATCCGAAATGAAAATAAATAAGGAAACAGAAGCTTTAAATGACACATTAAACAAGATGGACTTAACTGATAGTTATAGGACATTCCATCCAAAACAACAGAATACACTTTCTTTGCAAGTGCTCATGGAACATTCTCCAGTATAGATCATATCTTGGGTCACAAATCGAGCCTTGATATATTTAAGAAAATTGAAATCGTATCTTTTCCGACCACAACGCTATGAGACTAGATATCAATTACAGGAAAAAATCTGTAAAAAATACAAACACATGGAGGCTAAACAATACATTACTAAATAACCAAGAGATCACTGAAGAAATCAAAGAGGAAATCACAAAATATCTAGAAACAAATGACAATGAAAACACGATAACCCAAAACCTATGGGATGTGGCAAAAGCAGTTCTAAGAGGGAAGGTTATAGCAATACAATCCTACCTCAAGAAACAAGAAACATCTCAAATAAACAACCTAACCTTACACCAAAAGCAATTAGAGAAAGAAGAACAAAAAACCCCGAAGTTAGAAGAAGGAAAGAAATCATAAAGATCAGATCAGAAATAAATGAAAAGGAAATGAAGGAAACAATAGAAAAGATCAATAAAATTAAAAGCTGGTTCTTTGAGAAGATAAACCAAATTGATAAACCATTAACAGTCTCATCAAGAAAAAAGGGAGAAGACTCAAATCAATAGAATTAGAAATGAAAAAGGAGAAGTAACAACTGACACTGCAGAAATACAAAGGATCATGAAAGATTACTACAAACAGCTATATGCCAATAAATTGGACAACCTGGAGGAAATGGACAAATTCTTAGAAAACCACAACCTTCTGAGACTGAACAAGGAAGAAATAGAAAATATAAACAGTCCAATCACAAGCACTGAAATTGAGACTGTGATTAAAAATCTTCCAACAAACAAAAGCCCAGGACCAGATGGCTCCACAGGTGAATTCTATCAAACATTTAGGGAAAAGGTAACACTTATCCTTCTCAAACTCTTCCAAAATATTGCAGAGGGAGGAACACTCCCAAACTCATTCTATGAGGCCACCATCACCCTGATACCAAAAACAGCCAAAAATGTCACAGAAAAAGAAAACTACAGGCCAATATCACTGATGAACATAGATGCAAAAATCCTCAACAAAATACTAGCAAACAGAATCCAAGAGCACATTAAAAGGGTCATACACCATGATCAAGTGGGATTTATCCCAGGAATGCAAGGATTTTTCAACATCTGCAAATTAGTCAATGTGATAAACCATATTAACAAATTGAAGGAGAAAATCCACATGATCATCTCAATAGATGCAGAAAAAGCTTTTGACAAAATTCAACACCCATTTATGATAAAAACTCTCCAGAAAGTGGGCAGAGAGGGAACCTACCTCAACATATTAAAGGCCATATATGACAAACTCATAGCCAACATCGTTCTCAATGGTGAAAAACTGAAACCATTTCTTCTAAGACCAGGAACAAGACAAGGTAGTCCACTCTCACCACTATTATTCAACGTAGTTTTGGAAATTTTAGCCACAGCAATTGGAGAAGAAAAAGAAATAAAAGGAATCCAAATCAGAAAAGAAGAAGTAAAGCTGTCACTCTTTGCAGATGACATTATACTATACATAGAGAATCCTAAAGATGCTAGCAGAAAACTATTAGAGCTAATCAATGACTCTGGTAAGTAGCAGTATACAAAATTAAAGCACAGAAATCTCTTGCATTCCTATACACTAATGATGAAAAATCTGAAAGAGAAATTAAGGAAACACTCCCACTTACCGTTGCAACAAAAAGAATAAAATACCTAGGAATAAACCTACCTAAGGAGACAAAAGACCTGTATGCAGAAAACTATAAGACACTGATGAAAGAAATTAAAGATGATACAAATAGATGGAGAGATATACCATGTTCTTGGATTAGAAGAATCAACATTGTGAAAATGACTATACTACCCAAAGCAATCTACAGATTCAATGCAATCTCTATCAAACTACCAATGGTATTATTCACAGAACTAGAACAAAAAATTTCACAATTTGTATGGAAACACAAAAGACCCCAAATAGCCAAAGCACTCTTGAGAAAGAAAAATGGAGCTGGAGGAATCAGGTTCCTGGACTTCAGACTATACTACAAAGCTGCAGTAATCAAGAGAGTATGGTACTGGCACAAAAACCGAAATATAGATCAATGGAACAGGATAGAAAGCCCAGAGATAAACCCACGCACATATGGTCACCTTATTTTTGATAAAGGAGGCAAGAATATACCATGGAGAAAAGACAGCCTCTTCAATAAGTGGTGCTGGGAAAACTGGACAGCTACATGTAAAAGAATGAGATTAGAACACTCCCTAACATCACACACAAAAATAAACTCAAAATGGATTAAAGACCTAAATGTAAGGCCAGACACTATCAAACTCTTAGAGGAAAACATAGGCAGAACAGTCTATGACATAAATCACAGCAAGGTCCTTTTTGACCCACCTCCTAGCAAAAATAAACAAATGGGACCTAATGAAACTTAAAAGCTTTTGCACAGCAAAGGAAACCATAAACAAGACAAAAAGACAACCGTCAGAGTGGGAGAAAATATTTGCTAATGAAGCAACTGACAAAGGATTAATCTTTAAAATTTACAAGCAGTTCATGCAGCTCAGTATCAAAAGAACAAGCAATCCAATCCAAAAATGGGCAGAAGACCTAAATAGACATTTCTCCAAAGAAGACAGCTTGCCAACAAACACATGAAACAATGCTCAACATCACTAATCATTACAGAAATGTAAATCAAAACTACAGTGAGGTATCACCTCACACCGGTCAGAATGGCAATCATGAAAAAATCTACAAACAATAAATGCTGGAGAGGGTATGGAGAAAAGGGAACCCTCTTGCACTGTTGGTGGGAATGTAAATTGATACAGCCACTATGGAGAATAGCATGGAGGTTCCTTAAAAAACTAAAAATAGAACTACCATATGACCCAGCAATCCCACTACTGGACATATACCCTGAGAAAACCATAATTCAAAAAGAGTCATGTACCACAATGTTCACTGCAGCTCTATTTACAATAGCCAGCACATGGAAGCAAAATAAGTGTCCATCGAGAGATGAATGGATAAAGAAGATGTGGCATATATATACAATGGAATATTACTCAGTCATAAAAAGAAACAAAATTGAGTTATTTGTAGTGAGGTGGATGGACCTAGAGTCTGTCATATAGAGTGAAATAAGTCAGAAAGAGAAAAATAAATACTGTATGCTAACACATATATGTGGAATCTAAAAAAAAAAATGGTTCTGAAGAACCTAGGGGCAGGACAGGAATAAAGATGCAGACATAAAGAATGGACTTGAGGACATGGGGATGGGGAAGGGTAAGCTGGGACGAAGTGAGAGAGTGGCATAGACATATATACACTACCAAATGTAAAATAGCTAGTGGGAAGCAGCCGCATAGCACAGGGAGATCAGCTCAGTGCTTTGTGACCACCTAGATGGGTGGGATAGGGAGGTTGGGAGGGAGACGCAAGAGGGAGGAGATATGGGGATATAGGTATACATATGTCTGACTCACTTTGTTATAAAGCAGAAACTAACACACCATTGCAAAGCAATTATACTCCAATAAAGATGTTTAAAAAATAAAAAAGGAGGTTTTGACCTGCGTAGGACAAGTCATGCTTCTCTACATAAAGAAAGGTAGTTTAGGATCAGTAGGCAATCAAAATAGGATAAGTGGGCTTCCCTGGTGGCACAGTGGTTGAGAGTCTGCCTGCCGATGCAGGGGAAGCGGGTTCGTGCCCCGGTCCGGGAGGGTCCCACATGCCGTGGAGTGGCTGGGCCCGTGAGCCATGGCCACTGAGCCTGCGCGTCTGGAGCCTGTGCTCCGCAACGGGAGAGGTCACAACAGTGAGAGGCCCGGGTACCGAAAAAAAAAAAAAAAAAAAGGATAAGTAACAAAGGGGTGTTCTTAGTGTGAGTTCCCAGGAAGCTGGCCCTGAAATGGGGATTTGTATGCAGGAAGTCTATTGAGGATGCTCTTGGGATCAACATCTGTGGGGGAGTGAAGGGAGTGGACTAGGCAGAGGCAACAGTTGACCCACAACACAGTCACAACACAGGCTTCAGTCAATCCCATAGGATGCCCTGAGCTGGGGAATCCTTCAGAATTGTCACCCCTTGAAACAAGATGGCCTCACCTTCATAAACCTCCCCCACCAGGAATTAGATGCAGCTGTCCCCAGAGACAGTCCTGACCTCAGGCCAGGTGGCTCCCTTTGGCTGTGAGCCATCAGCTGGCAACACTCCCAGCAGCAGAGGAAATGGGTGCCTGGGTCCTGAAGGGGGGCTCTAGGCAGTACACCACAGCATCCACTGCAGGGGGGATCGGTGACCTTGGTGAAAAATGTTTACAGTATGAGGAGGTGGAAAGGCCCATTCCTAAGGAACTAGGAGCAGTCAGGGAATTTCAAGCATGTTATTATCATCAGCCTTGGTTTGCTATTCATTTCACTCTGACCTAAGACCGTCTCAGACCCCTAGAGTTACAAATACTACTGCAATGTAACATTTGCTCCATAAAATCTAGTAAAGAATAATTGAAAACTCAGCTGACTCTTTTCAAACCATAAAGGTCAAACACATTCCAAATTTGGTTTAATTCTATCTATTTTACAATTTTGGCTATGATCCTATTGTTTTTCAAAACACTGTCTAAATGACTGTGAGATTCTGTCTTTTTAAAATTGTGTCTTCCGGATTTGCCTCCTTGGTCTGTCACATTTATCCCCAGTCTCCATTCCTACTGCCATTAGCTTCTTTCAAGTCTTTGCCCAAATGTCACCTCCTCAGTGAGGCCTTCTGATCATCTTTTTTTTTTTTTTTTTTTTTTTTTTTGGTGCGCGGGCCTCTCACTGTTGTGGCCTCTCCCATTGCAGAGCACAGGCTCCGGACCTGCAGGCTCAGCGGCCATGGCTCACGGGCCTAGCCGCTCCGCGGCATGTGGGATCTTCCTGGACCGGGGCACAAACCCGTGTCCCCTGCATTGGCAGGCGGACTCTCAACCACTGCACCACCAGGGAAGCCCTGATCATCTTAACTTAAATTGCCACCCTCACCTCCACCTTAACATCTTGATCCTTTCCATAGTACTTATCACCATCTGGCCAACTCTAATTCATTTATTAGCTGTAGTTATTGGTTCCCCACCCCACCCCGTGATAGAATGTAAATTCCATGAGGGCCAGGATAGTCTATTTTATTCACTCTGTATTCTTATTGTGTAGGATAGTGCCTGTAGTATAGTAATCGCACAATAAATATTTGTGAATGAATGAATGAACAAATAACCCCAGTTTAGGCCTCCATCAGCTCTCTCCTCTCAGTCTCCACGTCTCTGAGGTGTCCCCTTTCTAGAGTACTGTGGCATCCCTGCTTGGCTGACTTCCTCCTGCCACTCTTCTGCTCAGAAGCTCTCCATGGTTTCTCAATGCCTACTCAGGATTTCAGCACTCTCCTAGAGCTGGTGTAGCCCTCCCGGCCCTGGACAGACCCCCTCCTCTGTGAGCAAATTCTCTGCCTCTCCCCTCCTCTCTCTCCTCTGAATTCCTCCAGCAAGAGATTGTAAGAGGGGCAAGTTAAACATCCTCTAAGGTGCTCTGAAGAGTGAGTGTGAGGTTGAAGGTTAATGCATGTCACAGAGCCTAACATCTTTACAGATGACGACAACTGCTATGCCATCATCATCATATGATTCTGCCATCAACTGCTCATTTAAATCATAGGTGTCCTGATGTTAGGAGCTAAAAAATCAAGTCGGATTCTCCAGTTTACTAGAAACAAAGCTGATCTAGTGACTCAGATCACAGTGGTGTATCAGAGCTGGCTAGTGCCAGCTAACAAGATCCAAAGGTTAAATGTTCTAGAACTTTGAGAGCTGATTGTTAAACATTCACACACTCCTGGCCGCCTATCTGATTCCTGTGTTTATTTCTGGTTTGCAATCCAGAGGGGACAGAGGTGTTACTGGTTACTTCAGAAACACTATCAAGTGAGAAGGAGAGAATTAAAAGGATCTGGGGAGAGAGTTGAAGGAGAAGTTTGGGGAGTGAGGATAGTAGTTCTGTTTCAGACATTTTGAGTAAGACCCGTAAGAGGAGCCTAAATGGGTTAGGCATTCAAGGGAGAGGAATGAACCGGAGATAAAGATTAGGAAATCCCCTGGTTTTGGCAGCACCGGAGGACTTACCCCAGGGACCCAGCAGGCACTGCTAACCCCAGTCCACCCAATCTACGGCCAACAGCACAGTCACCAGGGCCTGCCTCTGTCACTTTAGACTCGGTTCAGGTTTTCTCCTGCTGTCCCAGATCAGTATTTGATTACCTCATGCCTAGATTAATCCAACAGTCTCCTAATTTCTTCCCTTCTCTCTACCTCTCCAATTCATCCCATTCGTTACTGCCTGGTTGGTTTTCCTGAGGCTCCATTTCATCACATTGTGCCTTTGCTCAAACACCTTCAACAGCTCCCAATTCTCTGCAAATAAAATCCCAACTCTCCTATTCAAACTCTTCTTCAAGGCAAATACCTGTACTTTCTTACCTCCATGCTTGACACCCATGTTTTCACCCACCATTTTGTCCACAGCTGGAGTTTAATATTTTTTTTATCGAAGTATAGTTGATTTCCAATGTTGTGTTAATTTCTGCTGTACAGCAAAGTGATTCAGTTATACACATATATACCTTTTTTTAAATATTATTTTCCATTATGGTTTGTCACAGGATATTGAATGTGGTTCCCTGTGCTATACAGTAGGACCTTGTTGTGTATCTATTCTATATATAATAGCTTACACCTGCTAACCCCAATCTCCCACTCCATCCCTCCTCTAACCCTACCCCTGTTTGGAAACCACCAGTCTGTTCTCTACGTCAGTGATTCTGTTTCTGTTTCATAGATAGGTTCATTTGCGTCATAGAGTTTAATAAATATTTTTGAATGAAGACTAGAAGTCACAAATAAGCTGTTGTTTCCATCAATTCCCTTGTTCTTGCCATCATTCCTCACCTTGTGGATGAAGGGGAAACCTCAAGTTATAAGTAAATATAGAATTTTCTTGTGTTTATTTTGGCATCAAGTATACAGAGCTACAGATTGATTTTCAGCAGCAAGAAGCAAATTTTCCAAGATTTTTGTCATTCAGGAAACTCCAGGAATTTTCCTGAGGAGGCAGTTCAAAGCTCCAAAAAACACTTGCTGCTGAGAACCAAACACAGCTGTCCAGGCAGCGGAGGAAGCTGGTGCTTGGTGAGAAACCAAACCAAAACAAAGCCCTGCCCGCACATTTGAGGATGGCAGAGTTCCCAGGTCGACAGCTTGAAGTGAGTAGATGATACAAGATTTTTGATATAAAAGAAAATAAAACTACCGGAAGCAGAAGTTTTCTCTCTCAAACTGACTTCTCCTAATGCACAGAAACGGAAGAACAACAAGACTTCTCAGGACAAAAATAACGTTTTGATTCTTTTTCTTCTTTTGACGGGAAGAAGCCCACTTCTCCACCCAACCCAGGGAGAACCTGCAACCCTCTCCCTTCTCTCCTGCCCCAGATACCCATACTCAATAAAGGTCTGTAAGATCAATCATATGGATACCAAGTAGTACCCCAGATGGAAAAACAAATCAAGGTTAAATGAAGAAGAGCAGCAACTGCATAGGAGCTGGAGAGTGGCAGCTAATGACCAGGTGTGCTCTCTGTTTCCTCATAGCTGCCATCACCTACCCAAGCCAGGACCACTGGTTGTGTCTCCAGCACATGGGAGTGGCAGTACAAAGGGGAGGATAGAATAGGGACCAAGAACCCACAGTGGGCCAGGTGGCTATGTTCATGTTATCTTGTTCATCACTTACAATGCAATGAAGTCAGCACTATGATTGCCGTTTTACAAATCGGAAGCTGAAAAGCCCACAGGTTAAGTGACTTGCCCAAGACCACACACCTGGTGAGTGGCAGGTGGTTACCAGGCCTAACTCCAAGACCCCAGGCTGAGTGTGTATGCAGCTGTCAACACCTGTGGTGTTCAACAACGTGATCTAAGTGTTCTAGGAAACAAACAAACAAACCAAAAATACAAGCAAGTTGGGAATACATTGGGCTAACCTAAAATAAACAGGTTTCTTTACTGCAAGGCTCCCCGAAGTCTTGAATAGTCTAACACACATAAAGTTTTTCTGGCTTCCCATAATACACCACAGAACTTTCTGTTTTGCATGGAACACTTCATGAGAATAGTGTCACCCAGCACCCATTTTGGGAATCATGGCAGGACACCCTTCCAGTCTCGTTGAGATCCTCGGTCTGTTCTTGAGTAGGCCTGACACCACTTTTGGAAGAGTCTAGGGAACTCAAAAGTCCAGTGAGAAGTACTCTGACAGAAATACTTCTCAGTTGTGTGGGAACACCACAGGGGGACAGGGGAGGGAAGGGGGCAAGAAAGCTGAGCTATTATAATGACAATGAACACTTTTTAGCACTTGCTGCCTGCCGGGACTCTTTGAGGTAATTATTTAGTCCTTATAACCACCTATAACATAGAAATCATTATAACCTCCATTGCACAGATGAGAGAATTGAGGCGCAGAGAGGTTTGATAACTTATCCAAGGTCACACAGCTCATAAATGTCTGGACGTTGAATTCAGGTAGTCTGGCTCCTTTATTACTGTGTTATATTGCTCACATTGAAGAGACATCTAGGTGGGAACTTGTAGCGTGGAGAAAGGCAGACATGGCAGAAGATTCATATCATAGTTATCCAACAGCATAAAAGCTTAACAAAAACACCAAGTTAGATTTGATTTCTAGTTGATTCTACATTTACTGGTGCCTACTGTACAAGGAGCTGTGTTAGGTGCTGGGGATTCAGATGTTAATATGAACTACATGATTCCTGCCCCAACAGGATTTACAGTCCAACAGAAGGTACACACAAGGGATTAGTGTATTACAGTACAGAATGGCATGTGCTCTTATGGGCAAGGAGACACAGAAGACTGTGGGAGCACGGAGGGCACCTGACCCAAACTTAGGATAGCCCTAAGTACTTTATAAGGTACTTTCACCTCTATATGATGCTTGAAAGAAGGAACAATTAGCATGAAGTTATTTCAGGGGGATCACATCTTCTTGTCCCCAGGACCATACCCACAGCTTGGAATTCTGGCAAGTGCCCAAAATGGCCTGACCACTGTACAGTGTGGTCCCCCTCTTGAAGCCTCTCCTCTAGGAAGTGTAGGTCTCTGGCCCTCCCTAATCCCTTCCCCAAGCTTGGTGCAGGTGCAGTAATATCCCCTTGACTGGGAGTCTTCACAACCATCCGTCAGCACTTAGCTTAATCTTAGGCGTGGCAGAAACAGGAACACTCCCCCTAAATCCCATGTGCTCCCCTGCATTTCCAAGCCCTGCTGTAGTTAGGTGGACTATGTGGCTAATAACCCAATGGGCTATGACCTGCAGTCACATGTGTATCATTTCTGAGACAAATTTCCCCTTAGAATGAGTATGCCTTCAGCAGTGTAGGTGATTCTGCATTTCCTACACCCTCACTTTCACTGGACAATGTATTTGTCAGTCAGGGTCCAGTTAGGAAATAGGAAAGCACACTAGATCTTTCAACAAAGAGAATTTAATATAGGAGATTGGTTTAGCAGGCATCAGAGGGCTACAAAGCAAAATGAGAACACTGGGATATCTCAGAGAGAGTAACTGTAGGAAGTATGTCCCACCCCAAGGGCTGCAGGAACAAAGGGACAGAGCGGACATTGTTAAAATCTGAAAGTTTGAGCAGGCAGTCCCCATGGAGCTAGAAACCAGATCTCTGAGGAAAGGGTGCTGCCTGCTGCTGGTGGTGCTGTAGGAGTTCATAGGAAGATCCCTGCAGAGCTGGGACTGTGCCAAAAAAGGGGGAGAAAGGTTAAAAAAAAAAAAAAAAGCTGGAGATGCCAAAGTGAAGAACCATTACTGACAAGACCCTGACAGTATCAGCAAGCAAATCAAAGGGGTCAAGTCCTCCCCTCTCCAGGCTTGCAGTCTCTCTCTCTCTAGTGCCCCCCTATTGGCAGGGCCCAACAAGGAGCCAGATGACATGAGAGGTGGAGTTTGCACGGTCCTAGCCCCAAACTCATAGAGCAGATCATAGAAAGAGAGATTTCTTGATTGAGAGACAATAACCTAATAACCAGACAGGCATCATCACATTTTAATTTTTTTTTTTTTTTTTTTTTTGTGGTACGCGGGCCTCTCACTGTTGTGGCCTCTCCCGTTGCGGAGCACAGGCTCCGGACGCGCAGGCTCAGTGGCCATAGCTCACGTGCCCAGCTGCTCTGCGGCATGTGAGATCTTCCCAGACCAGGGCACGAACCTGTGTCCCCTGCATCGGCAGGCGGACTCTCAACCACTGTGCCACCAGGGAAGCCCACATTTTTAATTTTTGATAGTAATCTTTCCAATACTAATGATTCAAAGCAAATTAAATAAGACATTGGTTAGCATAATATTTCAATGATTTAATAGCTTTATAAATCATATAGAATTGATTTCAGATCAAAGTGGGACTTCTCTAAAAACAAAACACGAAATCACTACCAACAGACATTTATTTAAAGTGCTTCCTCTGTGCCAAACACTCCACTCAGGAGTTTCTGTGGGTTACCTCAGTCAATCCTCATTTTACAGATGGGGAAATCTGAGGCTTAGAGAAGTGAAGCACCATGATCAAGGTCACCGTTCCAAAGCAATGGAGATGATGAGATTTGTACAGGGAGCCCGATGTCAGAGCCTGAGCTCTCGGCCATGTCTCTGTACTTCTTCATCTCCTTTACCACTTAGGTGACATACTGGTTCTTCCTCTGGCCATACCCTGGAGGTGAACATGACAATCCCCGATTCTTGCCAGAATCTTTCCCCTACTCCAGGCCACGGGGCCACTTGGTAGTTAAGACTGCATTCCCACGTGAAACATTCAGCACTTCAGTAACCAAAAGCCTACCAGTGAAGACCACAGTGGACTCTCATCCCAGATTTTGATCTTTGGCAAGCAATCACAGCACCGTGGAACGGTAGAACTGCAGTAAATGCCTTACCAGATGTTTAAATCCCTTCTGTAACAATTCGACAAACAGTTGTTTGGATTCTATTTGAACAATTTTCATGACCTGTAATATCCCACTGTGCAATGTGGCCTCTCTATTTTTAGAGAGCCCTAGTTAATAAAAAGTTGTTACTCGCAGAGAGTTAAAATCTATTACTCTGGAAATTCCCTGGAGGCAGTGGTTAGGACTCCGTGCTTCCACTGAAGCGGGCGTGGGTTCGATCCCTGGTCCGGGAACTAAGATCCTGCAAGCTGCCGGCTGGGGCCACACAAAAAAATGTATTACTCTATAAGTTCCATCTGAAGGTTTTTGATCTTTGTCTTAATCAACACAGACAACTTTGCAAATGCTTGAAGGCAGCTGTCATGTCACTTTTCCCTGGTATTGTGGTGAAGAGTTCGTGTACTTCTGAAGGTAGCAACAGTCTCAAATACAGCAAAGTGGATGAGCAGAGCTCAGATTTGTTATTGGGGAAGACACATGTAGAGGAAGGCTTCTTTGCAGTTAAGAGCACAGGTTTTATACTCAGATTAAATTCAGTCATTTCCTACTTATGACCATTGACTAGTTCTGTGACCTTGAGCAAGTTGTTGAACCCAGTGGGGATGCTAGTACCTACCAGACAGTGGTGTTGTGAGGATTCAATCAGCTAAGGCTTGTAGGTGCTTGTAGATGCTCCAGAAATGAGATTAGTAAAGTGTATTGAAGAAAGGTACGGATTTTATTTTACACATAAAGTTATGAAAATGTCTCTTCATGGCAGTAATTCTCACCTAAAGATCATGCCATCCCAAAAGATTAATTTTAGGCTTATATAACAGACTACTTAGTCTCCTGAACAGACAACATTAGTCTACTGAAAAGCTGAGATATTTAGCATTTGAAACCCAAAGACCTAAATCAAGATCTGATTCTGCCCCTTATTCTGTGATCTTGAGTACATCGAGCCTTTGTTTCCTAACTTATAAAATGCACCAGCATAGCTAAAATGCCCACCATGAAATTCCAATGGAGCAATTAGAGGCAACAGATTAGAACACAGAGCAATGTGAAAGGATCTGAAAACATAGTTCTGAGTGAAAAAGAAAAAGGTGACCAGCAGGATGAGAAGTATAACAATGCCATTTATGTAAAATCTAAACAACCATACACGGTGAATAACACCCATGCTAACTACAGAAATCCAATGTATTGCAGTGCTAATCCAGGAGGGGAAGAGAATGCAAGCTACTTGGGAAGTTAAAAAATCATCAAAATAAAGACAAGGAGAAAAGGGAACCTTCTTGCACTGTTGGTGGGAATGTAAATTGATACAGCCACTATGGAGAACAGTATGGAGGTTCCTTAAAAAACTAAAAATAGAACTACCATATGACCCAGCAATCCCACTACTGGGCATATACCCTGAGAAGACCATAATTCAAAAAGAGTCATGTACCACAATGTTCATTGCAGCTCTATTTACAATAGCCAGCACATGGAAGCAACATAAGTGTCCATCAAGAGATGAATGGATAAAGAAGATATGGCACATATATACAATGGAATATTACTCAGCCATAAAAAGAAATGAAGTTGAATTATTTGTAGTGAGGTGGATGGACCTAGAGACTGTCATACAGAGTGAAGTAAGTCAGAAAGAGAAAAACAAATACTGTATGCTAACACATATATTTGGAATCTAAAAAAAAAAAAAAAAAAAAAGGTCATGAAGGACCTAGGGGCAAGATGGGAATAAAGACACAGACCTACTAGAGAATGGGACTTGAGGATATGGGGAGGGGGAAGGGTAAGCTGGGACAAAGTGAGAGGGTGGCATGGACATATATACACTACCAAATGTAAAATAGGTATCTAGTGGGAAGCAGCCGCATAGCACAGGGAGATCAGCTTGGTGCTTTTTGACCACCTAGAGGGGTGGGATAGGGAGGGAGGGAGGGAGGGAGACGCAAGAGGGAAGAGATATGGGGACATATGTATATGTATAGCTGATTCACTTTGTTGTAAAGCAGAAACTAACACACCATTGTAAAGCAATTATACTCCAATAACGATGTTAAAAAAAATAAATAAAGACAAGAGGGGTCCCAAGAAATTTATAAGTAAATAGATTAATTAATTAATTAATTAATAACATGGGGAAAATGATGCTTCCCTACCTTCCTCAAAAGGTTATTCTGAGGATCTGATGAGACTATGCGTAGGAACGCAAAAGTTAATTTACCATTTCCATTATCATCTCTGTACTGGACAAATGAACAGAGGTAGCAATTCCCCATGGATCTTCAGCAGGAAGTCATGAACAGGGCAGAGCCCAGTGAGATGGTAAGATGACATCAGGGCTCCTTATGAAGGAGGGGCAGGCTCTCCCTCACTTCTGGAGACACCACTTGTTGGCACAGCCAGAGGCAGCAGCAGTCTCTTCCCATGGATCCACTGCACGTGGCCCCCTCAGGCCCTCGGAAGAAGAGACCCAGGCAGGTGGGTGCCTCGATGGCCTCCCCTTCTTATGACATCAAGTTTCAAGATTTGGTCCTCTTCATTTTGGAGAAGAAAATGGGAATGACCCGCAGAACCTTCCTCATGGAACTGGCTCGAAGGAAAGGATTCAGGGTTGAAAATGAGCTCAGGTAAGACATCACGGATTTCAGTTTGTGAATAAGCAGGGCTTCTTTGGAACCCAAGGAACCCGTGTTTTCCTCCACCTACAGAAGAGGTGACTCTCCCACTGGGAGAACGGGTATGAGATTAAAGAACAAATTTGAGGCAATTAGTTAAGGGAAATAAGATGAGTGGGGATTTGGTGCAATTATATTGAAACCAGTTGGCACCAAAAGATAAGGTAATTTTTTTTTTTTTGGCCTTTCACTATTATGAGATGAGGTATCTAGGGATGATCAACAGAAACCTAGCTGGGAAGTTCAATGATGAAACCATTCGAGTTTGTTCTTGACCAAATTAAACTAAAGCACCACTGAGTTCAATCAAAAACTGTCAGCTGCTTGGAAGCAAAAAGAGTGGTTTGATTGCTTGTCCCTTGAGCCGTGCATCTGACTGTGCTGAGGTGGGTAGTGTCTGTGCTGGGCTACGATGAGTGACTGGCTGGCTCACCATAGGCACCCAAATGTGGCTTTGATCATGCTTTTCTAAGCAGCAGTCTGAGTGGGATTTGTAGAGAGAGGGATGCTGGTTAAAGATTCAGGGGCAGCTCTGTCCAGGGGTGATGGACACCACACTGAGAGTGATGAGCTCAGAGCCCAGACAAGAAGGCAGTTGAAGTAAGCGTGTGGGGCACCTCAACTGGTTCACTAGCAAACCCACTCACATCCCAGCATTGGCCCTGGTCTTTTTCTAACAGTTACGTAAACACTTCACCGGTTTCAAACAAAACAAAATCCAGACACAAATGGTATTAGAACCTTGGCATAAACAGTTCCAAACAGAATTGCCAGAGGGCTTGTAATGAATAAAGAATGATAATTAATGCAATTGATTGTCCAAGGAATAGGTTGACCGCATTTTTTTTTCCAGGAAAATCTATAAGAATTCTGTGTGAAAATACATTTTTACTTTGAAGATAGTCTTTGACGTTAAAAAATAAAACTGACAAGCATTTCCTGAGGAAGTGTCAGTTTCAAATTGCTAGAGAAACATATGTCAAAAGTCAATAATCAGATATGATAATTTTCACAACACCCATAATTCATATGAAGAGTCAATCTCATAGAAACATCTTATTTATTTATTTTTTACTGAAGTGTCCCATTCAGAAATTCCTGAGTTTCCCATGGTCTCCCTCACCCGATTTCTCTTTATATGGTCTCCTTCCCCCAACTCCTGCCTCTTTTTTCCTTTTTAACCCCTATCTCATTTGAGATATTAAGCTCAAAATCTCATTGAAACATCCCTTCCACAAAATCATAGATGTCATCCAATTGTTGAGTCTGCCTTATTTAACAGACTTACATAAAATATTGGAATCAGGAGGGGAAAAGATGACAGAAGTAAGTGGCTAAAAACCGAAATTGAAAAAAAGGAAACTGGAAAAGTAGAAACTAGAAAGAAGCCTTAGCAAATATGGAACTGCTTTTTGTGGTAAAGAAATTTGGCAAGGGCCACACAGGAAGGTGAGAGCCAGATGGTCAAGGCATCACTTACATAGAAAGAAAGCTCTCTGTTGAAATGTCCACACTTCCAGCAAGAGCTGACTAGTTTAGTTACAGGCACAGCTACGAATATGCACACGGTAGCTGAGGCAGGTACTAGGAGAGACGCTGGGAGGCAAGCTTCTTCTTTTGACAAGAGCCCAACAGGCAGCTTTGCTGCGAGGGACCGAGCCCAGCTGCTCAGGCGACAGAGGAAACTGGCGCACGGTGAGCCAACTGCTGCTGTGAGATGACGGTGGCAAAGTTCCCAGGCTGGCTGCTCAGAAGACACATTAAGTACAAATGTGTTTTATGGCACAAAAATAAACCACAAGAAGTAAAAGTCCTAGCTCTCAAACGGAATTTCCATACATAGTTATATAGACTTTAACTGGAAAAGACAATGGAAATTATTGTAGGGGAAAATCTCTAGATAAGAAATCTAGAGACCTCAAATTCTGGCTCTGACTCTTCCCAGCCATGTGATGTGGGGCAAGACCCCCCTCTTCTCTCTGACCTTAGTTTCTTGATAAATAGTCTATCTGATGTGATACCACATGTGATGATGGATGTCAGTATACTTGGATAAATTAAAAGTTATACAAATGTAAAGTGTGGTTGTTTTCTTGTTACTTAGCTGAATCCATTGACCGTTACAGTAAAACCCTAAGGAGAGGGCTCTCTCTCCACACTCTGCACTAGATCAAATGACATAAATAAATAGAACAAAGAAAGGAAGGAAACCCATCAAATCGTCTGTTTTGTAGGGAAAGGAGTAGTAGGGAAAGACTAAGTAGTAGGCGGAGGAGGTCGTAGGGAGACATTATGGCTGCATTTATGCTGTGTGTTTTCCAAATGTTTTTACAATAAACGTATATTTTTAAAATGAAAATAAAGGAAGTTGTTTTTTAAAAGAAAGGATACTTCTCAATAAGAACAGCTAGATCTCTCCTTTTGATATATAGGATTCAGAGAAAGAGGAGCAAAAAAAAAAATGTTCTGAAAATAGACAGTAATCTCCATAGTTTCTAACATTCTTTGGCTGCCAGGAGGATTAAATTTGAGGAAAAATCTGATTCCTACCTTACCTGGACCTGAACACACAGCTTAGAAATGGTGTACCTGAATGCATAGAACTATCTGGAACTATTTAAATTTCTAGCATATGTGCACTGTATCTTTATATTTGGATTGGACTTCATTAATATTTGTTATATTGCAAAAGACATGCTATTCCATGTACCATAGGAAGCTGGTTCTTAAAATATAAATCAGGAGAGGTGTCAAGTTCTTTGAGGCATTTGTGCACATTCATTAAAAAGCTTTCTGAATTTATTCCATGGCCAACATCCTAAATTTTAGAGCAGCTTCATAATATTCGAGCTACTCTAGCTGGGACAAGATAGAGAAGGATCAGAATCTAGTGTTTGTCATGTTCTTCTTTTATCCTTGATTCCAGTACTTTGAGCTATTTTAAAACTTTATCGGCATCAACCCTCCCCTATGAACATATTAGCTAAGCCTACCATCTATGTCTTGACCTAAATCATTGATGCTGAAGAAGAAAGAGCTGGGTAGGAAGGGTGGATCTCCATGGTTACATCGCCCAGCAGATTAACATTTGCTGAGTTCCACTGTTCAAGCTGTAGAAACCCATCAGAGGATACTTTTGCCCTTCCTGGACCTGCATAATTTGTCTACAAGGGTACCTTTGGAAGGCATTGTTTTTACTGAAAGCAAAATATACCATCATGGCATCACATATAAAGGGTTCTGTTAGTACCCACTCCGCACAATATGTGCCAGGTTCTGGAGACAAAAAATAGTAGCAGACTTGAACCCTGCAAGCAAAGAGTTTAAAATCAGACAGAGGAGTCAGGAACTGTACCTTTGTTGTCACCTAGCATGAAAAGATAGCATAATGTATTTTCCAAGTATGTACTCGTCTTCCTCTTTTTTTAAAAATTAGCATTTTCCTACCCAACACTTCTAGCCTTCTTGTGTCATTTTGGTTTCCATCCATTCACTATGTAACTTTTGAAATGTGGCTTCTGCCTCACTCATTATCCCAAAACTATTGTCTTCAAAGAATTTCCTGGTACTCAAATCCATGGTTTTTCACCTGAATGTTGATAAACACTCTTTCTTTGACTAAACTCTAGCGTGGCTTCTAGCAGCTTAAGGCCATGTCCCTAGGATTGTACCCCTGGCCCCGCCTTAAAATGCCTGCTTGAGAAAGCTCAAGATTACCAGGAGAATTTACTATTTGTTCCAGTCAAAACCTGGCAATAGGCAGAAAGACCCCTGAACCCCCTCGTAGAGCAGTTACTTTAGAAACCTTGCCAGTATAAACCCTTTCTCTGCCCCTTTGAGATGTAAATCTTCCAAAACCACCCAGAACTGTCTTCTCATGGACCTGACAGCAAACATCCAAGGAGATAATTCTCACCCCCAGTCTCTGCAGGAAGGTAAAGGCCTAACTTCAGTGGGCCCCTTGCTCTAACTTGCACCACTGCCTCCCGTCACAAAGATTCCAGACGTTTTCTCTTCTAAATAAGCAGCAATTAGCAAATCCAGGTGGCCAGGTCACAAGGACCAACCCCCTTAATGCTTCTCTATGCCTTTCCCACACTCCAGCCTTTACAAGGTCTCCTGCCTTCTGTTCCCTCGAAGTTGAGTTCCATTCATGCTGGACCCTCTTCCCTATTGCAATAGTTATTACTGAATAAAATCTATTCTCACTGCTTTCAGTAGTATCCAGCTCTGTTTATCTTTGACAATGTCTGATCACTTCAAATTTGTGGTATCTCAAATAAAAATATTAAATGTCACTGTTTGCAAAATAAACTGAACACCAGATGAAAGAGCTGTTACCTGCTCTAGAAAATACAATGTGGAACTGGTCCATCTCTAGGCCTCTTCTGGGTCCAATTAGCTAAGTAAAACATCTTCATTGGTTTCTCTTTATGGTTTTTTCTCACTCTTTCTCCTCCAACCTTGAATGGCTCCTCCCTGCACCTCTCTGCATCTAAGACCTAAGACCCCTGGAAGCCTTCCTAGAGGAAGAAACTTCCTCCATGGACACAGGTGTGATCCATGGCCTAGGGTTGGGCCCCGGCTCTTCCACTTGGGTTTGCTCCTCATCTCACCCAGTTACCCGTCCCTGACTCCACAAGGGCAAGGGCGCCATCTGGGCCATTGTGTAGACCTCATCTTCATACCCTTGACAATTTTCTTACACAGAGTAGGCTTCAGGAAATATTTGCTCAAAGAATGATTTATCTGGTGAATATAAAGCCAACCAAAGGAACTTATGATTACCAAGAGTAAGTTTTGTCACTAAATTTTTTTTCTACAATGCACCTGTATTACCTTTGTAATCAGCAAAGTAATGAAGACTTTATTTTTCTGAGTTCAAGAGCATGCAATGTAAAAATTAGTCCTGCTCTGGTCCAAAGTACTTTATATTTCAAAATCTGTTGACTTTAAATTAATGAAAATGTTCATAGTCTCATTTACTGTGGGTCAAAAAATCAAGGCAAGACCCTCTCGGTCTTAAGTATATCAAGGACTGGAAATAGAAACTTGGCTTTACTGGTGCTAGTAAGAGTGTGCGATAAAACCAAATAAAACTATCTTGATTTTTCGGTGTCAGGGATTCTGAAACAGATCAGTTGCTAGGGAAATTGGCAAGAGGATTTTTTTAAACTGTGAATGTCTCTGCTCAACTATAAATAACTATTTAAAGTTATTGTTTACAAAATAAGTCCTATGTCAGATGGCAAGAATTAATAAATTAACAGATACAAACTACTATACATAAAATAGGTAAGCAGCAAGGATTTACTGTATAGCACAGGGAATTATATTCAATATCTTGTAATAATCTATAATAGAATATAATCTGAAAAAAATAACTGAATCACTGCTGTACACCTGAAACTAACACAATACTGTAAATCAGCTATACTTTAATTTAAAAAAAAAAAAAAAGAATGCCCTCTCCAGGGAAAGAAAAGAGTTTTAAAGACAAAGAAAAAAGCAGGTGACCATCCATGAGGACTGGGAGAATCAGCTTGGGGTGTCAGTCTGGTTCCTGGCAAAGAAGGATGGCTGCCTCTTTCCTCATGGAGAGCTTTTCTAATTGTTTCAAGAGGCAGGACCAACTGGGGAAAGAAAGACAGAAAGATCAGGGATCCTGGTATCTGAGGAAAAAAATCGGAACTGAGATTTGTGAGTTAATCTTTCAGTTTAGAGCTTTCTGGACATCTGAGGGTCACATTCATGATTCTTATAATATCTTTTACCATATGGATTATTATATACCTAATGTGTTTCTTTTAATTGGAATCATTGTAATTTAGCCCTATCTTAAGGAATAATAATCATAAAAACCATGGGTCTGATATACATAATGTAAACATACAGATTTAATAAACATATAAACTTTTAAAATGTTCAGTTATGTACTCCCTAAAATTATCTCACGTGCCTGCAGAGAAATGAGTACCATGTGGGGAAACATTGCTGTAATTAAGCCGCAAGTGCAGCATGGGGATCAGATCTAAGCTGGGGCAGGTAAAGAGCGATCTTTCTCTATAGCTCCGTTTCACAAGGTGGAGTTCTTGGGCTGTGAGGTGGTTTTGAAATATGGTGGCCCCCACGGAGTGACAGGGACTATTTTCCCTTTCCTTGCATTGGGGGTGGGGTGGGCTGGTGTACCCGATAGGGTACAGCAGAAGTGACACTACGTGGCTTTGGGGGCTAGGTCATAAAAGACCCTGAGGCTTCTGCTGTTCATTGGACCCCAGAGCCTCAGGTAAGAAGTTTGAGTTCCCCCTGAGAGAGGCCACTTAAAGGTGCTCAGGTTGATCGATGCTGCTGAGCCCAACCTCCCAGCCACCCTCACCAAGGTGCCAGACACGCAGGCTGCGTGGAACATCAGTACATCCATCAGCTGTATATGGAACAGAAGGATTGCCCAGCTGAGCTGCCTAAATTCCTGATCCACAAAATTGCGAGACGTAACAAAAATGTTCCTTTTCAAAGCCATTACATTTTGGGATTGTTGGTTGTGCACCAACTAGATAACTAGAACTGACTGATTATGTCAGAATCACCAAGGGAGCTTGTCAAAATCCATATTTCTGGGCCCTAGGTGAGATTTACTGAATCTGAATCTCTGGTAATAAGGCTCAGGCATCTGAATTTTAATCCACCTTCCTGTGTGTCTCTAGTAGACACTAGAATTTTAGAAACTTTCCTTTAGAGCTATAGATTAAACAATTCATTCTACTAGTGGGCTCTCTATTGACCATTACTCTAAATCTGGCCATGAGCTGGGCGCCAGGCATGATTATAACCATGCAGATTATAACCAGGCAAATTATAACACTGTCCCTGCCCTTAGGGATGCCAAGGATCAAGTCAAGCACATTTCAGTTCAGCACCAGTTGAAGAAGAGGACCCTGCATGGTTTTCCCTGTGGGAAGCTGAAGGACAAATCCTAGTTCAGGATCCCTGTAATTGGTTCACAGCCTCCCAAACCTAGTCCAAGGCACTATTAATTGGTCATCGCTAAGAAACTAGATGCACTTAAAGAATGGAATCCACTGATATTTCAGGAACAGCCATCTCAGCACTGCCTTGGGGTCTTTAGAAGAGATTGAAGATGCCTGCCTGAGGCTCGCTGCCACCTTTTATCGTAAGAAGAAAGCACAGGTCTTTGGGGCCAAGGCAGAGACTACCTCAGCCCCAATCCCAAGTTGATTTGCCCTTGAAAATGACATTAAGTTAAGTGGAAAAGTGATGAAAGATGGTTCATGACAGAAAACGGGAAAATATAGAAAAATGCTTAAAACAAACAAAACCTCGCACAGGGGTCTAACCACAGTCTAGCAGAACGTTAAGAGATTGCTCGAGTCATGAACACCTGGGTTTGAATCTTGGCTTCATGTAACCTCTGCAGGTTTGGTTTTCTCATTTGAAATTTTATTGCCCACCTCATAAGACTCTTGGGCGGATTGAGTAAGAATATATCCATGTGTGAGTGTGAGTGTGTGTGCGTGTGTGTGCGCGCCTGCGCGTAGTTATTGTTATTCTTGCTGATTGTCTGGAATGTTTCTCTCTAGTCTTTTTCTTTCGGATATACCAGTATTTAATTGTTTGTTGATTGTTTTACAGCACCCTTCCCCCACATCCCCAGGCATTCTGAATGTCTCTGTTAGAGGCAGGGCTGAGTCCAGAGATACCCTAGGTGAGAGATGGTGCGGAGGAGCAGGGGGTGGTAAGTGTGGATGGTGAGGGACCTGAATTTGGAAGAGGAGCCCTGGGGGTTCCTCCTGAGCACATCTATCTGTCTCCGAAGTTTAGGCAAAATCCAGAGCTCAGGGAGCCTGACAGCCCCTCTGTGACTTCTCCATCCTGGTGTGTAGCCATAGCAACTGTTCTTTCAGACTTTCTGGGACAGTCCTTATTGTAGCCCATATTATAGTGGACATAAAATATCAAAACATGAATGCTATGTGGCAGCAGCAGGGAGAGAGTGTCTAACAGTGTTATGTAGGAAGTGTTAGTCCACCTCTATTTCTGCGCTTCGGAGAGAATCTTCATCGTGATCATGATGATGGTGGTGGTGGTGATGATGACACTCATCTTGATGGTATTCCTTTTGAGAAAAGGAATAGCTCTCGCCAGAGCCATGGAATTAAGCACAAAGTCACAGAGGGACAGCTCAGTGTGGTCTAGCACACAGGTTTTATTCTATTTTATTGTTTTGGTCACGCCACACAGAATCTTAGTTCCCCTACCAAGGATCGAACCAGCACCCCATGCAGTGGAAGCATAGAGTCTTAACCATTGGACCACGAAGGAAGTCCCCCAGTACACAGATTTTAGATTAAAACAGACCTCAGATCAAATGTCAGCTCCACCAATTATTAGCTGGGTGAATTTTTAATGTCTCTCAAAAGCTCTCTTTTCTTATTTTTAGATGGGGATAATCATACCTATCTCATAGTGTTATTGACAATTAAATGAGGTAGTGTATGAAATGTGCCTACCACGGTTCTGGCACATGGTAATATTCAAATATTATTAATCTTTTCAATACTGGAGTCTTCAGGGCAGAGAGAAAACCACTGTATCAGCAAAGCGCTGCCACAACACAGCAGTAAGACACTGACAACAGAACATACTAGAGGGGGTGACCCTTCTTGGTAATACTATCTGCTAAGGGCTCAGAACAGAAAGTGAACAAATGCTTTATTGTGGTGGTCTGGAACCGAACCTGCAGTATCTCTGAGATATGACTGTACTGTGGTGATGTCAAAGTTCCTAATGCTGACTTTCAAGCTCTTACTTTGTGGGAACGAGTGACAAACAGTACTGAACTCTGAATAGCACAATGTGAATGTTTGTTTGATTTTTTGTTTTTGTATGTGCTTTATTGTTGTTGTTTTGTTTTGTTTGCTAGTTGCTTAATGAGCAGGGGTTGGAAGTCTAAATCAGAGTGTTCCTTCATATGATGTACAGCCTATATTCACAAATATGCTTATATGAATTCAGTAAGAGATGAATGTGATCCTCATCCAATAGGGTGAGCTCAGATATCCCCATGGGGGATGGTGGTACAAGAGTGGATAGTGAGGGGTCTAAATTTGGATGCTGAGCCCCAGAGCTCCTCCTCCGCACACCCTGCTCCCTCTGAGGTTCAGACAAAACCCTATTTATAATAATAAGAATAAATATTATAATAAATAATGTAATAGTAAAATTTCCCTTCAAAGGGCAGCAATATAGAAGGAATAATAATTACTATGTAGTCCTGTTAATTCTTTTGTTGTTCAAGTCTTGACATAAACAATCTTGCAAGAAGTTTACCATAAATAATCTTTGGAATTATATGGATCTGGAATAGGGAAGCAGCTAGCCGTCTTCCCTCATCCCCTGTAAAAGGTTGTTTTACCCTGACTTATTTCTGCCTGGGCCTGCTGCACATCCTGCCATCCAGATGGTCTCAGCTCTGATCTCCAGCCCTCACCTCTCTCCCAGCGCCAGCCTCAGATCCCAACTGTCAGCCAGCTTTTTTCATTTGGATCTCCAGCCATCCTTCCAATGCAGCATGCCTGAAATAAACTTCAATTCCACTCCCCCACCCCTTCCCCCAAAGAGATGCAACTTCCTAAATCCCTATTTCTACCAAAAGTGATAATACTTGAGTGTGATAGATATGCTGGAGTCATATTTGAGTTTATTCTCCACACCATCTTTTATAGGCGATGCCAGCTGTCCATATGTCTTCTTTGCCTTCCTTTCTAGAGCTATAGGAACCAGAGTGCGGTTAAAGTCATCTTATATCTGGTCCAGTGATTCATCTTCCTAAGTAGCTCCCCACCTTTCCCTAACCCATGACTCCCCTTCAAAATCATTGTGTGTTACAGATTAGTCTTTTAAAATAACATGACAATGCTATCCATGTCCTGCTCATAAAAGCCTTCAGTGTCTCCATAATCCCAGAAAACAAGATCCAACTTCTTCAACCAGGCTTCCAAGACCCTCTGTAATGTGGTACTCAGCCACATCTACAACTACTTCCCAACATGAATGCTTCACTCCAGTACAGGCCATTCTCCTTCCTTTCCTCTGAACGTTTTCTTCCAGGACGACCAAAAGTTCTGCCTACCAGGTACCTTACCCCTCCCATCCACCCGGACAGGGCACAAATCCTGCTTTTCCACAAAGCCATCCACCTCTCCCAGCCCACACCAAATTCTTTTCCCTCTCTGTGTACCATCTGCAGATCCTGTCCATGTCTTGTGTCTTATCATAACATACTATTAACATAAGATACTGATGCCCAGAGACTTCTCTTTTCTTCTTCGGTACCCATCACCACCACAAGAAACCTAGGGTTGTGCATATAACAGTGAACCAGAAAATACCCAATGAATCCAAGAGTCAGTCAAGAAAAGGAGAAGGAGAAAGGAGAAGGAGAAAGAAGAAGTCAAGCAAGAGAAGTGGGAAAAAGAAGAGAAAATCTATTTTTTTCTCTTAGATACCTAAGTACGCTATTTGCTCTTATTATTTCCCAGATTCATAGACTATTTGAACTGAAGGAGCCTTAAAAATTATTAGTTCCAATGATACAAGGCTGACTGTGAAGACTTCTTTTTTTTTTTTTTTGCGGTACGCGGGCCTCTCACTGCTGTGGCCTCTCCCGTTGCGGAGCACAGGCTCCGGACGTGCAGGCTCAGCAGCCATGGCTCACGGGCCCAGCCACTCCGCGGCATGTGGGATCTTCCCGGACCGGGGCACGAACCCTGCATCGGCAGGCGGAGTCTCAACCACTGCGCCACCAGGGAAGCCCAGGACTTCTTAAAAACTAGAAATAACATACTTGACCCAGAAAAGACAGTCAAAAAGGATAAATATCATTTACCAGCTGTGTGACCTTCAGGATGTCCTTAACCTCTCTGTTCTTCAGTTTCCTCATTTTTGAAGTGTGACTAGTATGACATTTACTTGAGGAGCTATGTGAGTATTAAATGAGATAATGTATGGAAAGTACTTGGACAGTGCTGAAACACTGTAAGTGCTCAGTACTTACTAGGGAAAAGATACAGGGTCTTACGTCACAGAGTTGTGCTTTGAAAAACATGTAAAACAATATTTCTCAAAGGCTGGTCACCTCCTATTAATGGGTTGTGAGATCAATTTAATGAGATGTTATAAGCATATCGACATCTATATCTATCTCTATTTTGGGAGATGATATAAAATGTGTTTCTAACTGTGGGTCACAAATAAGTTTGAAAGGCACTGGGTTAAAGCCCTCTACAAATAAAAAGGAAGTGGCACATCAAAGCCGCAAGCAGAGTGCAAGGTGCTAATTTAAGAACGATTTTATCCTCCATCCTCTCTGACCCTTGGTTTTCCATTGACACCACAATCTTACTAACGTTTTCTTAATTTTTCTTGCATCTGATATGGAACGTAGACCACTGTTGTTACACTAATTTAAGTAGAATTCCCTTGCATGGAGGTCTAGGTTCTCCGTGCCTATGGTCAGGTCTACTGTGCGTCTTTCTCCATCAGATGGAATGCTCTGAAACGCCTCAGGGAAAGAGGAGAGCTTCTCATTTCAAAAGTCCCTTCAGCTGGTAACTTTGTCTTGCATTCTGCAGTGATTCTGTCACCCACATTGTGGCAGAAAACAACTCTGGTTCAGAGGTTCTTGACTGGCTTCAGGTACAGAACTTAAGTGCCAGCTCACAGCTAGAGCTCCTCGACGTCTCCTGGCTGATAGAAAGTATGGGAGCAGGAAAACCGGTGGAGATTACAGGAAAACACCAGCTTGTTGTAAGTGTCACGAATGTGATTTTCATTGCCTTTTGCTTGATGATTAAGAACATGGGCTGTAGAACCAACAGACCTGAGTTAAACCCCAGGTTCTCTGCTTACTCCCTGTGTGACCTTGGGCAAGTCACTTAGCTTTTCTGAGCTTCAGTTTCTTCCTCTACATTATGAGAACAATAGTGCCTGCCTATCTTGTAAGATGGTTATGAGGATTAGAATAACACACATGTAAAGTGCTTAAGAGAGAGCCTGATTTATATATGCACTTAATAAATGGTAGCTATTTTTACAAACAAGTCTATACACAAATATTTCAAAATATTGAAGTCTCGATGTCTAGCAGTCAGAAAAGTAGAAGGTTCTTATTTTTTTTCTTACTGTGATCATTCATAAAGAAAAAAATAAAGTTAAGCTCTTAATTCCACACCCATCACCAACGGACCATAACTACATAAGTTCACAGAAAAGAAAAATGATATTTAATTGGTAGTTTTTTTCATGTTATTTTTTCAGATTGCAAAAATAATACATGTTAATTATAGCAAATTCAAATATTAGAGATGCATATAACATAAAATTTGAGCCTCCTATAATTTTATTCTCTTTTCAGAGACAATTACCATCAAACTGCCTTTTTCTTCATACACATCTATTATTATTATTACCACTATTAATTGTTATTTAAAATGGATGCTTATGCATTTGTTTAGGTGAGAACAGACTATTCAGCTACTCCCAACCCAGGCTTCCAGAAGACTCCACCACTTGCTGTAAAAAAGATCTCTCAGTACGCGTGTCAGAGAAGAACCACTTTAAACAACTGGAACCACATATTCACGGTAATGGAGATTTACAACAACACCTAGAGCAAACGCAGGGCTTTCTGCTTCTTTCCATGAATCTCCAAATTAAGTTATGAATATTCCTGAAAATCTAGGAATGTTTTTCACACTCTTACCCACTCCCCTAACCTGATCTCTGGTTCCTATTTCTGTCAAGAATGGGTCTCCTTTTGTCATGGAAATAGACAAATATATTCAGAGCACATCCTTTAGAGACAGTAGGTTACTATTTATCAGGACTTGTCATTAATGGACGCAACAGTTATCAAAGGCAAATATTCTGAAAAAACAAATATGTACTGTAATTAGTCCATTATATAGTAAGAGCAAATTACATAGAAATAGCAATTGTGCATAAACAGATTTGCTGGGAAGCCAGAGGACTGAGAGTCAGCAGACCTGGATTCAGCCTCTCTGATATTAACTAGCTGGGGCAAGTCAATTCCTCTCTCTGAGCCTCAGTTTCCTCATCTGCTCAAAAAGGAATTAGCTAGATCATCTCTAAATTCAGCCCTGAAGTTCAATAATTATGTTTCAAATGACCCGAACAAGCCTATAACTGCTTGTCCTCCAGCCTAGAGTCCGTAGTCAGATAGAAAAAAAATGCATTAGTATATCAAATACAAAACTTCTCCTTTCTAGTCTTCTAGCCCCACGTGTGCAAGGAGCACCAGGAAATTGCAGCTACTGAGCACACTGAGCATCATGCCGCACGGCTGCAGCTGCTTCCTCCTCTGCCAGAAATGCAAACGTGCCCTACCTTAAATAACCCCCTACCTTAAATAACCCTGCTTGTGGGTTTGTGCCACTTATGATTATACCCATTCATTCAACAAGCCTATGCTAAGTGCTGACTATATTCCACGTATGAGATAAGAGATGGGGCTTCCCAGTGATCAAGACAGAATCCTGGCCACAGGCTGGTGGGAATGTCAGCAAAGAGGGAAGGATCATGCCAAGTAACAACTAGGAAGGTGCAGTGAGCACAATATCATTTTATAGTTGTATCACTCCTGAATATCTAATGGCAGAGAATTCAAAGTTTCCTTACCAAGCACTCTGTGGCCTGTCTTTTCAACTCAATTCCGCTCATCCACCAAGGGAGGGGTGCAAAAGTACAGGACACCCAATCCTGATCTTTGAGGAAATAGTCACGAGGTATTCTAATACTTAACAGAGAGCAAGAGGTGTTTGCAAGTGACTGCTGGCTCGGGGGCTAGGGGCTAGGAAACAGACTGTGTTTTGCTCATCTGGTTTTATTCTTCAGGATGCCTTTGAGGTATTGGCTGAAAATTATGAGTTTAAAGAAAATGAAATCTCTGCTCTGGAATTTATGAGAGCAGCTTCTGTACTTAAATCCCTGCCATTCACAATCATCAGTATGAAGGACACAGAAGGAATTCCCTGCCTGGGGAACAAAGTGAAGTGTGTCATAGAGGTAAGGGTGAAAGGTGATTCGTCCCAACTCCTGATAGGTAGGTAGGGAGGGAGGGAGAGAGAGAGATGCAGTTAATGGATTTTCCTGTTAACTATATAGATGTGGTATTCATGACTTATTTTCCTTTTTCGCTAATATAGATTATATAGATATATATATTATATAACATATATATTACGTAGATAGATAGATACACATATATATATGTGTAACTCATACTCCAATATTTTCTCTCCTGGAGCTATGTGGGGTCAGCTAGTGGGAAAATAACTCTCTCGTATCTTAATCACAGTGAAAGACTCTAGTGACTTAAAAGCTCAACGGGAGAGGATGCTATGACTTCAAACACAGGCTGTGAGAAGAACCTCACTTCCACTCAGGGGACATTGCTCTCCAGAATGGTGGTGGGTGTGATGGGCAGTGAAGCTGATTCTGCATCTCTTCCTGTATATTCTAAGAAGAGAGCCAGGGATGGTTAGTTATTTATTTAATGATGTTTAAGGGTTCCCTGGCAAGGCAAGTTGGTCATCCAAGAGTAAGTTTCAATATAGTCAAGCTCGAGGTAAATTATTCAAGGGAAATAATCCCAGCTCTATTTAGAAGATGTTGGGTGGCTCTGAGCTAGACATCATAAGGGCTTGAACCCGGATTAGCTTTTCAGTGGGTCCAAAATTAACCAGCTCAGATGAAAAGTCCTCTTGTTTCAGCTAGTTTATATTAATCGAAAAGAAGACTATCTCAAATATTTAGACACACCTTTGTCAGTGAATCTTTTGGTTTGGTGTTCTGTAGATTCGGACCCTAATCATTTTGTACCTTCCTCCTTGAGGATTGTAAAGGGGTCCTTGGAAATATAATAACCTGAGATTTTTCAAGCAGGAAATGTCTTGTTTTCTCCAGATCAGCTAAGGAACTATCCTGTATACAACAGGTGTATTTCATGAAAAATTAAGCTACTAGATCTGGGGATTGGAAACTCTTAGACTGCAGTTAACATCACTAATGTAATATATTTTTCAACTGTTCGTGCAGGAAATTATTGAAGATGGAGAAAGTTCTGAAGTTAAAGCTGTGTTAAACGATGAACGATATCAGTCCTTCAAAGTACGTGATTTTTATATGTATTTATCAAAAATGGGTTTTCAGTTAATCCTATTACTTATTCTAAGTGGTTGTATTAGTCAGCTTGGGATACCATAATAAAATGTCACAGACTGAGTGACTTAAACCACAAATATTTATTTTCTCACAGTTAGAGCCTGGAAATCTGAGATTGGGGTGCCAGCATGGTTGGGCTCTGGTTAGGACTCTCTTCCTGGTTTGCAGACGGCCTCCTTCTCAATGTGTCCTCGCATGGCACAGAGAGAGAGCAAACTCTCTGGTGTCTCTTCTTATAAAGGCACTAATCCCATCGTGAGGACCCACCTCATGACCTCATCTAAACCTAATTACCTCCCAAAAGCCCCATCTCCAGATACCATCACACTGGAGGTCAAGATTTCAATGCATGAATTTGGGAGGAGGAGGCACAATTCAGTCCATAGCAGTGGTCTAGGAAGGAGATGCCTAAGTAAATATGGGTGCTCGAGCTTATTGCCATGCTATGGTGAGATACAAATGACCTTACCTCCCAAGACTCTGTCACTCCCGGGTACACTAAGACTGTGGGACAAAACAAACCTACTCTTAAAGAACAAACCTGTTCTTTAAGAAACCTGCTCCTCACTGAATCCTTGTCTACTTTGAAGCAGGGTTTGTTACCTCCCAATGTTCCCTACCTTGGAGTTGCAGGGGCCAGAGACTTCCACCTACCAATCCCTTGGGTTCAGAAGTGATGCTCAGGCTAAACTGTGGTCGAGGGCAGAAGGCCAGGCTCAGAGGGCAGACAGACTGGGTGGAGTCTGGGCTCTGACACTTACCAGTTGCGTGATGGTGGAGAATTTATGCAACCTACACGTGCATCCCTCTTTAAATTGTGAGGGTGAACATGCATGAGTGTGTGTAAGACACTCTTGGCAAAGGGTTGGGTACAGATCCCTGTTGTCACGCATTGACAGTGCAGGCAATCCTTACTGGATATCTGGAAGCCCTAGGCAGTGCCAGAAGCTGGCTTCTCACTTCTGCTTCGTTTAGTAGTAACATATGTCAGGAAGGGACCCTCCTGAAATAGAAATGCCTCTGAAAAATTACCACTGCCCACCTGCTTGTCATATTCAGGAGGAACTAGGTCAGAGATTTGTTTACATCTTTTCTTAATCGCTTGACCTTGAAAAGTATCATTTCATTGACGTAATGATTGTTTTAGAAACTAAAGGCATGCCTTTCCCTTTGTTTCAGCTCTTTACTTCTGTATTTGGAGTGGGATTGAAGACATCTGAGAAATGGTTCAGAATGGGGTTCAGATCTCTGAGTAAAATAAGGTCGGACAAAACCTTGAAGTTCACAAAAATGCAGAAAGCAGGTGAATTGTCTCTCCTAAAAATATCTCATGTTGTTGCCGTGAGCTGGTCAGGTTGTGGTAGGGATCTGTCTGTTGTATTTCATACGTCAACTCCAGTCTTGGTGAGCTGGTCTCTTGTTTGGCCTCTTTTCATGCTATGGCTAAAAGCCCAAGCTTTTGGAATCAGACAGACCTGGATCCAAATCCTGGCTCTGGCACTATCCAGTCGTGTGATCTTGAGAAAGTTAGTTAAAATCTTTGAGCCTTTGTTACCTCATCTGTAAAAGGGAGGTAACATCGGTACGTAAGTGGGGAATAGATCAGATCTTGGAGGCAAAGTGCTTAGCCTGGCACAGAGCAAATATACCCTGCATGAGGGTTGTTGTCATTCCTTTATTCCGCTGTCAAACCTGGTTACACCATTGATCTAGTTCTTACTGAACTGACCCTTCCAGATACTTGGGTCCTGGCTGGGTAAGAGGTATGGGTGAGGAATCCAAGACAGAAAGTTGACCTGGAGGGCTGGAGTAAAGAATATTTCAACGAACTAGAGCTGTTGCTTGGTACAAATACGGATCTGCTTTAGAAACTGTAAGACACCAGGACATAGAAGGGAAATGGTGTAAATCTAGACAGGGGTTTATCTACCCAACCAGGACTCCTTAACCCAGAAGAGTGTAGAGACAGGCATCTGAAAGCCTGGCAGGGCCTCACGGAGGTTGAAGGTGGCTTGGTCACTTCTATTTATGGAGGGTCCTGGTATATTTTTTTCAATCAAGAAATGTCAAAAAATAGGGTCAAAAATTGTATGATTTAAATGTTTATTTTTAATATGCAATAGAAATACAATATAACTGGGATTTGAAAGGAAGTCACAGCCACAGTTCTGAGCACTATGGCTTCTGAGTTACAAAGAATGAGGACGTCATCAACATTTTTAATCATATGAAAATAAGGGAATCTTCTACAAGAGGAGACCAGAAAGAAAAGAAAACAGCTATCTTCTGTTTAAGTGATGAAAAGAAACAAGCAAGAGGAGAGGAAGAAATCAATTCTTGGTGGTTCACATCAACGCTACCATAGAATTCCCCAACTTCATAAAGTTGCTAGCCTCCGAAAAATTGCTAATAAGCTTTATAAGATGCCACATAGGAACTAAAAGAGCCTAAGGAAAAAAAAGACCCATATTCATATTCTGGGCTTCTGAAAATGCACACTTAATAAGTGTGATGTACACCAGCTCTAGAGATGCCATAGAAATATATACAAAAGTATTAAAATATACATAGGTATTAAACATGGCTCAGAATGATAGTAAGGGCTGTCAACACATAGAGAGAAAGTGGGAGGCAATGCCGTGTTTCCCTTAGATGAAAACCTTTATCAACTGACACCGAATGCTCTTGAGATCCAAGTAGCTCCCAATTCCCCAGCTTTGTAAACTGGATTTTTCTCTTCCTATTTGGGCTCTTCCAGACAGATGAATGAAGCAGTTATTACTCTCTCAATCCATCAGTGATGGCCATCCGACTATTTAATGCTTTTGTTTTATGTAGAACTCAAGGAATACCTTCCTATCATACTTATAGCTGAAAAACCCAGGCTTTATGTATCCCTTGTAGCAGCGCTACAATGAATGGACTTGTCAATGGGAATAGTTTAGCATTTTGCCAAGGGTAAGCTAACTGAACATGTTGAAAGTACGATCCAGGGGTGAAACCCTGATTCAGTTTTACTTCTAATCATACTTGGTTTTAATTCCCTGAGGCTTGAGGATTCACATGCCACATTGGTTTCTGAAATATAACAGCACACATGTAACACTGTACAGGGTAATAAGTTTCTTGTAATAAGTTCACCTTCCTACCATACCCAAAAGGAAAGCCAATTAAGTTGCTTTCATGGGTGTCAACAAATTATTAAACTATCCCCATGTTTGTTCCTGATACCTGCATATGTCCTTAAAGAAATTGTTGCTAATCATGACTTTTGGTTTAGGTACATCCTGAATAAGCACAGGAGTTTTATGGTTACCAAATGAGTTGTACTGTGAATATCAGCCATGATGAAATTTTTGTATCAAAAAAGAGCCAAGTGGAGCATTGTTGTTCATTTTTTTTCACATTTATACATTATTTGTTTAATTTTATTAAATTGATTTTTTTAAATATGGTAAGAACACAGCATGAGATCTACCCTCTTAGCAATTTTTCTTCAATTGGTATCATAATTTATTCACCCATTTCCTGTTGATGGACATTAGAATTATTTCCAGTTTTTGGCTATGAACATTCTTGTACCTGTGGATATATGTCCTCATTTCTCTTGTGCATACACCTAGGAGTGAAATTGCTGGGTCAGAGGCTGAATAGTCTATTGATTTAGCTCTAGCAGACACCCCACCAGCCCTGTGTCAGATACATAAAATGCAAATATCTTCTCCCAGTTGGTAGCGTGTTTCTTCATTGCTTGATAATGTCCTACGATGAATATACGTTCTTATATTCAATGAAATCCAAATTATCAATCTTTTCATTATAGTTAGTGCCCCCACGCCCCTGCTCTGTTTCAGAGATATTTGCTTACCCTCAACACCATAAAGATATTTTCCTGTTTTCCTTCAGAACCCTGATCCTTTTTAACTTTTGCATTGAAGTCTATGATCCACATCACATTTACTAATGAATTTTTGCGTGTGCAATAGAGTACTGTTAATGCAGTGTTGTGTGGAAGGCACAATGACGCACAGCAGATCTCTGCTGAGACTTTGTACCCATTGCACAGCAACCCCCTGAAAGCATTGCTTTTTAAATCAAATGCCCCACACACAAAAATGGCCATATTGCAATAAAAATGTGGCTTTATTTATTTTATTATTTTTTTAGCATCTTTATTGGAGTATAATTGCTTTATAATGGTGTGTTAGCTTTATAACAAAGTGAATCAGCTTTACATATACATATATCCTCATATCCCCTCCCTCTTGCGTCTCCCTCCCACCCTCCCTATCCCACCCCTCTAGGTGGTCACAAAGCACCTAGCTGATCTCCCTGTGCTTGTGACTTTATTTTAAAAAGAGAGAGAGAGAGTTTTAGGATTGATATAAAAAACAATAGTGTTCCACAAGCTGTGTGGTTTGGTATTGGGCACAGTTTATAGTTGTATTAGTGTGAACATTACCTTCTCTTGGTCCCGCCAATATGATTCTGCAACTGTCCTTATTTAGAGATAACATGGGAAGTTTGAATTTGAGAATTTTGTGACCGTGATGCTCTAGCCAAATGGCCTTCCTGCCTCCTCCCTCCCATGATCCTGGAGGTGAGAAGGACCAACATGGTGGCTCCACATCTTTCCAGAGAGCAGTGATGGGTGAAACTGCTAGGAGGTAGACTTAAGCTCATGAAAAAAAAGAACTTTTGATGCTCCCCCCCATTTTGTTTTTGGTGAGAACAAGTAGGATCTACTTTCTTAGCAAATTTCAAGTATACCACAGAGTATTGTTAACTATAGTCACCATGCTGTACGTTAGATTTCCAGAACTTATTCATCCCGCGTATCTGAAACTTTGTGCCCCTTGACAAACATCTCTCCACTGCCCCAACCCTCCAGCCCCTAGTAACTGCTATTCTACTCTCTGCTTCTAAGAGACGTTTCTTAGATTCCACATATAAGTGACATCATGCAATACCAGTCTTTCTGTGTCTGATTTATTTCACTTAGCGTAATGCTCCCAGTTCATCCACATTGTTGTGAATGACAAGACTGCCTTCTTTTTTTAAGGCTGAATAATATTCCGTTGTATGCTAATTAGCTCAATTGTGGTAACCATTTCACAATGTGTACATATATCAAAACCTCGTGTTGTACACCTTAAATTTATACAATTTTTGTCAATTATACCTCAATAAAGCTGGGAAAAAAATAGAAAGAACTGCCCTCAAAAGACCTTACAATTAGGAAATGGGCAGCTTCTGGAGGAGCCAAAGCCTCCCATTATTAGAAAGATTCAGGCAGAGTTGGAACGCCTCCCTCTTGTGGGTCATAGGGAAGAGAGCAGTGCCTTGTATGGAAGGATAGCTAGAAGGCCCTCCGGCTCTATGGATCTCTCCTGCACGCTGCTCCCCTCCCCTCCTCCGCTTTACCCCACTTCTTGGAGGTAAAGCTCCCACCTCCTTTACTCCTCTGCACCACGCCTCCCTCTGTGGGGCTGTGGGGTTAACCGAGTCCTTAGAACAACTCTTCGTCATGACCACTCTGTCCGAGCTTTCGTTTATTCGTGATGGTCAGACAAAGAAGCAATAAGCCAGACCACCAGAGACATTTTCCGACTCTCCTCAGATGCAAATCTACCCTCTTCCTATTCTTTTTTTTTTTTTTTGCTGTACACGGGCCTCTCACTGTTGTGGCCTCTCCCACTGTGGAGCACAGGCTCCGGACGCACAGGCTCAGCGACCATGGCTCACGGGCCCAGCTGCTCCGCGGTATGTGGGATCCTCCCGGACCAGGGCACGAACCCGCGTCCCCTGCATCGGCAGGCGGACTCTCAACCACTGCGCCACCAGGGAAGCCCTCTTTCTTTTTTTAAATAAATTTACTTATTTATTTATTTTTGGCTGTGTTGGGTCTTCGTTGCTGCGCACAGGCTTTTCTCTAGTTGTGGCGAGCGGGGGCTGCTCTTCGTTGTGGTGCGCGGGCTTCTCATTGCAGTGTCTTCTCTTGTTGCGGAGCACGGGCTCTAGGTGCGCGGGCTTCAGTAGTTGTGGCTTGCGGGCTCTAGAGCGCAGGCTCAGTAGTTGTGGCGCTCAGGCTTAGTTGCTCCGCAGCATGTGGGATCTTCCCAGACCAGGGCTCGAACCCGTGTCCCCTGCATTGGCAGGCGGATTCTCAACTACTGCGCCACCAGGGAAGCCCCCCACCTTCCTATTCTTGACTTCAATTCTTTAATTCATCTATAATGGTGCAACCCCAAATCTTCCCACCCCAAATCTTTATGCATTATCTTTTTAAAATAATAGGGCACAGCTTATTGATCAGGAGGGCTGGTTCTTCGATAGGAAGTCTGATTTGAACAGCTTGATTCTAGGATATGAAATATTGCCTCTTCCTTAGTCAGGAAATTTTAAGTCTCTCAGTCAGAAAGCGAAGAGCCATTGTTAACGTGAAAAATTCACAACCAAGAGAATGCAGATCACTTGGTCTCTGTGGAACAGTTTGGCGTTGATGTCTGTGACCACGTTAGCTCTATGTGGGGACGAATCCCCTCTCACTGAGGGCTGGTCACTTCACACGAGACATGTCCCTTTCTCCATTGACCTGTCCAATGGCCTCTCAGGATTCCTCTATTATGAAGACCTTGTCAGCCGTGTGACCAGGGCCGAAGCAGAGGCAGTCGATGTGCTGGTTAAAGAGGCCGTCTGGGCATTTATGCCTGACGCCTTCATCACCATGACGGGAGGATTCCGGAGGTAAATAATGATGACAGCTGCTTTTACCTCCCCTTCTCTAACACCTTCAGTGGCTCCCCGTGCTCAGGAGTTTTGGCACAAAAGGCCTTCAGGGGTCTGGCTCCAGCTTCTCTCTGCAGCCTCATCTCCTGCACCTCATGTTTCACTCCAGCAACCCCAAGTGGCTTGTCATTCTCAGCACACACGGAGCTCTTTCTTGCCTCTGTGACTTTGCTCCATCCCACCTTTCTGCTTGGACTTGTTTTCCTCAACTTATCAGCTGGCTCACTTCTCCTCATCCTTTAAGCTTCAATTCAGATGCCACCTCCCCCAGAAAGCCTTCCTTGACTCTCTCCTCCCCATGCTGGGTGAGGCACCCCTCCTCAGTTCTCCCTGGACAGCTGTCAAGTAATTTGTTTGTATTGTTTGTATGCGTGTTTCCCCACTAAGGTTTGGGAGCTTAGTGCTCAGTGAGAGCCAGTGCGTGGTGCCTGGCACACAGTAGGCACTCGAGAAATATTGGTGGTGTCAATGAGTAAATAAATAAACTCTTCACAGAGATGTGTGCAATTTTTGGATATTGAAGCCCCATTTCAGAAAGAGACTCCTTCCCTCCCACACCCTTCTCCATCTCTCCCCGTGGTCCTCTTACATGGCGGCTGTTGGCTGTGGAGGTGACGGAGAAAGTGGGAAGAAAGATCAAATCCAAGAAAATGCCCTTAGTCTATGTCATAATTCCAAGAACCCTATCTCATATTACGTGAATATAATTCTTGGTTTGCTTATTGTCCAGCTTGTCTCTGCTGTGTGGGAGTGTGTGCATGTGTGGGTGTGGAGAAGAAATAATCTTTGCCATTTTTACCCACATGTACATAATCATATATGTACCGTATATGATTTTTAAATTTTTCTGTGTCATAAATTTATTTTGCAAGGAGGAGAGTTGTGTAACCAAGGATCTTTTGTTTAGAAAATACATCATGAGCATTTTGTGTTGCAAACCTTAAGCATGGGGCATAGAAACACAGGTGACTTTTTAAAATTGAGAGCTAAAAATCTAATTTATTTCAATTTTATACAATTTTTAAAATCAGGCATAAGAAGACTGGGCATGATGTAGATTTTTTAATTACCAGCCCAGGATCAACAGAGAATGAAGAGCAACGACTTTTGCCTAAAGTGATAAACTTATGGGAAAGAAAGGTAAGAAGAAAGATCGTAAGTAGATGTTTGGACACTCAAGAATTATGTTAATACCGTTGAATTTGGCACACTATTGACCTTGTAAATGTGTAATGATCATCTAACTGATTCTCAGTTGTTTGCAACAGCTTACACAGTGCCAGTGACATGCAGTGAGACTTACCTGCTTTGGGTCCTAGAGTCCGGGTTGTGAGCTTGTGTATACACACTCGTCCCATTACCAAAGGGGCCGAGGGCAGCTTGTCTCTGTGTTGGATGTGCGGAGGCAACAGAGCCCTAAACAAAACGAACAGCGTGTGCTGAGAAGACCTGGGAGGTGTGAACCAGGGTAGAGCAAGCTTAGCGGAGGGGCTAAGACTAGGATAAAATCAGCCCAAGAGGTGTGGGGGCTGCCTTGATCTCTATGTTGGTCAATAACCACCTTGACTTTGTGCTGAGATGGGGAGAAGTGAGCTAACGAGGGCAAGCTGGGCCCAGCAGAGGTCATGGCTCAGGAGCCCCCACCCACTGAGATCAGATTTGCCCCGGGCTGCATATTGCCCAGTGGAGGGAACTAAGGAAGACCCTGCGGCCAGAGACACCTGCAGGGCCCTGACTCCTGCCCAACCCCAGTGAGAGCTCTGAGGAGACCAGAGTGCCCTTCCCCAGGACCCCGTAGGCCTGGTGGCTTGAGGAGGCTGGGGCTGGTGTTTTTCCAGCACAGCTTCATTTTTCCTGAGTGATTTAGCATCTTCTGGGTGTGGACAAATTTCCCTGACACACAGGAGAAAGAAGACCTCAGATACAGTTAGTCTAAGAAACACACAACCCTGGTGCCAGGAGTACCAGAATTGAAGACCCAACTTTGGAACCAGATCCAAATTCACCCACGAGGCCCCTCTCTCTCTCTCAGGAGCAGGGATCCAGATGGCCAGGAGCTCTGAGCGTGAACACCATAGGCTGAGCCAGGGGAATGCTGGACGAGAAAGAGTCAGCCGAACCTAGGCTGGCCCTACTTCTCCGCTCGAGCAGGAAAGCTGAAAGATTCTCATGGACAGACAGCACCCTGAGGGGCTCTGCCAGCCACAGCCTGGGTGGAGAGAGGGCTGCCTGGACCCCCATCAGAGGCTCTGGCAAGGAGGGACCTATTTGACCTTGGTATACAGTCACCACCCACCCCATGCTCTGAGACTGTCCCAGCCCGACATGGGATGGGGTTAGGAGATGGGGACAAGGAGCTTCATTTTCGTTGGCCTTTCTTCGGCTGCCAGGCAGCCATACTGCTGGTCCCCAAGCAAAGAGATGGGCAGACACTGGTGGAGGCAGAGGTTAAGCACGCAGGTTTTAGATTCGGGATTTTAAAAGCGCAACCCTGCCATGTACTGGCTGTAGGAGCTGGGACTCTTTCCTGGCTTCTCTTTCCTCATCTGTGAAACAGGGATAGCAAGCCTCTCTCATTTGTTAATGGGAGGATTGACTGAGAGAATTAGATAAGGCATTTGGTGCAGGGCTTGATAAATGCCGATTAAACAGTGACTGTAGTCATGATCTCTCCTGCACGACTCTATATTGAACTCTGCCGGAGAGCCAGGCACTGTGCCGGGTGAGGGGACCCAGGGGAGAACGCGAGCAGCTGTTCCCCTCCAACACCTCGGTTGTGAATCATGGTTAACTTCCACCTCTACCTCACTCCCCACCCCTGCCTTTCTTACCAAAATCTGCACTTTCCAGATTAAAATGATTATATCTCATGCAGGCACACTCGAGCACAGGCTTACACGACATATGCATATACACACACGATGTTTTAAAACACCTGCAGAACGAATGAACAGCCAATGGGTATGGTTTTCAGTTGCCTATCAGATGAATCTACATGTGGTCCTTGTAGAAGACCTCTCCGTGGGAGAAAGGGAGGAAAAGAGCTTGGAAATACTGATCTTGGGGGGAGGGTGCCATCCAGAAGACTCCACTGGCCACCAGCAATTCACCCCAAAGAGGGGAGGGCTGGCTGGGTGTAGTTTGGGTTTGTGCCTGATGGGTGGCCCGTCTGTCTATGACCAGCCAAAGTGTCACCACCACGTGGCAATAGTGCAAACACAGTTTACAACTTTTAGGAAGCCAGCTTTGTGAATTTTTTTAAAGGGGGGAGGGAAGTTACAAATTTGGCTTCAAAGTAAGACTGTTTTGATATTTTAATAGCTCGCTTTTCAGATTTACATAATTCAAATTGACATGAAAGGCTGCTATATTGACTAATCTTAGTAAGTTTCATTAAAAAGCAGAATTGTGTCTTCCCGGAGTTGGTTGTTAGATTTGTCTAGGGCAACATCTGCCTCCTGCACCAGAGGCTCTTCCTGACATCAGCACTCCCCCCAATCCCCCCACTCCCCACCCCTGCTTCAGATGGTGCCAGTTCTTCCTCATACCTTTTCTGGGAGAGGCACTGAAAGGCCAACTGTTCCCTCTTCTGAGATCAGCAAAAGGAAAAGCATCCCCTCCTCAAAGTGTTGAGTTGAATTGAAACAATGTCTCTTGGGGGTGGGGGTGGATTGCACACGAAGTGCCAAGCGCTTCTAATAACAATAGCAAATGGAACTAGTGATGCTCCAAATGTGGTCCCTAGATCAGAAGCATCAGCACCACCTGGGAACTTAGTAGAAATGCAAATTCATCTCCCCCAGCCCCCGCACGAATCACTCCGCGGACAGGACCTCCCAAACTGTGCTTTAACAAACCTTCCAAATGCGTCTGATGATAATATTTGAGAATGTCTGACCTAAAGAATCCGAGAACAAATCATACACCCTAATAGCTATAACTAGATTATTTTCAGGTTATTTGCTCTTTTATTTGCTACTCAGATTCAGCATTAGTTGCATAGTTCTGCCTTTCCCTACCCCACATCTGCCCTGTGCCGTGAGGAAGTCCCACGGAGCAGATAAATTGGAGGATGGCAGCTTGCTGGGCGTAACTTTCTGACTAGGCAACGTTCGGTGACGTGCCACCAATTTTGTCTGAGTCTCCGAGGCAGGCAGAGCAACAATCTCAAAATGCTCCCTAGAAAGAGTGAGTCATCAGGCCCCAACGCGGCTGAGCCTCAGCCACAACTTTTTGGGTCAAGTCGACCTAGTCATCAGTATAATATGGAGGGACACTAAGTCCGAACAACCGCATAGAAACGGCACGGCTTTTTGTTCAAAGTTGGCTTGTACATAAGGGAGCGCGGCAAGTTTGTGAACACTGGTCTGCCGTCAGACCTTGCGGGAGTAGATTCTCTGGCAGCTTTGCCATGAAGTGGCCTTGGCTTGGCCCCTCTAATCGCTAAATTCCTCTGCTGCAGAGGGAGTGTAACACACCCACTCCTTGGCTCCCTCTGCTAGTGTCGCCAGGTGGGCTCACAACGCAAGGACAAAACGCACCCATGTTTTGCTTAAATCTGCAAAGCTTTTTTTAAGAGCATTCATTAAGAGCTCAATATAAAATCTCTGACCCTCTGCATCAGGGACTCTTCCTGACGTCTTTCTGTTTATTTTCAGGGATTACTTTTATACTATGACCTTGTGGAGTCGACATTTGAAAAGCTCAAGGTGCCAAGCAGGCAAGTGGATGCTTTAGATCATTTTCAAAAATGCTTTCTGATTTTAAAATTGCACCATCAGAGAGTGGACAGTGACAAGTCCATCCAACAAGAAGGAAAGACCTGGAAGGCCATCCGTGTGGACCTGGTCATGTGCCCCTACGAGCAATATGCCTTTGCCCTGCTGGGCTGGACTGGCTCCCGGGTAAGCGCTACCTGTATCCGTGGGACGGTCTTAGCTTTCCAGAAGAGGTAGACTGGGTCTACCTGGGCCCAGGGGAGAGACAATGGCAGTGGGGGTGGGGATGGGGGGAGATGGACAAGGAAGGGGGAGGGGGTGGACAGGAGAGAGGGAAGTGGCCAGAAATCTCTAAATCAGGGCATTCCACCTGCACATGGTCAAGTGAGACAGATGCATTTAGAACAGTTATTCTCAAAATGAGATCCCCTCTGAATTGGGAGATTGGGATTGACATGTATACACTGATGCATACAAAATGGATGACTAAGAAGAAAACAAATAAACATTAAAAAAATATATATGACACACACAAAAAAGAAAGAAGCCAAGACACAAAAGGCCACATATTGTATAAATCCATATGAAATCTCCAGAATTGGTAAATCCATAGAGACAGAAAGTAGGTTAGTGGTTGCCAGGGGTTAGGTGGAGAAGAAAAGGAAGTGACTGCTAACAAGCATGGATTTCTTTTGGGGTGATAAAAATGTTCTGTAATTACAGATTGGTGATAGTTGGACAACTTCATAAATATACTAAAAGCCACTGAATTGTACACTACAAAACAGTAAATTTTACTGTATGTGAACTATACCTCAATTTAAAAAAAGAATAAATGAATTAGTATAAAATATGTAGTTAGTGAAACTTACTGATATATTAAATGAAGCATATCTTAAATATTTCATCTGTCATGAAATCTTACCCTTCTAATAAGTCTAAGAAACTTGTTTTTATAATATAAACATTTTTGTTAAAAAATGTCAATAATTTTTACCGTGTTTCAATGTACCCATCAAAACTTTAGATTAAAAAAGACTTTAAGAAGAAAAGTTGCAAATTAAAACAAAACCAAGTACAGATTTATACCAGTTACACGATTCCCTTAGAGTGGCTCATGAATCATTGGTATATTCTGAGCATCATAAATGATTATGATTACAGACTTATTTACACAAGGTAAAGTTTATAAATCTTTGACTAGGAGTCAAATTTCTAACAAGGAGTCAATGACTGCTAATTTTTTATTTTGTACCACAATGGATGTCCAAAACCTAGTATTTCTGCTCTTGCTATGTCTCAATTCTATTAATTCCCTTCTGGAGGGCAAAAAAAAAAAAGACAATTCTACAGAAACTCAGAACAACTGCATGTAATAGCTTAAAATCGTATTAATTCAAATTAATATTACTGGAGGAATGTATGACATTACTACCATAAAATAATAATATGTGAATTATTAATATATGAAAATAAAATAATCTTCTTATTCCTACTACACAGAGTAATTCATTTTAATTCTAGAGAAGTATACTTAACTGTCAAGCCAAGAGCCTGCCTACTTCATTCATTGAGTCAACAACTATTGGCTGAGCAGTTATCATGTTCACAATATTATAAGGAATACAAAGATACTGGTCCCCACGCTCAAGGGATTTATAATGTAATACAAGATGGAAGTGGGCAGGTAATAGAATGTGGGGATGGATTATAAATGTTGAAGATCTTACAGTTTAACCTATAGGTAACAGGGAAACTATTAAGTGATCTGAACCATCTACTGAGTTAGACTAGGAGATTAACACAATAGTCTAGATAAGGATGAGAAAGATCTAAATTAAAGTAATGGTGGGGAAGGGCAGATGAAGAAAGACTCTCAAGTCTTATTTGGGTGGTAAAATCAGTAGGACTTGGGTGACTGCATATAGGGGAAGCAATACCACCTAGAAGTTAAGGCTTGCATAGGCTTTGAAAACACACACACACACACAAAATGAGATCCCCTGACCAGAAGCATCAGTCTTACCTAGAAACAGGTTAGACATGTAAATTCTTCACCCCACCTCAGACCTTCTGAATCAGAAACTCTGGGGGAAGAGTCCAGCAATTTGTGTTTGAAAGAACCCTGCAGGTGACGCAGCTAAAATATGAGAACCATGGAAGCAGAGAAAGCAGTCTGGTGGCTAAGGGCACAATTTGGCTCATCCCAGACCTGGTCACAAGCCCCTGCTGTGACTCTTACCAGCTAGGTGATCTCCGTCAAGTTCCCCGTGTCCTCTAAAACTTAGTTTTCCCATCAGGAAAGTCAGGGCAAAAATGCGTCTACCTCCCTGGGTTGCAGAGATCCAGTGAGATGAAGCTGGCAAAGCCCCCAGCACCACACCAGGCACGGGGCCAGTGCTGGTCGAGTGGTAGCTCCCAGCTCCCATCATGTGGTATTCATAGACATGGCGCCCGAGATTTGTCCCGTTAGCTTGTGCTCCACCCTCCCAGCTAATACCCCACACTGTTTTCCCACGTAGTTGGCTGTTGCTTTGAGTGACATGAGTCGTTAAAGGATTTTATATGATAAATGACGTAGAAATTAATTGTCCTCAACCTTGAGTTAAATGTCAGGTGTGTTTGCTTTCCGCCGGAATCATTTCAGCACAGGATCTCAGCACTAGAGCTTCTTACCCTAATCAAAAACGTTGGCTGGCATCTTTTATTCATAAAAATTAGGAAAGCTGATGAAGCAATACATCATAAATGCACTTTGTTTAATAGACATACATCTTTGGGAACAGAGTCTGTTGGGAAAGGGGAGAGTTCCAAAAAGAAGTCCAAAGTTATACAAGGTCATGCCAGTCAGGATTCGCTGGCAGAAATGGTTGTTCTTTGTCCACTTTGTTTTTAACATGGGCATCTCTTCAGCACATTTTATTCTCTTTTCTAAGAGTTCTCAGAAATTACTGTTATTGGCTCTGCGGGGCACTAACAGAGCACTAAGCTCTCCCACTTTTTAGCTGGGTGACTTTAAACAAATTATAACCTCTTCAAGTCCTGGTTGCCCCACCTATATTGTGGATAATAGTGGCGCCCACCTCCCAAGTTTGCCATCGGTTAAATGAGATGCGTGTGTTTAAATGTGGTAAGGGCTCAGCAAATGGTAGCTACTTGTGTAATCATCTTTACGCCCCCGCTTATGTGACCACTGAACGCGATGTGTTTTGTCCCCAGGTGGATACATGTTGGTGGGTGACCAGGTTTAGGTCTGGTCACCCTAAATTTTGTAGGTGAGAAATTTAATTTCACCTTTTAACCCAAAGATTTCAGCACCTGGGAAATGTTCTTAAGCCCCTTCACCTATTAATCTCACCCCAGTTTGGGGTCATTAACTTACCAGGTTGTCTCGTCTACTAAGCTGACAAAGCTTCCTTTGGATCTTGTGCCCTAAAGATTTCCTGAGTAGGATGCATCCACTGGGACACATTAAGCTGAGGTTTTTCTAGAACCATCCAAGTACAGTGCAATTTCTGGACTGGGTATGGACTTCATTAGTTTAAAAAAACAAGCAAAAGAAGCTTTTGTTTTCCTCTGAATCATATTTCTTCAAACTAGATCTGCCGTTTGTCAGCATGACTTTATTGGCTGAGATTCCTTCAAGAATATTGTCCACATTTGTGTCAGATGCTAGAGGATGTACACTCTCTCCTCCGGAAACACATGGACAATGTTGGCTAGATGCCTAGGCTACCCCAGCCTCTGTACTAGCCCAAATGTCTCCCTTTCACCAACTTTAAAAAGCATCTCTTCCTTAAAATACCTTACTGCTATTTCCCAGAAAATTGTCATAAGAAACATGCATATTTACAAAGACTACACAGTGAATGGCGCCCTCTAGAGTTTTGCAGTGCACAACTTGCACAACTGTATGCAGCATGCACGGGCCAACCTCTGAAGTGTGCTGTGACCAGTGATACAGCCAGTCTGTAGTATCACTGCCCCTGCTCAATGTTCAGCTTTCTTTATCTGAAACAAAAGACACCATCCTTGCCCAGCCTATCTCACAGGGTTGTTGAGAGAAACTAAAGAGCTTGTAAAGCAGAAGGCAGAACTCTCCAGGGTAAAGAACCTGAGCTTCGGGATTCAGGAGTCTGAGTCCTAGCTCTATCATTGGCTGTGTGGCCTTGGGTAAATTGCTTAGGCTCTCTGGGCCTCCTTTCTTCATCTGAAAAATGGGACTAATAACAGTACCAACCTCACGGGGTTGTAATGAGGATTAAATTAGACAGAGCCTTCATCTTAACACAATTCTGAGGCTAATTGTATACTTAATACTGTTCTTTTAGAAGTATTGTTAGACTCTTTTAGAAGCTGTTAAATACTAGTGATAATAGAGCAGATCAGAAATTAATATAAAGCAAGAAATCAGCCCAGCACAGGGTAAGCTCTCCATAAACATTATCTAGGATATCATTGCCCGGATTATGACCACAGCTGTTCTGACTGGTCTCTTTCCCCCTACAGCCGAGTGATCCTGTCCTAACATAAGTCAGGTCGGGTCACTTTCCTGCTCAAAACCTGGCAGGGGCTCCGCATTCAACGCAGAGTAAAGGCCTTACAGTGGGCACGAGGCCCTGCGTGGTCTCCCCACCCCCTCACCTCTCTGAACTCCTCCCCACTGCTCTCTCCCTAACTAGCCAGGCTTGCCCCTCCCTAAGGCCTCTGTTCTAGCTGTTCCCTCTGCACGGTGTGCTCTTCCCAGAGTCCACTTGGCTAGCTCCTTCACCTCGGGCAAGTCCTTGCTCAGATCCTACCTCCTTTATGAGGCCTACGCTGTACGCAGCATGACCTTTTAACATATCATGTAATTTACTTATGCTGTTACTGTGTCTTATTTGTGTCCCCTGTTGAATCCAAGCCTCACCAAGGCAGACATCATTGTTTTGTTCTCTGTTATATTCCCAGCATCCAGAACACACATGTCACATAGTAGGTGCTCAATAAATATTGGTTGAATCAATATTATTACCCTCCAAATGGAAGACATCATTATAATTCCTAACAGAATATGGAAAAATGCTCCTGAGGATTTAGCAGAAGAGTCCAGGCATAGATCTCTCACCACACAGAACTGAGGAGCCAAGGGGGGCTTCTCACTGCACCTGTTACCCCATCCTCTCCAGCCTCCCCCCACGCCCAGTGTGAGGAGCTGTTGCTCTAAGTGCTGGGGGGACTGGAGGCAAGTGGCTCAGGGCTGTAGGAGGCCGTGTGCTAAGTAACACTCCTGTACTTTCACAGACCAGCAGCTACTGCACCCAGAATCTGCTTCACCCTGATTCTTCCACAGCCATAGCTTCTCCTCCACTCCCTTATAAAGAACTTCTGGCTGGAAAGTCTGTCTTCACACACCCAGGTGAGGAAGGCCAGTTCCCAGTCTCCGCCAGCTTTCCCATACTCGCCACTAGATGGCGCAATGATTCCATCCTTGCTCCCTAATCCCACGTGGAAAGGACAACATTTCTAGATCTGTGCTTCTTCGGAAAATTAACCTCAACGACAACTTCATTCATTGTCCTCCTTTCCCAGGGTTTCCCTGTCCTCTATCTAAGCCTTCAGGTTTTGCTCCCTGGAGCCTCCGAGCCCGCCCTGATCATAGGAGATGCTACTCTGGGGCAGGTGGCTCAGACCATCAGTTTTACAGAATCTCGTATGAGAGGATGTTACAGCCAGAGGGAACCTTACTCATGCACTTCCTCCACCCTCCTGTTTGACCAACGGAGATTCAGAGAGGCTGGGTGACTTGCAGAGAGATGCACAGCCAGACAGGAACAAAATCCAGGCTGGATTCTGGGTCTCCTAACTCCTCATCCTCTTTTATATGAGTGATATTCCAAATAAAAAACAAAACCAAGTATTATTTATCCAGCATTTACTATGGACCAGGTATTATTTTGGACACAATCCTCACAATCTTCATTTATTCATTCAACAACTATTTGCTATACATCTTCTATGTGCCAGGCGCCATTTGAGGAGGAAATATGTTTATGAACAGAACAAATCAGGTTCCTTTTTTCACAGAGCTTACAGTCTAGTGTGTGCACGTGAGCATGGAGCTTTGTTATCGTAGATTATTGCCCTGGGGGAGAAAATTGCTTGGAGAATGTTTAGTGGAGATAGACATTTCATTACAGTAAGTTCTCTACATACTAACCTTCAAACTGCGAACTTTCAAAGATGCAAACATGCATCTGGTTCCAGCAAGGAACCAGAACCTGTGCCATCAATGTCAGGCATGAGTGAAATTGCAGCTTGCCCTCCATCTCCTATTGCTGACAATCCTTCAGCTCTACCATCTCCCACCTCCTCTCCCTCCTCCAGTCAGTAACTCTTCTTTCCTGTTCACTCGATGCCAGCCCCTGTATGCCACCTGTTGTACTGTACTACTATACTTTTCAAGGTACTGTACTGTAAGATTTTAAATGTTTTATTTTTTGTGTTTGTTTTTTATGTATTATTTATGTGAAATGTATTATAAACCTATTACAGTACAGTACTATATAGCCGATGGTGTTACTTGCGTACCTAGGCTAACTTTGCTGGACTTAACGAACAAATTGGACTTACGAATGTGCTCTCGGAACGGAACTCATTTGTATATAGGGGACTTCTTGTATAGGGATTTAAATATCTCTAAACACATAATACTGAAGACATTCTAGACTTGATAGTAATTTATTTATTTAAAAAAATTTATTTATGTATTTGGTTGCACTGGTTCTTAGTTGCAGCAGGCGGGCTCCCTAGTTGCAGCACGTGGGCTCCTTAGATATGGCCTGCATGTGGGATCTAGTTCCCTGACCAGGGATTGAAGCCGGGCCCCCTGCATTGGGAGCGCAGAGTCTTAACCACTGCGCTACCAGGGAAGTCCTGATAGTAATTTATTTTAATTTTTCTTATCCAGCAGTTTGAGAGAGACCTCCGGCGCTACGCTACACACGACCGGAAGATGATGCTGGATAACCACGCTCTATATGACAAGACCAAGGTGGAGCTGTCTCCCTGAGATGGGCCTTTTTGATCCTCATCACCAAGGCTGGCTCCCTGAGTGCTTTTCCAGAACTAATTTTAGTGTCCAGGTTCAGTTTCCTTTGCCCCGAGTGCCCAGTCCCCACAGATCACAGTTGAGGGCAGCTGGAAAGATCTTGATGGGAGCATAGCCCCCACCTGGCCCAGAATGCACCTCAGAGGCTTTGGGCTCAAAGATGATGGGCTAGTTGGGCCCCTAGAACCAGTCCAACAGTGAATATTAATTGAGTTTGCTATATCCTTGGTATTTGCAATGAGTAACTCCAAAGAAAACCAAGGATCCCCCCAAATCACAAATATCACTCAAGTACCCCTCAGATGCAGTGAGAATTAGCATTTTGAGTGATCATATAGGTCATTAATGAGAGTCCACTGCAAGAAGGAGAGCAACAGAGCTGACCTGAGCTGTAGATGAGCAGTCAGCTAGACTCACACACCAGCTGAGACTCACTTGGTGTGCTAGCCTTGCAGTAGTCCAAATGCTGCCTCAGCAAAATGATAGATTACTGTATGAATTAGGAAGAATTAAATATTCAACTAAGTCCACAAGTGCCAAGATCTACTCCTCCTACGGTGATCAAATGCACTAAACTAAGCTCTGAGGAGGAAGAAGACACAAAATAACCAGAAGTAATGGCTTTTACCCTTTAGGAGCTTATAGTCTAAATGAGGTGTATTTAGTTAGAGCTGTCTCACAAGTGTCAGAAACCCAATACAAAATGGAAATGGCAAAAAAAAAGAATTTGGCTTATATATTGTAGCATCTGGAATAACATGGACTTCAGGTGTGGCTGTATCAAGGTGATCACGCAAATTTCCCTCAGTGTTGGTTTCACTCTCAGGCAGCGTATTCCTATGAATTCCATCCTTCTGGCTTAGCTATCCCTTCAGAAAAGAGCTTCTTTCCTAATAGTTCTGGCAAGAGCCCTAGCTGATATTCACTGGCCAGGCCTGGGCCATGTGCCAATCCCTGAACCCTTTTCCATGGCTCTTATTGGCCAGGCTTGGGTCATGTGCCCCTCCTTGGAGGTGGGATCAGCCCCACCTGACCCTCAGAGACTGAGAGTAGGGAGGGTGGTTTCCCAAAGAAAAATCAAGGTGCTACTGTCATAAGAGAGGGCTGTGGATGCTGGCAGGAAAGCCTCAGTTGTCTAGCATGTGAGTGGAGACAGCTTCACATAACACGATGTAGGAAGACTTACAAATTGACACGTAACAAGTAGTTCAACATAAGCGAGTGCCTCCTACAGGCCCAACGCTGTGCTATAACAAGAAGGGCTGGAGGAGAAGTGGTGCTTGCTCTAACAGAGACCATGGGGTGGGAGCCTGGTGGGAGCGGGGCAGGGGTGGGAGGCCAGGAGGAGGACCCAGCACACACACGTATCCTATAATCACCCTTCCTCCTTACCAATGGCAGCAGTACGTAATTTTGACCGCACAGGAGAATTTCCCAGACCCCTTAAACAGATGGATGACAAGACCTCTCCTGAGCTTCTGATTTCATTAGACTGGGGTATAGCTCAGTTTTCAACATTTTTAAAAAAACTCCTTCAGGTAGTTCTAATGAACAACTGAGTTTAAGAACTACAGATCCGGGGCTCCCATGGTGGTGCAGTGGTTGAGAGTCCGCCTGCCGATGCAGGGGACACGGGTTTGTGCCCCGGTCCGGGAAGATCCCACATGCCGCGGAGCGGCTGGGCCCGTGAGCCATGGCCGCTGAGCCTGCGCGTCCAGAGCCTGTGCTCCGCAATGGGAGAGGCCACAACAGTGAGAGGCCCGCGTACCGCAAAAAAAAAAAAAAAAAAGAACTACAGATCAGTAGGAAGAATACCAAACGCCTCTAGTTGAATATGTAAGGCTGTCATAATTTAACCTTAATTTATTAAGTTTTTGGGGGTGGGAAAATACAAAAATTACAGAAGTCAGGTAAGATGAATTTTTATCCTCAGAAGCAGGGTAATGTGTTTGGGCAGTAATTTATTTTGACAAAACAGTTTTACAAGTAATATTTTCACTGTGTCAGCACTGAGATGCTTAACAAAAATATCTGAATGCACATATGTCTTGTTATGCTTTCAGAGGATATTTCTCAAAGCAGAAAGTGAAGAAGAAATCTTTGCACATCTGGGATTGGATTACATCGAACCATGGGAAAGAAATGCTTAGGAAAAAGTTGTCGACTTCTTTTCTGTTTTTTTTTTTTTTCAGGTTAGATAAATTATGCTTCATATTATAATGAAAGATGCCTTAGGAAAGTTTGGGATTCTTTAAGTCTTACTGAAATGCAGATTGCTTCTAGAAATAAATAGTTTGGGAAACATGATCACGCCCCACCTGGTAATGGGTTATGCTTTAATAGGCCATTTGTGGGACTGTTACTTAGAACTCACAATGCATTTTCCACAAAAACAGTGTTGTAATTGGTGGCTTGTTCTCAGGAAAGCTCATCAAAGCCCACTTTGCCCACAATGTAGCTGAAATACTGTATATTTCCAATAAAAATAGGAGAACACAAGATGGTGTAGTCTTTTGTTTTTCACTCAAATATTTTAAACTATTCTTAAACGAAAATGTAAGAAAATGAAAGAATAAAGAGTTTCAGGTTTACCTTGAGGGGCAAAACAGGTTTAATCAGAAGATCAGAGATTCTAGAGGGGGTTGTGGGTCCCTCCTGGAGCTTTTGGAGGAGGGGGACTGAGTCTTGACTCTCAGCTCAGGTCAAAGCTTGCTCCTCCCGTCACCTGGAGCTGTGTCCCTTGGTGTCCTGGCACAAGGCCACATATGGGATGTATTCTCACTGCTTTCACTCAGAAGGAAGCACAATTTCCTAAACCACCATCTCTGAGTCTCTCTCAGGGAGATGATCTCTCTTGCCCTCTTTATCTTAGGGCACCCAAGGGAACGGAGGCAGCCTTTGGAACTTCCAGGCTGCAGACCCATTTGGACGTCATGCCTTCTCTAGGAAGGCATCGACTCCATGCCTTGAAGAGACCCGAAAGGACATCTGTTCCAGCTGCTTCTGTGTCCTCAGCCTGCTGGAGAGCTGGGAGGCCTCACAATGATCCTTGCCCTTTCCTTACAGCACCCTCAGAGGAGAGGAGATGGCAAGATCCAGGACCCCATAGAGAAGCTTGATGCCCCGCCCTGGGCACAGAGAAGGAGCCTCCTTCCCTTCCTGGTGCTGGAACCTGGGGGTGGGGTGTGTATCAGCTAGTATTGCCCCAAATTCAAACTATCCCAAAACTCAGTGGCTTAAAGCAGCACAGATCTGCACACAGCCTGGGTGTTTGGCTGAGCTAGGCGGGGCTCTGCTCTTCGGGTCCATCCTCCTCCTCCTGGGACCTGCGGGCTAACCTGGCCCTCTCCTTCTCACGATGACAGCAGAGACAAGAGAGCAAGCAAACCCCAGTGTACATATGTGCTTTTCAAGACTCTTTCCATGTCTGTTAATATCCAGTGGCCGAAGCCGGTCACATGGCTAAGCCTCCAGAGATGGGGCGTTATGGTTTGTCACAATGGGATGTATTGCAAAGGGCATGAATGCAGGGAGGGCCCATGAATACAAGCTACTTCAGAGAGTTACATGTTTAGTTTCTTTTACATTCTTTTCTCTTCCTATAAAGCATCTCTTTTAATCCTGATAAATCTGGAGGTGCCATTAAAAGCTGGAAAGGGGATTCTTCTGCTCAGCTGGTGACCATGAGCCCATACACAGGGGAGCAGGGCCAGAGGGGAGCACTGAGGAAGCCGTGGGAGAGAAGGAAATGGGAGCGGCAGTGCCAGGAGAATGGAGGCAAGGTCCCCTGCCAAAGCTGGCTTCTGAGGGATGGCGGGGACATGGGGAATTCCTGCTCTCCTGGTCAGCTGTTCCACTGCCCATCAGGGCTTCACGGCTCAGCGTGCTAGTCCATGACAGTGAGGTTGATTATCATCACCCACCTTCCTCTTCCGGATTATTCAGCAGAATGCTCTATGGCTGGGCTCAGACAGCATCAGGGAGATGGACTCATAGCAACACATGGCAGGCAAGTGCGGCTGCGCCCTAAGGATTAAGGATGAGCACGTCCGTCTCATGGGTGCTGGGCCCCAAACCCAATGGCCAAGCAGCACCTGGGACCAGGTGAGCAAATCGGTGGAGAAGGATGTTTGAATCAAAGCTCCTCCAGACACCACATTAGGGCATAAAGAGCATGAAGGACAAAGATCTCGAGAAGCCCAAGGGTTGACAACAGAGCACAGCTGGGCATCCCCTGAACCGCTCCTTGGAAGGGACAGCCAGAGCTGACTCCCAGGGGTCCCATGCCCACCTCGCTTCTCTCTTTCTACAGCCCAACAGTCCTTCAATCTCCTATTGAAATCTTCTATTTCTCAAGACAGACTCTGATAAGGCCAGCTTGCCAGTTTGATGTAGGCCAACTGGCCACTGGCTGCTCTCCAGCTAATAGGTGCGCTGCCTTTGGGCCAGGTGTGCATTATGGGTCCAATCAGCCATGTGACGGTGTGTGTGTGTGTGTGTGTGTGTGTGTGTGTGTGTAAGGTGAGGTGGGTGTGGGTAGAGGCTGTTCCTCTTGGAAGGGCTATGGCCATTGGAGGCTGGGAGCTGTAGCTTCTTAGGGCAGAGCTGCTCCCATAGAACCCAAGGCCCCAGGCCCTCCCCCATGCTTGGTCCACTCTCCAAGTTCAAGGGGCCTCAAGGTCTACCCCCCAGCACCCCTCAGCACGTCTGTCACCAAAGAAACGTCATCCTTGAGACCAGGGAGTCAGCAAGGAACCCAGGCCTCCCGGGGAGGTGGAGGGAGGAATCATGGAACAAGGGAAGTCAGGCCTCGATGTCCAAAATCCAGATCTCCCCTTCATCATAACAGCCTCTCTCCAGGAGAGACCTGGAAAACAAGAGAGGAAAATGAACAAGACGACAACAATGCCAGAGAGCAATGGCTGGTCAGCACAACGGTAGGAGTGCTGCCACCTAGAGGGGAGGATGGGCTATGCGGGCTTAGAAGTAGGAGAGCCCTGTGGGCCAGAGGCCTTCCCAGAGGAGGAGGGAACACAGCAGGTTTTTTTCTTTTTTTTTTTTAAATTGCAATATAGTTGATTTACAATATTGTATTAGTCTCAGGTGTACAACATAATGCTTTATTTTTATAGATTATACTTCAGTTAAAGTTATTATCAAATATTGGCTATATTCCCTGTCCTGTATGTTACATCTTTGTAATGTATTTATTTTATACCTAGTGGTTTGTACCTCTTAATTCCTTTCCTCTATTTTGCCCACACCCCCTCCTCTGTTAACCACTAGTTTGTTCTCAGTATCTGTGAGTCTATTTCTGTTTTGTTATATTCATTCGTTTTATTTTTTAGATTCCACACATAAGTGTTAACACACAGTATTTGTCCTTCTCTGTCTGACATATTTCACTAAGCATTATACCCTCCAGGTCCATCTATGTTTTGCAAATGGCAAAATTTCATTCTTTTCTATTCTATTGTTTTAAAGAATGGGAGGATTTGGATCCACATTCGTGGTTCCAGCACAGAGACCAGGGAAGGTACATCATGTTTTATAAGCAGCAACAAGTGTAGCTGATCCAGGAGCCAGAGCTTTTGTTTTTATTTTTGGGGGGCCGCACGGTGCAGCATGTAAGATCCTAGTGCCCTGACCAGGGATGGAACCCGCCCCCTCTGCATTGGAAGCACGGAGCCCTAACCACTGGACCACCAGGGAATTCCCAGAGCCTGTTTTTGGAATGAACTTCTGGAAATGGACTTCCCAAGCCTTCTTGTGCACGCTGAAAATGTCAAAGGGGGAATAAGAAGTTTTTGTTATGTATGACAGAGGTAAAAACTGGCAGCCCATGGGCCAAATACAACTCATAGGTGTATCTTGTTTGGCCTTCACTGTGTTTTAGGAAATTTTAAAATTAGTGGTCAATGCTTAAAACCTGATAGAGTACATTAAAAAAAAAAAAGAATTTATAGCTTCTCTCGGGAAACAATCCATGGCAACAATGGGCCACATTCCTACCTGGCATCAGGGGCTATTGCTGAGGGGAGCTGCCCTCCGTGGCTGGGCCGAGGTCTCCAGGTCAGCACCAGCCCCCAGGCATCAGTCACTGCCACTCCGTTCTGGGGCTGAGCAGCTCCCTTTGGTGTCAGTGTTTGGGCTCATCCTCTCACCTGTGGAGTTCAGGAGTCCAAATGGTCAAAAGAACACTTCCAAGTTACAACAATGACACAAGAGCTACTTTCCCCATTTGAGAGTCAATTTATGGAAGTTAGCACGCAGGGAACACAGGTGCGCGACAGGAATGCCACCACTCCCCCTATCCTGTAGACATTGATAATCAATCCGCTGGACCCAGAACCTTCTCAACACAAGTGACTTTTCCAAGAAAGGCTTTTCCAATTTATCAGGTGAAAGCTTTTTTTCTTTTTTGGTGGCAAAATATATGTATCATAAATTTCACCCTTTTAACCACTTTTAAGTGTACAATTCAGTGGCATTAATTACTTTCACAACCACCGTCACTACCCATTTCCTGAACTGTCTCATCATCCCAAACAGAAACTCTGTGCTCATTAAACAATAACTCCACACTCCCCTCCCCACTGTCCCTGGTAACCTCAGTTCTACTTCTTTTTTTTTTTTTTTTTTTTTGCGGTACGAGGGCCTCTCACTGCTGTGGCCTCTCCCTTTGTGGAGCACAGGCTCCGGACGCGCAACCTCAGTGGCCATGGCTCAAGGGCTCAGCCGCTCCGCGGCATGTGGGATCCTCCCAGACCGGGGCACAAACCCGTGTCCCCTGCATCGGCAGGTGGACTCTCAACCACTGTGCCACCAGGGAAGCCCGGCTACTTTCTGTCTCTATGAATTTGCCTATTCCAGGTACCTCATGTAAGTGGAATCATACAATACTTATGCTTTTGTTTTTGGCTTGTTTTGCTTAGCATAATGTTTTCAAGGTTCATCTATGTTGTGGCATTTGTCCCTTTAGAAGGCTGAATAATATTCCATTGTACATCTAATATACCACATTTTATTTCTCCATTCATCAGTTGATGGACATTTGGGTTGCTTCCACCTTTTGGCTATTGTGAATAGAGCCACTATGAGCATTGCTATACAATATCAGTTTAAGTCCTTCCTTTCAGTTCTTTTGAATATAATCCTAGGAGAAGAATTCCTGGATCACGTGGTAATTCTATAATTATTTTGAGGAACCACTGTACTGTTCTCCATAGAGGCTGTACCATTTCGCATTCCTGCCAACAGTACACAAGGGTTCTAGTTTCTCTACGTCCTTGTCAAGATTTGTTGTTTTCTTTTTCCTTTCTTTTTTTATTTTTTTTGGTTTTTTGTTATTATTTTGTTTTGCTTGTTTTTAATGAGAGCCATTCTAGTGGATGTGAAGTGGCAGATGAAGACTTTTTGCCTATCCTGGAACCAAAAGACAGTTCAGGCTGAAAACAGTTATACGCTGGACAGGGATTCAGGTATAGGTACACGTGTCACATCTGGAGTTGCTGGCTAAGGTGAGCTGGGGAAATGTGGGGGTGGAGAGTGGGCAGCAGCTCCTCCCACTGAGAAATGCCTCATGGTCTGACATCACATGGCAGGTCATGTTCACAAGCCTCAAATCCCCAAATCCACCAAGTTTTCTCCTAGTAACTTCCACTGCCCCAGTGTTTCCCGAGTATGATATTCAAGATTATTTAGGTAGTATGTAGATGAATACCTTTGTACTGATATAATAAAAAATATTCATTGGGTGCCTACTAAGTAACTCATTTTTCTAGGCATTGGGCATGGAACAGAACAAAACTCTCTGATTCCAAGTATGGAGGTTATATTCTAGAAAGGTGTTTATTTTCATACATGTTACAAAAATAATGCTTTTCCATTTATAATAGTGATATAAAGCTTCTCTTCTGAGTACCCTTATTTAAGTGAGAAAAATGAATCAACGTAAAGGGAAACATTTAGTAAATATTACCAGTGGGATGGGGACATGGCAAGAATTGGGAGGGAAGATAGAGGAGCACAGAGGGCTGATGTTTGGGCAACCTGCAGGTGGCCTGCTTACCTTCACTCACCAACTGCCCAGCGCTGCTTCTCTCAAGGTCCCCACCACACAAAAGCCCTAGGTGGTGGAGGCGTTTCCCCATGAGAACAGCAAAGATTCTAACAGGGGTTCTTGAGGTAATTTTCTTATTTGGAAAGCCTTGTTAGGAATTCCACAAATTCCCTCTGCTAAAGCTGCACACGAAGTTTTGTTCTTGGCCAGAATTTTATCAATTAAGGTGGCGACTATTAATTGGAACTCAGCGTTCCCCAGTGCCTCCTGCTTTGGGAGCAGAGCGCCCTCTCGTGGCAAACAAAAGAACCTTCGGCGGCAAGTACAACATAATAGCAGATCAAAGAAGCCCAAGAATATTGAATAGGAACTTGGAGACATCCTAGTCCACCCCTCTTGTTGTGCAGGTGACGAACAAAGGTCTGGAGAGAGGCCCTGGCCTTGCCAGAGTCACACAGTTAATGCCAGAGTCTCTGTTGATTCGGCAGAAAATATGCACACAGGCTGGGCTCCCCTCATTACTAGCTGTGTGACCTTGGACAAGTTACCTAACCTCTCGGAGCCTCGATTTCCTCTTTTGTGAAATCAAGATGACAATGGTTTCTCCCTTTGCATCTGCTGGAGGATTAGATGAGCTAACACTGTAAAGTGCTTGATCTGGGATCCTTTGTATTGTGAAGGACCAAAGAACAAGTTACTTTCCTTGGGGGAAGTAACATTTAAGTACACTGCCAGTGCTTCACTTGCAGTACTTTATACCAGTAAGTACCAACCCCCTGAAGCCAGAACAGGAGGTAGTGAAGATTAGGACTACTGTCCTGTCTCTTGGACCCCCAGACTAGAGCCTGTCTTGACCTGACCAGCACCAGCTACGCCGCCTGAAACTCTCTAGGCACCAGGCTGAGGGTGACAGGAGGCAAAGGTCCTGTCCCATGACTCTGGAGTTTCTTGGAAATCAAGGGCTACTTTACGGGGACTTTCGGGTACTCACTGACCTTTATCTCTTACGGACAGATGGGAGCTATAGTGGGAGTCAACTTTATCTGTTTTGAATGCACTTTTTATCAATTAATTCACACCACTGTAAGTATTTCAAACCCTTCCCTCCAACATGTATATCAAAGGACCCAGAACAGTACAGAAACCCACCTCTATTATCATTTAAACTCATTATCCTTTACTCTCTCTGCAAACTTAAATCATCCCTCAAAAGCAATTTGCTTTACAATTTCCAGGACCAATAAAATTACCTTTGTAGAGCCCCAGTTTTCTCATCTGTAAAATGGACATAAGTAACACCCACACGGCATTACCTCCTGGGTTCAGTGTAAAAATCAAACAAAATAACGAATGAAAAGTGCTTTGAAAACTAAAAAGTGCTATAAATGTAACAGGGATTAGTCTTTTTCATATAATCTGGGCATCATTCAGGCACCTGGGGACTGCTTTCCAGAAAGGCAGGCATACGACTTAGGAAGACAAATCAGTCCTCTCATACGGGCTGGCACTGTAAATCCAACAAATCCAACAACAATCCAACAACAATATACTGTTTTAAAGAAATCCAGCTCCTTTGCTGAAGTTGGAAACAAGGGAGACTCTTCATGACCCTCACTGTGGTGTACTTGGATTCGAATGGCACTGTGGCCTGCAATCCATTTTGCATCCTACATGTCCCTGGTATGTAGGGGATAATATTTTCACAAGAAACAAGTCCGAAAGTGTGTCCAGTGTTTTAGCCTTCCTTAACCCTGGGGCAGGAGGCAGAAAGAGTGAGGTTATTCACCTTTACCATCTCTACCTTCTTGCTGCAAAATTAATGATGATGATGATGATGATGATGGGGGACAGGATCTCCTTTGGAGGCTGAATGATTTTCCAACATGATGCATCGAGTGCGAAATACAGCAAAACTCACACTCAGCCTTCTTACCTATAATTCTCACCAAGTATTCTTAGCAAATAATCTCCATGACCTTCATGAAAACAGGCGTCTATATAGGAAAGGTTTATTTTTTCCCTCCATTTTCCTTTCTCTATAGAAATATAATTATTAAACTAACAAGGCACAACCATTACTAATTTCAAATCAGTTTGTATTAAAGGTGTGGCAACAAGTCGCTTAAGAAAGGTTGAATTTGACATCTTTGTCCCTAACCTTCAACTGTAATTACCACTGTTTACATTTAACCGTTGGGAGGATGTTGCAGATCCCTTTGAGAATCTGAAGGGAATCATGGAATCTGGCCCCTGAATAATAATTATGCATATAAAATTTGCATACAACTTCACGAACTTCACATCTTCCTAAACTAGGTTTAAAGGAGTCCTAATTTTGCCTCTAGTTTGGGTAACTCACCCATCATTCTTCGGGGTAAAATTCTTCTGCAGTACATGTGGTGTTGGGAGCTTGTCAGGTCTTCAGGTCAGGCTGACACTGAAAGCCCTTGAGAGCGGATTTCATTCTACATTTTAGGCACTGAGTGCATGAATCTATTTTTGTCTATTTCTAACTTCTTCAGAGAAAGACTGCATTTGCCCTCCTAGGACACCAATCACATTCCCATGTCCTCTTGTTCTCCTGGCAAAATGCTGAATAAAGAAGGAGAGATTTTGACTCTGTGTGGCTTGAATGCTTTAAACAAACAAACAAAAAAAAGCTTAATTGAGGTAGAATTGACTTTCAATAGATTATATGTTTAAAGTGTACAATTTGATAAGTGTTGATGTGTAATACACCCACGAAGCTATCCCAACAATCACAATAGAGAACATATCCTTACCCCCCAAAATTTCTTTGTGGCCCTTTGTAATCTCTCCCTCCCACCCTTCCTCACCCCACCATCCCCAGGCAACTGCTGATATGCTTTCTGTCACAATTGATTAGTTTGCATTTTCTAGAATGTGACTGGTCCAAGGTCATCCCAACACTAGCACCGACCCTAGGTTGGGGGGCTGGAGCTTCTGACTTCTGGTCTCAGCATTTTCCTCTCAATGTGGGCTGCCCTCTGTGAAGGACTGGACATCTCCATCACGAGCCCAGCCAAGAAAGTGCCAGCACCGGGAATATCCCTGGGATACCCTTGATTCCAACCCCAGGGTCAATGTCATATACTTTAATATAGGCGAAGAAACACCATAGACATGTTGAAGGTCCACAAGAATGACCATTTTGCTTTTCACTTTATTCTAAAATGAGTTCTTGTGCATCATAGCAGAAAAAAATGACATAAATACTGAACCTAGCTAATTTAGTAGAAACCATTTAAAATAAAGATACTAAGTAACGGATTGCAAGTAGAATTAAAATAAATGATCCAAAATACAAGTCTCACTTTACAGACTACAAGGCTCATTCATTTGTCTTTTTCAGCCTCACAACACCCCTAAGGGTAGGAGGAAGAAAACAGCTATCTCCATTTTGTACATAGAGAGCTAAGGCCCATGATATGCTCCAGAGCTCAGACCTTTGAGTGTCAAGGCTAAGGCCACAGTCATGTTCTCAGCAAATCCAAGGTCCTTCCCAACGTGTAAGAGAAGTATAAGCACCTGGATCCCTGGGCATGTCCGCTTAAAAACGGACAAATCTGCTTGTTAACGGGACTAGACTCAGTGGACTTGGTACAAAACTGAATTTCACAAAGAGCTTTGAAGAGCATGTGTCAGCGTGTGGCAGTGATTGGATGCGTATAACCTGTCCTTGGTTATTTGAAGAAGAGGAGGTGTGTTTCTGAGCAATCAGGCTCCCCGTGTGAGAAAGGAATATTTCCACAGCATTTCAAGGAGGTCCAAGGAGCTGGTGGGTGGACCCCAAGATGCCCTGGACCCAGGTTCTCCCACCAGGAGACCTGGCGTGCTCACAAGCAATGGACCTGCATAGGGGAACCAGGACTCCTGTAAGCCTCCTCACAGAAGTGATGGTGACACTGTCCATGGGCTCCCCTCAGATGACAGTCACATTGCTACTTGGCCCATCCCTTTGGTCTTGTGTTCATCCACCCAGAGTCCTCTTGATCTTTCTTCCTGCTAATGACTTTTTCCCCATGATGGTCCAAGGACTTGGGCCTTTCTCTCCACTCCCGCAAAATGGTTATAGCCCTCATTTCTAATAATCTTTTGAAACAACCTCTGCTTTCCCTTCTCCCTATTTACCCTCCGTGCGCACGCACCCACACACAGACACAGAGCCCGTTACAGAACTGCCTTCCTTAGATACCCTCTGATCACAAGTGGGAGTGATGAATGATGCAGCAGTGGGCTGCCCCTGTGGTCAGGGAACATGTGGTTCAGCATGGTTTCTACCCTGAGTTGTTCAGAAATAAGGAACTGCTTCTCCTCACACATCCCCTGTACGTTTCATTTATATCCCAACTTCCACCATGCTAGCCTTGGCCAACCTGCCCATGGAAGCCAGGTCTGACGGCTTTTTTGAGAAAAAGGATATGAAAAAAGATGAGGGGGCAAGTCACCGAGAAATCAAACCCCTTTCCCCAAATCACAAAGAAAAGCCAATCCCCACCGGGGTCAAGAGCAGGATCCAAGGGCTCCTTTTGGATGCACAATGACTTCACTGCTTATGAAACCACAAGGTCTGAGCATTGGAATGAACCTTACCAGATCTGTCCCTTAAAGAGTAAAGTCAACTCCAAAGTTTTCCGGATCTGCAAATGAAATTTGGATTGGTTAAGAAGCAGCGTGGCGTCTCTCCTCACTCCGAGCACAAACCCCTGTGTGCTTAGCTCTGTTCCAGCTCCAGATCTGCTCCTTGGCTGTGCTGCATCACTCCAGGCTCAGTCTGGGAATAAGCCACCACAACGCCCTCCTTCTCTGCACTTCGACAGCAGGACGGCGGTAAGTGTCACGAGTGGGCTCCTCACTTCCTGAAACAGTCTGCACGTATATGTGGGCTTCTTCTGCTCCCATGATATTCTTCTCCTGTGTGGGTAACCTCCTAGGATTCTTGAGGAAACAAACACGTTTTTAAAAAAATACATCAAAGACTTTTGCTTCTGGCCAAGTTGGAGTAACAGCAGCCAGATTTACCCTCCCACCTGAAACAACCAACCATCAGACAAAATGTTTGGAACAAATAGTTTTCAAGACATTGGACATCATCAGTGTGATCATTGATAAGGTTGGGTTTTAATCTACCATCTTCCTATTTGTTTTCTATTTGTTCTATCTGTCTGCTGGTACTTAAAATTTTTTTCTGTCTTCTTCTGTATAGATTTTAGAAGCACCTTATTGAGTTCTATGAAAAATATTTGTTGAGGTTTATACTGGAATTACATTTATTATACAGATCAATTTGAAGTTGTTTGATATCTGTATACTATTGAGTCTTCTTACCAGGAGCATTGAATACCAACTCCCATTATTTAGGTCTTACTTAATATCTTTTACTGAAGTTTTATTATTCTCCATAAAGGGATTACATGTTTTGTTAGATTTATTCCTTATCATTCTGTGTATTTTTATTACCACTACAAAATGGTATTTTTTAAAAATTACTTTTTCTAATTAATTGTTATTGATTTTTAGAAATGTGAATTACTTTTTAATATTGACTTTATATCCAGTAAACTTGTTAAAATATCTTGTTAGTTCTATTAATTTATCTGTAGATAATTTGGCTTTTCTATGTAGATAATCATATCATCTGTAAATAATGACATTTTTGTTTCTTCTTTTCCAGTCTTATGCTTTCTGCTTCTTTTTCTTTTTTTTTCTTTAATCTTTATTGAGGTATAATTGACAAATAAAATTGTAAGATATTTAAAGAGAATAGTGTGGGCTTCCCTGGTGGCGCAGTGGTTGAGAGTCCACCTGCCGATTCAGGAGACGCGGGTTCGTGCCCCGGTCCGGGAAGATCCCACATGCCGCAGAGCGGCTGGGCCCGTGAGCCATGGCTGCTGAGCCTGTGTGTCCGGAGCCTGTGCTCCACAACGGGAGAGGCCACAACAGTGAGAGGCCCACATACCGCAAAGAAGAAAAGAGAATAGTGTGATTATTTGACATACATATACATTGTGAAAGAATTCTCCTGCACTGAGTTAATTTCTACTTCTTTTTCTCATCCTGCTGCATTGACTAGGACCTAAAGTATAATATCAAATAGAACTGGTAACAATGAGCATCCTTGTTTTGTTTCTGATCTGAAAAAGAATCATTAACATTTTACCTTTAGGTATGATATTTGCTGTAATTTTTTTTTTAAAAGATGTCTTGTTTCAAGTTAAGGAAGTGTCTTTAAAATTTTTGGTTTGCTAGGAGTTCACATCACAAATGGCTGTATAAAATTTTTGAATTCTCTTCTATGGAAATGATCACATGATTTTTCTCTTTCACCAGTGAAATAAGTGATATTAAATTAATTTTCTAATATTAAATAAATCTTGAGTTCCTGTCTAGGCAGTAAAAATATAATGAGAACCTCCTTTGTGCTTACCCTGTACTTCTCCTGTACACCAGAGGCTTTAAGACCCTTAGCTTGTTTGCCATGTGAATGATGTATAGTGATTATAACCAAGAGTTCTTACCTCAGCTATCCTGGGACTGTCATAGATTTCTGAAATTTCACAAGGCCTCTCACTTTCCTAAGTTGTTTTAAAAAATAAAACAAAATAAAGAAGAAGAAGAAATGAAAAGTTACAGCATTTACCCATGACCATGATTAAAACCAGCGGTTCTTAAACCTGGCTGCACATTAGAATCACCAGAGAGCTTTAAAAATAAAACAAAATAAACAAACAGATAATAACTCCCCCTTCCCAGAAAAAACAAACAAGAGATACCACTGCGAATTACTTCAAAAATAATCCAGGTTGACAGTGTGGAAAAGTGGGTGGAAGTGGAGATGAAACAAGATTGGCCGCTGTTAATAACTAGATTCATTATACTATCTCTCTACTTTAGTATCTGTTTAACGTGATCCATCATAAAATGTTGGGATATTTTTGGTACCAATGCCACAGCTCTTTTGCTCAGATATTCTGATTTAATTGGTTTTGGTGGTTGGTATTTTCATAGCCTCCAAGATGATTTTAAAGTGCCCTGAAAGACTGAGGAACCATTACTTAAATAATACCACCAACAACCACAATATTTCTTAATATATTTAAAGTTTACAGCTTGTCAACACATCTTTATACCCATGATCTCATTCCATCCTTACACCTTTGCTTACCTCTTAAAATAAGTTGGGTAGGGACTTCTCTGGTGGCGCAGTGGTTAAGAATCCGCCTGCTAATGCAGGGGACATGGGTTCAAGCCCTGGTCCAGGAAGATCCCCACATGCCCACAAAGCAACCAAGCCCGTGCACCACAACTACTGAGCCTGCACTCTAGAGCCTGCGAGCCACAACTACTGAGCCTGCGCTCTAGAGCTTGTGAGCCACAACTACTAAGCCTGCGTGCCACAACTACTGAAGCTTGCGTGCCTAGAGCCCGTGCTCCACAACAAGAGAAGCCACTGCAGTGAGAAGCCTGCGCACCACAGTGAAGAGTAGCCCCCACTCGCTGCAACTAGAGAAAGCCCGCGTGCCACAATGAAGACCCAACGCAGCCAAAATTTTTAAAAAAATTTTTTTTAATTAAAAAAATAAGGTGGGTATGTTTTTTTCTTCTTGGCCGCACTGCACAGCTTGTGGGATCTTAGTTCCCCACAAGGGCAAGGAGGGATTGAACCCTGACCCTTGGCCTCTGAGATCACGGAGTCCTTACCACTGGACCACCAGGGAATTCCTGAGGTAGGTAGTTTTTATGACTCTTATTTTGGAGTTGAACTAACCAAGAAACAGAAAATGTTGTCACTTGTCCAGGATCATATAAATCGTACAGTGGCAGAGCCAGGGTTAGAACCTACGTTTTTTACTCCCCGTTAACACCTACCACTGTGAGAACAATCAGGAATGTTCATAACTAAGGATGGAATTAGAGTCCAGAGTCCACACAACACACTTGTATCACAACCAAGGACCCTGGCTGGACATGGGTCAGGGTGGCCCTTGAATTCTGAGCCTGGTCTCCAGAGCAATCTGGTATTTGGATGGGGTGGAGTCGGGAGATTCCCTTGTGACTGATGTGTGTTCAGAAGTGGGGAAAGGACAAAGATAAACAGAGGCACATACTCCTGGATGTATCCCTACGATAGACACCTCAGGGTCTGTTTGTCTCCCATCTTTCCTATGATCACCTCCATCCTCTTTGTGAAACTTGTGGCCTTGTTTCTCAAGGTTAGAGAACACACCCACTGTACTGACGTGTTTGCTGTAGCAACAAACGTCCCTCTCCGCTGCTACTTTTTGCCATTCCAGATACCATCCTCAAGTGACACAAGGGTTGTGTGACAAATCAGCTCTGCCTGGAGGATAATGTCATGAGTCTGAGACAGAAATTGAGGCACAGAAACATCCACCACCTTGTCCTCAGAAAACAGACATGGGTCCTGACACCCTCAGCCCAAAGCCAGTTCATCAAATACCGATTCTTGCCAACACATCCAGACCCAAAGAAGCTGCTAATCACCTCGGTGGACTCACTGCTGCTTCTTCTTTGGTGAATCAGAGTAAATAGTAAGGCCACCAGCAGGGCCGTGGCCACCAGGGACGGGATGCCAGCTGCTAACCCAAGAGAGGGTCCACAGTCCTGCACAGAGAAAGTAGTCAGGTTCTCCCGGAAAAGAGGAAGAGTTCGATTGATTAAAAGTAAAACAAAACCCTACATGGACCCTAAGTATCGTACACAAAGTCAAAAGGGTAATGAAATAACAGTGAAAAATTGTTTGCAACGTACATGACAAACGGCTCATTTTCATAGGAGTTAATGTACATAGTTTAAATCAATTGGAAAAGGGTGATAATTCAGTAGAAAATTGGACAAATATATGAACAGGCCATTCCTAGGAACAGAAATACAAATGTTGCATCAACACAGGAAGAGCTGAAATACAGTTCAAAGCAACAATTAGATACCATTCTTATCTATTAGTCTGGCAAAAAGTAAAAGGTTTTAGTGTATCCCACACCATTTTGATATGAATTTTTTTATTTATTTACATTAAATGCATGAGCCAATTAACTTTCAGACTCCCATTTTGCTTTGATCTGAGTGGAAATAGCCATGCTTGTAGCCCCATAAGTTTTCAGATTTGCAGATTATTTGAAAATACCAAAGATGGTGTTCAGAATCCCTACACATATGCAACTGTTGTATAATACTGGATTCTTCTTCATTTTGGGGGGGGTGATTTTATTAAAGAATGACATAATACATAAAAGTATATACATTATAAATATACAGCTTGATGACTTTTCATGTGATGAACCCACCCATGTAACCAGCACCCAGATGAAGAAACAGAACATTACCAGCCCCCCAGAAGCCCCTCGGGCTCCGTTCCAGTCACTGCATGTGTAACCTCTATCCTGAAATCCATCACCGTAGGTTAGTCTTGTCTGTTTTTCAACGTCATCTAGATGCACGTAGAAAGTATGTAGTCTCTTGTGTCTAGCTTCTTTTGTTCAACACTTTGGGAATCATCTGTGATTTTGCGTGTTCTCCTTCCCTTTTGAACTGAGTTGGTCATAAGAATAATAGTTGAGGAAGATTCTGTGCTTGGTGACAGTTCACATATCAAATTTTAATCCTCAAAATGAATGCATGAGATGGGTACAGCATTATCCCCATTTTCTAAATGACCAAACTAAGGCTCCATAATTTAAGTGATATACTTACTGCTCCTTTCCCGCTGGTAACAGCTGGGGAGGAAGTCTGGGTGGAAAAAGAACATACGTCTTAAGAAAACAAAATCTATAGAATGCACATCACACAACACAGTCTGTCCAAGGTTAAGCTGTAATGCCTAAAGTATATACCTTTGTTAAACTTTTTATTAAAAACAACTGCCGAACAGAACCCTCTTTGATTGCTTCTCAGGTAAGAAGGAATAAAATTGGGTTACAAGAAGAGAGAAATCAGAAATTCAGGTGAGGTCTTCATTATTCACCCTGTGGATTTGCCATAACAGGTTTCAGAACTCAAAAAGTTTTTCTCCTGTCCCAAGTCCCCACACCCTTCCCAGCACACTTTGGGCCTACTTGTCCCCGTTGCTAGAAGGGAAAAAAGTTAAATACCAGTGGAAGCCAGGCTCTTTAAAGAGACCTTACCTGTTTCCAAACTGCAGTGAAGCAAATGGCTTGGGCAGGTATCTGAAGTTGTGAATTATCCATGCTCCTGGGATAATTCTACATTGAATGAGTACAGTACATGTTCCCATTTCACATCTCCACTCAAGGAGGGGCACTGGATTTTACCCATTTATGAGATATATCAGATGAGAGTCTTATCTGGATCAATAAATCTCAGGGCACAGAGTTCCACATTAGCAACTGACCCGCGTAAGCTACGCTAGGTGGTGCCATGTGGGGTTAAGAGCACGAGTCCTAGGCTCACACTAGCCGGGATGAAATGGGGATTTCTCCACTCACAAGCTAACGAGCCTCATTTCTTCATCTATACAATAGGACTGTGAGTACCTGCCTCTAGGATTGGTAAGAGGATCAAATGAGCGCCAGGAGTATAAGCTTTTGTCATTCCTTTAAACTTGGCAAAGCTCTGGCCAGACCTGTTATATATTGAATATTCTCATCAACCTCAGTGAGTACACTGGAATTCCAGGGGCTAGGACTTTTGACAGTTATTGTCTCTATTTTACAAAAAAAAAAAAAAAGATCCAGATCTCAGAGAAGTTATAGGTCTTCTCCCAGGTTTCATAGATAACCATAAATCTAATCTGAATGTGGATGTTTGCATTCCAAGCCTAAGCCTCTTTCCCAGAGAGCTGCCATCAAAGGAGAGATTTGCTAACCAGGTATTGACACTTGGTACTTAAATGGCTACAGTTTTTAAAAATAGAACTACCATATGACCCAGCAATCCCACTACTGGGCATATACCCTGAGAAAACCATAATTCAAAAAGAGTCATGTACCACAATGTTCATTGCAGCTCTATTTACAATAGCCAGGACATGGAAGCAACCTAAGTGTCCATTGACAGATGAATGGATAAAGATGTGGCACATATATACAATGGAATATTACTCAGCCATAAAAAGAAAAAAAATTGAGTTATTTGTAGTGAGGTGGATGAACCTAGAGTCTGTCATACAGAGTGAAATAAGTCAGAAAGATAAAAACAAATATTGTATGCTAACGCATATATATAGAATCTAAAAAAAAAAATGGTTCTGAAGAACCTAGGGGCAGGACAGGAATAAAGACACAGACGTAGAGAATGGACTTGAGGACACAGGGAGGGGAAAGGGTAAGCTGGGATGAAGTGAGAGAGTGGCATTGACATATACACACGACCAAATGTAAAGAGATAGCTAGTGGGAAGCAGTTGAATAGCAGAGGGAGATCAGCTCGGTGCTTTGTGACCACCTAGAGGGGTGGGATAGGGACGGTGGGAGGGAGGGAGACGCAAGAGGGAGGAGATATGGGGATATATGTATATGTATAACTGATTCACTTTGTGATACAGCAGAAACTAACACACCATTGTAAAGCAATTATACTCCAATAAAGATGTTAAAAAATAAAAAAATAAATAAATAAAATTTTAAAAATAAATAGCTACAGTTTTACCGAAGCGCAATCTCACCCCACCCCTACCTTAAAGCTGCATCTACCTTAAGGGTTCTACTTCTCAGGGTGATGCCAAGAGTTGCATATCGTTTTGGGTAAGACGTTCAGGTTACAGAAATTCACTTAGGCTGGCTTTGGCCCCCCAAAATGAGTTACCTCTAAGGATTCAGGGGTACCTCATGGAGCCCATGGGCAGTGGGAATCTGGCTTCTCTAGGGACTGAAGCTGGGGACCGGGAACTTGTCAGAACCAAAGCCATCCCTCCTGGGATCTCTCCATCACTCCTGGATAGAATGGCCTTTCACCTGTACTTTTCTCTGCCTGTTGGCTTCCTTCTTTGTCTCTCCAGATGGATTTTTCTGCCCTCATGAACACCTGCTAACTGTACCAGCTAATGCTTATGGAGAACTTACTATGTGCCAGGCTGTTCAAGTACTTTTCCTGTATCAACTCATTTATTCTTCACCATAGCCAGTGAAGCAGAACTATAATGATCCCCATTTTACAGAAGAGAAGAGTGAGGCACAGAGAAGTCAAGTAACTTGTGCAAGGTCACACAGCCCTAAGTGGCAGATGCCGAGTGGTCTGGCTCCAGGGTCCAAGCTCTTAACCGTTGGACTACTCTGCCTTTCATGACCAAAAGCAGCATCCCAACCCAGTTTTTATACTTGACAGTTCAGTATGGCCCAGTAGGGGCTGACTTGCATACGTGGCCCTGTCCCCAACTCCCTGCAGAGAAGCTCTCATGAGCTGAGTATCCACTTTTCCCTACTTCCCAGGGCTCTGGTGTTCCCAGTCATACAGCTGCACCAAAAAGGAAGGGTTCTATGGTAGAAATATAACTGCCAGGTAGGGTGGCCAGCCATCCTGGTTTTCCACAGAAATTGCCTAGGTGGTAGCACATTCAGTGCTAAAACCAGACAGTCCCAGGCAGGCTGGGGTGGCTGTTGTCCTACATAGGTTCAAAGGGAGGCGGGACAGTTCTCAGAGAAATGTGCTGTGAACCAAGGAGATGCTCCCAAAGTGATGACTCACAGCGTAAGGGCCTCCCTCCTCTCAACCCATTCACCTTCACCGCCCCAAGCAATGGCTTCTTGCTTCTCTGAGTTACCTTCGTAGGTTGGGCCAAGCCAGGATAAGACAGAAACCAGGGTCTCTATGGACTTGCTGGCTTCGAGCAGCCAGGGGGAAAGTGCCAGCAGTGGCCATATTAAAAGGTTTTGACAGGTAAGGAGAGGGATAGGGGAATTTGTCTGCAGACAACAGGCAGAGGCAGAAGCAGGGAGCAGAGAGGTTCCGAAGGCAGGTCCGCCCCAGGAGGGTAGAGCAGGTGCCAGGGAGTCACGGACAGATGTCAGGGCCGCCAGTGCCAGCAGAAGGCCGGCAGTGAGTCTCGAGGCTCTACCTTTCTGCTGCTCTCCAGAATGATGCCCCCATGGTACAGTAAACATGAGTACGGGCCTAAGCATCCTCTTTCCTGGCGGTTCAGTTTATTCTCTTTGAATAACCATATGACTTTTCAGAAAATTTTGGCACAGCCAAAACCACTGAAAAACTGGGCCAGGAAAACACCTGGCTCCATCACAGCAGCACTTCTGGTCAGAAAACAATCCTGGCGTGTTATCTCTACACAACACGAGAACAGAAGATGGAGGATCAATTCTGGATTGAAACGGTCCACCATCATCAACTGCAAATCTCCATGTGGACTTACAACTAAATGTCACAATCCAGAGCCATAAAACATTCATGCTTCTTGACCCAATAATTCCCCTTCTAGGCTACATTCTAAGGAAATCAGCTTAAGTGCTGACAAGGATTTATCTATACCTACGTTTATCACAAAATCATTCCTAATAGTGATTAATCACTTAAAGAAATAATTCACTTGAAGAAATATCATGGGACCACCCTTAGTACGGTTATAAAGGTGGATGGAAAACATTTATCATATAAAATTATGGGTAGAATAAGAAGACCATGGTACAAAAGCAACAAAAGTAAAAATTTATGTAGAGTCAGACAGGACTGGAATTAGTGTCCCCAGTGTTTTCTGCTGATGGCAATTTAGCTGTTTTGGTTTTTTGCTATTTTCCTTTTCAAAATGTGTATTTATAATTTTTATAATTGAAAACATTTCTCTCAGCACCCCCAGCTCTTCGCAATGCCTTTGAAACCTGTGTAACTTGTTGCTCCACATGAGCTTTGTGTGATGGCATCCTGGAGGCCCAGTGTCAACTCTGCACTGATCTCTGCTGACCTGCCTGGTGAACGGGGACTGCTGTACTCACTGTGTTGGCCGGCAGTGTGAAGTTCAGTGAAAAACTCTGGAAGAGAGAAGGAAACATTAAAGCTCTCAGGCATGGTCAGCCAGGCTCCTCCCCTCCAAGTGTCACTGGCCCTGGCGGATTCCAGGAGAATTTACTGACCCACAGGCTCAGTCAGTCCCAGCCTCCCCTCCCAGTCTTGGCCCCAAAAGACGGCAGGGGAGTAGCGGAGCCTGAGGTCATGAGCTCCTCCCTCAGCATCAAGGCAGTCTTGGCCTCTCTTCTTTTCCAGGTCCTCAACCAGGGCCAGATTAAGGGACCAGCCAGTGAAGCTATTGCCTGAGCAGTCCTGACCCAAAAGGGCAGCAGAAACATTACTAGATATTCAGCAGAGTGCTAAAAATTGTTTTTTTCCCCCGGAACTCCTTTCAGGGAGGAAACTGTGTAAAGTGATGGTGCTTTCTTCTTGGGGTGGGAAGTAAGACCCCCCAGAGGCTCCAACAAGAACACCTGCTCCGGGCTTCCTGGTGGCACAGTGGTTGAGAGTCCGCCTGCCGATGCAGGGGACACGGGTTCGTGCCCCGGTCCAGGAAGATCCCACATGCTGTGGAGCGGCTAGGCCCGTAAGCCATGGCCGCTGAGCCTGAGTGTCCGGAGCCTGTGCTCCGCAACGGGAGAGGCCACAACAGTGAGAGGCCTGCGCACCGCAAAAAAAAAAAAAGAACACCTGCTCCTTCAACCTCCTCCCAGGAAGAGAAGCTGAGGAAGACAAGCTTCTGTTTTTGCAGAGTCCAAGGCAGGGGTTCCAGGCTGGAGCTAGCTGGTCAGAACGACAGAGGAGATGCTAACCCTCTGTGCCCTCCCCTCACTCAGCACCCAGCCTTACCTCTCCCCCAAATATGGCATCAATATTTAAAGATTGTCGGCTCAATGGGACACCAACATGTTAGCCTGCCCACGTGCCCACCTACCCGGGTCAGACCCTGCCCAGGGCCTCCAGTGGCTCCTTCCTTCTCCCTTCTCCCAGTTTGGGCTCTTTGATGACAGTTTTTCCAGGCTGCTCTTTACCCAGTCCCTTCTCTGCCTGGATGTGAAAAATGGTTGGACTTTGCTCCAACTCCGCTGGCGACGCTTTCTGTCCCTTGTTCAGGGAGCTGAAGTCATGTTTCTACTTTCCGGACCCCTGCCCCGCCCCCCGTTCGTGTCCACCACCCCTGATTCATGCCTCCTGCCTGGGCTCTCATTCAGCCCCAGCCTCCCTGGTTCCCCATAGCTTGGCTTAAACTCCAGCTCCTGATCTTCCTGAAGCCTCCCAAGACCTGGTTCTGTCATTCTAGAAGCAATGTGTTTGCTAAGTTTTAAAATTAAATGTTAGCCAACAATGGGAAGATTGGGAAGGATTAGAGAATCCAAGAGAATCCTAACATTTCAGACCTGAGGTGCCTTCAGGATCATCTACCTCAGAACTCTCATTTTTTAAAATGCATGTTTATTAGAGTATAATTGCTTTACAACGTTGTGTTAGTTTCTGCTGTACAACAAAGTGAATCAGCTATACGTATACATATATCCCCATATCCCCTGCCTCTTGCGTCTCCCTCCCACCCTCCCTATCCCACCCCTCTAGGTCGTCACAAAGCCCTGAGCTGATCTCTCTGTGCTATGCAGCAGCTTCCCACTAGCCATCCATTTTACATTTGGTAGTGTAATATGTCAATGCTACTCACTCACTACATCCCAGCCTCCCCTCCCGCCTCGTGTCCTCAAGTCCGTTCTCTACATCTGTGTCTTTATTCCTGCCCTGCCACTAGGTTCATCAGTACCATTTTTCTAGATTCCATATATATGCATTAGCATATGGTATTTTTCTCTTTTTGACTTACTTCACCCTGTATGACAGTCTCTAGGTCCATCCACCTCACTACAAATAATTCAATTTCATTCCTTTTTACGGCTGAGTAATATTCCATTGTATATATGTGCCACATCTTCTTTATCCATTCATCTGTCGATGGACATTTCGGTTGGTTCCATGTCCTGAACATTGTGGTACATGTCTCTTTTAGAATTATGGTTTTCTCAAGGTATATGCCCAGTAGTGGGATTGCTAGGTCATATGGCAGTTCTATTTTTAGTTTTTTAAGGCATCTCCATACTGCTTTCCATAGTGGTTGTATCAATTTACATTCCCACCAACAGTGCAAGAGGGCAGAACTCTCATTTTACAGAAGAGGAAGCTGAGGCCCAGGGACTCCTCAGAAATTACCTCATGGATATATGAGAACAGCTGGAGCTTATCTCTTAAAACAGGCCAAGTGGGATTGGTCCATGTGACTCAAATCCAACCTGGAAGATGGTTCTAGAGGCAATAGTCCCAATATATGCAAAATTGATGAGACACCTGTTTTAGCTAGCTTTCTGGAAGGTTGGAATTCAGAGAGGTTAATGAATGAGAAATTCCTTTGTGAACTAAAAATATTTCAGGCACCTACAATGTATAGTTCCCCCTACCCACTGCCCTAGAGATTACGTCTTTCAATTAGGATGTCCCCAGCCAGCCAGCACGCTTCAGTGGCGACTCTTCACTTCTCTGTCTCTTAGCAACAGGGGGCCCTCACTTTATAGAGAAGAAAGTCGATGAAGAATTTGAACAAGTTGCCCAAATTCACATGACTGGGTCTTTTGGTGACAACCTCTTTCTATTACATTACAGGCTTCCTCAGGACTTCTAGAGTTTCTGCAGAATAATTGGAGCCCCCAATTATTCTGCACCTTCTCTTCCAGGACAGTATTAGGACAAGAGGGACATCTGGGCCACCTTAGGTCAGGGTCTTCCTGCTCAAGGGACCTAACCACTACCTTTCATGGTTATGCCAACTGAGCCTGCAGAGGACACTGGATGGTCTCTGCACTAAACGCAGCTGCCCAGAGCCTTACCTCATCAGTGAGCACTGGGTACTGATGTCAGCAGGCCCAGGACAAAGCTTCCTTTGGGGGGGGACAGCAGAAGGGAGGAGCAGCAACAAGTGGGCCATTGCATGTGCTGTTTATCAGCATTCAGATGACGAAGGTTTTGGCTAATTTCAGAAAGACATTTCTATTTTGTAGAAGCACACTACAGCGCTCTCATGGAAAGAAAAACATCACATAAATGTGGGTGGAGAAGAATCTCATGCAGTGTCCTTTAGAGAGGCAGCTGGGTGGGCAAGGCAACCCTGGGCTTGGAGCCCACTGATCTGGATTTGAGTCCAGACTCAGCCACTGAGTAGCTGTGTGGCCTGGGGAAAGTGAATCAAACTCTCTGGTCTCCATTTCCTCACAACAAATCTATTCTACCAGGCACTGTTTTTCCATCCTCAAAAGAGGTATACTATTCACTAAGCCCAAAGGAAATAATGTCTGTGGCAGCTCTTCCGAAACTATAAAATACTCCAGGTGGAAGATAACGTGGTGTCATATTCTTCATGGCCTAGTCAGCACAGAGTGAGGCACAGGGAAGCCCCTGGGAAGATCTTGTTGGATGGAATTGTCTACATGGATTAGCAATATTCCAAGTACTGGGATTTGGTACAAGGCACTCATTGCTAGTCTAAGCACTAGGGGATATCTACATAATGGTTCTGAAGGTACATCAGGATCTCAGTGGCTGAGTGTCACTCATTATGAGTCTACTGTTTGTGATGGGAAGGAGGGGAGATGGGATAACCACCACTCACTGTTATGAGCGAGTGGTCACACACTGAACTCATAACCTTCCCACAAGGGGAGCACTCTCATCTCTACATCATGGGTGAGGTGACCGAGACCAGGACAGTTTTCTCAAGGTCCCCAACTAGTAAGTGGGAGAGGCTAGACCACAGATCTTCCCAACTCCAAAGCCTGAATTCAACTCCTTTTTTTTTTCTTTTTTTAAGTTTTAACATCTTGTTAAAAGACTTTCAAGAGGGCTTCTCTGGTGGTGCAGTGGTTAAGAATCTGCCTGCCAATGCAGGGGACACGGGCTTGAGCCCTGGTCCGGGAAGATCCCACATGCCGTGGAGCAACTAAGCCCATGCGCCACAACTACTGAGCCCGCGCTCTAGAGCCTGCGAGCCACAACTACTGAAGCCTGCGCACCTAGAGCCCATGCTCTGCAACAAGAGAAGCCACCACAATGAGAAGCCTGTGCACCGCGATGAAGAGTAGCCCCCGCTCACCACAACTAGAGAAAGCCCACGTGCAACAACAAAGACCCAATGCAACCAAAAATAAATAAATAAAATAAAATAAATGTATTGGGGAAAAAAAGATTTTCAAGAAACAAGAATGCAGAGGGCGTCTTCTTTAGAGGACAGCCTTCTTCCTAGCCTTCTGAACCCCTCCTGAACTGCCCTTTCCTCAGGAACTGGGTCCTGACTGTTGAATTCTGACCCCCAAGTCTCTACTCTGGCTACTCACCCAGCTCCTAGTAGATAGAAATGCGGGTTCTGGATCAGGAGAACTCTTCCAATGTGGTGCCAGCAGGCAGGGCCCCTCCCCACCCCCGGAGGCCCAGAGGTGGGAGAGGTCACCCCTCTAACCTGGGCCTGCAGCCCTTCAGTCCTCCTGTCGCTCACCCCTCCCATCCTACATTTGTTCACGTGTTCATGCTTCTAACAGACTTTACTCCTAGATGTCAACTCCTTTTAATAATCTCTTTAAAAAGGAATCACAGAAGCCTCTTCTAACTTACCAAGTTTCATTCGACTGAGTCATAAGCAAACATGTATCAAGTCAATAAGAAAGGTGGAAGGTTTCTGATGTAACTTATGACTCTCCCTGTTGCTGATCACGCAGCAGAAGGCAGACTGAACAAATAAGGATAAAGGCATGGGTCGGACCCATTGCTTCAACTGGGAGCTGAATTTAGCTGAAACATTTACGTTGCACCCTTGTATGTGGGGTTTTAAAAACAAAACCTTATTAGTAAAATATAAGATGGAATCAGCAAATACTAGATAGACTGTTTTTAAATGATTGTACATTGGAAAAGAATGAAAAGCCAAGCTCCTTAACTTCTTGCCCCAAGGGTACAGTTATATTTGAATTAGGAGATGTGAAATTTAAAAGTCTGGGGATTGTTGTTTATAGAGAGAAATGAAGGTTAGGCAGAGCAAAGACGCTAACTCGCACTCACCATTTCCGACAGCCTCCCGAGAGCTTTCTCCAAATACTGCCCTCAGCAAGCTCCTTTCTTGCTGGTGTTATTGGCTTGTGTCTTGCATTTGTAGGAACATCCAGCTGGGAGAGCAAGGGTGACAGGAGAAGAGGTGGCTCCCACAGAGCTCTGGCCAAGCCATTTATGGTCAGGGGAGTAGCCCAGTCTTTGGCCCACCCCTTGGGGAAGATGGTCTCCTGCTTCAGGGCCACTGTGTAAGGGCCAGGTCATCTACCTTCATTGTCTTCATTTTCTGTCTTTTTTACTTTTCAATCCCCTTCCTTGGTTACACCTCCGTCTCAGCAAAGAACCCAGAGCTGGCCTGAGAGCTTGGCGACTCCTGAACCAACATCTCTTTAGAAACAATGGGTTACACAGGCTGAGGGAGGCTGGCCACTCCACCTCCAGCTGCCAGGCAGTGGCGTGATCCCCGTCCCAGCAATGATGGAGTCAACACATCACCAGCATCGATGTAGGGGCCTGGGAGATGGGGGCTAGAGCCCGCTCTGTGTTGGAGGCTGTAGCTGCCTCAGTGAGCACACACCTCAGGCAATGAGCCGCGTGGCGGTGCGTTACCTTCACCCCCTTTCTGTTCTCACATTTTGATGGGGAGCCTCACAGAGCTGGAGGAAGCCATGAATGTGTGCTGTCTTATAATTCTTAGGAGTTCTTTGTTAGGAGTTTGCTTCTTTAAAACAATGAAGGAGTTGGAGTCTCATGTCCACAAAACAATTAAAACCAATCATTTGGTCATTTCAATGAGTACATTCATTCATTTACTAAACAAATCTTTTTGACAACTTCTCTATGTCACATGTTATTCTGGGCACTGTCCTGGGCTTGGTGATAAAGACAAATGAGGCCCGAACTCTTAGGCAATGTATGTTCCAGCGAGGCAGATGGATAACAATCTGAACAAAACAGCAAAAACCACTGTGGAGGAGCAAGCGGGGTGTCAGGGAAGAGTGACTGGAGTGACCAGGAGGCAGTTGCTTTAGACATCTCTGAGAGCTGACATTTAACATGCACGGGAAAGATGAGAAGAGGGTCCCAGGTGGAGGGAACAGGAAATGCAAAGTCCCTGGGATGAAGCAGGCTTCCTGTGCTGGGACCAGAGGGAGGCCAGTGTACCTGCAGGGAGGGACCTGGAAGAGGTTAAAGACAGAGTGAGCTAGGGGCCCCTGATGTGAGCAGGCAGGGCATGGTAAGATTTCCATCGTAGAGCAATGGGAAGACTTTCAGGGCTTTTGAGAGGGAGGGGGATGATCTAACTGATGTTGACAATATTACCTGGTCTTCTCTGTGGAGCCTGGATTATAGGGGACACAAGTGTTAACCTGGAGACTGGTTAGCAGAGTCCAAGTGAGTGGTGATGCTGGTTGCCCTGGGATGAGGACAGTGGAGATGGAGAGGAGTGAATAGGTTTGTGGCTTATTGTGGGGATAAAGGCAGTGAGACTTGACGATGGAAGAAACGTGGGGCAGGGGAGGGGAGAGAAGGGGATGGGAAGATCAGAATGAAGCCGACTCCTGGGTTTGGGGCTTGACTAACAGGCGTGGAGGCACCATCTGCTTAGGCAGGTGATACTGGAAAACGGGGTGTAGGGATCCAGGCACTGGGATGCTGTGCTGAATAAGACCTATGTGGCCTCTGCCTCATGGGGCTCCCAGTCCCCAAGACCCCACAGTGACGGCTAAACTGAATCCACAGGTGCCTGGACGTTGGGGAGAAAGCACAGTTCAGAGAGGCCTGTGTGGAAAGCCTCGGCTGCCCTTCTGGACCGTGTGAGGTCTTAGGCAAGTGAAGTAACTTCTTCCAGCCTCCGCATGAATCTATAAAGTGGAGAAAATACAGTTTACAATGACTGGCCTATTTAAATCAGCATAACTAGTACAAATTATGCTTCTAACTTTGCTTGGTGGGCATAGAATCACACCTGGGCCAGAGAGCTGGACCAAGGAACTTGAGTTGATGGCCCCCGTTCCCTCTGACTAGGCTGTCTGTGGACAAGGCCAGCAAGGTCCTTTTGGACTCTTTTTGTTTGCTCTGCATCCACTGATCACCAACTCTCCCTCTGATGGACACGTTACTTCTTTAGAAGAATTGCTAAGACCTCCAGTCAGAGGGTGCTCTGGCCTAAGAGTCTGGGTCAGTCATGGTTCTCTGGTCATAAGCATCAAAACAGACTCTTTTTAATTTAAGAAGAAAGTAAATTGGTTGGTTGAGTGTAGGGGAGCTCACAGAAAGAAGAGAGGGCAGGGACCCCAGTTCTGGGTTGTTCCTGAGGCTTCAGCAGCAAGGACTCCTAGACAGTCCTCTCAGGATATCCTCCCAGGGAAAACCAGCTCCGAAGTAGCTTGGCCCTTTTGCCCCTTGACCAGGACTCCCGTTCCAGGAAAAGGATCTGATTGGTCTTGAGACAGACTGGGATCTGGGACCTGGGGCCCTTTGCTGCAGTGTTTGCACCTGGACAAAACTCTCCTCAAGCAACAAAATACAAAGAAACTATAAGGGACTAAAAATAACTGTGTGCATGTGTAGTTGGGGCAAATCATGAACAACAAGACACAAAAAGACCAAAAAACCCAGCTGCCACTTCTGAGATATCCAGAGCAGAAGCAGGGTACTGTGCATACACCCGGCACATGGCACCACCAACGGGGTGGGCAGACCACCTAAGTCACCCTTCTGGCCTGACCCCTACCCTCACCTCATATAAGGGCCGAGCTCGCCTCCCTCAGGGAGTGAGCAAGAGAACCTGTTACATGTTTTCGCTCCCTGGCGCTGCAGCAGGAGTCCCAGTAAAGCCTTGCCTGAATTTCTCGTCTGGCCTCTTATCAATTTCTATTGATCAAAGAGTCCAAGGTCCCTGGTTGGTAACAGTCTGGTTTGGGTCATGTGCCCAAGGAGGACCTAGGCCTGGCTGACAGTCTGCCCAACGTGGGTCCTTCCAATGTGAGACGAGATGGTTCTGCAAAGGGAACTTGGCATCATCACCCAAAGAAGAGGTTATGGGCGAAGTGAAGTTATCGGCTCACTTCCTCTGGAAGGTATCAGATCTGAGAATTAACACCTTAGAAACTGCAGAAGAGATGCCCTTAGCGGGTGAGAGGTTAGAGCTGCCAATCCTGCGATTCTCTAATCATTCGTATTTAAACCTGTACAGGCCTGATCACACTGATAGTTTGCCAGGCGACAACTGGTCAGTTTAAAAAGCTGGTCCGGTGGGATAGGGAGGGTGGGAGGGAGATGCAAAAGGGAGGGGATATGGGAACATATGCATATGTATAACTGATTTAATTTGTTATTAAAAAAATAAAAATAAAAAAAATAAAAAATAAAATAAAAAGCTGGTCTGGGCTTCCCTGGTGGCGCAGTGGTTGGGAGTCTGCCTGCCAATGCAGGGGACATGGGTTCATGCCCCGGTCCGGGAAGATCCCACGTGCCACGGAGCGGCCAGGCCCGTGAGCCATGGCCACTGAGCTTGCGCGTCCGGAGCCTGTGCTCAGCAACAGGAGAGGCCACAGCAGTGAGAGGCCCACGTACTGAAAAAAAAAAAAAAAAAAAAAAGCTGGTCCATTCCAATAATAGGTGGTCTTATTCTGGTTTTAAAATATCTTTATCTGGGCCTCCCTGGTGGCGCAGTGGTTGGGAGTCCGCCTGCCGATGCAGGGGATACGGGTTCGTGCCCCGGTCTGGGAGGATCCCATATGCCGCGGAGCGGCTGGGCCCGTGAGCCGTGGCCGCTGGGCCTGCGCGTCCGGAGCCTGTGCTCCGCAACGGGAGAGGCCACAACAGTGAGAGGCCCGCATACCACAAAAAGAAAAAAAAAAAAAAAAAAATATCTTTATCTAAAATATCAGTAGGGAAGTAGTGATGAGGTAAAAATGTGAAAACAAACGGAAGGATTCTGGTCATTTCCTGATCTATGAATGTCACACGTGAGAATCATTAGTGGGGTCCACCAGATAGTTCTAGTTCATTTCATTCTTAACGTGAGTTATGAGTTGTTTTGGCCAATGACATGTGAGTAGAAGTGATGTGTCACTCCTAGGCAGTCATGAGAGACAGTGTATGATTTGTCACACTCTCTTTCCCTCTGCCACAGAAATCAGCAAGGCTCCAGGTAGCAGCTGCTCCATCAGCCTAGTCCTGACTGAGGATGGTGTGGAAGGGCTTCCAGACACCAGAGATGAACACATAGTATGAACAAGAGATAAGCCTTTCTTCTGTAAAGACCCTGACATGTGAGGGTTTTTTGTTGTTGTTGTGGCATAAGCAACCTTATCCTGACTGACACATAAAGCATTCATACCACTGGGGCTCATCCTTTAGGTACTGGTGACTGCAAAAGGGCAGAAAAGTCATAAAACCTTGACACTCTACATATAGCACAAAACAGCTGCATGTGTTAAATAGTTTTGCATTAAGACTGAGTGTTTTTTAAAACATGGTGCCATATTACCCTTCCCTGATTTGACCCACAAAACTCCAAACACACCCTAAAGTCTCTTCACCTGGTCAACCTCAAAAGACTGTCCTTGATCAGATGGCGTCTCTATCCTTGTGTTAGTAATGGACCCTGTATCAGCCAGGGCCCCCACAGGAAATGATATACTCAACTCGCTATATGTAAGGGGACTTATTAAAAGGACTATTTATAAAGGTTCCCCTTGGGGAATAATGCAGTACGAGGGTTAGACGGGCAGAGTGTCATTTCCCCCCCAGGTCTGAAGGGACAAGTGAAAGGAGTGGCTGCCAGAGTCCAGAGAGACAGCCCCCTTATAGGAGCCATGACCTTCAGTTTTAGACATCACATGTGGTCCTCAGGCTCAAAACCAGGTGGAGAGAATTGCTGAGGGACAAACGGAAGATGTCTACCACATCTAGCACGGTTATAGCTGCAACCATCGCCACAACGTTCGTGTTGTCAGATTTCCAGACTATCTGGGTCCAAGAAAGGGGGCAACTTTGAAGCCCTCTTTAGCTTTGCTCATGACTTTCTGGGTCCAACAGGGAGCTCTGTTCTGGAGCCAGGCATTGGGTACTCACCAGAGAGTAGAAAGCCAGAGAGAGGGTCCCCTTTTTTTATCTCCTCCCCAAGTTCTCATGGTATTGGAGAAAATGATCACGAAGATCTTGTCTGAACTTATGATACAAACCCAGGACACATCAATAAGTCCTCATTCTTTAATGAAACATTTCTTTCTAGACATATGTTAACTCCTCTCCCCTTTCTCTCTGAAACTGACAACATTTCATGAAATGTACAATTACACAAAATAAAAAATACAATATATTTATAGATAATGCTCTAAACGGTTTTTCTTTTCCTTTTTTCTTTTTAAAAAATCCTTCTAGGCATTTGGGATTATTTTTCAGAAGTTCAGTCTACAAAGGAAACTTGAAAAACATCTGCTGAAGCCAAAGGAACACTTGTTGACACACTGGACAATAACAATACCACGAATTATCTGAGATGTATCAAACAGACCAGATCAATGGCAAACCCCAGTGTGTTTTGCTAGTTAACAAGACTTTACAAATGATTTAACCAGGCTGAGCATTTCATGAGTAATATGAAACTTAACTTTAGAGGAAAATAGTCTTACAGTGAATCGATACACAGCCTCATTTTCTGTTTGGAGAAATTCCACAAGCTGAAGTTAATTCCAGATCCTTACCCTGCCCTGGGATCCAGGTTCCAGCATCTACTAGACCAGATTACACTAGAATTGGACCAGGCTGAAGACCCAGACCCCAAACAATTCATTGGGTCATCAAGATAATTCTCTGAACTGAAGCCAGTCTTCTTGGAGCTCTGTGACAGCCCCAAGGACAAAGCAGGCAGGGGTAATGTCCCCTGGGATATGTGAAGGAAGGTCACTGGGCATTTGGAAGAGCCAAGGCAGGGGCCTGGGTCTTTCTGCTGAGTGGACTTTCTCTTGTGAAGCCAGCTGTGCGTTTGTTTTAGAACCTGCACCATGCGTATGTCCTGTGAGTCTGAGTCTCCAGGGGAGTGGTCTGGCCAGCCCCAACTGAATCAGAGCTTGTCTTTTCTGGGAATACGTCACTCACAGAAGGCCTAAATAAAGGTTTTCATAAGAGACCCATTGTTTCAAATTGGCCACAGGTTGATAATGGTTGAAGTTGTGTTTTTGAAAATATTCATACTAGAGAGAGAAAACTAAGTACCATTGTTTCATGAGGGTGGCAAATACTGAGGCGGAGCTGACTGTTTCTGACTCCCTCTCACTTTTCCAGGGAATTCACTAATCGTATTCAGACTTCTAAAGGCTGAAACTACAGAATTTTCATGTTCTTGGAGAGAGACCCTTACCAGTCACCATATGCATCCTGATTTCAGTTTCAACTCTGAAGATCAGATGGGTCAAAATAAAAGCCGCCAAAACACAAAAATCAGAGAAATGGAATCCACCCTATGAGGCGGGTAAGGCCTGAACCAGTGACAAGCTGCTCTATGTGCTGAATCAAAGTTCCCCTGGGAACAGGGGCTGCGATAGATCACAATATAAGAATGTAGGCTGAACCTCCATTCAGGGCCAAGAAAGGCCAAGAGAGAGCTTGGTGAAAGAAGACCCATAAAACACAGCACAGGGCTTCCCTGGTGGCGCAGTGGTTGAGAGTCCGCCTGCCGATGCAGGGGACACGGGTTCGTGCCCCGGTCCGGGAGGATCCCACATGCCGCGGAGCAGCTGGGCCCGTGAGCCATGGCCGCTGAGCCTGCGCGTCCGGAGCCTGTGCTCCGCAACGGGAGAGGCCACAACAGTGAGAGGCCCGCATACCGCAAAAAAAAAAAAAAAAAAAAAAAAAACCAGCGCAGGTCCAGAAGGGCCTACTCAGTCAAATCAGTGGGTCAGTATTTATCACACTGCATTGATTAAGGCTCTTGACAGTTGATCGTTTACATTCATACATATATACAGACATATATTATTATTATTAATACTTTGTTTTTTTGCTGTTTTAAGGAAAAAATAGTCCCATGCATTTCTTCTACCTTTCTTTGTATTCTTTTTTTTTCATCTTTTTTTTTTTAACTCCCAGCAATCATTTTAATTAGACATAGTCCTCTGGGGGTATATTCTGATCTTTAAAAAATACCACCTTTAATCTTTTGCAAATACTTTGTTTCAAATGAGGTTGATTTATCCCAAAGGAATTCTGGTGCTTGGGAGTGATCTCGGCTCTCACCAAAAACCCTCTCGTGCGCTGTCCTGTGTTCGATACCAATCACACGGGACTTACGGTTATGTAAACATTATTTTAAAATTATTCCAACATAAATACTCTTTTAAAGCTAACATACCACAGCTTTTAGCTCATAATGCCCATAGATGCCTTAATGAAATGCCATTCAAAACTACCTCACTGTTTAAAGTACCCCCGGAGGTTTCAAAATTATGTAAACAACATCCTCTACACTTCTCTAGGACAAGTGCCAAGTGTGGTGAATTCTGATTGCAGGTTGGTGACTGAGTGCTAGTTAGTCTGAGCAATGTCACCCATGCACTCTTGAACCCGACCGGTTTCAGGAAGTTAGTCACAGTAGACTTGTTCTACAAGGTGTTGATTCTTACATAACTTATAACTAACCAGTTTTCAATGATGTTAACCCCACAAAGGACCTGAATGGTCCCTCATTAGATGTCTTTGCACGTCTTGCAAATGCAGTTTGAGTTGGTTGTCAAGAGTCAAGGTCAACCACAGCAAGTGCCTCCAAAGCTGGAGGAATAGATGTCCTCAGCCCATGGAATCCCAAGGCCAGGTGGAGTCTTCTCCAAGTCAGCAAGGGCAGGAGGACAAGTCAGGATGTCTTCTTCTTGGCAGATTAGGGACTCTTACCAGCCAGTGTTCTGCTGAAGTCACAGCAGATGCCTTAGTCCTCTAATGCAGTTAGGGATGGGGAAGCCCAACGTGGGCAGGGAGAGCCGATGATGCAGAGGAAAGGCTGGAGGTCTCCTTGCTACGTGACAAGGATTCTCACACACCAGCTCCCTCTGTGCACTGCTTACTGTGATGCTTTTTTAGTCCTGACGCCCATATTCTCAGGTTTCATGCGTGACGTGTCCCTGGCAGAGAGATAGCAAAAGTCTGCAGCCAAAGCTGTGAGGAGCACATGTGCTATGGCCAGGCTTTTATCCTCATTGTGCAGTGTAGACAGAAGATGACCCGAGTCTCCAGGACATGGTCACATTGCCTGACACCTATGGAAGCACGTCCAGAAATAGAGGAAGGACCCACCCAAGAGTGGGCTTTTGCCTCATAGGAGCAAGGGACAAGGAGAATGAACAGGCATAGCCTGAATAGTCAGGGACGTCAAATATTAATCTTTAAAACTCCATGATTGATAACATTGCAGCTGGAATCAAAGGAACATCTTCTCTCCTTGTTTTGGCTGAACTTCATCAGATACACACACCTCCAAGGCTAGATTTTGGGGTTTTGTTTGAGAATAATACTGCAGACTGCTTTAGAGCAAATCCACAAGGTGCCATTGCTATAACAAAAACATTCTCATTTCCTGTTTTTCAAGAACAACATTATTTCTTCATGTGCAGGGCATCCTGAAACTTGGTGCTCGTGTACTGGGCCTGAAAGCCCTTCTTGTTGACGGTGTCGTCCGTGTGGAATCGAATCATCAGAGAATCCCCTGCAGAGTAGATTTCTTCCAATGGCTGAGGGGAGGAGAAAGGAAAACCAGAGGGACTTTAAGCCAGTTGGCTGTGGTTGGAGTTTAAAATAAGGAGAATGAGACAGAACTTTACACAAAGACATAGGATGGCTGATGATGCCGCAAGGCATCCCTGGCACCAGAGGCTCTGAAGGGCTACAAAACAAGCTCTTTTTCAAAGGAAAGCTTTTCAAATTCTGCTCCAGAGAGCACCCCCGCCCCCTGCCCCAGCCCTGCTTTTCCAAAGACAATCTGAAATGCATAGCTCATATAGAATCTGTTATTTATTAAGTGCATAGATTAATTAAGTGCACTTCTCTAAGCACTTTCAGATCTCATCTCATGTAAACTTTACAACAACTTTATAAGGCAGGTTCTCTCTCTATTCTATACTTGAGGAAACTGAGATGAGACTCAAGTTCACACAACTAGATAGGCTGCAAGCTCAGGTTTTTCTCACTGTAAAGTGTATACCATGAATCATCCAGCTCTAGGGTCACCACTGTGATGTGTCTTCCAGGAGACCTAGGACAAAGACCATCGTTGAGGTCTATGTCCTGTCCAAGGACAAAACATGGGATGGAGTCACTACATTTGTCAGAAAGGTTTTGCCAGGTGGTGGATGAAGGGGAGCCAGGTTCTGAGGCTGCTGTCTGCCAGATTCTAACAGAACCAAACTGGGCTTCCCATACATTTCACTGCTCAGGACCCTCCAAGGTTTTCCTCTGCATGTGGACCCCACAGTTTGAAAGACTTTAGCTCTCAAAGGCACTGCATCAGCTAAGTCACACTTCGGCATCCTTTCTTCTTTGGAGGGTGAGAGAAGATGAAGGGAAATTATTCAAAGACTCATGCAAATGCCAGTCTGAGGTTCTGTTTAGCACAAGCACTAATGACTCCAAAATGATTTAATGTAAGTCCAGCCAGTTGCAAAGAAGCTTGAGTGATCAGCCCTGGAGGGGGAGGAAAGGAGAGAGCTAGGGGCCCAGTGTGGGCAGTGCCCAGCGCGGTACAGCCAGAGAGGGCCCAGGACACTGAACTGGCCGGTCCACACACTTTCACTGAGCACCAACTACATGCCAGGCCCTATTTCAGGCGCTGGGGAAATAGTGATCAAAACAGGCCTGCCCTGTCCTGAGGAGGTGGCCCAGGAAAGAGGTGATCATGAGAAAAATGATCATAACCTTGAGCATAACTAATATGTTTGGAGTAAAAGAGTGATTCATAATTTTCACAGGCATTTGGTTTTATTGGGAGAGAGAATTGTGAATATGTGGAATATGCATAAGTATAATTTAAAAAAATTTTAAAGCCTGAAGGCTAAAGAAAAATGGAGGTGGGGGGGAGGTAGGGGGCGGGGAGAGACGAACCCTTTGCAAAACTAGGCAGTCCTAAAAAGGACTTGCTCTTACCTAGCTGACCTCGGTATTAGGTCCCCGGTACCTCCCAACCTCCTCTGCGACTACCCTCCAGTTTCCCTCTGTGCTCCAGCAGAGCGGGCCTCGTGGCTGGTGCTGTAAGCGGCAGGGACTCTGACGCACGTGTGTCTGACCCAACAGCTCCGCGGCCCGCCTCCCCCGCCTCCCCGGACTCACCCCGGAGCCGCAGAAGCGGCCGAGCCTGGGCGCCGTGCTGTCGTAGCCGTCGTACGCCTCCATGTAGTCGTAGCCACAGTCGGCCTCCTCCTCGACCTCAAATGTCCGGAATATCAACTCCACGCCGTAGCCGTCCTCCGCCACGATCACCCAGTCGCAGCGGGCCTGGCTCGGGTAATTGTTGTCCCCAAACTGGGCATGGGAATAGAGCTCTTTGGTCTGCACTTCGGCCTTCAGCCTGCCTCCGCACTCTAGAGCGGAGAGAGAAGCGCGATGCCCCCTCCGCACAGAGAGCGCACGCTCCGCGCCCCCTCTTCCCGGCCCCCAGTCTCTCTTCACACCCTCCGTACAAGCCAGTTTTCTCCACAAAGCCTGGTGCGTGCCCTGTGCGAAGGGTTGGGAAAGTTTCATCAGCCCATTTTACTGAGGAGTAAAAGAGATCCAGGAGTTTCAGGGCTCACTGGGGAGTCCAAATTGACCCTTACGTACAAACCAAGGTCCTGTGTTCCCAGATTGGGCCATAGGGAGGCCTCGGGGAATACCGGGGCATGCTACTGACAAAAGCCTTTTCCCCTCTCCAGTTATGGAGACCTGGGGCCAGTGGATGATTTGCCCGCCTGGTCGCTGGGATGTGATGGATCTTTACCACTTTACTGCCTGGAAGCGCTAGAAGCATCTGAAAAGGGCTCACACGTGCCCGGCCGACTTACTGTGATTTGTTATTTTGCCAGCAGAGGGCACCAAAAGCACATCAAAACTGCTGGTGAGCGCTCAAACCTGAAACCTCAGAATAGACCTGGCTGGAGCCTGCATTTGAGAGTCTAACTATAGGCCAGCTTTGAAACCCCTGTGAGTGTTACAGGCGAGCTGCGCCTTGTACTTTGGACTTGTATTCTGTAGCCTTGGCTTCTGCATTTTTTCACTGGGACGGTAACTCTGGTTGGCCTGAGTCCCATCCTACCATGTGTCTAGGCTGCTAGAGACCACATAATAAAAATGTGTAAATGAGAGGGATGGGAAATCAGAAAGCAACAGAAATTCTGAAGGCAAATTCCTCCACAGCAGGTCCTCAATGTGCTCCACGCCTCCTCCCGCTGGCTGGCCTGGCTTCCACACTGTCTGGTAACATTCCCCAGCCCAGCTGGAGCTCCATGTCCAGCCTGGCCCCAGTCCTGTCCGACTGCCAACTCTTAATTGTGCTCTAGCTTAGAATTTCTTCCAGGTCTGAGCTGTCTTTGGGAAATTTCGAACTCTTGAGACGTGACTGGCAAGGAAATGGGCACTTAGCAGGGCAGGATGCCTTCCATCCATCCTGCCAGATCCCCTCTCCATTCTTCCCCACCTGCTCTGGGCCCCTGGAGGCAGACCTCTGGGTCTACACGGATGAGCCCTTTGCCTTCATGATCCAGCCACAGGGAACACCAGCAGATCAGAGGAGGGAGGAGAGAGGTCAGGGCATTAGTCCCAGGCCCCCTCCTTGCCTGGTCCTCGCTCCTGCTGGGGGGTCCTCTGTTTGCCCCCCTCTATCTCCAGGCTCCAGGAACCGTTCCCTCCTCTGGTATCCACGCCAGGGGTAGTAACAGCCTTGCAGCCTAGCCCTGGTTGCAGCACTGTCCCCATGGTGTCCTCACACCCTGCCCACCCTTATAAACAGTCCCTATTAAATTCCCCTCAAATAACGATTCTACCTGAGTGTGCCCCCATTGCCTGCAGGACCCTGACCTACCCTGAGCACCCACACTCAGTCTGCAGGGACAAGAGGGTGACGTCACTAGTTAGTGGCTTTTCAACTTTACCGGGGAAGTGACAACGCAGCCGTGAACAGTGGGGAGTTTTCTCCCAAGCAAGGGCCAGCCAGACGGAGAAGGTACTGGCTGTCATTTTGTCTCGCCTGATTCATGTTTTCTGGTTCTGGGAAAAAACTGGGAGGAGGGGCTGTTAAAGGGATCAGAAAGCCTCACAGTGGTCATCACCATGATCTCAGACTCTGCGTGGGCTGCACGGTCACCGCTTTGCCAGAGGGCCAGGATCAGAGAGGCAAAATTGCTCCAAGGGCTCTAGTCCCAGGTTGTATCCTTTAAATGGCTAAACAGCAGAGCCAATGTGCTTACTGACTTTCTTCCGTTTAACACAGTAAATAATGTAAGTTATATGCATAAACATTTTCCTCCAAAGGGCTGAATAAAATTATTTATTTCAAGTGAGGAAAAATAATGGGGAACAAAAACACTTTTCATTTTCTGGAACTGGTCCTTGGAGGGTACAGGGGGCTACTCTCCACCACTCAGCACCCAGACTCAGGGTTTCACAGACCAGCAAAATTACAAGTAAAATTTTAAAGGTGCGGTGGGGGCGGTGGGAGGAAGAAAGAAAGGGAGGAAAGAAACGTGGCGCCGACAAAGGGTTGCCCCTTTAAAAGGTTGTCAGTGAAAGACATTAAAAGAAAACAACCCTTCCCCCTCTGGTTGCCTATGTTTCATTTTAAAAGGGACATGTTATCATACACTGCTCATCCCCCATAGTCAGAATGAAAGGTGGTCCTTTCCCTGCCCTCATCACCCATCTATCTCCAGTCCACGTGGGGATCAGCTGAAGGCCGGGCTCCCAGCCCACGCACCTGTGCTGTGCATGGCTTGGAATCCTCTCCTCTGCACCGAGGCGTCCGAATAAAACCGGAGAAACAGGCTGCTGCCCGAAGCCACCACTGGGTCTGGCTTCTTGCTGCCGCAGAAACGGCCGAGGACCGGGGCCAGGCTGTCGGGCCCATCGTACAGCTCCAGGTGGTCATAGGCGCATTCCTGGTGCTGCTCGATCTCAAACTCGTTAAACGTCTAGGGATGGAAGAGCAGAAAGTGAGGCAAGGTCACTACAGCCGGGGCGGGCCCCACCTCCAGCAGTGGGAGAGGAAGGGGCACGAGGACACGCATCTGCCCAGCCAGCTGTGGAGGTGGCATGGAGCCCGTGGTGATGGTGGCCACATCTGTTGAGCAGGTCTCCAGCTGGCGCCTCTCTAGTCCCCGGAACAACCCTATGAGCTATTGCTACCATGACCACTTTGCAGATAAGATGGCCAGGGTCAGAGGGTTTCAGTGCTTGTTGGTGTCTGTGCTCCTTCTGGCATGTCCTGCAGCTTCTCCCTCAACGATGGGAGCAGCAGTGACCGAGGTGTTCACTCTGACCCAGGGCTGTTTTTTGTTTGTTTGCTTTTGTGGTATGCGGGCCTCTCACCGCTGTGGCCTCTCCCGTTCCGGAGCACAGGCTCCGGATGCGCAGGCTCAGCGGCCATGGCTCACGGGCCCAGCCGCTCCGCGGCATGTGGGATCTTCCCGAACCGGAGCACGAACCCGCGTCCCCTGCATCGGCAGGCGGACTCCCAACCACTGCGCCACCAGGGAAGCCCTAGGGGCTGTTTTAAATGCTTTGTAAGTAGTAATCCTCACGACCCTGTGAGGTGTCTACCATGATAACCTCCACCTTACAGATGAGGAAACTGAGGCACAGGGCTGTCGGATAACTTGCCCAAGGTCACCCACTGGCAGAGTTGGGCCATGACCAGGAGGTCAAGGAGCCCTTTTGCCCTTAACCTCTGCACTGCACTGTGTGAATGAGCTTCATGAAGTGCGTGCTACTCCACGTCATTGTCCTGAGAGTGGCTGGCCAGAGTTGAATACTTTTTTCCATGCAGAGCCCTGCATTTTCTCACTCAATTCTGATAATACTGTAAGGGAAGAGCTACTATTATCTCCAGTGTGCAGAAGGGGAAACTGAGCCTTAGGAAAGTTAAGTGGCTTGCCCACATTCAAACAGCTAGAGAAGGATGGAGCTGAACTGGACCCCCAGCCAGCCTGACTCCAGGTCACACTCCTAACCATCACCAGGCTATACTGCCTCCCTCCTCTCTGTCCCCCCAAGACCGTCCCCTGAAGCAGGCCAGGGCAACCCCATAATTCCAGGCTGTAAACCAGGCTCTGCAGCCCCAAATGCAGGGCTTCTCAGGCGCTGGGCACAAGACTGGCCAATGGCCTGCCCATGGCTATGAGGGGGATGGGACAAGGTGAGAGGGGACAGTTTAACTGAAGACTTGGACCAAATGACAGAGAGGGAGAGAGAACATTAGCTGGCGGTTGGAAGGGATCGCAATTCACAAGAAGGGGCCCAGGGTGACAGAGTAGAGATGGAGGTAGAGAGGGAGAGATAGAGGGGGCACTGGCTTTCGTAAGAATGACACACGCATCTTGTGTGTGAGCTTTGCAATGGGCAAAGCTCTTCACACTGATAGGAAGGGAGGTGGGGCCGGAGAGTTGGGGTAGGGATGGTGGCCAGGAGTAGGAAGGGGGGGCTGGTGGGACCAGGGTGGGCAATGCAATGGGAGGGTGATGGTGGGCCAGGGAGACGGGGCGCTCCCCAAAAGTCCATAGGACACCCTGTGGCTATCCCTGTGCAGTCAAACACTAGCTTCCTGGTAAGTATTCAGCCCACACTCTGGTAGCAAAAAGGTAGAGCATGATCAGTATACCCACCATCCACTTCCCAAGGAAGTATTTAAGAACTAGCGCATATGTATGTGCCTCAGATAAATTGGAGGTCTGGGTTCATTCTGGCCACTGTGATCGGTTGCTTTATTTCCTCAGTACTGTAGAGAACAGGAAAAGACGTTTGGGGCTGTTACTAAAATCCTGTGGCCCTTCCAGGGAAGCGCCACTACCAGTTGTGCAAATTGCGCGTTCCCAACCCCAGGGCGCGCCATTCCCTCGCCGTCTTCAGAGATTTGTGTTGCCATGGCGATCGTCTTCCCGCAGATGGCAGCCTTTCTCTAATGCACTCGCTTGAATTCACCCTCGCCCAGATTCAAGGCTGCTCTGACTGACCCAGGAGAGCAGCCGAAAGCATTTCCTACACGGACAGCCATGCATATGAGGTGCCCACATGGGCACCTGTGGTCAGGGGCCCTGCCTTCACCCCTCGATGCCCCAGGCCTGCACCCATGCCCAGCCTGGGCGCCCATTCATCCACCTGTCCTCCTCACCGCTTTTGCCAGTAAAGACCCACGCAAGTCCCTGGGCGATTGTCTATTTATCATCACCTTCTCCTTTGTTCTCTCCCCTTCTCCCTGCATTATTGGTCCATAATTCAGGGGGACATCCATATACATTCTGAAGAGCTTAGCTATCTCCAGAGTTAGAATGACCCATTTAAAAACTATTTGTCTGCTGGAATACAACAACTTCTCCAGAAGGCAAGAGGGTTTGTTTTACACTCCACGATCTGGGAGTCCCTGGTGGCTGAGAAATAAGACTTGCAGGAAAAACTCATTTCTCTTTTGAAATAGCTGAGCATGGTGCGCAGACCACCACAATCGTATGCATAGATGGGACTTTAAAGAAAGGCTTGGAAGATATATATATTTTAATTCAAGAGAGAATTAGCATACATAAGTTAACTTCCTATTGTTAACTGGAAAAAATGTAAGTTGTAGAAGAATATGAATAATAGAATCCATTTGAGAAATGTGAGCAAGAAAAAGGATATATATTTTTTCCTGTGCATACCCACACAGAAATTTCTGGAAGAATTCACAAGAAAATGTTCAGAGAAGTCATTCCTAGAGTGAGCATGGGGATCTGGAAACTTGATTTCCACTTTCCAACACTCTGACTGACTACATTTTTTTTTTAACCTTGAGAATGTTTTCTTTTTTTTGTAAAATATTGTAACTGGAAACTATTGAATCTCAAACAGTGCTTCAGATCTGTGTGATGGGTGCCAGGTCATACTGACACCACTGTGAACAGGTGCTATTTACAGAGCTTTTCTCACCCACCACCCTGGGCGAAGGGCTTCAGGTGCCTCCTCTCTTTTAATCTGCACAACAGCCCGGAGAGGTAGGTTTCATTAGCAGCCCCATATTCCAGATGACAAAACTGAGTCCTGGAAATGTTGAGTAACCTCCTCAAGTTTCAGAGCTGGGAAGAGGCTGAGCAGAGACTCAGACCCGTGTCAGCCTGATACCGAAGTCCGTGTTGTCCATAAACTTTGAAAATAACTCACAAGTTTCACCCTGTGGCCCGCGGTTGAAGAGATGTTCCAGGTACACTCCCTCCGGCTCGGGTATTTGTCAGGCCAGTTGGGGCTCACCAGGGTCCCCTCTGCACTGCTGATCTTGTGCACACAGCCAGCTGGGGGTGACAGGAAGGGACACAGAAGAGAGAGAGAGGTAATTCATTTGTGGGCAGCAGAAGAGGCATTCCGGAAGAGTCTCTTCCCTGACCTCTTGTCACATGGTCATAATATGTGAGGGCAGGGTTTGGCCTCAGTAAAGAGTCCCCCAGCTCAGAGATCTGCTGATTTATTTGGCTTTGCTGCCTTCCTGGAGTCAGGTCACCTTTCTTACTACTGCTATTCTCATTGTGATTGTCGCTGGAAATATGGTAGAGACCACAGGCCCTGGGGTCAGATGGGCCTCAGTTCAAGTCCTGGTGCCACCACCTACAAGATGGGGGACTCTGAGCCTTGGTGTCCTTATTGGTAAAAGGGGTGCCAACATTGTAGTGGGGATGCATGGATTAAATGAGATAATGCATGTGAAATGCTCAGTAAGTGCTAACAAAGATCTCCATCACTATGCCTTCTGTCTTTTAGTTTCCAAAGCAATTTCAATTGGAGGCTACAGATGTTGGCCTGGTTACCATGCTATTTGCAAAGAGCGGTCCTGCGACTTGCTTAGTAAGTAACGTTTTGGCCAATAGCTAGAATTTGTCTCTATCTGTGTTGAACGCTGCACTAAGCACTTTGATTGCATCCTTTCATTTAATCCTTCCCACCTTCTAATTGAGAAAATAAGCTGAGAGATGGCAAGTGACCTGTTGGTCGGGGGTAGAGCCAGGCCTGCCTTTGCTCTTGCTGATTAGGAAATAGAGGGCACTGAGGAGGTACCACTGTTGTCTCTGCCCTGTGGCTTCAGGCTGAGGCAGCTGGAGGTTGAGAGTGGGTGAGAGGCAGGGGCGGCTGCACGGAGGTTCCCCCTCATTGCTGCCTCTGCTCCGCAGCCCCACAGAGAATGGGCGCCAACAGGGCAGCAGCTCAGACGTGGGATGTTCGCTGCCGCACTCCCTGCCACCCTGGGGGAACGCATACAGTTCACCTGATGGGACCTTAGCGGAGTTATATCTCTCCTGCCCCCACCCCCACGCCAGAGGGGCTAAACAAAGGTTTTTTTAAGTTCCAGAATGACAGTTCTTCCAACCCACCTCTCAACCCAACCTGTGACCTCCTGTGTCCAGGTCACAGCGCTGGGCTCGAGGGTGGGCTTCTGAAGATGTCTAAGCTCATTCTTTAACCTTCCGGGGAGGCCCTGACGAGTCTGTGTGGCGTCCCAGCCGGTATCTCTTAATTCTGAAAGGTTTATCCCAGAACAGGGGTGTGAGGTCTTCACATCTTCCCTCACCCTGATGTGCATGCAGGGCTCTGTGGTGGGGACAAGGCCTGGAGGCCTGTGTGTTCATCGAGATGCTCAAAGTCCCTTTGCAGGATGGGGTAAGAACATGGGAAGGCCTTTCCCAGAGTGACTGGACACGAAAAGCCGTCTGGCCTCCCAGTAGTGAATGGAGCAGGGAGCAAAATCTTCCCCAAATTCTATTTTACTATTAGACCTGCAAATGGTAAATATGATTATGACATAGATGGCTGATCTCTATCAACATTTCAAGTGCTTAATATGTGTCAGCCTGTCTGAAATACTTTCTAAGCATGCTCTCATTTAACCCTCACAAAAACTTTAAGAAGGAGGTATGTTTAGTCCGTTTGAAACAGAAGAGGACACTGAAGCTCAGAGAGGTTAACTAAGTCACCCAAGGTCGCAGAGCTGGTAAGTAGCAGAGCCAAGATTTAAACCTAGGTGGTCTGATTCTGGAGCCTGGCGTTTAACCACTTTGCAATAATAACTCCAGGAGAGCACTCAAGGGCCCTTACAAGCTTTCTGAAGGACGGACTGCCCTGGCGGAAATCACTCTTGAGCAGGAAGGTGGGAGGAGGGAAGGCAGAAGCTGAGCCTCAGTTCGGGGCTTGCTAGACCTGGAAGAAGCGCCCCTCGCTCTCACTCTTATGCAAGCGCACACTCGGGCAGCCAAGGCGAGCCTCCCAGCGCCCTCCACCCCAGCCACGGTCAAGACTCACCCTCTTTGCAGTCCTGCCGGTTCTCATGGAGCCGGTAGCCGTTCCTGCACCTGCACAGGTAGCTCCCGAAGGTGTTGACACATTCGTGCTGGCACCCGCCGTTGTCCTGGGCGCACTCGTCCTTGTCTGTGGAGATCAACGGACTCTCCTAAGAGGAACCACCAACTTGGGAACGTCCTTCACAGCCCAGAACCCAGCTCAAAAGGAGTCTCCACCAGGGAGTCTCCCTGATTGTCCCAACTCTGATTATCCTTCCACGGGGCCGAGGGTGGGGCAGCATTCCTTGGATACTATCTGGCCCTGGTACATACTGAATTCCCCATGCTCCTAAAGCACTTTAATGTATATATAGGTTCTCCCCTCCTGCTCTCCACCCAAACCAAGGAGCTCCTTAAAGGATAGGTTAGTATTAATAATAATATTAACAATAATAAAAATAACCACCGTGCACTGAGTATTTACCCTGTGATGGACACTAATCACTCTATTATACCCTCTGTATTATCTAAGTTAATTCTCACACAACCTTAGGAGGGAGGTGACTTTGCCCCCAAACCCTCTGTATTATCTAAGTTAATTCTCACACAACCTTAGGAAGGAGGTGCCTATGCCCCCATTTTACAGGTAGGAAACTGAGGCTGAGAACGTTAACATGCCCAAGGTTGCTCAGTGAGCAAGCAGTCTGTGTGACCAGATGCCTGGGCTGTTACTCCACGGCCCCACACCTCCTCCTGCCTGTGGATCAGGTAAGCGTGCGAGCCTTGGGCCAGGCGGCCCAGTGCCAGCCCTGCTCCTCCACTTCCAGCTGTTGTGACCTTGGGGAGCCCTTGACTTCTGTACCTCAGTTGCCTTACCTGTAAAGTGGAGTCAGTTATGGTGTCCTTACCTCACAGGATTGTTGAGAGGAGGAAACGAATTAGTACAGGGAAAGCACTTAGAACAGCGTCCAGCCCCGAGTCAGTGTTAGTTTTTATTTATTATTATGGATGGACTCAGATGTCAGCTGTTGCTGTCATTATGGATCTTGTAGCTCAAGCCGGCACAGCATGCAGCCCTCTCCTAAGCCAGCTTCCTTCCCTGTTAACCAAGGACCAACCTCCATCCCCAGCCCTCCCACCAGGATAACTTCAAGGGTCAGGGACATCTCCCTGCTCTCTGTACCCTCTGCCCACTGTGGGTAATGTGTCACTGAACACTTGGTGCTTTAGTTTTGCCCTCTGAGTCTATGAGGACAACTAAGAATCCTTAAAGAGCCCGTAAAAAATAAAGAGATGGAGACCACCCAACACTTCAGTGCTGGAACCACGGGCTAGAAAGAGGCAAGGAAGGCTCCTCCCCAAGCCCTCTGGGGGAGTACAGCCCTGCCCACACCTCGGTTCCAGACCTCTGGCCTCCAGAGCTGTGAGAGACAACATTTTTTGTTGTTTTGAGCCACCTGGTTTGTGGTCGCTTGTTTTGGTAGCCCTGCAACAACATAGCCACCACGCTATAAAACCCGGACCGAGGCAGAGACGCTATGAGGGCAGGGGCAGTGGGCAGAGAGGGGCGGGCGGGTGCCCCGAGGCTGGGAGCCCACAAAGCCGTGTTGCCCTCAGCCTGTGGTCTTGCCCCCAAACCCGCACACCTGAGAAGAAGTGGGCCCTGAAGCCGCGTTTGGAGACCGTGTTGTCGGACTTGAACTCCACGCGCATGTTGTTGCTCTGCGAGGTGATGACCTCGGGCGTCTCGGAGCCACAGAACTTGCCGTGCAGCCCAGCGTCAGGGGACAGGCCGCTGCGCACCTCCACGAAGTCGTATTTACACACCTGCAGGGGGGAGCCATGGGGAGCGGCCCGGTGCCCTCCAGTCCCCGCCGCAGACCCTGGTGCATGGCAGGGCTGCCTTCCTGAGAGCTGCACCCTGCCAGGTGGGCAGTCGAGCTCTGTCAGGCCCAGCGGGAGGGTCCTCTCGACTCTTACTGGGATCCCTCCAGCCCAAGGTGCAGACAGGGGGCACGCCTGACTAGCTGTCCAGCTGTAGGGCTCTGCCTGGGCCTCGGCTGGCTGACTTGATCATCCCATGACCACCGCCCAAGGGAGGGAATGGGGTGTTTATGCCACCCTGGTCCCCAGCTGCATCTCACCGCCTCCATTCCTCCCAGCTGGACGCCAAGCCCCAGATTCCTACCCCAGGGAATGGACCTGTCCTGACCACCTCGCCCCGCCCCCCCGCCCCCAAGACCCACCTCCTCCTCTCTTGTCCTGATTCTCCTCGGATTTATCAGTGAGGAGAGGACCAAAGCCCTCCATCTGCAGAGGGTGTGCCGCTGGAACTGCCTCACCAAACACCCCCCAGATTCCGCCCAGCTACAACCCCACGACCCTAGGAGGCCACCTCCCCGCCTGCTGAACCCCTCGGCAGTTTTCAGCCCTGAGCCACATCCCAACACGCTCCCCAGTCAATTGGAGTGCAGAAACATACATCATTGCCTTCCAGTTCAAACACTTCAAACTGAAGGGAGATCCGGTACTGAGCGGGGGCCACCACTTGCCAGACACAGTTTTTGTTGGTAGGATACTCCTTTGGCCACCCAGGACTGGTGATGGTTCCATTCAGCTTGGTAATGAAACCGCCACAGGCCACTGCACGGGGCGGGGGGGGGAAAAAGCAAGATTCATCTGGTTTTATTTCCAAGTGGCTGCAATTTCCCCCAAGCAGCAATAAGCCCTGCTGTTCTTTAATAACAGCAGCAATAACAACAACAACAAATAGACCATCTGAACTGATTAATTCAGCCTCCTTTCTTCTAGTCTGTTTCAACTGAGGATTTGGAGGGAAGGAGTGGAGGACAAGTCTTTACAGCTTTTTAGAAAAAGACGATGCGTTTGTGCTTTACCTCTCACTCAGTGGCATAGCTGGGGACTTCACATGACTTGGACCAAGGATCACACACACACTTGTAGCTGCCCAAAGTTGCAAGATTTAGAAATGTTTGCACCAAGCTAGGCAATGTCCCTGGGTTCCATGAACAAGCAGACTCATTCAGGTGGGCAAGGAAAACACCACCAGCCAGGTAGGAATGGAATGAATGAAATGCACTATTCGTTGAGTCACACCGAAGTGCTCATACTTATTCTTTGCTTTTATTTGCTACCTTAGTAATCATATGAATTTCACACAGTCACAGAAGAAAATGAACCGTGGTTCCACCTGCACAGTTGCTGGGGTGGAGTCCGATAAAGTCATCTCACGTTTGTGGCTTCATCGAGTTGTTTTTCCCCCCAGGAAGGAGGAGGATCATCCCCACAGCTGTCCATTGTTACTTCACAGCCAACCAGCTGCCCCATCTTCATCTGCCCCCCCTCTCCTAAGACTTGTCCCCCATCCCCTCTCACTCCAGCTTGGCAGGTCCAACACCAACCTTCACACGCCTTCTTGTCAGAGGCCAGCTCATAGCCAGGATCACACACACACTTGTAGCTGCCCAGAGTGTTCACACAGCGCTGCTCACACCCGCCGTGATCTGGCCAGGAACACTCATCCACCTCTGTTGGGGAGGAAGGTGACCATGGTTAAGTCATCACAAAGCTGCTGGGTCTGTTCCCTGTCGCTTTCCACATCCCGGGATTCCCTCTAAGAAAAAGAGCAACTCCTGGTGACCACCTTCCAAGGAGTCCCCTGTCCACCTCTCAGAAACCAGCAGCAGCCACAGCAGCGAGTGGGATCTTGACAACACACAAGACTAACTTGTTAGCCAGAAGCAGGGCTCCTTTGAGAGGAGACCGGGCCTGGTATAACTTCATTCTTTTCAGGGTTCAGTCGGCAGTATTTGTGATCTTAGAAAATCTCAAAGTTTTCATACCAAAGACGATCAATTTCAATGCCGTAAAATTGGGGGTCCCCCATAAATGCAGAACGTCTCAGGACATTAAGCGAAGGGTAAGGACAAAGGGACACATTCCTAGATGAAGATGTATAAGTATTCTCCAGGGATAGAACCAGAAGCTGTGATTTAGCATTTTATCACTAATCTAAAGAGGTGATCTTCAAGGTTACAGAAGACGCTGGCGCTTAGGTGAGCCAATGCCTCCAGGAGAAACCACAGGAAGAGGCCACAGAGAGACAGAGTTAGCAGGGGAGTTACATGGGATTCAGCACCGACAAGTGTCCGATGATGTGTCTGGGGCAATTAAATAGCAGCAAGCAGGACACTGTCCAGAGGGAGAACGTGGGACTCATTGGAGAATCTCCCCGGACATGTCAGCCCATGCACCACTAAAGAAAAGAAAAACCCAGTTCATTGGGCATCTCCAAGAAGAGTATCAGAAGTAAAAGGAAAAGATCATTGTTTTCTGTTGCCAAGTTGTGGTACATTTATCCCTAAAGAGCATGCAGGTTGTAGCCTAACACAGCTGCAGAGTCTAATGAAAGGACAACTAGACACAGACATCTTCAAACGACAATAACAAAAGCCCAGCCTAGGAAGAAGAAAGGGTTGGAGAGTGGGTGGAAGTGTTGGTTCCTAACGCCAGGGAAGGCAAGAACAGAGCAAGGACAGAATTCACGAAATCTCAAGAGACCTCGCATTACACATAAAATAAATGAGGACACTTTCAAGTTGGTAAAGACTTGAGAAGATCCCCAGTCCTGCCACCTCAGCAAGGATCCATTTAGTAACATTTCTGGTAGGTGGCTTTCCAGACCCTGCTGGAAAACACCTAGATAGGAATCTTACTGTTTTTAAAGGTATTTCTTGTCCTTTGAAATTTGAATTGTTAAAAACTCTGACTCCTTGCAACTTCCAACCCAATGGTCCAGCAGAAAATGCAAACCTTCCAACCACCATATCTCCTTTTTCCAACTCAAATAAACTCCAACTCAAACACATTTCCTTCCAATCTCCCTGATCCATGATGCACAAAATACTCATTACCCGGTGGCTCATCACTGGGTGCAGGATAGTTTGTAAATATCCCATCATTTCATATAGTGAGGAGTAAACTTAGGTGACTCTAAGAGTGATGTGTTCTTGGGCTCAACAAAAGCTTAAATAAGTCAGTCAGTAGGGGAGACTGGGCTTAGGAGACACGCTCTAGACAAGGGGTTGAAGTTGTCCATAGCTTCAAATAAGTATAGGTATTAAGTTTGCTAAAGTAGTAACAATCCTGCAGTTGTTTACTACTTTACAGTAGGCAAAGTACTTTCTCTGACATTTGCTGAAAAGTATAAAAGGAGGAGAATCAATAACAATGAGGAATAGAAAAAGTCCAGTCTTTAGAGTGAGCCAGACAGACCTGGGTTGGATTCACCAGGGGATCTTCCTTCAATAAACTGGATGGTTTGACCTTTCTGAGCCTTCCTCCACTTTTAAGATGAGAATAATATCTGCTTTTAGGGTTGTGGTGATTGAAAATGATGCCTGTGAAGTACCCAGCATATAGACACTCAGTACACATTAGCTATTGCTCTAGAAAAGAGCAGGGTTGCTTTTGAAATTCCAGTGGATGGAGAGACACAGTGATGGGAGTAGTGAAAAGGATAAGGTTACCTGGCATCCCTGAATCAGGGAAGAGTAGAGTAGGCCTGGGGAGGGGAGAGAGAGACAAGGCAGGAACAGAAAGAAGGAAAAAGTGTCAAGGATGGGCCAATGAAGGAAGACTAGACGGGCAGGAAGGCAGCACAGCAGAGTCAAGAAACTGGAGGGAGGGCGGAAAGGAACCATGGAAAGAGCCCATCAACATAGAGCAAGTTAAACAAAGGGCCAAGCTGGGTGGTTGGGGGAGAGGAGACTGATGCCAGAAGATGCGATGGGCAGGACACACGATTGTCATAGGCAAGAAAAGGAGGACCACTGATAAATCTCCTGGCACCATCTTAGCCATGTGGAGGGAGAGAGGCTGGTGGATTGGATTTGCACCTAAAGCAAAGGGAGTATATTTCTTCCAAAGACTAGAAGGGTAGGATGTTCGGCCCAGGAAGATGGGTAAAAGGTAAACCTTTACACCTGAGCTCTCTCCAGAAAGAGCAGTGGGATGTTTGGCCATTTCCACCCCTGCTCCAGCTCGGGTATATGGTGTGGAAGTGAATCAGGGGCCCTGCTCTCAGGGGGAGCCTGGGTGTCCTCTGCATCACCTCCACACTGGAATGAAGTATCATCTGCTTCAAGCCCACAGGCTCATGCTTGCTCTGGGCTACAGTGGCCAAAGCCAAGCAACCCAGAAAAATCTGGGAGAGTGTGGGGGTGGGAGAAGAAACTGAATCAGGGATCAGCTTTGCTGACTCTGGCCTTTTTTTTTGCCTTCTCCAAGTAGTACCAGTGAAAGAAGGAAACATTCTGAGGTTAGATAATGAGATGACTGAGGTAGGATCCCAAACACTGTTTCAGAGAGAGTTAAGGAAAGGGAAGGCAAGGCACATCCCTAAGCTTTTGAAGTACCTTGAAGGGAGCCAGTCCCCCACATCACAGATTCCATGGTGGGCCATCAGCACTGGGACTGTGGAGCATGGGGATCAAGGTGGGAAACCCTCCCATTCTTTCTGTGGGGAGTGTGGCACCAAAATGGCCTTGCCAACCCGAAAATGCACTTGCCATCTCCCCAAGTAAGTGGAGATGCGAGGTGCTTTGCCTGCTGCCCGGCCAGCAGGCTCTGAGAGGGACTTCCATCTGGCGCCAGGAGAGGGATGCAGAGGCCAACTGGCACCCTGGACAGAGCCACGTGCCAGCTGGGCCCTGGGCAGAGACTCCTGCCAACTGGCACCAAGGCAAGAGCTTCTTTGGCTGGTCCAACTCTTCTGCGTGGCCTTTGTAGTTACTCTTCCACTTTCTTTCACTGGAGAAGTCCTGACACACGCACTGGCCCGTGTGCTCACAGGACATCCTACTGACAGCCTTGCTGGAAAAAGGCTGACAAAGAGCTGGCTGTGTCAGGGCTCTAGACCTGGGCTAACCTGTGCTAGATCCCATGTGACTACTGAACACTTGAAATGCAGCTATTCTAAATTCAGATGTGCTGTGAGTGTAAAACACACTGGATTTCCAAGACTTAGTGTGGAAAAAAAAAGCCATAAAATCTCTCATTAATATTGTGTATATTGGTTACATATTTAAATGATAGTATTTTTGATATATTGGATTAAATAAAATATAGTATTAGGGCTTCCCTGGTGGCGCAGTGGTTGAGAGTCCACCTGCCGATGCAGGGGACACGGGTTCGTGCCCCGGTCTGGGAAGATCCCACATGCCGCAGAGCGGCTGGGCCCGTGAGCCATGGCCGCTGAGCCTGCGCGTCTGGAGCCTGTGCTCCACAACGGGAGAGGCCACAACAGTGAGAGGCCCGCGTACCACAAAAAAAAAAAAAAAAAAAAAAAAATATATATATATATATATATATATATATATATATATATAGTATTAAAACTAATTTTGCCTCTTTCTTTCTCTTCTTCTTCTTCTTTTTTTGTAAGGTGGCTGCTGGAAAGTTGAAAGTTACATTCATGGCTTGCATTTGTGACTTGCCTCCTCTTTCTGTTGGACAGCACTGCTCTGCACTGTGGTCTCTGGCCTCATTCATCTGCGTGGGAACCCTGAAAGGTAGGCAGAGCAGGGAGCAAGAAGCCCAATCCACAAACGAGAATCTGAGCCTTATTCATTCATCCGCTGCCCTGTAAGTATTTATTGAGCCCACTGTGGGTCTGGCACTGTGACTACGGCAGAGGACAAAGCAGGCAGGATCAAGTCTCAGAAAGGAAAACTGACCTGCCTGAGAGCAGTGAGCTGGTAAGAAGTGTGAGGGCAGGGCTAGACCCCAAACGGCAGAGGCTAAATCCAGGGCCCTTCTCCCTATACTCCCATGGCAGAAGGGTGACGAATGTCAGAATCAAATCAAAAATTCAAATCCCTTCACTTTACTTTCTCTTTTCTCTGCAGAGGAAAGAGAGTGAGCTGTGAAGTCCTGCACATGCAGGGCCTACTTCTAGCTCGGCCACCTTAGAACTTCAGTTTCCTCAATTTTAAAATGGGGGTAATAGGGCTTCCCTGGTGGCGCAGTGGTTGGGAGTCCGCCTGCCGATGCAGGGGACACGGGTTCGTGCCCCGGTCTGGGAAGATCCCACATGCCGCGGAGCGGTTGGGCCCGTGAGCCATGGCCGTTGGGCCTGCGCGTCCGGAGCCTGTGCTCCGCAACGGGAGAGGCCACAACAGTGAGAGGCCCACGTACAGCAAAAAAAAAAAAAAAAAAAAAAAAAAAAAAATGGGGGTAATAATGCCAAGCAAGGGGTTGCTCTGGAGACAAAGTGAGGTAGTTGGTACAGCTTCTGGCATACTCGATAGATGTCTTTTCTTTCTCCTTTAATAGGTCCCAAAGAGGCTTCCACCAGACATGACTCCTCTTTGAAGATTCAGGGTCAAGGTCAATGCCGTATAGTTCTTTCTCTTCTAAATGTGGCTCTCTACAATCCTTCTTGACATAAAAAAGGTGTCAAGCTGGGCCTGTGCACTAAGTTAGCCTAGATGGGCTTCAATTAACACCTTTACAGGCATCTAAAAAGCTGTTTGCCAACTGACATGTCCTTGAATATCTAGGCTGGGTGCTGACCCCACCCCCATGCTGAGTGAGACCCTCCTCCGATGTCAACACTTCCCTATCACTGCCCACTGGCTCACAGGTCTCCTTTGTCACCTTGAGCTCTTAAAGACAAGGACCTTGTTCTCCTCTGTCCCACAGCCCCTGAGACACAGTTTGATGACTGCTGAATAAATGTTCAAGGTAGAAGAGGGAGAAGATGGCATTTTCTAACCACTAAAATGGAGCTAGTTATCATGGTTGCTCAGAGCAGGCCAAGGCTCTAGACTCAGTCCCTTACAAACCGGTTTAGCATCACAGAGAGAAACACCCCTCTCCACTGCACTGACTGGCATCTCCAGTAGGGTTGCCACAAAAAAAGCAGAAGGCTCCATTAAAGTTGAATTTCAGATGAACAATTAATTATTTCTTAGTACAGTATGCAATATTTGGGACGTACATATACTAAAAGATCATTCTTTATCTGAACTTTGAATTTAACTGGGCAAACGGTTTTTAAAAATGTGTTCAATCTGGAAACCCTAACCTCCAGTTTTAGCTGGTTCTCTCAAAAATTGCAATGCTGATCGTCAGCAGAGCCAGGGATGAGATGTGGGTGGGCTAGTGCCAACTGGTTACCAGTTCTCTTACTGGAAAGAAGCCCCAACACCTAATTTACAGACCTGGGGGTGGAAGTCAGGGAAGGAGAAGGACGGGAGAATTAGGATAAACAGAATTAGAATAAAACCTCACGGTTATCTGTGACGTGGTAAGTAAAATGAGGTCTCCCAAAGCCGTCCACATCATAGTCCTGGAACCTGGGAATGTTACCTTACCCTTACGTGGCAAAAAGGACTTTGCAGATGTGATTAGATGTGATTTCAGGTTCTTGAAATGGAAGATTATCCTGGATCGTCTGGGTGGGCCCACTGTTACCACAAGGGTCCTTACAACTGAAAGTGGGAGGAGGAGAGTCAGGGTCAGAAAAGGAAACGTGGTGATGGAGGCAGAGGTCTGGGATGCAGCCCGAGAAGGTCTCAGCTGCCCTTTGCTGCTTGAAGACCGAAGGGCACCACCAGCCAAGGAGTGCAGGCGCCTCCCCTACAGGCTGGAAAAGGCAAGGGATTCTGACCTCAAGAACTGTAAGATGGTAAGTTTGTGTTGTTTTACGCCACCACATTTGTGGTCCTTTGTTACAGCAGCGACAAGAAAGTGACACACGGCAACTGCAAGAAGACGATGTCACATCATTTTTTCCAGAGAGAAGAATAACCACTTCAGAGATTCCTTCCTTAGCAAAAAAATTAATGGGACTAAACATGACACCATGTGTGTTCACTTAATGCTATTTCATTGTCTCCTGACAATAACTCTGCGATAACCTGGTAGTATTGTTTCTACAGGTAGAGAGATTGGGGCTCAGAGAGGTTTTATCACTTGCTGTAGGCGACCCAACCAGCGCAGCCGCTAAGTCAGATGGGGGTCTCCCCAGGCTGAGAGACACCCAGCAGGTGCAGTCTGGGCTAGGGTGAGGCGAGGGCTGTGCACCTCTACTTCTACTAAGGCATCTCTCCTAAGGCATCTCTACTAAGGCACCTCTACTAAGGCACCTCTACTAAGGCATCTCTCCTAAGGCATCTCTCCTAAGGCATCTCTCCTAAGGCATCTCTACTAAAGCACCTCTACTAAGGCATCTCTACTAAGGCATCTCTACTAAGGCACCTCTACTAAGGCATCTCTCCTAAGGCATCTCTCCTAAGGCATCTCTCCTAAGGCACCTCTCCTAAGGCACCTCTACTAAGGCACCTCTACTAAGGCATCTCTACTAAGGCATCTCTACTAAGGCACCTCTACTAAGGCATCTCTACTAAGGCACCTATACTAAGGCACCTCTCCTAAGGCACCTCTCCTAAGGCATCTCTCCTAAGGCATCTCTCCTAAGGCATCTCTACTAAGGCACCTCTACTAAGGCACCTCTACTAAGGCACCTCTACTAAGGCATCTCTCCTAAGGCATCTCTCCTAAGGCATCTCTCCTAAGGCATCTCTACTAAGGCACCTCTACTAAGGCATCTCTACTAAGGCACCTCTACTAAGGCATCTCTACTAAGGCATCTCTACTAAGGCACCTCTACTAAGGCACCTCTACTAAGGCATCTCTCCTAAGGCATCTCTCCTAAGGCATCTCTACTAAGGCACCTCTACTAAGGCATCTCTACTAAGGCATCTCTACTAAGGCACCTCTACTAAGGCACCTCTCCTAAGGCATCTCTCCTAAGGCATCTCTCCTAAGGCATCTCTACTAAGGCACCTCTACTAAGGCATCTCTACTAAGGCACCTCTACTAAGGCATCTCTACTAAGGCATCTCTACAAAGGCACCTCTACTAAGGCACCTCTACTAAGGCATCTCTACTAAGGCATCTCTACTAAGGCATCTCTACTAAGGCACCTCTACTAAGGCATCTCTACTAAGGCACCTCTACTAAGGCATCTCTCCTAAGGCATCTCTACTAAGGCACCTCTACTAAGGCATCTCTACTAAGGCACCTCTACTAAGGCACCTCTACTAAGGCACCTCTACTAAGGCATCTCTCCTAAGGCATCTCTCCTAAGGCATCTCTCCTAAGGCATCTCTACTAAGGCACCTCTACTAAGGCATCTCTACTAAGGCATCTCTACTAAGGCACCTCTACTAAGGCATCTCTACTAAGGCATCTCTACTAAGGCACCTCTCCTAAGGCATCTCTCCTAAGGCATCTCTCCTAAGGCATCTCTCCTAAGGCATCTCTACTAAGGCACCTCTACTAAGCATCTCTACTAAGGCACCTCTACTAAGGCATCTCTACTAAGGCACCTCTACTAAGGCATCTCTCCTAAGGCATCTCTCCTAAGGCATCTCTCCTAAGGCATCTCTACTAAGGCACCTCTACTAAGGCATCTCTCCTAAGGCATCTCTCCTAAGGCATCTCTCCTAAGGCATCTCTCCTAAGGCATCTCTACTAAGGCACCTCTACTAAGGCACCTCTACTAAGGCACCTCTACTAAGGCATCTCTACTAAGGCACCTCTACTAAGGCATCTCTCCTAAGGCATCTCTCCTAAGGCATCTCTCCTAAGGCACCTCTACTAAGGCATCTCTACTAAGGCACCTCTACTAAGGCACCACTACTAAGGCACCTCTACTAAGATTCCCATGTCCTTCTTCCCACCACAACCACTAGGCGAACTGCATTTGAAATACACTTGATGTGGCTTGGTTTTTTGGGGGTTTTTTTGTTTTTGCTTGGGAAAGAATTAAACTTTGTCTCCAATTACTCAGAGCATTAGGATTCTGCTCTGTTTCTGTTTGGGTTTGCTGTCCCCAGATGGCTCAAAGCAGAAAAAAAAAAAAATCCCACACACTTGTGTGGTACTTTTCAGCTTATGAAGTGTCTCCACAGCCATCATTTCATTGGGGCTTCACAGCTGGCTGGGTAAAATGGGCAGATTTCCTTCTCCCTGTTTTACAGAGAGGAAAACAGGGGCTTCAGTAAGGACAAAGGGATGCTTGCTCAGGGTCACACAGCTTGAAGTGGGTTCTTCTGACACCATCTGCTCACCTAAAACCTGGGAGAAGGGGATAAAGAGGGGGCAGATGGGGAGACAGAGTAAGGAAGGAACCAGGAATTCTGGGTTAGCACAGCCGGGAGCCCTGGGAGAGGAGGGAGGAAGGGGCCACTGATTGGGGACCACCAGTTGCAGACTGGAGATCTCCATTCAGTGGCTGCTGGTGTGCTGGTGGGCGCCCAGTCACAATGCATTGGGGAATAGCCAATATTTCGTCTTAGCATGTGGTCTGAGGAATTCCAGGGCTCTGAGAGCAGAGAAGGAAAACCTATCTATTCAAAAGAGTCTAAGGATGGACCTAGAGTCTGTCATACAGAGTGAAGTAAGTCAGAAAGAGAAAAACAAATACCGTATGCTAACACATACATATGGAATCTAAGGGAAAAAAAAAAAAAAGGTCACGAAGAACCTAGGGGTAAGACAGGAATAAAGACACAGACCTACTAGAGAATGGACTTGAGGATATGGGGAGGGGGAAGGGTAAGCTGTGACAGTGAGAGAGTGGCATGGACATATATACACTACCAAACATAAAATAGATAGCTAGTGGGAAGCAGCCATATATAGCACGGGGAGATCAGCTTGGTGCTTTGTGACCACCTAGAGGGGTGGGATAGGGAGGGTGGGAGGGAGGGAGACGCAAGAGGGAAGAGATATGGGAACATATGTATATGTATAACTGATTCACTTTGTTATAAAGCAGAAACTAACACACCACTGTAAAGCAATTATACTCCAATAAACATGTTAAAAAAAAAAAAAAGAGTCTTAGGAAGCTCGCTCTGCTGGGGCCAGGAATGCTGGTCTTCCCATGCCATTCTGCGTCTGATTTTATCAAGATCTTACAGAGCAGTCAGTCCCTAAGGCGGCACCGAGGTTGGTTTCCTGTGTGTGCCACACCTTCTCAGTCTCCCCCAGCCCCCTGCCCAGCTCTGCCCACTTGAGGGTAGGCTTGTAGACTGGGAGCTGATGCTTCAGGAGCTGAAGACCTGGGTTGCCTCTCTGGCCCACATCAGGGCATGCAAGGCAATGTTCTAGAAAGAGTTTGAGTTTAGGAGTCAGACTGTGTTTAGATTCTTGATCTGCCACTTAACTTGAGTGACCCTGAGCAGCCCTTCTCAACCCTGATCAAGCATGATCTAAACCCAACTCGAGGTTTATTTTGGGAATTAAATGACATAGTGTAAGTCAAGTACCTTGCACCGTTCCTGGCACACAGTAGGTGCTCAATTAATGATAGTGACTACACAAATATGTATTGTTATCAATGCTCAGTTTCACTAAGGTTCATGAAGTTGACCTTGGAAACTTATAAACCTAATTTCCAAGTGCGGCAGCACAACGTTCTCCCACAAAGAAAGAAGCCAAGGCTGAGCCTGTTCCCGAGTCACTCGTGAACCCCGCTGGGGAATCTACGCACAGCTCTGAAACGGCTTGCTGCCTCCTCACTGCAGGAAGCCTTGTTTGGTGCTAAGGTTCCCTATGGGTTTTGTGACTCTTAGGCCAGGGGGGCAATACTTCAACCTGTGACTAAAATGGAAACAACTGCGAATTCATACCCTTGAAAAAATTGGCTGCAAAGCCTGCTTTATTGATAGAGCCATCAGACACAAACTTCATCCACATTCTGTTGGAGCTGGACTTTACATCCTCTGGCTTCTCATAGCCACAAAAGTGGCCAATCAGGGCGCTCTCTTCCGCAGGACCGTCGCGGATTTCCAGGTAGTCGTATGCACAACTGTCGTGTCTTTCGATCTAAACGGAGAAACGGAGACAACGTGAAAGACAGCAGCTTGGCCTTAAGGTTTTCAATTTAAGAAAGGAACCTAAATATCACTCTTGAAAATCTAACTAAGAGACAAAAGGACCCAAACGTGTCCTGGGCTTTTCCAAGCTGTCTCCTACTTGCGCAAGTCAAGGATGAATCAAGCTGCAAAGAGATTAAGTCATGATAAACAGGGAAGAAAGATTCAACAAAACGCCCTGGGATCCCATTCTAGGCTTCTGCTTCAATTATTCCCCCACCCTCTCCAGCAGCCTTCAGCAAGGAGGCAGATGTGATTTCAAAGCCTGCAGAGGCTCTGATACCAGATGTCCTGGCAAAATGCATCATGGACTTGAAATGGCCTCTTAGGTTCCTGTTTTCAACCAAAAAATGGAAACGTATCTTTATAGAGCACAGTGTCTAAGATCAGCGTACTCACCTCAAAAGCTTGGAAGGTAAGCCCCACGTGAAATCCCTCGGAAACCGTAATCCTCCAAACACATTCCTTGGAAGGTCTGTAGTCATCCGGGTAGTTTGGAGATTGAATCTGACCGGCATCTTTGTTAAGGTCTCCCCCACAGGTAGCTTTAGAAAAAGAGCCAGGAGGAAAGGCGGTGGGGGGGGTCCCTGGTCAGAGCTTACTAAGGAAGTACACCACTAGGTGGCTCCACTTGCCAACATTTTCATTTCCATTCAACCGAGACTGTGCCTCCAGAAAGGCATAATCTCATGTGTTTGCAACTCTGAATTTTTCTCATATAAAGAAAATAACCATGTAGAGCAGTGGTTCTCTAACTTTGCTGTGCATCAAAATCACCTGGGAGATTTTTCAAACTATGGGAGCCAGGGCCACATCCCAAGAATTCCTGATCAAGTGTGTCTGGGCGATCACCAGGGGTTTGAGATCCCCCAGTGATTCTGATGCAGAGGGTGGAGGCCTCTGGTACAGAGTGATGTGTACACACGCACACGCACGCTATTTCCTTTATAAAAACAAAGCTTTGGTCTCTCCAAAATTACAATTTAAGTCCCTAAGGGGCCTTAATAACTATTTAGTGTTTTCCTTTGGGTGGAGGGCGGGCACAGGGCTAACTAGCCAGAGAAACCCAATATGTGGAACAAACAGAAGCAGAATTGCCCTGGTGGCAGCTGCCTAGAGCCCAGACCTACTGGTTCCCTCAACTCAACCACCATAGTGGCTTCAGAGGCCCTTCCAAGAAATGTAGCTGGAAATTCCTTGACCTCGTCCAAAGTCCTCTTTTCACAAATGAAACTCAGAGAGGTTTGGATTCTTTGCTCAGGCTCACACAGTTATTCAGAGCCTGCTTTCATTTCCACAGTGTTCTATAACCCCCAACACCATCCCCGCTGGACTGGATAAGGGTTCAGCAGGGTGGTGACAGGTAGATGGCGCCTGTCCCGAAGGGAGCCCAGCTAGCCTCTCAGCTTCCATACGGTGGGAGAAGGGGACGGTGCTGCCCCACCCTCAGGGCTTGGGCAGCTGCCACACGTGCAAGGGTGGGAAGGGACACCAGCTGCACGTGAAGGACTGAGGCACATCAGGAGCCACGCCAGCGGCTTCCCTCGTCATGAACAAACCTTCATACACCGCGAAGAAGCCCTTGCCCAGGATGTTGCTGCTGCTTCGGAATTCCACCCAGAGCCGGCTGTCTGTGGATATGAGCTGCTCCGGGACTTGGTCGCCACAAAACCTACCTGGGAAGCGGAAAAGAACGGTCAGGCTGCTGGCGGACGGCACGGAGGGACTCAGTGCAGGCAGAGAGAGAGCAGTGCTGCTTCAAATGCGGTTCAAGGTGAGCAGTCCTCGCTAGGCAACTCATCCTGTAGCACATACAGGATTAAAAGCTGGGATGGAAACAGTCACACGCCTGTATGCCTCCTTCAGGAGAGTCTCAGACTCCAATCAATCAAATACCCTGAGTGTGGCCCAGGCACCCCCTCCCCTACCAGTGGGTCTTGTTGAGGTGCTCAGCGGGGTGAGGACGTCCCAGCAAGGCCAGTGGTGGGATGGTGGTCTGAGAAAGTGATGAGTGTCCCCCCTGGTATTTCTATTACATATACACCCTTCTATTTGGGGGGCATGCCTTATGCCTTCCTTGTCTCGGGGAAGGGTTGCCAGAAGACACATGATGACAAAATCAGTTCTTGGCTTTTGGATTCCACAAGTCTAGCCACAATACCAAAGATTTGGGAAAATACACAGTGAATAAGAGCACATTTCCCCTGCCTTGTAGTCTTAGAAAGATTCCTAGGATGGTGGAGCAATCCTCTCCTAGAGGGAGAGAGAGGATTGGAGAGGGCACCATAGAACCTCTGAAAGGACCCTGTGCCCTGGGTGGAGAAGGTTGATAGAGACCCCGAGGAAGTTTAAGGAGCTGGGAGAAGCAGAGAGCTGTGCCCCCAGGGCAGTCCTTGGCACAGCCTGGAGGGGCAACAAGACCCTGGATTCCCCATGTCCGACCTGGGGTCAGAACAGGAGTGTCTGTATGTTTTCTTAAGACATTAGGCCAGGAGACAGGCATGCAGAGTTCTTCAGGGAAAGCAGGACACGATGGCAGCAACAGGACTCCTGGGAGGGCATGGAAGCGACTTTCCCATAGCCCCGAGGGCCTGGGGAGCCATACATAGCACGTCTCCCATAGAATGTCTTCTAGGGAGATGTGGACTTGGCACCAATCTGAACTGGCCTAGGGCTGAGACAAGGAGGAGGCACCGCAGCCACTTAGGTGGACAGAGGACTGGAGACAAGAGGGGGATGAAGACATCCCAGCAATGCCAGTTGGGATGGAAATGTGCCAGACACCATGCCCTGGCACAAAGTGTGCCCCCCACTGGTACCCTGCGGGAAAAACCACAAATTGACTGTAATTAAGTTCCCACTACCTGATGGAAAGGGGCTCATAATTGCTACTGAACTTGTGGTATTGAACATACAAATAAATGTGTATTTCTTAGACACATGGGTACATTGTGTGAAATTTGGACCCTTTACGGAGGAAAAGGGGGAAGGCCAGGCCTTCCCAGGGCATGGTCATCCTTGGCCATATAATTTCCAATGCCACAGAAGGATGGCAGCCAGGGCAAGAACAGGGGTGGGGTGGGAGATGGACTGAGTCATACTCATCATCAGCTCACAACACAGACCAGCCAAGGTCTCTCGGAATGGAAAGCGTCCGTGGCTCCACCAAACGCTGACTGTGTGAGTCATTCAAGAATCCATTTAACGTGGGGGGAGGGGGAATGACGGTTAATGGGTATGGGCTTTCTCTGGGGGATGATGAAGATGCTCTCAGCCTGTGGTGGCTGTACAACTCTGTGAGCACACTGAAACCACTGACTTACATGCGCTAATGATGAGATGTATTATGGTGCATGAATTTTATCTCCAAAAAATGTTTTAAAGTCCATCTGACAGATGTTTACTGGGTATCCTCTTATGGCCAGCACTGTGTTAGCCACTGGATCAACCCCTTGAAGCTGTAACGCTGCTCTGCCCTTCTGAGAAATGGGGCGAGGGAATGAGACTGGGGGAGTAATAAATGCCACTACAGACATTTCCTAGTGGCCAATTGTGGTCGACATTCTTTGGGGAGACACAGGGGTAGAGGTTGCTAATGTCCTTCCATTTCCTTCTGATTCTGGCTGCCTGTAGCCTTTTGGATTTGGGGAGCTTAAAATTAAGGGAGATGAGCTCAAACTGCTGTTGAGAATTGGGTAAGGAAAAATCCATCAGCAGTCTATACACTTCCAATAATGGTTCCTCGGGCATGGCCAATTAGTACCAATTAGTTCTTGGAAAACTGCATGTAAGCCTGGGGAAGTATTGCTCACGAGTGAGAAGACAGAGCCACTGAACAGCAGTGAAGCAATGCCGGTTCACAAAAGGAACTCTTTCTTAGCCAAACTGAGTTTCAAGTCCAAATTTCTCCTTTTAAAACCCCAGCTGTTGGGCTTCCCTGGTGGCGCAGTGGTTGAGAGTCCGCCTGCCGATACAGGGGACGGGGGTTCGTGTCCCGGTCTGGGAAGATCCCACATGCTGCGGAGCGGCTGGGCCCGTGAGCCATGGCCGCTGAGCCTGCGCGTCCGGAGCCTGTGCTCCACAAGGGGAGAGGCCACAACAGTGAGAGGCCCGCGTGCCGCAAAAAAAAAACAAAAAAAAACAGCTATCACAGCCGCTGGGGAAGTTTTCAAAAGAGAGAGGGACTTCCACCACCTTGCTGCCTAAGAAACCAGTGCCACAGGACCAGCCACCTCTGCTCTGTACCCCAGAAGAGACAGGAAATACCGGCTCAGGTGTGTTTTACTGCCTTGGCAGAGCTAGACTTGGTAGAATAAATTACAAATTATGTCTAAGCAATGTCTCCCCAGATCACCTTGTAATTCTTAACTAGAACCCTCTACATTGTCCCTGGACTGATGTCTCCAGACTCTCACCTTCACTGTAATGGTTCTGATAAAAGCTCCCTTTTGAATTGAACCAGACTATGCCAGACACTGTCCTACACACTTTCCATGGATTTTCTATTTGCCTCCCTACTACCTTCTGAAATAGGTGCTATTATTAATCTCATTTCTGAAAAAACTGAGCTTTGGAGAATTTGAGCTGAGCTACACTCAGTGTGAGTTACACTCAGGATTGTAAGTGGCAGCAGGATTTGAATCCTGGCAGCCTGAGATCTTGACCTTCATCATCAGTCTCATGCTCTTCATCATCATCACCATCACCGCCACCACCATCCAAAGGAACTCCTCTGTTTGAGGTGCAGTTCTGAACACTGCACCTTTTTTGGATCAGTAGACATCAAATCTGCTGTCTGGAATATAATCACTATTCCCATTTCCCAATTTGGAAACAGACACATAGGAATGAAGATCAAAGACTCAAACCATAAAGCAAACTTGTGGCAATACCAGGCTGGCCAGTTTGATTCATGCCATTGGTTCTGCTCATTTGGGGGGCCTCCCCTGCCCAGAGAGCCCTTAGTAGTGGAGCCACGCGACACTGATTGGCCAGCCTGGCCTTTCTGAACTTCCCTCCCCACTTCAGGGAAGGCGGAAGAAAAGCTTTTGTGTGCGTTGCGGCGGGACAGAATGCCCGAGGACCGTTCTGCCTACAAAAGTGCGTTGTTAGGGTAATTCCTCTAGCAGAAATAAGGGAGGGGAATCCAATTAACAGGCCAGTGTTTCAGATTACTGGATGAGTTCTGTATGCAGCCACCTTCCTCCCCTCTTTAGGTGCAATCTCCTCAGTGACCCCCGAAACTGAAAAAAACAATCTGCTATCTTTAAGCAGCCGTGAAATGTTCTCAATCTACTTACATTTCCCTTTAATCACTATGTGAAAAGCTGGGCCCCAAACAGCCTTCTCCCAAGGAGACTAGCAGGCTGGAGAGAAAATGGACTAGAGAAAAGGTGTCAGATTCCTAAACTGAAATCTGGTTCCTGCCTTTGGAGGAGGAGTTTAATAAGGATATCAAGAAGAGGAAATGCAGATGAGGACACTACAAGTGGACTCCACGGGGAGTCATAAAGGGTTCATTCATAAAAAGTTATGCATCCATTATGCCTGGATTTTCACACACTGCCCTGGGAAAATATGCGATGCACAGTTTTTCAGAGCAAGATGCATACTTTCACAATCCGCCCTAATCCGCTCTCTCTCCTGCCAAAGGGGCATTGACCTGCCTCCTCCCGGCAGATTTCATGGCACTGACCCCTCCCAGGGACCAGCTCGGCCCACACAATGCACTTGTTCCAAACACAAAAGTTCACTAACAACTGCATTTGGAAACATCAGAGCAGGCCAAATAGTTGGCAAAGGAGAACTCCTGCAAATGAAGAATGACGGTTACAGGCGCGGAGCCATGCCTTGGCTACAGCACACTCGGCGCGCGCGTGCGCACACAGACACTCTCTTTTTCTCTCTCTCTCTCACATCCACACACTCTCACACACACATACACACACTCACTGCAAAAGTGTGTAAAATATAAGCAAAACAAAGAAAACCCAAACAAAAAACCATCATTGATAATGACGAACAGCAAAAGCTCCATCTAATCAATGAACGTGGAATCAGAGTTCCCAGGATCTGTAGTGAGAAAATTCTTGTTTCAAGCTCAAGGAACAGCTGGAAATCCCTCTGCCTGTGCCCATTTTCAGGAGCGTGCCTTGGCCCTCTCCATGGAACTTTAGGAACAGAGAGCTTCCCCCTCCTGAGCTTTTTAAGTCTATCACATTCCCTGGGGGGTATAGGGTTGCCAGATTTAGCAAACAAAAATACAGGAAGCCCAGTTAAATTTGAATTTCAGATAAACAACGAATCACGGCAGTCCTATGGGGAGCCCCTTCTAGATTCAGCAGTCCCCTTGCCCCATCAGCTGGACATCTAAGTTCTGACCTGATCTCAGCCACCAGCAGGCTGTGTGGCCTTAGCGAGTCGGTTTGCACTTGGGGAGTGTGGTTTTCTCATGAAGGTGTGTGATTAAGTGACTCTAAGGTCCCCGAGATTCCATGTTATCATGAAACTCCTCCCAAACAGTTTCTTTTATTAATTATAAAATAATATCTGAATGCATTCTTGTAAAAGAGCCAAATAATCCAGAAGTATACAAACCAAACCATGAGGTTGCCCCCCACCCCGTGCTTCCTTTCTCGGAGTGCAAGGGCGCTCATCAAAACTTCTTTACAAATTCCTATCTATTTGTACCTTTAGGAATTTAAACTCATGGCCCTCTGAACTGAGTGGGCTTGTGTGCCTTTCCCAGTGGTAGCTGATCTGGCTGAGACCCTTTGGCCATACAGAAGCTTAGTATCTGCCAGGCTCCCCTGGGTCCAGCCAGACCCTCTGTCCCTGTGTCTTCTGATCTACCCCAGAATCTGAAACGAAGTTGGGCTCAGTCTGGCAGTGAACTACCCGCCCCCCCCTTAGCTCTCTCCCTTCTTTCCGGCCTCCATCTTTGGTCAGTTGTCCTAATAGCAGCTCACACTCAGGCCAGTCATTCGAAGCATAACAAGTATGGCTTTTCTGCCTACGTGAAGACATGCCAGGGACAAAGCCTGCACTGCGAACTTATGCTGGTCCAACTCAGAAGCCCACCCTGAATAGCATTCTAAAAATGAGGACAACCCACTCTCAGCAGACACCCTCCCAGCTGGCCCCTTATGACTCTGCTTCTCATTCTGGCTCCACCATGGTGGACATTTCTTGGCCAAACGAGTCCCCATGTCCATTGTCCTAACACTGATGCCATTGGTCCTCTATATGATGTTAATCTTCCCTGGTCACCCTGAGAGATCTGCCTCTGGTGACCAATCCTGAGTGAACTGACTTTTCTCTTTATGCCACCTGCCTACCTTCTCTCACTCAAAGGTCCACCTGCCTTTTCATAGATGAGTTCAAGCACTGTTCATCTCCCCAAATAAATACATGCTCATCATAGAGAAATTAGAAAATATAGCTAAACCAAGAACAACAAACACAGAATAAATTTTAAAAAATACTCCATCATCCTGAAATAACCACTGTGTGTTATTTATTTATATTTCTTGTTTTACTTAATATTTATATTGTAGATCACAAAATGGTTTCTTCCAGTCAAATCCAGGCTGCACAATGTTTTCAGTAATTTTGTTTTGGGTAAGTTGAGTCAGGATATTTACTGTTCAGTTTGCCACACTCCCTGCCACTTCTTACTTTATTACACCAGCCCCATCTCACTCATTTACACCTTATACCCGAAGGCATCTGGTTTTGCAATGCCTGCATCGATATACAAGTGTATTTTTGTTAAAATGGAATCCTACATGTTGCATATCCTATTTTGCAAAACCTTTTGTGTAGCAATGTACAATGAACATCTTTCTGTATCAATAAATAGCCCCCTCCAACTTTATTTTTAATGGCTGGATAGTTTTCCATTGAAAAGATGTATTATAATTTATTCATCTAACCCCTACTGTTGAATATTTAAATTGTTTTCAATGTTTCCTGCTTCACTGAACATCCCTGTAGCGAGAGCTTTGCACACTTCCTTAATTAGTTCCCTAGGATAAATTCTAAGAAGTGGAACGGCTGGGTCAAAGAGTATTCGCAGTTTTAAAAGCTTTTAACATGTGCGGCCAAATGGAGTGTTCAGAGTTTTACAATGACACCGACCCGTGAGAGCTTCCTGTGACTGGCGGGATGGACCCTTCCAAATATTAACAGCATCGCAGACAGCATCTGAGCACTCCTCTCTTAAGGCTTTCTGAAGTCAACTCACCCAACAGGGGGGCTTTTCTCCAATAACCATCCCGGACCTCCACGTAGTCGTACCAGCACAGGCGGCTTTTAAACAAATCCATGGATGTGAAGTTTAAGACGATCTGCAAAGAGTTACCGTAAAGTGAGTTTTGGCAGCCAAGCCTGAGGAGTTTTGAAGATACGTCTGGCATAGCGGTGTTCTCACGTTACCCTTTAGCATACAGAGCTCTCAGACCACAGTAGGAGTGTCCTCTCAAAAGCACATTCACAGGAAACCTCATGACATTCAATAATAAACCTTAAACAGGATGGGGAATAAACAGAGGAGATGGGTTCTTTGGTTCTGTCTGGGGAATAACTTGGGCTTTTGAAGTCACTTGGTGGTTTATAGAAAGCAAGATGCATTAAAAAGACTGGTCGGGATGCGCTGAGACTGGGGATTTGGAAGGAGGTAAGAGGTCAATGGAGTTTAGAGATACGGAAAGATCTTAAAACATCATCAATCATTCCAAAGGGTTTGGGGTGAACCCGAGTGCATCCGAGCACCTCTGTGATAGATGTTCCCCTGGCCATGACCTCACTCTTCTGAGGTGTGGTGTGTCTAATAGCCTTCCTACAGTTAGTCCGTTCATTCATTTATTCATTCATTCCACCATTGTTAGTTGACCACCTACTGTGTGCCAGTCTGTGTTGGCCAATCAAGATAGAAAGATCAGTAAGACAGAGTACTTGCCTTTAAGGAGCTCAGAAAATGAGGGAAGGGCAGATGTGCCAAGCCAATTGGAACATTATGGAATAAATGCTGAGAAGAAAGGGATGGACAGAAAGGCATTCTGGAACCCCAAGGAAGGAGAACTAGATTCTGCCCGGGAGGATCTGGAGAAGGCTTCTCGGAGGAGGTGGCATTTAACCTAAGGAGAATAGAGGTTCAGGGGCCAGAGAAGGAGGGCCAGACAGAATTTTGATGCAAGGGACTGACACAAGCAGAGCAAGATGTCTGGGGAGCCGCACTGTGCATCCAGCAGGGTCATTGTGCATGTGTCTGGAATGAGGGGGCAGAAGAGGTGAGGAGGAGTGAAGGCTGGGGAGGTGGGTGCCGAGGGACTGGGAAGGAAGGTTTCCAGTCCCTCTGGACACACTTGAGGCCATTCAGTGGTGCCCCGGCCCACAAGCAGTGGAGCGGGAGGGGGGGCCCTACAGACTTGGCACACAGGTGCTGCACCCCTTCCAACTCAGACGGCCCAGACCGAGGTCAGGTTTGCCCTCTCCCTTCACCCCCCTTCAAGCCCCGCCATGCAACGTGCCCGGGATTGTCTGGCTACAGCTCCCAAGCGGGCTCCCTGCCCATCCTCGGCGTGTACCTTGCCCGCCGCCTCTCAGCTCTTTCTCTCTCCAGAGTCCCCTGAAGCGCCCTGCCCCAGCTCCTGCACCTCTGACCCTATCTATGGCTTTTCCCACTCAGGGGGACCTTGCTATCGAGCAGTTCATTTTTTTCTAGCGTCTTCACTCTCCTCCCTCCACTGGCCACTTTCTTTTCTATTCTTACAGCCCTGGGTCCCACTGTCTCTAAGTAAACCCCTTAGGCTGGAGGGCTGTGGGTCAAAGTTTGCAGTGCCCTCCCGGCCACATCGAGAGGACTTAGTTCTTCGTCCTTGTTCTCTGGCCCCTCTGCTTTGAACCTCTCCTCTCTGGTTTCCACCACACTCTGTCCACTGTTCTCTCTCCTCGGCTGGCGCCCGTCCTCCCCGCTCCCTATTAACTCTAAGGGCACCTCAAAAGAAAGCATTGTCCTCCCAGCTTCCCTGTCTGTAGGTGACACCCTCGCCCCGATCACTGAGGTGCTGTACCTTGGGGTTAGCTCTCCTTGGCCTCTCTTGTTTATCCCAGTGCTGACGGACTTTCTTCCTTTGAGATGTCTGAGTTCCCGCTCCAGGTCAGTCTCGCTGCCCCTTCAACAGCCCTGCCTGCATTGTTCCTGCTGAGATGATTCCGGAACCCCTCCCTGCCGTGCCCCCGTCCATTCTGCACACTAGGTCTTCTGGATCGATCTTGCACTTACAGCTCATGTTTACCAGATCCCTCCTGTGCTCAGAAGACTTCAGCAGCTCCCTATGCCCCTGTCTCATAAATTAAATTCTGATTACTTTCCAGAGCCTCCAGCACCCATCCTATGTGACCTTATTTCCAGGTGCACCCTGATATATCCATGCTAATGAGACCCTCCCATGCCTGGATAGGGGGCCCCTCCCTCTCCCTTGAGTCCTTCCCTGATTTCCCAGATGGACATGATCTTTCCCTCTTTGGAACTCCTCCCTCCCTATCTTAGAGTGATTCTAGAGCAGGCATTTTAGAGGCAGGCAGATCTGGGTTTCCTCCCAGCTCTATCCTTCCTGGCTCTAGAATCTTGGGAATTGTCCTCTTGGGCCTTTAGCTTCCTCATCTGTAAAGAAACATGCACAGGGCTTCCCTGGTGGCGCAGTGGTTGAGAATCTGCCTGCCAATGCAGGGGACACGGGTTCGAGCCCTGGTCTGGGAAGATCCCACATGCCACGGAGCAGCTGGGCCCGTGAGCCACAACTACTGAGCCTGTGCGTCTGGAGCCTGTGCTCCGCAACAAGAGAGGCCGCGATAGTGAGAGGCCCGCGCACCACGATGAGGAGTGGCCCCCACTTGCCGCAACTAGGGAAAGCCCTCGCACAGAAACGAAGACCCAGCACAGCCATAAATAAATAAATAAAATTAAAAAAAAAAAAAAAAGAAACATGCACACCATTGGGTTGTTGAGGGGACTGCACGAGAAACTGTATATGGCGTGTGTAGTGCTATGCCTGACACATATTAGACACTTGATGAATGGCGATTTAAAAAATCAAGCCACACTGAATGTACACTTAATGCACCATGAACCGGACACATGAAGTGATCTTCACACAGGCTGCCCATCTTGAGTGTGTCCACCAGCTCCCTTGTTCAGGTCTCAGGACAAGGAGCACTGTCTTCCACAAAGCCCTGTGATCTCCTAGGAAATGAAGTCAGTACCAGAAAATAACTGGCCAGCTTACCTCCTGTGTTGTAGTGTGTGTGTGTGTGTGTGTGTGTGTGATGTCACTTTTCTTTCAACCTGCTTGTGGATTAGAATCATCTCAGAAGTTAAAAAGATATCAGTGCCAAGCAAATGCCCCTCCTTCAATTAAATGAGACTCCTTAGGGGTGAAGGGAGGACCCCAACTAAACTCTAAGTCTCTTGAAGACAGAGGTTGTACTTAGATTTCTTTCTCTCCCACCATGCTAGGTGGAAGGGCTCAGTAATCCTTGCTAACTGGTTGCAATATAATTCTTTAGCCTTTGCTTTTTAAAATTTCAGAAAGGAAATGTTATTACAACTTCCTTGGTTACATGTTCATGGTCTGAATGAACGGATAAGTATTCAGGCTAATTATTTAAGTATGTTAGTGAACCATAAAGACCATAGGGGAAGAGGTGATGAACAAGAGGTGAAACTCGGGCTTCCCTGGTGGTGCAGTGGTTGAGAATCTGCCTGGTAATGCAGGCGACACGGGTTCAAGCCCTGGTCTGGGAAGATCCCACATGCCGCGGAGCAACTAGGCCCGTGAGCCACAACTACTGAGCCTGCGCGTCTGGACCCTGTGCTCCGCAACAAGAGAGGCCGTGATAGTGAGAGGCCTGCACACCGCGATGAAGAGTGGCCCCCGCTCGCCGCAACTAGAGAAAGCCCTCGCACAGAAACGAAGACCCAACGCAGCCCAAAATAAATAAATAAATAAATAAATAAATTTTTTTAAAAAAAAGAGGTGAAACTCAAATCAATCAAGTTTGCTGATGACCAGCAGCTCTGGGGAAGGCTGGGTGGGTGAAGCAGAAGTTGAAATAATTGGTGCTGGAATTTCAATGATATATTCTCCCTGCACCCAGTCAGCAATAATAATTAAGGCTTGGTGAATCTCATGCAGTTCAAACATATCACAGAGCCTCTGCTATTCAGGGCAATTCAACCATTTAGGGATTGCCAGATCCCTTCCTCCCCCTCCTCCTTCCCTCCCATGGATGCCTCCTGCAGGCACAAGGACCTCATCTGCCCAAGGCAGACAGGTCTGAAGTTTCTCAGGCTCATGATGACAACCACATGGTCATAAATGCTTAGAGTCAGAGGAAGGATGTGTGCGTGTGGCTGTTGTGTGTGTGTGTGTGTGTGTGTGTATGTGTGCATGTGAGTCTGTGTGTATGAATGCATGTTCAAATGTCTATCAGCCTGTCCCCTTTGTGGAATAATTTAGGATGATAGTTAAGCATTCAGGCTCTCAGAGTCCAATTGCCTGGGGTCAAATCCCAATACAACAAACTGAGTAGCCTTAGGCGAGTCCATTTCCTTAACTGCAAAGTGATGTGGTAATAGCGCCAATCACATGAAGCTGTTGTGAGGATTAAAGGAGAGACTCCACACGATATGCTGAGAATAGCGCCCAGCCTGTATAAAATGCTCACAATGGTCTAAGCCATTGCTTCTCTCTAGTTATCACAGTATATTTAACTCAACATTTAAGTGGACATTTTTCTTATAGTGATGAATTAGGAATATCTGAAGATTGGCTACAGGCACCTGAAAATCCAACACCTCCCACTGCACGCCCACCTGTAAGTTTTCCATTCAGCCGCTCATCCATCTACACATCCATTCAATAAATAATACTTATTGTATGACTCTGTGCCATGGGCTGTGTTGGGTGCTGAGGTGAACCATGTCTGTACTCAGTGAGCTTAGGGTCTAGAAAGGGGACGGCCAAATAGCCAGCAGTCATGATACTGTGAGACAAGCCATGATAGGTATAACTGCAGGGAGACAGACCCAAGGGGCAGAGATGCAAAAGTAGCTGCCTCTAGGTTGAGACAACATGAAGAACCCTTGGGCTTGTAGTGAAGTGTAGGGGAAAATACAAGCTTCGAGGTGCAGAAGCCCCAGTTCCCAGTTCTATATCTTCCTCTGAATGTGGGCAATTTTTTAAATGTCTGGGCCTTGGATTCCTTGTTCAAATAATGGATATAAGGAGATGAACCCTGCAGAAGGATTAAGAATATACCACCCTTGGACCAGGGCAAAAGAGGCCCCTGAGCTGGGCTCAAGTTTAGAGGGTCATGGAATCTTCAGAACCAAAGGAATGTGCCTATACAGAGTTTTCCCAGCTCCTAGACTGCACCTCAGGACCCCAGGGCCTTGGAATTCCCTGCCCAAACAGCCCTGAGGCCACTTCCAGGTGTACAAGGACCTCTGCCCTGGATCCATCCTCCAGAGGGTGGACAGCACACCTGGCCGGTCCACCTCCACTGGAGAGGGAGCCAAGGAACAGCTGTTTGCAAGGTAGGAGTGGGGGGTGCTTGGGATTGCGGGCTGGGGGTTGCCCTGGGTGCTACTAGATGGAGCTGGGGCTGGGAAGAGGAAGAGGGGCCAGCCGTGGTTGGGGGCCAGCTCTCCCTGGAGTGCCACCTTCCAGAACAGCACTCCAAGGTGTCAAGAAATTCTAAATTGGATCCTCGCCTTCCAGGGCATCCTGATGGTGTATTTATCAAGGTAGGAGGGTGGCACCTACTTTGTTTTACATACTGTGAGCTTGATTTATAACTCCTGTAGACATTTAGTCCATAGGCCTCCATTTGTATGGGGGAGGCTGGTGGGAAAGTCCAGAAATCATGAACGTTAGGCAAGCTTGCCCAGTGACTGGCACATAGTAGGTGCTCATAACATAACAGCTATTATTATTACTATTAATAATAATACTAGTTCCTCATGCCTCACCCAACTCAAAGAATGCGCTGTAATTTCCTGAGGTGGTTTCATACCTACCTTTTCCCCTGGAGTGACCGATATCCTCCAGACACAGTGGGAATAAGAAGGGTAGCCATTCGGGAAACCGGGTGCGGAAAAGTTTCCCGTCGTGTCCTGCAGGGTCTCCCCACATGCTGCACAAGCAAAACAACACGTGTGATCCAGGCATGTGCACACACTCCCCGCCCATGCAGCCCCCTGGACAGGGCTGCTAAGCAAATTCACCCCTTTACCAGCCAAAGCTCTCAGAACACCTTGGCAAAAAGCATGTCAGGCAGATTGACATTTTTCTGGCAAAATGTCAATAAAATAAAAGCAAATAAATGTCAATAAAAGCAAAAATCGGGCTTGGGGGCCAAAAAGTAACACCCCAGGGGTTTCTTCTGAGCCTCTCAGGATTGAGTACAACCTAGAGGTTTGAATCTCAGCTCTCTAGCCAGCTGTTTGGTGGTGGGCAAATGTCCCAGCCTTGCTGGACCTCAGTTTTCTTTTCTGTGAAATGGGTGGGACCTACCTAGAGGGTTAATGAAACCATCTGCATTACATGAAATGGCTCAGTGCAGTGCTCAGCACACTGTGAGTTCCCCCCTACATAGCGGCCGTTATAATTACTGCTAATAATATCTGTGGCAGAGAGAATACAAAAGTGCAAGCACATGGAGCAAAAAGAAAATGCTTTGAAATTTATTTCAGCTGTTAGTTGGAATCTTGTCTCTTCTTTTTCTGCTACCCACCTCTGAAGGAGCTACGGAATAGTCAAGAAAACGGAGGAAAATGACCAGAAGCACAGGAAGCTGGAATGTTCTAGAGTAGGCTATTCTGCCCTTGAATGTTTGAGGGTTGCCTGGAGTCTAGAGCCTAGTCCTATGTATGTGAAAAATATTTCCCCTAATTTGTCCTCAAAAGAAAAGGTATCTCTATGCGTAAGCTTGGAAGCTGTAGCTTTTGTATCTCCTCATCTCTAGGGATTCAGACCCCAAAGACAGGTACATTAGTTTGCTGAGTGCCCCTCCTTTCATGGGGCCACCTCCAAAGTGTGGGAAACACACTGCCTTACACTTCTTTTCCTACGTGCAATTCAGCCTCTGCGCGGCAACCACCTTTGCTTTCAGTTACTACTTGAAACTATTTGAAGATGCAGTTTTTGGAGCTGCAGGAAGGAAGAGCTGGAGAACGGCCCACATCGGCCTCAGGAAATCCTGGATATTGGGGCTTCAATATCGTGTTACCGAACAACTGCCAGGCATCATGAGGATTATGCCCAGCAGTGAACACCCCCGAGGGTTCCATGGAAATTATTTTAGAATAATCATCAACGTTCTGCAAGAACATATACATTACTGTATGGCTCCATGGTATTTACCAGCTGCTTCCAATCCTTTTGGGAAGTAAGAAGCATATACATTATAACTAAATAAATACTATGGCATTTCCCAGGGAACGCTGTAAGGTTCCTCTTTCAATTCAGCAAGGTTATATGATACGTGTATCCTGTATTTCAGCCCTAACATGCCCCCAGATGACTAATAGCTGGATGGACTTATTTCCCAGAGTGCCATGATGGAGCAGTCCCACACGGTCCTTTGAGCACCCCGTCCTTTGCACATGAGCTGGGGCAGCCAGAGCCCTTTTCTGTGCAGGTGCAGGACACAGATGGTCGGGGGGTCTCCCAGAACGGTGGCCTGGAGGGAAGCAGTGCCAGCACTGCGGTCCTTTAGGGGTCAAGTATGGTTGTCGCTCTGTGAGTGAGTGTGTCCTGCCGGCAGTGTCGTTTGAAAACAAGCTGAGAGTCCAATTTTCTAAGATGGCCCCTATTCCAAATATTCTGTCCCATGATCAAACCACGTGTTTGGTCTGGGAGTTTGGAAAAGATTGCTGGACCTTTTGGTAATGGAATTCCCTTCCTCCCCCCCAAACCACCAAATCGCCTTCTCTCCCATCACTGGTAAAAACTTGGCTGCTGTAAAGGAGCGCTTTACACTGAAGCTCAGCAGCTTAAATGGGCCAACGTGAGCTCCCCGCTGGGAGGCAAGGGGGGGGGTGACAATGCTGAAGCCAACGAGATGGAAGCAAAGAGGGCAAAGTCAAGGGGCGGGGGGTTTTGAACTGGCAGAGAAGCAGACATCTGCTTGGATCCAGTGTACCGTCCCGTCTCCAATGGCAGAATACTGGCCACTGACTAAGCACCCTGGATGGCTAGGAGAGCCCAAGACCATAGAAATGATCTCATTTACAGCACTGAGATGCCCTCTGCCTTCCAGTGTTTGGGAAGCTGGCTTCTACCCTTTCAAAAACATTCTCCTTCACTCTTTGCCTTTCTGCAAAACCTGGGGTCCTTGTTTTACCAAACCCACATCCCCTACTCCCATAGAAAGGAGAGTGCTTTTACCCATATGGGAGGCACACCGCATTGGACTCCTGTTCACTACTGCACCACTACGCCTCTTCCTCTTCTGAACGTCAGGGCTTTGCCGGAGAATTCCAAAGCTTCCCACAAGTTAAGCTGTGGGCTCTAAGACCTATTGTTCGCTTCACCACCTGCAGTCACTCCACTGCTGGGCTTTCTGCACTGTCCAGCACCTCAGCACACCAGGAATGACAACTGCCAAGGGGGAGACTCTTCATGTCCCCCAAGGTGTCTTCCCGGCACCAGGGATGTTTGCCCGTGGTGGTTGAGTGGAGTTGTCTCCGTGGTGCTATGGAGGCCCTGGAACCCCTGCGATTCACAGTTACCTGGGCATTTGTACAGCTTCCTGGCTTGAGCTATGTCTCCCTGACTGAGCCGCACACGCTGGCCGATGGTTGGCCTGATGCCATTGTCGTCTCGACGGGGGAGGATGGTGTCTAAGAAAACTCCTCTACAGGAAGAAAGGAGAGAGCGAGAAAGGAGAATGAAAAGTCAAGGCTGTCAGGCTGTCCGTGTGGGGATTTAGAGTCTTCATTTCCTTGCCCACAACCCCAGGAACATTCCTACCCCCTGGCCTGCTCGCCCCAGGCTGACGTGACTCATGACGTTGCCTCCCCTTGTGTTGGCATGTTAGCATTCCATTTCTTCAGCTGCCGGCTCCCTTTCCAATGGGAAAATGACTCTGCCAAGTTTAAAACTATGCCCTAGCCCAGTGGCCCTGAGGGCTTCCTTACTGAAGTATACTGAGCATCTCCACAAAGGCCCTGACAGGTCCAGGCCCCAGGGCCCCCCACTGCACAGCTGCAGGGAGCACCATTCAGAGAGACAACTGTGTGAGTGGCGCCCTCTGGAGTTGTGCGACGGGCAGCTCCCAACATGGGTAAGTCTTGGAGAGGCTCCAGAGAAAGCTTGGGAACCAGTACAGTGTGAGGTTCTCAGGGGCTGGTCAGCAAGCGCGCGTTGATGAGGTGGTGAATAAAGCAGTTCAGAGTTTGGGGGCCTTGCTGGCAAGAGGGATAATCAGATGGAAAACGGGATGAATGCAAAGAACAGGAGGTAGTCAAGAGAGCTCTGGCCTAGAGATTTCTGTGTAAGGTCTCCACCTGTAAGGCCTCACTTGCCTCGGACACGTCCCTTCCCTCCCTGAGCCTCAGTTCACCCCTCTGAACAGTAAGAGATTGGCCTAGATGGTCATGGCAGCCCCTTCTAACTTTCACATCTCATTCTGCTCCAATGGGAGTGAAACCTAAAAGGAGCAAAGCAGACAAATGTCCACCAGGATGCCTGGCTGGGTACTGGCTCCTATTCACACCTCCATTTTGTGGGTGTGGTTTACCCCCTGCCTGATCCTCCCACTCTGCTTCCAGACCCCCAACCTGGGACCTCTCCTGGAGGGTAGGGCCTTCCCTTGAAACGACACCTTCTCCAGTTACCACCCTATTCCTTTCTGTCCCTTCTTAACCAAGTTTCTGGAAAGAACTGTCTCCATTCTCTGTCTGGCTGCCTACCTGTCCTTCACTCCTCAATCCAGCTGTGATCTCACCACGCCAGCAATGGTCCCCAGTCCCCGACCAACTGGCAAGTCAGATGGACCCTTGCCAATGCTCACCTGCCCTCTCTGCAGAGGGCCCTTTGCTGGCCCCTCCTCTCTTGGACTCTCTTCTCCCTGGTTCCCAGGCACTGCTCTCTCTGAGCCGTAAGTTAGGATCTCTCCTTCTTCTGCTTCCCAGGAGTGCTATCCCTAGGGTCCTGCCCTCTTCCTCTTTTCTCCTCTCTCCTCTCTCTTGCTCCACTTGCTTCCCTGGGTTTTAACTGACACTTACAGGCTGACAGCTAATTCTCTGATTCCAGCTCTAGAACCATCTGCTAAGACAGAAGTCTGGTGACCCCTCAACTGCACTGTTCAACGGAGCTCTTATATCCAACTCATTCAAAACCTAATGCATTCCGTTCTCCTGCTCCCTCCATGAACCTGTCTCCTGAGACTGAATCTGAAGGTGCCCTTGGCTCTGTCTTCTTCCTCCCACTCCCTTGTCAAAACTGGGAACCAGGGCCTGTCCATGGCACCCTCTATACATTCCTTGAATCTATGCCTTCCTCCTCATTCCAGACCACTGGTTTAGCAATCAGCATCTCCTTCCTGAACTCTCTTTCCAGTAGCTTCTCAACTGGCCTCCCCCCTGTAGACTCTGCCACCTCTGCTCTACCCTCCACAAGGTTGCAACGTGATCATCCTGAAATGTAAGGACAGGCATGTGCCCGCTCTGCTTACAGGCCTTCGCCGACTTCTGATCACCACCTGGATCTCCAGGCCTGTGGCTCGCTGGCTTCTGCCTTTCTCTCCTGACACCTCCACCTCACCCATTATCATAAGCAAGCTAGTACTCCTGCTAGCCCCCAAAATGCCCTTAAACAAGCTGTCCTCTGCCAAGGCTGCCCATCCCCCATCTTCTTGACCACTACCAAACTCCTGTTCATCCTCCAAAACCCCATCAGATGGCTTTCCCTCTTAAAAGTCCTCCCAAGCCCTTTCTATCCCTCCCATCCTGAGTGAACCACTCCTTCCTCTGGGCCTTATTCGCCTAATATGATATGATTCTTCTTATCATACTCTATTGTCTTTTTTGGGGTGATGATAATTGTCTGTTCTGCTAAACAATAAGTTTCTTCAGCAGAGAGACTGGGTCCTTTGTCTCTATGCCCTCAGGGACCAAAGCATAGCCAACTCAAAAAATGCTCCTTGAATTAATGTACGCAGCCAAGATAGGACACTGGCATCAAAAGATTTTGCAAAATAATTATTTATACTCAAAAGGAAATGCAAAAATGCTTGTTACCTAGTTACAAGCTGCTCTTTCCTTTTTCTTTTCTCTCTCAAACATTTCTTTTTCCCTAAATTCTGCACTACCTTGGAAAATATATATTATCCCTAGTGCCTCCTTTTTGTTTGTGTATATACTTTTCCCCTAAATCAGATTTCAAGCTCGTTTTCTTTCCTATATTAGCACACCAGAGCCTAGATCGCCTGCCGATGTCCTTTTCAGCACCGCTCTCCCCAACATTTAACCACCTGGCCTGTCTCTCTCTAATTCATATCGCCTCACCTCTGGGTCCTTTAGAGAAACTTTTGTGGAATCTTTGGTCTCCCTCAGTGACCTCACCAAGTTTGAAACCACAAGTGCTAACTCTACATAAAATTCTAAATTCAATCACATATGAATCTTAAAAATGGGTACTTCTGCCCTAACATAAAATGTGTTCACTTGTAATCGTTTTCTTGATTCTCCTGGAGAAAGACATTTTGCCGCATGAAATGCAAGGCTCAGTACAATCTCTTGGCAACTCAGGCTAAATGACCATGTGGAAGTCCACACAGTGTAGGCAACTCAGGCAGCAGCCTGCTGTGTGGAGAGTGTGTGCTCACACCCGCTGTGCGTTCACAGGACCTTCCTATGTGCCAGGCCCTGCCTGGACCCTTTAAACGCACCATCTCATTTAATCCTCATAAACACCCTAGGAAGCAGGTGCCGTTGCTATTAGGGGTCCTCTCTACCCGTGAGAAAGCCAAGCCTGCGGAGCCTAAGGGACTCACCCGAGTGCAAAGCTAGTGATGGGGAGCCAGCCCTGAACTGAACGCAGGCAGGCCTGGAACCTGCCTCCTAGCATCTACCTCCCTGCAGCCAGTGTTTCCCACCACCCAAGAAAGAGGTCTTAATGTCTGTTAGGTACATGATAGAGTTAGGAAGCTTGGAAACCCCTAAAACCAAAGCAGGAGGAACAGCCTGGGCTCACACTCAGACAGCTCTGCGAGCTGAGACTGCCTCCCCTGCACGTCCCTGAGCTGCCAGCAGGGCGGTGGGCTGTGGAAGATGTTTACCACAAGAGACATCCCTAGATAAACCACTGCAATTACATCCCCCCTTTTATGTAGGTCACTCTTAGCATTGACATTCTGCTGAACTAAGACAGGGTTGGGCAGATGCCCTTAGGGAATAAAACTGTTAGCTCTGAGTTCTCCAAACAAAGAAGCCCCTGTACCAGAGAACGGTCTCCTCATCTCCTGGACCCTTGCCCAACAAAACCTCCAAAGACATCACTCCCCACAGCCTGGGTCCAACCATGGGGAGGAGGGAGGGACTGCAATAAACTAGAGGGAATAAAGTTGAAAGAATAATCGTCAAGACACACGAAGACTGGGTTTCCCATCAGCAGGAACAGCATTTGCCTCTGAGATGAGCAAATGTTCTATAGGCCATTTTCTTCTCTTTTACAGAATCAAAGACAATGTGCAGGCTAGCTCCAGGGGATACGTGACCAAGAGTAATGACATGGAACTAGGGAGCGGGAAAATCTTACAAAAAGTACCCAGTTAAAGACTCCATTGATAAATGCCCCCAATGAACAAAGTAGTTTTCTGAAAATCCATGCAGAAAATTGGCATAGGGGACAATGCTACAAAACAGATTTGCCAAAACCATTCTCAGCTCTGGGGCAGGGGTTTGAAGGTAGCTGCGGTGGATTGTTAAAATAACAAGTCATGACTCCTAACATCCGTATCCCTCTGCAACACAAAATTGCAACTCCTCCCATTCAGAGGTAGAATCTCTTTCTTCATCACTTGAATCTGGGCTGGTCCTGTGCCTTGCTCTGGCCAACAGAACGTGACAGAGGTGATGTCATGCACATCCTAAAGCCTGGGTCTTAAGAGTCTTAATGAGTATTGCTGTGGGAGCAATCCCAGGCAAGACCAGAGAAGAATGAATCAGAATGACCCACAATGTCATAAAAAATAAGTTTTTATGAACTGTGAAGTTTGGGGGTAGATTGTTGTACAACAATAGATAACATCATGTTAGCAGAAGGGGACTTCTGTCGCCCTTTGACACCTTCAGGGAAGCTGCTCCTCTCCTAACTAGCCACCCATCACACCCATGTGCTGCTCCCTTGCCAATCTCCTTTCTAGGTGGACTTTTGATGGGGAACTGTTATTTCATGTGTTTGGTCCATGGGTTTCCACTGGTCTGTGCTGATAAAATGCTTCACGCTGACAATGGTGTTAAAACGGTTGTCTCCTGAGGGGCACAAGGGATGGCATTACGGGTTAGAACTAAGAAAAAAAAAGAATTTTTTTTTCTTGAAAGAGAAGAAAAGAAATGTTGGTGCCAGAAGATAGTCTGTCTGCACTCTTGCCTCGGCCTCTGGCACATCGCAGGCATGGAGAAGGCAATGCAGTTTCTACATCCCATTAGTAGTAATTTATCCAAAATTTCCTACATAATAGAAACTTGTAGATTCTTCTTAATGAAGTGACCACTGTAACTGCATGTGGAAAGAACTACAATGAGACGATGGCCATTTCTTCCCTCACCTAGTCCCCAGCACTGCGGATCTCCTGTCTCCTTCAACTCATTCATTAATTTATTCATTTAACAAATATTTATTGAACAGCTACTCTGTGCCAGGCACTGTATTGGGTGCTGGGGATTAGAAGAGAATGCGATAGTCTCTGTCCTCAAAGATCTCAGTCCAGTGAGGGAGAGGAGAATGCAACAGATAAATATTAATAAATAAATTTATAAGAATAATTGATAGATAAGGTATAAAGCAATATGAAGAGTTTGGACAGCTATAAAAATAAGACCCAAGGTACAAGCTTCTCACCTGGACCAACTTGACTTTGATTCCCTGAAAAAAATCAATACTTTGGCTCTACTTAGCCGCCTGCAACCCCTGGGGCCGATGCGATGTGAGCTGGCTATTCCCTAAACCATTTTCCAAACCTGAATCAGTCCCACCTCCACACCCAAGCATCCCACCTCTGACATCTGCAGAGGGGCCACTTATCCTGACTCTCACACTCCCAGGGTAGGTCCCTCAAAGTCTCAGTTTCCCAGCGTGGAAGAGGAAGCCTCGGATTTCCAATATGGCAATGAGTGCGATCATATCTGTCAATCCCTCACCCATTCTGGGTAAGAAATTACAACCTGAAATGTGCGAGCTGGAAGGGGCTCAGGGAACATCTGGTCCAACTCTCTCATGAGGGAACTGAGGCCCAGGGAGGTGGCGATTTGACCCTACACACAGCTGCCCCTAATTACTGTCTGGAGCTCCTTCAACAGCAAGGTACATGGGAGAACGAGGGCTAGAGTCCAGCCTTTGACTCTCAGTTCAGTGGTCTAGTCACCACATCACATTGCCTTCTGTGTCTTCTGATAAAGAGCCAGGAGAAGAGTAAAGAAAACAGGGTAGGTCACTCCCATGCCAGTTGTTCAAAGATGCTGACTTTGGCCAAACTCCTCCCATTAGCATTCTGGAGAGCCCCTGCCTGGGTGCAGGATGGCCATCCTAACTAACTCAGCTGTGTGGCCAGAGCACAGAGCCCCCATGGAACGGGGGATGCTGAGGGTTGGAGGATGTCTCCCACGGTTCTACGACCTCATCAACAGGATGCTTTCAGCAGCCGTACCCAACAGCCAAGCAGCCTGGGTAAATAGTTTTCCTTCCACTCCCAAGAGCACTGTGTCTCCTGACCTAATGGTTTCCTTTGATCTTTATGAACACAGAGACTCATGAAATGAATTGTTTCCCTCTTTGCTATGACTTGCTAGGAAGCACAGGGCAGGGTTTTCTGCCAACCCCAACAAAGGGTACATGACTTTATGGCATATATTCTGAATACCAAATTGATGCCAAGCTTCAACTTAGCCATCTACCCTTGTATTTCCCTCCTTCTATCCCCAAGTTTTCTCACCTAGTTTTTTTTCTTGTATATATTGGGAATCACCTCAAATCTTTTTTAATGATTAAATAAATAAAGAGCAAAGAAGCTGGTTTTAAGAAGAGACTGAGGGAAAAATGCCAAGAGAGAATACTCGCACTGTTTCTCCTTTAAGTCAAGAGTGGAAAGACCTACAAAACTGGGACTAGCAGGGGAAAACTTCTATATACAAAACACTTATATGATCTAGAAGCAAGGGCAATACAGAAAATACTTAACACTGGGTCCAGCACAGCACGAACTCATCAAAACAGATCCTGCTGATGCCAGCTGTAAATAACTGGTGTGACCACGCTTGAGGAAAACAGCTACCATCATGCACGGCCAGCAGGCAGGAGACCTGGAGTTGTGTTCTCACTCCAATCCCAGCTACCTGCGTGCCCACCAGCTGGCCGGAGGCTCATTTTCTTCTAAAATGAACCCATGATTTACCACCCTCCCAGCTCTGACACAGTCTAGGTTCCAATAAACCACACTGCTTCTAGGAGAACTGGTTAGCGTCACCATGCTTACATCAAGGACGTACTTTAGAAGATACCCACCCCCACTGGAAATTTTACACAGAGCCTCTAAGTTATTATCCCAGCTAACCTCCTGATAATTTCCCTTTTCCAGTTTGCTGCTTGTGACATGAGGGCATGATGAAACACCAGCTTCACAATGGGATTCAGTCTTATTAGCGGGAACCTGATTAGATTATATTTCACTGCAGCCCAGAGGCCACTGTATTTCAAGGACAGACACGCCAACTGTGTTAGGGACATGCAGAGACCCGCTCTCCGCAGACCTCCAGGAATCCGACCCAAGCCTGCGGCAGGCACAGTACAACACAGACGAGGCATAACCATAGATTCCGACCTTGAGAAGGTGTTCCGGGCGTAGTGCATGATGCTGTCAAAGTCGTACATCTCTCCCAGAGAGCTCACTTCCCCAGCTTCCATTTTTAAGAAATTATACTCCTGACCTGTGACACAACACTCTGTTAAGGCCTTTGAAAACCAAGGCAGGCACCTGAAAGGAGGCACAGGAGGGAGAAGGAGGGCCCATAGCAACTTCCAAGAGCTCTGTTAGCCCAATCAGACAAATGACAGGTTTGGCGGTGGTTCTTGTTGTTTTTAACAGATTGGAAATTTGAAACAGAACAGCACTATGTGGTCGCACCCCACCACACAACACCCCTCCCAAAATGACACTCAAAACTCCTAAACTCGGGCTTCCCTGGTGGCACAGTGGTTGAGAGTCTGCCTGCCGATGCAGGGGATACGGGTTCGTGCCCCGGTCCGGGAAAATCCCACATGCCGCGGAGTGGCTGGGCCCGTGAGCCATGGCCGCTGAGCCTGCGCGTCCGGAGCCTGTGCTCCGCAATGGGAGAGGCCACAACAGTGAGAGGCCCGCGTACCGCAAAAAAAACCCAAACAAACAAACAAACAAAAACTCCTAAACTCAGTTAGCAGACAGGTTAATTATCAGTCTGATTGCTCAAAAAAAATTGTTTTTAAATCTCTAATCTTGCTATTGATGGAACAAAAGAAAACAAATCCAAGAGTTAACTTCAACCCCACATTCACAATTCAGGATCTCGAAAGCATTTTTAAGGCAACTATATTATTCAACCAGCTACTTTCATGTTCAATATGAATTTATATATAAAACTGTTTCACAGGAGGAGGTATTTTAAAGAAATCTAGACACTATCTGCCTTGGGATAGGCAGGAATACTGTTTTTACAAGTACTGTATCTTAATTATATTTCAGTTTCAAAAATATGTTGCCTACATCAGCAAAAATGAGTCTTAGAAAAGCAACCGGGAGAACTCTTTTTCTGGCTTATCAGCTTTGATGCTGCAACAGTGTTCTGGTAGATTCTGTTCCTGTTAGGAAATGGAATTGGATTTCATTGTCCTTTACAACGTGGAAAGTTATATCACTTCTGCTCTCTCCTAAAAGCTCTGGCAGATGACCTCCCAGGAAGGGCCACCGATGGACAGTGCTGGTGACAAAGGCCTCCATACTTATAAACGAGTGTTGTCTGCTCCCCGCCCCCCTCTCTTTACTCCTTCCTGACCCCATAGATGCCACCTGCCTGACCGGTGTCTTCCAGGCTCCATACAGACTCCTTACCTGGCTGGATGTTCTCTCTGATGATGGTGACGTGCTGGTCTCTGTCTGGCCGGGTGTGTTCATGCCAGAACCCGACCACGTGGCCCAGCTCGTGCGCCACAATCCCAAACTTGTCACAGTTTTTCCCAATGGATATGGCCTGCGGGCCTCCACCTCGGCGCCCAACATAGGAACAACAGCTGGACAGTTGCAGAAATACCCAGGTCAGCAGATCAGGGAACAGCAAGAGTCTAACACCCCTCCCTTGGGTGTGTGTGTGTGTGTGTGTGTGTGTCTAAAAGAAACACAGACTTGAGAGCTGAAAATGATCTCATTGTCTAACTTCCCTCTCAACGCAGAAATTCCCTCCAAAAATGGTTCTTGACCTTTATGGTGGTCATGGATCCCCTTGAGAATCTGAAGAAAGATATGGCCTCTCTTCCAGGAAAAAAGCACCTAACTTCCCCCACCCCCGAATCTCCCCTGGACCATCTCTGATGACAAGGAGGAGACAATGGTTTCTGTAAAGCATGAGTCTTGATACTATTACCAGAGGAGCCTTAGAGATGGCTCCCCTTCTGGGCACAGTTATTTTTTTAAATATATATTCATTATTCCTAATATAGAAAAGTATAAAACATAAATTAAAATGGCCCATAATCCCACCACTCAAATAACTTCTATAAAACGTTTAAAAAGTACATGCCCATGTTACAAAAGATTTAAGTATTAAGGCTCCAAAGATAACCACTGTTAACAGTTTCTTGAATGCTATTCCAAAATATGTAGTACATCTATGTACATATATTCTTTTAATTACAAAATACACCATGTACATTGTCCTTCATCTTGCCTTTTTTCCTCCTTAATTTATAGATCTTCTTATAACAGCACATGTAGACCTATCTAATTTTTTTCAAAGCAACATAGTATTGAAATTTATTTAATCAGTCTCCTATTAATGTACATTTAGACTGACTCCAGTTTTTGCTATTTAAACAAAGCCTCAGGGGAGAGGGAGACAAAACAAACAACAAAATGCAAAACAAAGAAACCATTAGGGTCTTTCTTGTTTGTGGTAGGGTAAATTCCTAGCAGTGGAATTAATGGAAAAAAGAGTATGTGCGTTTGATATTTTGATAGATACTATCAAATTGCAATCCCAAAATGTTGTGTCTCTTTATATGCCCACTAACAGTATATTAAAAAGCCCTGTTTCCCCACAACTGGGCCAGCACTGGTTTTGCCGAACTATCTTTGTCAATTTGATAGGTGAAAAGTGGTATTTCACTGTACTGAGGTTGGATAGTTTTTCATGTTTTACGTGACATTTATTTTTTTTTCTTGTGAACTGTGAGATCACATCTTCCCCCAATTTTGGGGGGGTTGTTCATCTTTTTACTACTGATTTGTAAGAACGCTTTGTACATTACGGGATCAAGTCTTTGACTATCAGACGTGTTACAAATATTTTTCTTGCTTTGTTATTTCTTATTTGACTTTGTTTTTTGTGTGGTTTTTGTCATATAAAAATTTAAAAGTTTAATGTCATGTCTTTATTTTCTTATGTTCTGTTTAGAAAGGCCATCTGCATTCCAAGATTACAAGTAAAATCCACTCTTGCTTCCTTCTAATACTTTTCAAATTTTTGTTTCTTTTTCTTTTCTTTCTTTTTCTTTTCAAAATGTTTGTATCTTTGATCCAGCTAGAATAAATTTTGGTATAAGAAGTGAGGTAGGGCTTCCCTGGTGGCACAGTGGTTAAGAGTCTGCCTGCCAATGCAGGGGACACAGGTTCGAGCCTTGGTCCAGGAAGATCCCACATGCTGCGGAGCAACAAAGCCTGTGCGCCACAACTACTGAACCTGCGCTCTAGAGACCTCGAGCCACAACTACTGAGCCTGCATGCCACAACTACTGAAGCCTGCACACCTAGAGTCCATGCTCCACAACAAGAGAAGCCACTGCAATGAGAAGCCCGTGCACCACAATGAAGAATAGCCCCCGCTTGCCGCAACTAGAGAAAGCCCGCGTGCAGCAACGAAGACCCAACGCAGTCAAAAATAAATAAATTTAAAAATAAATAAATTTTTTAAAAAAAGAAGTGAGGTAGGATTCCAGCTTTATTTTTTTCACAATGAGCTATTTAATTATCCCAATTGACTAATCCATCTTTCTCTCACTCATTTAAAATGCTACCTAAATTTGTGTATAAACATATTCATTTTAGGGCTCCCCTGGTGGCTGCAGTGGTTGGGAGTCCGCCTGTCGATGCAGGGGACACGGGTTCGTGCCCCGGTCTGGGAGGATCCCACATGCCGCGGAGTGGCTGGGCCCGTGAGCCATGGCCGCTGAGCCTGCGCGTCCGGAGCCTGTGCTCCGCAACGGGAGAGGCCACAACAGTGAGAGGCCCGCGTACCACAAAAAAAAAAAAAAAAAAAATTCATTTTAAACTCTTTTGTTCCATATTACCTATTTTTTTTATTGAGTTCCAAATGGTTTTCACTGTTATTATCTTCATTTGCATTTTAATATCCTATATGTTGGGATAGAATACCAAAAACTCCCCTATCTCTGTCCCTGTCACTATTGTTTGGTTTCTCTTTCTCTCTCTCTCTCTCTCTCTCTCAGTTATTTCTACATGAAAAACTCTAATACCATTTGTTCAAGTTCTTAAAATACATATATACACATACCCACATATACATATAAATCAGAATGGCATGAATTTATAGGTTATTTTAGGAAGTCCTGACATCTTTACTATGTTGGGCATTTCCATATCAGGAAATGGTATGCATTTTCATTTTTTCTTCTTTTTTAAGTTTCTTTAGAGTTTTGGCATTTTCTTTCTATAGGTCTGGCATATGTTTGCATTTTTGTTAAGTTTATTCTTAGATGTATTATCTACTATGTTTCTATTAAAGTTGTGATTTTCTCCATTATGAAAGTATATCAAATTATTTCATTAAAGGAAAAGTAATTAATTTTCTGTTTATTAATTTTGTAATCAGTCACTTTAATAGGGTCTCCTTTTGTTTCTGATAGTTCTTCAATTGATTTTCTGAGTTTTTTAGGCACACATTACATTAACTTCAAACAATACAAACACTGGCTTGTTCCTGCCAATATTCATTGTGTTTATCTCTTTCTCTTCTCAAATTACATTAGCTATTATTTCCAGAAAAAAAATGTTAAATAATGGTGGTGATCATGAACATCTTTGACTTGTTCCTGACTCTAACAGAAATGCTTCTAGAATTATCTCTGATAAACATGAAATGTGCTTTAGGAATATATATATGTGTGTGTGTGTGTAAGTCAAGGATCTATCCTTGACATCTCTTCTTGTACTACCTTGACTACTTTTTTAAAACAACAAAGGCATGTCGAAATGTGCAGATGCCTTTTTAGCATCTATTGAGACATGAATATGGTTTATCTCCTTTGATCTATCAATATGTTGAATCATGCAAACAGATTTCCTAATGTTGAACTAGTCTTGTATTCCTTAGATAAACCTTCTTGGCAGCCTACTCTTCTATTCTTTTACTGCTGTGTTCTATGTGCCAACATTTTAGTTAGGATTTTTCATGGCTGTTCATAAGTTAGGCGAGTCAATAATTTTCTTTCTTGGTGCCACCTTTTTCATTAGGAGGTAGCAATGCCATGATACTTCATTAAAAGTAAATTGGAAGAAAGTGTTCTTTTATGCTCTAAAAAACTTAAATTGTACCAGAATAATCTGTTTCTTGAAGTTTTGAAAGAATTCATCTGTGAAACTCTAGATTGGAAGTGTGGGGGAGAAAGTTTTTCCACCAATTTTCCAATTTCTTTCAAAGTTACTGGCCTGTGCCAGCCCTTTATATTTACCTTGAAGTCATTCACATTATCCAGATTTCCACATTTCTTGCCTTAGAGTTTTATAAAGTACTCTTTCATGATTCTGCTGAATCTGTGGTTATTTCCCCCTTTTGCATGTCTGATTTTGTATATTTCTGCTTTGTCACTTTTTTGTCTTAGACTAACCAGTAAGTAGTTTGTCTACAGTTTTTTTGTTTGTTTATTCAAACAATTTACTCTTTAATTTATCAGTCCTATAATGTGTTACCTTGTCCATTTTCTTCTGCTCTCATTAGGTTTGTTTTGTTGTGGTGGTGGGTTTTATGTATTTATTTATTTTGCTTATGTCTTTGAACTGAATATTTCATTGTCATTCTTAGTGATGTGGATATCTGAGGCTGTGGGTTTTCTTATGGACATAGCTTTACCCAGATCTCCTCAATTTTGAATTGTAGGGCTTTCATTATCTAGACTTCTTATCATTTTAATCCTGATTTCTTTATGACCTAAGAGTTGTAAAAAAGGGAACTTTTAACTTACCAGGTAATGCAGGAGTATTTATTCTATCTTTTGTTGTTATTATGTTATTATGTCCAGTTTCACTGCTTTGCAATCAGAGAATATTTTAACGTTATCTCTTTTAGAATTCATTGAGGTGTTATTAATACTTAACAGATGGACAATGTCTACAAACATTCAGTAGGCATTTAAAAAATGTGTTATCAGGTTATAGAATCTGATAGACCCATAGGATCAACTCTACTAATTATATTTTTCCAGTCCTCTACAAATCTCTACTTATTTTTTGGTCAACTTGACATTGATCTACTTGGGTTGACAGACATGAAATAAAGTCTTCTGCTGCTAGTGTTTCTCTCAATTTACCCTTGAAACCCCTGGGGCTTGTTATATGACTTTTAATGCTATGCTATTTGGTACATAAAGATTTATGACTGTTATATTCTCACCGTAGTTTGAATTCTTTCTATTATAAAGTGTCTCACCTTTCTTTTTTTAGTACTTTCTGACTTAAAAAAAAAACAACAAAAAAGCCTGTCTACAACTAGAATTGTGATCCCAGCTTTATTTTTGTTGGTATTTGCCTGTATGCCATCTTACCTTTTACTTTTAAACCTTTCTGGATCATTTTCTTCAGTAGTCATCTCATGTATACAGCATGTAGTTGGGTTTAAGTTTTTGAACTAATATGGGAAACTTTTCAATAGGAGAGTATATCACACTTACATTTATTGGCATAACAGATAGTCATAACCCAGTCATCTTATTATTTGTTATGTTTTCTGGAGGAAGTCTGTAAGCCCATGGAGCCCATAAAATTACATGCAGAATTTTGCATATATGTACATCCATAATGAGGGAGCCCATAGCTTCATCAGATTCTCAGTGGAATCACTGGCCCCATGGTGGTTCAGAACCATTTTGTATGAAACACTCCCAATTCCTTCAACTGCTCCCATGACAGGACATACAGACATCTTGTCAATCTGGAGTCTTCCTCTTGACCTACCTACTTTGTCCCTGGATTGTGAGTTCACTGAGGGCAAGAAGAGTTTCTGACAAATGCTGGGCTTCTATATATTACAGCATATTGGAAACACTTTGTTTTAGAGAGAAAATTCAAGACTCATGAGCCATCTGACTTGTCTGCCTCAGATTCCACTGAGGTGAACTTGCTTTCACTTACCCACAGGTTCTGTAACTGAACACAATAAAGCTTTCTTCATCCGTCCTCTCTATGAAGGTCACACAGGTGTGCTTTTCCCAGTGTCTCATGGCCTGCTTAAAAATGGCTCTCTGGCTTCCTGAAATGACAGGTCCATACCTTCCTTAAATGCTGGCTGGCAACAAACCATGTTCTAATGATCAGAAAAAGCTCATTTGGGGCTTCCCTGGTGGCGCAGTGGTTGAGAGTCCGCCTGCCGATGCAGGAGACACGGGTTTGTGCCCCAGTCCGGGAAGATCCCACATGCCGTGGAGCGGCTGGGCCCGTGAGCCATGGCCGCTGAGCCTGCGTGTCCAGAGCCTGTGCTCCGCAACGGGAGAGGCCACAACAGTGAGAGGCCCGCATTCCGCAAAAAAAAAAAAAAAAAGCTCATTTGGGTGCCCCAGAATAAAAATGAACTAGGACTAAGGATTCCCTAGCTAAGAATACAATATAACTTTCCTGAATTACCAAAATCTAGAGAGTAGGAGTTTGTGAATTGGGAGAGAGGGTAAAAATAGATTTTTCAAAATGTCCCCAGCTTCCCAACTTTTCCTTTGCATTGAAAGTACTTTTCTAAATTAAAAAAAATGTTACTCAGGGGCTTCCCTGGTGGCGCAGTGGTTGAGAGTCCGCCTGCTGATGCAGGGGACACGGGTTCGTGCCCCGGTCCGGGAGGATCCCACATACCGCGGAGCGGCTGGGCCCATGAGCCATGGCCGCGGAGCCTGTGCTCCGCAACAGGAGAGGCCACAACAGTGAGAGGCCCGCGTACGGCAAAAAAAAAAAAAAAAAAAAATGTTACTCAGGTTATTCAATTTGGCAATTTTAGGCTCTTGAAGTAAATCACCAGCACTGCATTCCACCCCTTCATTATATTTTATACCTATAGGAGGGTATTCCCACATGCTCTATAAATTCTATTTACATGTACATTCATGCTACTTTTGCATTGGGGTTCAGTGTTTGCTGGGGGATCCTTTTTTTTCAAATATAATAATCCTGTTGTATCATTCTTTTTTTTTAACATCTTTATTGGAGTATATTGCTTTACAATGGTGTGTTAGTTTCTGCTGTAGAACAAAGTGAATCAGCTATATGTATACATATATCCCCATATCTCCTCCCTCTTGTGTCTCCCTCCCACCCTCCCTATCCCACCCCTCTAGGTGGACACAAAGCACTGAACTGACCTCCCTGTGCTATGAGGCTGCTTCCCACTAGCTATCTATTTTACATTTGGTAGTGTATATATGTCCATGCCACTCTCTCACTTAGTCTTGCTGGGGGATCCTTGAGCCTAGTTTTCTGCAAGTCCTTTGAAAACAGATGAATTTCACACTTCCTCTGAACCTTTCTTCATATTTCCCTGGTTAGAAATTGGAAAAGCAATAAGTAAATTGGGAGCAAGAATAAAGTAGTTGTAAACTCTAGGCTGATAGTTCCATCTAGTCAATAAGTATTCTTTTCAAAATCTATCAATCTGAAATAAATAATACTACTGTATTTTGATTTTGCTAGAAGCAATGAGAAGGATCTAGAAAAATAGTTGTTTGGGAAGTACACAGGGTGGTTGGGGATTGGGTCTGAATTCTAGAAAGTCTTTGTTGCAAAAAACAAACCAATGAACCATTGGGAGGCTCCCATCATAGTGTAGAAGATGTGGCTGTGGTGTCATAATGTCCCCCCAAAACATACATATAGAAGAGTAACTTAGCCATCCAAGTGTCAAGTGACATCTTGACACTTTTAGTTAAAATTGTTTATAAAGCAATTACTCACCAAAATGGCAATCCTACTAATAACAAATATCTCCGTGTAAACAAAGTTCTCTATATAAAATTAGTTAATTTGGAAGAAGATTATATAAATCTTTGGCCAGAAAAGCACACCAGATCTGAAAGAACATGGTTAAGACACCAAGGAACAAAAGCTAGTAGCTGATGACAATTCCCACATTTTAATTCTTTAGGAACACATCTCTCTCTCTCTTATTAGGACTGAGGGCCCCTTGAGAGCAGGATGACATCTTAGTCATATTTTTATCACCAGCACCTAATTAAGGATCTGGCACTGGTGGCCCTGGATTAATGCCATGGGAGTGCAACAGAACCAAGGGCATGGATACTGTCAGGAAGGAGGGCAGGGACTCCACCAGGGTCATAGGGTCACCCCCTGCATGAAGCCTCAGGGACCAGGTGAGACTTTTGAGGACATAGCACCAACAGAGACTGCAGTTTCCTCAGGCCGATTGCACTAGACCCTGTGGGCAAGAGGGAGCTTCAGCAGGGGGACTGCTATGGCTCTGGGGTCTGTTCCATCCCACCTAAGTCCTTCCTGGGAGGACTTTGCCCACCTAGGAAGACAAAGCATCCAGCCCCAAACCAGACCTCATTTGGAGCTACTGACCGGTGAAGTTCCCTCCAATGACATAGGGGATGACCCCTCCTGGCCATATCCTCTCTGTCCTTGAGGTTGTAGCTCTTCGGACCCGGGGAGAGAAGGTCTCAGCTCCAGCATGCAAGGTCCCAGGGCTCTGTGGAAGCATAGCATTCTCCTTGCCATCTGCAAGAGAGTCATGATGCCGTTTACTTTGTGTGGACATATATTTACAGTTCTCTTGGGTATTTGTCAAAGAGTGGAATTGTTGGGGCCTACAGTAATTCTATGTTTAACCTTTTAGAGGACTATCAGACTGTTTTCCAAAGGAGCTGCATCATTTTACATTCCCACCAGCAAAGCATCAGGGTTCCAGTGTCTCCACATCCTCGTCAACACTTGTTATCATCAACCTTTTTGGTTATAGCCATCCTAATGGGTGTGAAGTGGGTGGCATCTCATTGTGGTTGTGATTTACATTTCCCTAATGACTAATGATGTTAAATGTCTCTTCGTGTGCTTATTAGTCATTCATATATCTTCTCTGGAGAAATGTCTATTCAAATCTTTTGTCCATTTCTTAATTGTGTTGTCTTTTTATTGTTGTGTTATAATTGTTCTTTATATATTCTGGATACCAGACCCTTATCAGATGTATGATCTGCAAATATTTTCTTCTATTCTATAGATTGTCTTTTCATTTTTATGATACTGTCCTTTGAAGCACAGAAGTTTTAAATTACAATGAAGTCCAATCTATGCATTTTTTCTTTTGTTGCTTTTTGTATCATATATAATAAATTACAGGCATACCTTGTTTAATTGTTCTTCACTTTATTGTGTGTTTTTTACAAATTGAAGGTTTGTGGCAACCCTGAATTGTCAGGTGATGGTTAACATTTTTTAGCAGTATTTTTAAATTAAGGTATGTACATTGTTTTTTCAGACATAATGCTTTTGCACACTTAATAAACTACAGTATATTGTAAACATAACTTTTATATGCAGTGGGAAACCAAAAAATTTGTGCAACTCACTTTATTGCCATATTCATTCTATTGCAGTAGTCTGAAACCGAACCTACAATATTTCTGAGGTGTACCTATACAGCTTAATCCAAACTCATAATGATTTATATCTATGTTTAGTTTTATAGTTTTAGCTCTTGTATTTAGCTCTTCAATCATTTTGAGTTAATTTTTGTATACGGTGTGAGGTTGGGGTCTAATTTCATTCTTTTGTATGCAATATCCAGTTCTACTAGCACCATTTGATGAAAAGACTAGTTTTTCCCTCATGGAATTGTCTTGGCACCTTTGTAACCAATCAATCGGCCATCCTTTTCTAGCTTCTTGAGTTGAATGTTTGGCACATTAATTTTCAATCTTTCTTACATTCTAATATTACCATTTTAACACTAAAATTTCTCTGAGTTCCTCTTTTCCTGCATCCCATCTTTTGACATGTACATTTCAATGTTAGACTTTGATATATTCTGTAAGTTCCATTTGGACTTTCTTCTTTGATCCTTGGATTATTTAGAGGTGTGATTTTTAATTTCTAAACATTTGTCTCTCTGTGTTATTGATGTCTAACATTGCTTTGTGTTCCAAGGACCTATTCTCCAAGGCACAGGTCAGCAAACTTTTTCTGTAAAAAGCCAGATAGTAAATATTTTATATTTGTGGTTAATATATTCTCTGTTGCAACTACCCAACTCTGCTATTATAGTGTGAAAGCAGCTGTAGACACTGTGTAAATGAATGGGTATGGCTGTGTTCCAATAACATTTTATTTGCAAAAACAGATGGCAGGCTGGATTTGGCCTTCTGGCCATGGATGGTGGCCCATGCTCCAAGGTATCAATTCTTTGGTGTTTTGAGCCTTGCTTTGTAGCCCACTACATGATAGTTTTTATAAATATTCCTTATAACCTTGAAATAATGTGCATCAGTTTCCAAAATTAATGGTTGAAGGGTGCTACATATGTTGTTCAAATATTCTATTTACAAATGTTTTTGGCTCCTAGTGTATCTGCTACCGAGAGAAGTGTTTTAAACAACCTTGAGAACTAAGTTTGTGAACTGTCATCTTCTCCTTTATTTTTAATTTTTCCTTCACATTGTTCAAGGCTATGTTAGTTAAATAAGACAAGTTAAGGGTTGTTAAATGTTCCAGCTAAATTGCTTCTTTCATCATTAAATACCCTCTTTATCTGTAATAATGTTCATCCACAATAAAGATTATTTTGACTGATATTAATATTGCTATGCCAGTTTTATTTTGATTAGGGTTTGCCTCATATAACTTTTCTGCATCTACATATTTTCAATCTTTTTGTGTAATTATGTTTTTTGTTTTAAATGAGTCATTCAATAGGTGTTATTCTGTGAGCAATACATTTCCCACAACAAACAATAAAACAAGTTTTGCAATGGTCATAATGTTGAGGTTCAATATTACTTTTTTACTGTGTATGAAATAGTTTTTATAAATTGAAAATTTTTTGAAATAATTTTAGATCCACATGAAGTTGCAAGAAATAATACTGAGAGATTTTGTATACCCTTTACTCTGTTTTCCCCAATAGAAATATTTTATGAAGCTATAGTACAGTATCACAACTGGGATATGGACATCTACTGATCTCATTAAGATTTCCCCACCATTATGTATACTTGTGTGTGTGTATCTAGTTCTACACAATTTTATCACGTGTATAGGTTTGTGTATCTACCACCACATTCAAGATACTGAATAGTTCCATCACCGTAAGGATCCCTCATATTGTCATTTTAAAATCACATCCACCTCCCTTCCCCTCCCTCCCAACCCATCTCTAAACTCTCAACCACTAATCTGTTCTCCATTGCAAAAATGTTTTCATTTGAAGAATATTATTTAAAAGGAATCCTACAGTATATAACCTTTGGGAATTGGCTTTTCTCACTCAGTGCAATTCCCTGGAGATTCATCCAAGTTGCTGCATGTATCAATAGTTTCTTTTTATTGTTGAGTAGTACACAGTTTGTTTAACCATTCACCTGTTGAAGGACATCTGGGTTGTTTTCAGCTCTTACAAACAAACCTGTTATGAATATTCATGAACAGGTGTCTTTGTGAAGATTTTTATTTCCCTGAGATAAATACCCAAGAGTGGAACTGCTGGGTCATATAGTAATAGGGTTTATTTCTGGGTTCTCTATTATGTTCCATTGATCAATGTGTTTATCCCTCTGGTAATATAACACTGTCTTATTACTGTAATTATATACAGTCAGTCCTCCATATCCCTGGGTTTAGCATTGGAGGTTCAAACAACTGTGGCTCAAAAGTACTTTTTTAATTCCAGAGAGTTCCAAAAAGCAAAACTTGAATTTGCCGTGCGCCAGCAAATATGTAGCATTTACAATGCATTAGGTATTAAAAGTAATCTGGAGATGATTTGAAGTATATGGGAGGATGTGCATAGTTTATATGTAAATACTATGCCATTTTATATAAGGTGCTGAAGCATCCACAGATTTTGGATTCCGTGAAGGGTCCTGGAGCCAATCCCCCAGGGATAATGAGGAAGGCCTGTAGTAAGCCTTAATATCAGGCAGAGAGATTACTCTCATTTTAGATTTCTTTTCCATTGTTTTAGCTATGTTTCCACATGCATTTTGTGTCTTTCCATGCAAATTTTAAAGTAAGTTTATCTATGTCTACAAAAAAAATGCTGAGATTTTAATGGGAATTACATTAAAACTACAGATCAATTTGGAGAGAACTGGCATCTTTACAATATTGAGTCTTCCTTCCAATCCATGGACATGGTATTTCTCTCCATTTATGTAGATCTTTATTTCTTTCACCTGCATTGTGTAATTTTCAATACACAAATATTATACATGTTTTTTAAAGTGTATAAGTATTTCATTTTTGTAGAGTGATTATAAATGGTATTGTGTTTTTAATTTTGGTTTCTGTAGTTTATTATTAGAAATATAAGCATTTTTTTTGTGTTTTGGTCTTGTATTCTGCCATCTTCTTAAACTCACTTATTAGTTCTACGAGTTGTTTGTTTGTGGTAGATTCCTTGAGATCTTCTACATAGACAAACATGTCATTTGGAAATCAAAACAGTTTTAATTATTCCTTTCCAATTTGTATGCCTTTAATTTTTTTTCTTGCCTTGTTACAGTGTCTACGACTTCTAGAACTATTTTGGTTTTGTTTGTTTGTTTTTTTAACATCTTTATTGGAGTACAATTGCTCTAAAATGGTGTGTTAGTTTCTGCTTTATAACAAAGTGAACCAGCCATACATATACATATATCCCCATACCTCCTCCCTCTTGTGTTTCCCCCCACCCTCCCTATCCCATCCCTCTAGGTGGTCACAAAGCACTGAGCTGATCTCCCTGTGCTATGTGGCAGCTTCCCATTAGCTATCGATTTTACATTTGGTAGTGTATATATGTCCATGCCACTCTCTCACTTCATCCCAGCTTACCCTTCCCCTTCCCTGTGACCTCAACTCCACTCTCTACGCCTGCATCTTTATTCCTGTCCTGTCCCTAGGTTCTTCAGAACCTTTTTTTTTTTTAGATTCCACATATATGTGTTAGCACATGGTATTTGTTTCTCTTTCTGACTTATTTCACTCTGTATGACAGACTCTAGGTCCATCCACCTCACTACAAATAAGTCAATTTCGTTTTATTTATGGCGGAGTAATATTTCATTGTATATATGTGCCACATCTTCTTTATCCATTCACCAGTCGATAGTCAACTTAGGTTGCTTCCATGTCCTGGCTATGATTAATAGTGCTGCAATGAACATTGTGGTACATGTCTTTTTGAATTATGGTTTTCTCAGGGTATGTGCCCAGTAGTGGGATTGCTGGGTCATATGGTAGTCCTATTTTGAGCTTTTTAAGGAACCTCCATACTGTTCTCCATAGTGGCTGTATCAATTTACATTCCCACCAACAGTGCAAGAGCATTCCCTTTTCTCCACACCCTCTACAGCATTTATTGTTTGTAGATTTTTTCATGATGGCCATTCTGACTGCTGTGAGGTGATACCTCATTGTAGTTTTGATTTGCATTTCTCTAATGACTAGTGATGTTGAGCATCCTTTCATGTGTTTGTTGGCAATCTGTATATCTTCTTTAGAAGAAATGTCTATTTAGGTCTTCTGCCCATTTTTGGATTGTGTTGTTGTTTTTTTGATATTGAGCTGCATGAGCTGCTTTTAAATTTTGGAGATTAATCCTTTGTCAGTTGCTTCATTTGCAAATATTTTCTCCCATTCTGAGGGTTGTCTTTTCGTCTTGTTCATGGTTTCCTTTGCTATGCAAAAGCTTTTAAGTTTGATTAGGTCCCATTTGTTTATTTTTGTTTTTATTTCCATTTCTCTAGGAGGTGGGTCAAAAAGGATCTTGCTGTGATTTATGTCAAAGAGTGTTCTTCCTATGTTTTCCCTTAAGAGTTTTATAGTGTCTGGCCTTACGTTTAGGCCTTACATTTAGGTCTTTAATCAATTTTGAGTTTATTTTTGTGCTTGGTGTTAGGGAGTGTTCCAATTTCATTCTTTTAGATGTAGCTGTCCAGTTTTCCCAGCACCATTTATTGAAGAGTCTGTCTTTTCTCCATTGTATATTCTTGCCTCCTTTATCAAAAATAAGGTGACCATATGTGCGTGGGTTTATCTCTGGGCTTTCTATCCTGTTCCATTGATCTATATTGCTGTTTTTGTGCCAGTACCATACTCTCTTGATTACTGTAGCTTTGTAGTATAGTCTGAAGTCAGGGAGCCTGATTCCTCCAGCTCCATTCTTCTTTCTCAAGATTGCTTTGGCTATTCGGAGTCTTTGTTTTTCATACAAATTGTGAAATTTTTTGTTCTAGTTCTGTGAAAAATGCCAGTGGTAGTTTGATACGGATTGCATTGAATCTATACATTGCTTTCGGTAATATAGTCATTTTCACAATGTTGATTCTTCCAATCCAAGAACATGGTATATCTCTCCATCTATTTGTAACATCTTTAATTTCTTTCATCAGTGTCTTATAATTTTCTGCATACAGGTCTTTTGTCTCCTTAGGTAGGTTTATTCCTAGATATTTTGTTCTTTTTGTTGCAATGGTAAATCAAGTGTTCTATTAATTTCACTTTCAGATTTTTCATCATTAGTGTACAGGAATGCAAGAGAGTTCTGTGCATTAATTTTGTATCCTGCTACTTTACCAAATTCATTGATTAGCTCTAGTAGTTTTCTGGTAGCATCTTTAGGGTTCTCTATGTATAGTAGCATGTCACCTGCAAACAGTGACAACTTTACTTCTTCTTTTCTGATTTGGATTTCTTTTTCTTCTCTGATTGCTGTGGCTAAAACTTCCAAAACTATATTGAAAAATAGTGGTGAGAATGGGCAACCTTGTCTTGTTACTGATCTTAGTGGAAATGGTTTCAGTTTTTCACCATTGAGGACGATGTTGGCTGTGGGTTTGTCAAACATGGCCTTTATTATGTTGAGGTAAGTTCCCTCTATGCCTACTTTCTGGAGAGTTTTTATCATAAATGGTATTGAACTTTGTCAAAAGCTTTCTCTGCATCTGTTGAGATGATCATATGGTTTTTCTCCTTCAATTTATTAATATGGTGTATCACATTGATTTATTTGCATATAGTGAAGAATTCTTGCATTCCTGGGATAAACCCCACTTGATCATGCTGTATGATCCTTTTAATGTGCTGTCTGATTCTCTTTGCTAGTATTTTGTTGAGGATTTTTGCATCTATGTTCACCAGTGATACTGGCCTGTAGTTTTCTTTCTTTGTGACATCTTTGTCTGGTTTTGGTATCAGGGTGAGGGTGGCCTGGTAGAATGAGTTTGGGAGTGTTCCTCCTCTGCTATATTTTGGAAGAGTTTGGGAAGGATAGGTGTTAGCTCTTCTCTAAATGTTTGATAGAATTCGCCTGTGAAGCCATCTGGTCCTGGGCTTTTGTTTGTTAGAAGATGTTTAATCACAGTTTCAATTTCAGTGCTTGTGATTGGTCTGTTCATATTTCCTATTTCTTCCTGGTTCAGTCTCGGAAGGTTGTGCATTTCTAAGAATTTGTCCATTTCTTCCAGGTTGTCCACTTTATTTGCATGGAGTTGCTTGTAGTAATCTCTCATCATCCTTTGTATTTCTGCAGTGTCAGTTGTTACTTCTCCTTTTTCATTTCTAATTCTATTGATTTGAGTCTTCTCCCTTTTTTTCTTGATGAGTCTGGCTAGTGGTTTATCAATGTTGTTTATCTTCTCAAAGAACCAGCTTTTAGTTTTATTGATCTTTGCTATTGTTTCCTTCATTTCTTTTTCATTTATTTCTGATCTGATCTTTATGATTTCTTTTCTTCTGCTACCTTTGGGGGTTGTTTGGTTCTTTTTTCTCTAATTCCTTTAGGTGTAAGGTTAGGTTGTTTATTTGAGATGTTTCTTGTTTCTTAAGGTAGGATTGTATTGTTATAAACTTCCCTCTTAGAACTGATTTTTCTACATCCCATGGGTTTTGGGTCATCGTGTTTTCATTGTCAATTGTTTCTAGGTATTTTTTGATTGCCTCTTTGATTTCTTCAGTGATCTCTTGGTTATTAAGTAGTGTATTGTTTAGCCTCCATGTGTTTGTATTTTTTACACATTTTTTCCTGTAATTGATATCTAGTCTCATAGCATTGTGGTCGGAAAAGATACTTGATATGATTTCAATTTTCTTAAATTTACCAAGGCTTGATTTGTGACCCAAGATACAATCTATCCTGGAGAATGTTCCATGAACACTTGAGAAGAAAGTGTATTCTGTTGTTTTTGGATGGAATGTCCTATAAATATCAGTTAAGTCTATCTTGTATAATGTAGTATTTAAAGCTTGTGCTTCCTTATTTATTTTCATTTTGGATGATCTGTCCATTGGTGAATGTAGGGTGTTAAAGTCCCCTACCATGATTGTGTTACTGTTGATTTCCCCTTTTATGGCTGTTAGTATTTGCCTTATGTATTGAGGTGCTTCTATGTTGGGTGCATAAATATTTACAATTGTTCTATCTTCTTCTTGGATTGATTCCTTGATCATTATGTAGTGTCCTTCTTTAACTCTTGTAATAGTCTTTGTTTTAAAGTCTATTTTGTCTGATATGAGAATTGCTACTCCAGCTTCCTTTTGATTTCCATTTGCATGTGATATCTTTTTCCATCCCCTCACTTTCAGTCAGTATGTGTCCCTAGGTCTGAAGTGGGGCTCTTGTAGACAGCATATATACGGGTCTTGTTTTTGTATCCATTCAGCCAGTCTATGTCTTTTGGTTGGAGCATTTAATCCATTTACATTTAAGGTAATTATCGATACGTATGTTCCTATTGCCATTTTTTTAATTGTTTTGGGTTTGTTATTGTAGGTCTTTTCTTTCTCTTGTGTTTTCTGCCTAGAGAAGTTCCTTTAGCATTTGTTGTAAAGCTGGTTTGGTGGTGCTGAATTCTCTTAGCTTTTGCTTGTCTGTAAAGGTTTTAAATTCTCCGTCGGATCTGAATGAGATCCTTGATGGGTAGAGTAATCTTGGTTGTAGGTTCTTCCCTTTCACCACTTTAAACATGTCCTGCTCCTCCCTTCTGGCTTTCAGAGTTTCTGCTGAAAGATCAGCTGTTAACCTTATGGGGATTCCCTTCTATGTTACTTGTTGTTTTTACCTTGCTGCTTTTAATATTTTTTCTTTGTATTTAATTTTTGATAGTTTGATTAATATGTGTCTTGGCCTGTTTCTCCTTGGATTTATCCTGTATGAGACTCTCTGGGCTTCCTGGACTTGATTGACTATTTCCTTTCCCATATTAGGGAAGTTTTCAACTATAATCTCTTCAAATATTTTCACAATCCCTTTCTTTTTCTCTTCTTCTTCTGGGACCCCTATAATTCGAATGTTGGTATGTTTAACATTGTCCCAGATGTCTCTGAGACTGTCCTCAATCTTTTCATTCTTTTTTCTTTATTCTGCTCTGCGGTAGTTATTTCCACTATATTATCTTCCAGGTCACTTATCCGTTCTTCTGTCTCAGTTATTCTGCTATTTATTCCTTCTAGAGAATTTTTAGTTTCATTTATTGTGTTGTTCATTATTGTTTGTTTGCTCTTTAGTTCTTCTAGGTCCTTGTTAAACGTTTCTTGTATTTTCTCCATTCTATTTCCATGATTTTGGATCATCTTTACTATCATTATTCTGAATTCTTTTTCAGGTAGACTGACTATTTTCCTCTGCATTTGTTAGGTCTGGTGGGTTTTTACCTTGCTCCTTCATCTGCTGTGTGTTTCTCTGTCTTCTCATTTTGCTTAACTTACTGTGTTTGAGGTCTCCTTTTCGCAGGCTGCCAGTTCGTAGTTCCCGTTGTTTTTAGTGTCTGCCCCCAGTGGCTAAGGTTGGTTCAGTGGGTTGTGTAGGCTTTGTAGCGGAGGGGACTAGTACCTGTGTTCTGGTGGATGAGGCTGGATCTTCTGTTTCTGGTGGGCAGGTCCACGTCTGGTGGTGTGTTTTTGGGTGTCTGTGACCTTATTATGATTTTAGGCAGCCTCTCTGCTAATGGGTGGGGTCATGTTCCTGTCTTGTTAGTTGTTTGGCATAGGGTGTCCAGCAATGTAGCTTGCTGGTCGTTGAGTGGAGCTGGGTCTTGGCATTGAGATGGAGATCTCTGGGAGATTTTTGCCATTTGATATTACATGGAGCTGGGAGGTTTCTGGTGGACCAATGTCCTGAACTTGGCTCTCCCACCTAAAATGCACAGCCCTGTTCCTGGCTCGAGCACCAAGAGCCTGTCATCTATATGGCTCAGAATAAAAGGGAGAAAGAAAGAAAGAAAAAGATAAAGTTATTAAAATAAAAAATAATTATTAAAAAAATTTTAAAAGTAATTTAAAAAAAGAAAGAAAGAAGAGAGCAAGGAAACCAAAAAGCAAATCAACCAATGATAACAAGAGCTAAAAAATATACTAAAAAAAAGAAAAAAGAAACAAAACAGACAGACAGAACCCTAGGACAAATGGTAATAGCAAAGCTATACAGACAAAATCACACACAGAAGCATACAGATACACAGTCACAAAAAGAGAAAAAGGGGAAATATATATATATCGTTGCTCCCAAAGTCCACCTCCTCAGTTTGGGATGATTCGTTGTCTATTCTGGTATTCCACAGATGCAGGGTACATCAAGTTGCTTGTGGAGGTTTAATCCGCTGCTCCTGAGGCTGCTGGATGAGATTTCCCTTTCTCTTCTTTGTTCGCACAGCTCCTGGGGTTCAGCTTTGGATTTGGCCCTGCCTCTGCGTGTAGGTAGCCTGAGGGCATCTGTTCTTTGCTCAAACAGGACGGGGTTAAAGGAGCAGCTGATTCGGGGGCTCTGGCTCACTCAGGCCGGGGGGAGGGAGGGGTACAGAGCTCGGGGCGAGCCTGCAGTGGCAGAGGCCAGCGTGACGTTGCACCAGCCTGAGGCACGCCATGCGTTCTCCCGGGGAAGTTGTCCCTAGATCACGGGACCCTGGCAGTGGCGGGCTGCATAGGCTCCCAGGAGGGGAGGTGTGGATAGTGACCTGTGCTCGCTCAAAGGCTTCTTGGTGGCTCCAGCAGCAGCCTTAGAGTCTCATGCCCGTCTCTGGGGTCTGCTCTGATAGCCGTGGCTCATGCCGTCTCTGGAGCTCCTTTAAGCTGCACTCTTAATCCCCTCTCCTAGTGCACCAGGAAACAAAGAGGCAAGAAGTAGTCTCTTGCCTCTTTGGCAGGTCCAGACTTTTTCCTGGACTCCCTCTTGGCTAGCCGTGGTGCACTAGCCCCACTCAGACTGTGTTCACGCAGCCAACCCCAGTCCTCTCCCTGGGATCAGAAATACATCTACATGTGGAACAACTCCTACAGAACACCTACTGAATGCTGGCAGAAGACCTCAGACCTCCCAAAAGGCCATAAACTCCCCATGTACCTGGGTAGGGCAAAAGAGAAAAGAAAAAACAGAGACAAAAGAACAGGGATGGGACCTCCAAAGCCTGAGCCTCAGCTCCCAGCCCCTGCCCGCCCCAGCAGGTGAGCAGACAAGCCTCTCGGGCTGGTGAGTGCTGGTCCGCACCAATCCTCTGTGTGGGAATCTCTCCGCTTTGCCCTCCACACCCCTGTTGCTGCACTCTCCTCCGTGGCTCCAGAGCTTCCCCTCTCCACCACCCGCAGTCTCCACCCGCAAAGGGGCTTCCTCGTGTGTGGAAACATTTCCTCCTTCACAGCTCCCTCCCACTGGTGCAGGTCCCATCCCTATTCTTTTGTCTCTGTTTATTCTTTTTTCTTTTGCCCTACCCAGTTACGTGGGGAGTTTATTGCCTTTTGGGAGGTCTGAGGTCTTATGCCAGTGTTCAGTAGGTGTTCTATAGGAGTTGTTCCACATGTAGATGTATTTCTGATGTATCTGTGGGGAGGAAGGTGATCTCCACGTCTTACTCTTCTGCCATCTTGAAGCTCCTCCCCCTCAGATCTATTTTCTATTTCAATAATTCTCTCTTCTGTTGTGTTCAATATACTATTTATCCCATTCCAGTTTCAATAAATACAGTTATCATTACCAAAAGCCCTATTTAGTGGCTTCTAAATTGATCTGTTCTTTTTTTCACCCACAATAGTTTCAAATTCTCCCATTGGCTCTTTAGTCATTTTATGCATACCTATTTAATCTCCCACAGATTGTTCTATTATTTCTGCATCTTGGGGTACTAATTCTCCAAGTTATTGTCTCTGTTGATTATCCTTCATGGATTAACTTTTTGTGTTTCTAATGTTTTTAGTTAAAGTTCATTTTGTGGGGGAAGGTTATTCCTTTCTGCAAGAGTTTCATATGCCCTCAGCAATGAGTGTGACCCTGATTTTCATTTTTTCAGGGCTCTTGGGATTCTATGGGTCCTAGATCAATTTTTATGTTAATTTCTAAGTTTATAGTTTCCATACATAGGAAATGAAATTTGAGAACTTATACCTGTCTGAGAAACAGGCTTTGGGATTCAGTTTCTCATAGAAGATATTTTTTTACCCCCACTTAGAACCTAGGAAAGATAGCAAGATTTCTTGACACTTCTTTCAGCCACTGGACAGTTTTTCTAGTCTTTTCTTTTCTTTCTTTCTTTCTTTCTTTTTCTTTCTTTCTTTCTTTCTTTCTTTTTCTTTCCCTCTCTCTCTCTCTCTTTTTCTTTCTTTCTTTTTTAATGATGAGGAAGCCCTTTGAAGGAGTTCATTTTATGCAAGATCTCAGTCTCCACTTCCTGTCTCACATGGGACCAAGGCCACAAATCCTGAACCTATATAGCTGTTACCTGGGCATAAAGAAAACACTAGCCCTCAGTACCCCAAATCCTGGCCCAGTCTCAGTGCCCTCTGCACAGTTTTGCCACATCTGAAGCTTAGTTCCATGGGTTTATGTTCCCTGTTCTTTTCTGATAATGACAATTTCCCTATCTTTTCTTTGAGCTTAAATCTGTATTTTTAATTTGGAGTAAGAGGAAGGTTATATTTTTTTCCAGTAGTTCTACGTTTGTAAAAGGGGTCCCTGCCAGTTCAGTTGCCAGAACAAGAAAGTTGGTATATAACACATTTTTAAGCCTGAACATAATTGTTTTACTGCTAGAATTTCTAGATCAGAAGTCACACACTTGCAGCTCTTGGGATAAACCCAACCCACAGATGTGTTTTGTTTGGCCTGGATGCTTTTGGCCTACACTTTGGGTTTTTGTTTTGTTTTGTTTAAAAACAAAGTTGGCTTCTCATTTGAGAAGCCAACTTTTAAAAATCAAGGAATTTCACATAAAAATCCAGATTTTCTAGTTTTTCTTTAAAAATGGAAAGATCTGGCAACAGTGGGCCCATCTTCCATCATTTACAACCCATAGCAGTTAAGTAGCACCTGTTCTCTACAGTCAGGGCACACGTTTTCCTGGTTGCTAGAATCTATCTCCCACTTCACAGGGTCCCATCCAGGCATTTCACCCATTGACATTACCTGCTTGGCCTCTACAGATATTCTAACTTGCTCTCCCAGCCCAGGACTACAGATTGCATCCAGATTTCAAATGTGAGCTGCCCCAGTAGACTGGAAGCCCCATGGGGGCAGGGACTGTGGTTGGCTCATTCACCACTCTATTCACACCCAGCACAGCATCTGGCTGGTGGTAAGCATTCGGTGCTCTTGGATTTTGAATTAATTTGTTAAAGAATGGATGAGTTATTCTAAAAATAAACAACCCAACAGTCTAAACAATTCTGCGGCAGAAACCTCTCCAAAATGTTGGCAGCCCTGAAGTCCTTAATGTTTAAATCCTTAGAATCCTGTCTTAACTAATCACAGGCAGTGATGTAGCAAGTGGAAGTTTGTTATTTCCCATACGGTTTTCAACAAGTCTCTTAATTTTCCTCCGCCGCCAACTCTCCTTTGGAGAACGGGAAAAAATATCAGTACTTCTCTATCTGAGGGACTAACACTAAGAAATCCAATGTTTCTCAGAGAAGCTGTGCTATATATACATGTGACCCAGTAATGTTAGGGCCTGGTGCAGCTGAGTCAGCATGGGAAAATCTTAAGTGCACCTGGAAAGAGACTGGGGTGTAATTTCCAGAGATGGGTTATTGAATGACAGCTTCCCCCTCGGTCCAGTGAGAAATTTAATTTGCTGAGGACTCAACACAGGAAGCATTTGCCGATTAAAAACATGTCTAAACAGATGTTCTGCTTAGCCTGGAAGAAGGATCTTAATGCAACTGTCATTATTGGATTTTCTTGGATTACTACTATCTGGAATTGGAGTCCAAATAGAAGGATGAAATTATTTATTATGCTCCAAGAGGCCTGCATCTGAAGAGGAGCAAATGCAGAGGAGGACTCCCTTCAGGGGTGTCTGAAGGGATTTAACATGCTGGGGGTGGGGTGGGCTGGGGGATAAAGTCCATTTAAATTCTCTGGCTCTGGGAGTGTACCCTCTCCTCTCTGAAAATCTGCCATAGCTATTCAATGTTCCGTTTCCAGCTGAAGGCACAGCCGTATTATAAATGGAACCAGGCCTGACCCAGCCTTCTCAAGCAAGGAACTGCGGATTTTCGATTAGTCAACCAGTCCTTCCTACACTGGAAGTAAACACCCTGACAGTCCAGCCATCTGCATAACCCTCACCCCATGGGTGATGGGCAAATTCGCACCTTGCCTGTGGCGATCTTGAAAGGCTCAGTAAAGGAGGAGACTGTGGATTAATCTGCACGATGGTTCCCAAACTTGGCTGCACATTGGATTCAATCAGGGAGCTTTTAAAAAATTCTGGTGTCTGCCCCCCTGCCCTGAGACTGGGACTCAGTTGGCCTAGAGGACTGTCAAGGCATCTGTGCTTTTTCAGGCTCCCCAGGTGATTCGGATGTATAAGGAAGTTTAAGAACCACTGATGTAGCCCAAAGATTAAGAGCAAGAGATTCAGCGTCAGGGGGACTTAGGCTCAAGGTAAATGCTGCCATTCACTACCTGTGTGGCTCTAGACGAGCCACTGTCCCCTGAGATCTCCTTCCTGCTGCATGGTGGTGTCATGGGCATGGAACCAGGCAATGAACATCAAACACCTGCTGTGTAAGGGCTCGACGAGAGCTGCAGTTATCACCATCACATCTGCATTTGGGGACAGGCTAGAAAGAATGCCTGAAGTCAGGTTCAGTGGTTACACCCAGATATGCTGACATAAGTGACATTCAGGGGTTCAGGTGACGCTCTGTGCCCAAGTTTGAGGGATCCCTGCTCTCTGATGCAACCTGATTCCATTATTATTTGCTGCAGCACAGAGCCCTTAGGGACTGCTACAGAAAGTGAAAGGTCCATTCTCTTTTATGAATATGGTTCTGGAAATCAGGCTCTACCAAAACAGTCACAGCTTCATTTGAGGAACAGTTACACACTCCATTTCGTTAATCCCATTATCGGCCCCGAAATGCATGCTGAGCTCTCATCTCCAGGGTAGGAAGTCTCCTCAGACCAGTCTGCCAAGGGGTGTTGAGTGAGCAATTCTCCAAGCCCCCCAGACCTCCCCAAAGCTGGAAGCACAAATCCCCGCCATCAGGGCTGAGGGGAGCAACATAATGCCAGGAAATACACCTGGTGCTGCAGCCAGCCAACCAGGGGCTTCCCTCAGATCCTTTCTCCTGCTTGGGCGGTCCCTTTTTCTGGAGGTGGCAGAAGTGGGGTGGGCTGTGATTAAAGGGGAATCTGAGATTGACACAACTTGCCTTATCTTTAATTCAAACAAAAACAAGAGGCACCCAGGCTGGCACCTGACAGTGTCCTGGAGGGACAGATGGGAAGGCTGGGGGAACAAGCTAGAAGGGATGGCCTTCACCTCACCTTGGGGGTCTCCTTCCTCCTCAGGTTCACCCTGGATGCTTAAAGACCTGCTCGTCTGCTGCTGTAATACAGAGTGGAGGGACTGGCCTAACCTTGAAATTATCCTCTTGAAACACACCAGGATCATTTGAGGGGCTGCAGACTATGGATGTAGCCAGCTGCAGGGGTGTGGGGCATGGGTGGGGCAATGCTGTCATCATCCTCCTTAAGACACCCAAGAAGATCTCTCGTCGCAGTGTGAATACTGTGTACAACCCAACCAGAGGCAGAATTTTAATGGGCTGCGGGAGCCTTATTCCTTCCTGCCTTCCTTAATGGTGTTTCTGTGCAGCTGTTAAACAGCTGTGAAATCCCAGTCCAGAGGTGGACGATGCACTTTCAGTGCTGGAGAATCTAATTCTTGGAGATGAAGGTGGAGAGAAAGAAGGGGAAGAGCTACACTCATTGAGTACCTTTTAAGTTCCAGACACATGGCTATGCGCTTTGCATAACTATTGTTTCTAATTCTCTCCAAGCCTTAAATGAGGAGCTGGATAACTTAACCAAGGCTGTAACTACTAAGTGGCTTGCTGGGATGCAAAGCCAAGTGTGTCTGACTGTTCGTTTATTTGGTTGGGTCATATGACACCCAAAAAACCAGTAAATATTAATATTAAAAATTCTGACAATAGCTATTGCTGGTGAGCAGGAAAGATGCAGGGAGGGAAGGCAGTAGATGGTCTCCAAATATGGCCACAGCTCTCATCCCTGTAAGTTCATGCCCCTTCTCACGTTAAGGGGTGGAATCTATTTTCTTTTCCTTGAAGCTGAGCTGGCCCTTTGGCTTATTTTGACCAATAGAATGTGGCAGAAGTAGCATGCTGAGAGTTCAGAGTCCATGCCTTAAGTGGACTGGTGGCTTCCGTCTCCTTTCTCTGGCAAGCCAGCTACCATGCTATACAAAAACCTTAGACAACTGAATGGTGAAGGTCCATATGGAAAGACAGCATGTGGAGGCACAGTGAGGCACCAAACATGTGACTAAAGCTTTTTTTTGGCCCTCTCGGCCCAGCCCAGCTGCTAGATGAATGTAATCAAGTGAGTGACCCCAGCTGACGTCAGCCAAAGAACCACCCCGGCAAGCCCAGTCAATGCACAGAATCATGAGAGATAACAAATCACAGTTTGAAGTCACTAAGTTTGGGGGTGGTTTTCATGCCATAATAAATCACTTAAATCATGAAGGAAAAATTAGGTGTGGCGTCTACATCACTGAAGGGTAATGGCAAATCCTTCTGGTTTCATCCTCACGCCCTGTGTCTTTTTTCACCACTAAGTGCTGGTCATCTGCGGCCAAAAGGAAGTGACACGGATTTTACCAGGTGTCTGGGAGCCTGAAAACACCTAAGTCAAAATACCTTTGAGAAAGCAAAGCAGAAAAATACAGATTTTAAAGGGGCCCTGCTCACGGTCCCAGCAATACTTGGTGTGACTTAGAATCAGACGCACGTTTGTCAAATGGTGGTGGTGGGGAGTGTGAGTGGAAGAGTCTGCCTCTCTCTAAAGGAGATCAGACTGCTAAGAGGGGATCAGCAAGCCAACAGGAAAATGGGCCAAGGACAGGAAGAGGCGAGTCGCAGAAGTGCATCCCCAAATCACTGGCAAAGGTAGGAAAAGACGCTGAAAAGTCACCAGGCGTCAGAGAAAAACAAATTAACTAATAATAAGCTATCATTCCCATTATTAAAAACACTGATAATACCTAGTGCCAGGGAGGATATGGTGAAAGGAGCACACTTACACCTTTTGAAATGCATTTTAGCAACATCTATTTAAAACATACTAAGTGTGTAAGGATGTATATTCAGGTATTTCACTGCAACATTGTTTATGATGGCAAAAACTTGAAGCTACATATTAACTGATAAAGGAAGGGTTGAATAAATTATGGCCCATTCATACCAGGAATATTTTGCAACTATTCAAAAGAATAAATTGAAGTTATACAAGTGTCTTGGAGGGGTTTTCCATGAGGTATTGATGAGTGAGAAAAGCATAATGCATAAAAAACACGTATCAAATATGATCCCTTTTTTAAAAAAATGACAAAACATATCTGTATATATGTTTATGTGTTTATATGTATGTTTATGTATGCATATGTATACATCTCTGCATCAGTGTATATGTGAATATATGTGCATGGAGAAAAATATGAAAGGGTGAAAACAAAGTTATTAGCATGCATTACCTGGGGAAAAGTAGAGGGGTAATATGTGGAAAAAAGAAGTGAAGGAGGTAGCCAAATTAAAGGGAAAAGAAAAAAACACAACACTAAGAAAAGTATATGATGATATCATCACAGTTGTACATTACTGTGAAGTTATATATATGTTGTGTGTGTAAAATATAAAATAACATTAAAGAAAAAACATAAAATAAAGTGAATAATGATTTGTACTTCACCTCTACGGAAGCATCCCTGACACACAGGATTCTGGCATTTAAAAATGATTCATTTTGCTCTGCGTTAATTTTATGTATCAATAGAAGAAATGCCCTTGTCGGCAACAAGCCCTGATTCCTGCAGGATGCAGGCCAGACAGAAGCCCAGCAGCCCTTCTCCTCCAGCACAGCTTCTGAACAGGAAAACCTTCTCCAAAACCGAGATGCTTCCAGTGAGGCGCCTCCCATAATCTCCAGGCTAGAATCTCTGAGAGCGCACGCGCGTCTGGGCACTGGTGTGCAGACAGGCAGAGGTGGTACCTCCAGGCAAGTCCCTGCCACAGACAGCCCCCCCGCAACTGTCCACAGGGTCTCTAGTCTACACCTGCCTCCCAGTCCCCACCCCAGCTTTAGTTCCCTTTCTTGCTTCCCAGGCCCACTCATTCTGTCAGACCCCTAGTTCCCAAAGCCTCGTCATCCCTCCTCTCGGTCCTCGGGGCCTTCAGCTCGCCAGCCAAGGGCTAGAGAGGAAAGTCACGCCCAGACTGCAGAGTCTAACTGGAGGCCATCCAGTCCCCGAGCAACCAAATACCACCCTTATACCTTCCTCTGGCAGACGGCCCACCCTACTCAACAAAAGGCCTCACTCCCGCCTCATTCACAGACTTCACTGCTTCTAGTTCACTAAGACTGAAAGTAAAAGGTACAATAAGAGGTTCCCAAAGCCAGGATCAGCGATGGGGGAGGGAAATGGGTGCGACTGGAACTAGATAGTGGTGATGGTGGCACAACATTGTATATGTACTTAATGCCCCGAACTGGTACACATTAAAATGGTTAAAATGGTAACTTTTAGGATATGTGAAATTTACAACAACTGAAAAACAAAGAGTACCCCAAGGCCTGGTGGGGCCTCACATTACCCTCTCTAGCTCCCTCGCTGCTGGTATTCGTGGCTGTGGCATTCGACCAGCTCTCAGATGGCTGCTCTCCAAGCCCACCTAAAGGAACAAAGAAGAAAAGAAACGTGAGAACGCACCAGCCTTCTTTGCACCAGCACCATGAGATGAGGGAACAAACCTGGTCACCTGGGGGATGCTCAGAATCACCAGTGGGTGAGTAAAGATCTGTTTAACAAAGGATGACTGGGCCCCTACTCGATGCTCAGGCCAAAAAGAACTTGCTTTCTTATAACCATGAACATAGTTCAGAAATTATAAATGTAGCCTCTCCTCGACCAGTTCAAGGGCACTTGGAGTGAAACATACAAAGTTAACAGGCGAATCCCAAAGTCAGCTTCCTAACCCCCAACTCCCTGAGAAAGCCCAACGCAAACAGGACACTCTCTGGTTCTGGAGTCCCCCGCCCAGGATGCGGGGAGACGTCACCAGTGCCACTCCTAAATATGTGATGTGGCGGTTGCTGCTGCCTTGGCTTATACAGGCGTCCTGGTGTCCTCTTTGGGGTGTGAGTCTCCTTTCAGACACTGCTCTGCTTACTTGGCTTATACAGGCATCCTGGTGTCCTCTTTGGGGTGTGAGTCTCCTTTCAGACATTGCTCTGCTTACTTGGCTTATACAGGCGTCCTGGTGTCCTCTTTGGGGTGTGAGTCTCCTTTCAGACACTGCTCTGCTTACTTGGCTTATACAGGCATCCTGGTGTCCTCTTTGGGGTGTGAGTCTCCTTTCAGACACTGCTCTGCTTACTTGGCTTATACAGGCATCCTGGTGTCCTCTTTGGGGTGTGAGTCTCCTTTCAGACACTGCTCTGCTTACTTGGCTTATACAGGCATCCTGGTGTCCTCTTTGGGGTGTGAGTCTCCTTTCAGACACTGCTCTGCTTACTTGGCTTATACAGGCATCCTGGTGTCCTCTTTGGGGTGTGAGTCTCCTTTCAGACACTGCTCTGCTTACTTGGCTTATACAGGCGTCCTGGTGTCCTCTTTGGGGTGTGAGTCTCCTTTCAGACACTGCTCTGCTTACTTGGCTTATACAGGCGTCCTGGTGTCCTCTTTGGGGTGTGAGTCTCCTTTTAGACACTGCTCTGCTTACTTGGCTTATACAGGCGTCCTGGTGTCCTCTTTGGGGTGTGAGTCTCCTTTTAGACATTGCTCTGCTTACTTGGCTTATACAGGCATCCTGGTGTCCTCTTTGGGGTGTGAGTCTCCTTTTAGACATTGCTCTGCTTACTTGGCTTATACAGGCGTCCTGGTGTCCTCTTTGGGGTGTGAGTCTCCTTTCAGACACTGCTCTGCTTACTTGGCTTATACAGGCATCCTGGTGTCCTCTTTGGGGTGTGAGTCTCCTTTCAGACACTGCTCTGCCTACTTTATAAATCAGACTCTGCCGACACTGCCTCAGTCAAGGGCAGTGATGCACGCACTCGTTTGCTAGTATCGTCATCTAGAAACCAGGTTCACATCTGTCCCCACCAGGAAGATGGTCTATCCCCATCTATTATTAGACCTACTGTGAACCAGGTACAGTCCCGGGCAGCAGGGATTCAGCAGTGAACAAGACAGACAGTGCCTAAGTTCCAAATGGGCGGTTGGACAGTAAATGGTAGGTAAGAAAATAAAGGAATAAGATGATTGCAGGTTCAGAAAATGCTCTGAAGATCAAATGCAGTATGTGGTAACATGGCCTGGAGCAGCTGCTTAGAAAGCGGTCAGAGAAGGCCCTTTAGGGAGGTGACATTTGGGTTGAGACAAGAAGGAGCCAGCCACACAGAGATCCGGGCCAGCGCGTCCCAGCTGAAGGAGGATCAGGAAAGAATCTGGACCGGGAATGAGCTTGCCATGGGGAGGGGCTGACTGTGGTGGAGAGAGGGAGGCTGGATCCCCAGGGGTATTAAGAATATAGTTGGAGGCACAGCAACAGGAGAGGCTGATGGCTTAGATACGAGGGACTGAGAGGGGCCCCCAGTGATGCCTAGATTTGGCAGTTGAGCAGCTGGGTGGGTCGAGACACCAGGGAGCAGATTTGAGGACAAAGCCTGTGACCAGGAGAGACTATCATACACGTGAAACCACACCAAAGCATCTACAGGACAATCTACTTGTGTAAAATATTTCTTGCATTTGTTTAGAAATTTGCAGCTTACAAAGCAGTTTCCCCATCTCCCCTTTGACCTTGATGAAAACACTCTGTAGCAGAAGTGTAACCCCATTTTACAGAGGAGAAAACTGAGATACAAAATGATCAGCCCAAGGTTGCCAGCCCATAAGGGAAGCTGAGGGCTCAGGACAGTCTCCTGGTCAGAAGCCCGATGATATTTCCTGTGCTCCATAGGTCACAGGCTTCCAGAGCTGCTCAAGGAAGGGTCCCAAACATGGAACCCAATGCCCTGGCCCCTGACAGCCACGGAAGACAGCCCTGTGGTCCTGCATCCCAACTCCTGACATGCAGACCACCTCTCTCCCTCTGGTGACTGACACTGGCGGCGGACTAGGCGCGCGCGGATATTTTTACATGCCTTCATCCTGCTCGTCCGCTGCCTTTCTGGCCAAGTCAGAATCCACTAACACACTCCCTGCAGCTGCCGGGGTGTTCACTGCCAGCTCCCAGCGCTCTGGGTATTCTTCCAGTTGCGATATCATTTCCTCTCGGGCTAAAGGTCAGGGGAAATCCTGATGGTATGAAAATCACTGGCCAGCAGAGGAATGTGCCCTGTGCAGACTGAAGGAGAGAGCCTGAGGCCAAGGCTCCCGGACTAGCTTAGTCTTCACTCCCTGTGTAACTGAGGATGAGACCTTGGGTGTTAGTACTTTTCATCTGTCCAATGGGCTGTTCCAGTTCCGAATGAGGTAATGGTTTGTTTAGGCATTTGCTCATTCATCGACACCTGCTGCATGCCAGATGCTGTTTCTGCTGCTCAGGATATGACACTGAACAAACTCTACCCTGACCTCATGGAAATTATATTCTGGTGGAGGGTAGAGGAGAAAATGATAAACAAACAGGTGACTAAATATGTAAGTCGGTTGTTGACAAGCACTATGAAGAAAATAAATAAGGGTGAGGGGAACATCCTAGGGGTGAAGGATTGCCATTTCACACAAGGCAGAAAAGCAGAATCCTGAAGAAAATGAGGGAGAGGGTCTGCAGATATCTGGGGAAGAGCATTCCAACTGAAGGGACAGCAGGTGCAAAGGCCCTGGGGTGGGAGTGTGCTTGACAGTAGGGAGGTGGGTATGACTGGAATGGAATGAGCCAGGGAAAGAATAATAGGTGATGAGGTGAGTGAGCAGTGGAGGGTCTGGGGGGTCAACTCCTGGGGGACCTTGCAGGCCATTTTCAGGATTTTGGCTTTTATTCTGAGAGATCTAGATGGAAGCCAGAGGACATGAAAGGATTTTGTAACTGCACTGGCTCTGAATATGATCAGGGTTATTAGTAGCGAACAGGAGGGGAACACAGGAGCTGGGATTTGAAAGGAGATTCTGCAAAGCACTAGCCCATCAAAAATAGACCTGTAAGGATACCTGAGCACAGCCTGTTTCAAGGTTAGCTGGAGGCTGTGGCTGAGGGAGCGATGGCTGGGAGAGATTGATATTCAGCTTTGCAGCAGGCAGAGGAGGTCTGGGGATGAGGACTTCTGATTCCCTTGGCCCCCTGGCCCTTGGGGTTACAATGGGAGCAAAGCTCTGGAGCTGGGGGGAGACCAGGGGCCCTCTAGCAGATGGAGGTGGGGAAAGAATCAGTGTTTACTATGTGCCAGTTACGGTGCTGACCATGTGCTAGGAACAGTGCTAAATGCAGAGTTTTGTAATTCTAGCCTCATGAAGACTCAGTGACAAAAGAGCCACAAACATCCTCATCTCACAGATGTGGAAACAAGATTCCAAGAGGTGAAGTGACTTGCCTGGCCTGAAGGTACAGAGATGGTTAGTAATGGAGAAGCTGAAGGTGGGTCCTGGCAGACCTCCCCAGATCTGTGCTCCTTCCCTCAGCCTCAGACCCAGAAAGAACAGGAGAACAAGTGGGATGTCTGGGGGGGGGTGGCTGCCTATTCCCAAGGGAAGGTCACTGATGAGACTGGGGTCACAGCAATTAAGAACACACATCCCGGGGCTTCCCTGGTGGCGCAGTGGTTGAGAGTCTGCCTGCCGATGCAGGGGACACGGGTTCGTGCCCCGGTCCGGGAAGATCCCACATGCCGTGGAGCGGCTGGGCCTGTGAGCCATGGCTGCTGAGCCTGCGCGTCCGGAGCCTGTGCTCCACAACGGGAGAGGCCACAGCAGTGAGAGGCCCGCGTACAGCAAAAAAAAAAAAAAAAAAAAAAAGAACACACATCCCTTCTCTGTCATCCTTACCAGCAAGAGACTGGCAGCTCTTGTCATTTCTCCAAAGGGCAGCAAATCGCATGCTTCTAGTACAGCTGAGCCTGGGATCTACCTGGAGTGAATGTGATTTGGCCACTCCCCTGATGAAAACCCTCCCAAGGTTTCCCACTGCCCTTAGGATGAATTCTAAGCCCTAACATGACCCATGAGGCCCACCCCTGTGATATGGCCCTGCTGGCCTCCTCCACCTGGTACCTCAGGGCTTCCTGCTCCTCCCCCACTCCCACTCTGTGCTCAGCCACCTAAGCTACTCACAGTGCCTTGGATTTCCATTCTCCTCTTGCTGATGCGCCTTCCTCTGCCACACCCACCTCTTCATCTGGCCAAATCCTACTGGACCTTCAAGGCTCAGCTTGAACACCACTTCCTGTGGGATGCCCCATTGCTCCTCTTGGGTTAGAAGCCCCCTCCTCTGTGTTACCAGCACCCTGGGCTTTTTCACATCCCTTGCCACAAGTAATTGGGATCTCCTGTCTACTCAGCTGATCCCCTAGTTTAGTTTTTAGCATCCTGAAGAAAGGGACCTTGTCTTGTCCAACAGTAAACACCCAGCACTGTGCCTGGCACATAGCAGACAATAAAATATGTGATTGATGGATGAACGGATGGATAGGTAGATGGATGAGTCAGGTAGACAGTGCTTACAAAGAAAACCCAATCATTTCTAACTCATCATCACTGATGGAAAAGTTTGTCTTTTTCAGCTTATGGAGGGAGGGAAGGAGATATTCTTGGAACAATGGCTTTCAACCTTAGCTGCACTTTGGGATCATCTTGGGAAGCTTTTTAGCAAAATACTGAGGCCTGCATCCCACCCCCCGGAGGTTCTTATTTGATTGGCCTGGGGATTGGGATTTTAAAAAGCTCCCCAGGTGATTCTAAGGTGCAGCCAAACTTGAGATTCTCTACTTAGAGAACCCTGTAAGAGGTAGCCTCAACTCATGGTGTTTTCTTAAAACTAACCTCCTTCCTCCCAAGCTCACCAGGAATGGAAGATGTGGAGCTGAAGACAGACATCAAGTACTAAGAAAAGTCATCTCTCACATCTAAATCAATGGACTGTGTTGCTCCATTTCAGTAAAAGCAAGCAAATAAGACAGGTGTGACTGTGGCTATAACTGCAGCCATAAGCACACAGAACAAGGAAGAGAGAAATATAGTCTGATGCAGACAAAGATTGGGGGCAATGGGGGCAGGGAGTATTCAGGGTGTAGGGATATCTTTTTCCTTGGGTGTAACTGCAAGACAAAAAATATTTGAAAAAATACATATATATGCCCATATTTGATCTTTGGTTAATTACCTCTTCAGTGAGAGGCTATGCAAAGACCCTGTAGATTTCATTAGTCACAGGGGCTTATTCAAACGTCTCCTTTGCATAAGAAACCCAGGCTTACAGCTGGTCTCTGGGAAAGAATGCCCTCCAGGCCTTGAAAAGAGAGCTCCAGGCCTGTTCATGCAGAGGTCAGCAGCCTGTGATGCATGGGGCCAGGCTGAAATGTTTCTATCCAGCATTTGCAATTCAATCCCACAGTTTCCTTTATGGAACAATTCACTAAATTCAGAGTTGTTCTTTTTTCTAATTCACCATATAATTCACCTCCCAAGTTCAATTAAGAAGCAATCTGTTAGCAACTTTGGGAGCAAGCTGCTTTTCTTTGGGAAAGCCCAATTTTCTTCCGCTCCCAACAAGAAGTGGCTTAATTATATGCATCATATGAGACACTGATGTACACACAACGCCCCTCTACATAATTAATGAAATATTAACTATATACATCCAAAGACTTCTGGGTAGAAAGGGATGGGCTTTTCCAAAGCCTGAAAAGACAGCCATGGATCAATATTGTTCATTTGAATATATGATAATTCATAGTGACTATGAATTAATATTCATGAATATGATAATTAATAAACAAAACCTTATAGTAATTATTCCTTCTGTCTCATTCTTAGAGCCTAACGTTACTTGGCCCTCAGTTTTCTTTTATTTATTTATGTATGTATGTATATATTTATTTTTAGCTGCACTGGGTCTTTGTTGCTGTGCACGGGCGCTCTCTAGTTGTGGCGAGCGGGGGCTACCCTTCATTGCGGTGAACAGGCTTCTCATTGCGGTGGCTTCTCTTGTTGCGGAGCACGGGCTCTAGGCACGCGGGCTTCAGTAGTTGTGGCACATGGGCTCAGTAGTTGTGGCTCGCGGGCTCTAGAGCGCAGGCTCAGTAGTTGTGGCGCACGGGCTTAGTTGCTCCATGGCATGTGGAATCTTCCCAGACCAAGGCTTGAACCCGTGTCCCCTGCATTGGCAGGTGGATTCTTAACCACTGCGCCACCAGGGAAGCCTGGCCCTTGGTTTTCTTAAACGCAAAAATAACTACCATTTTTAAATGCTGATTATTTGCAGGTACTCGCATATGTTATCCTGTATTTAATCCTCAAACTAATCCTCTGAGGTGGGTATTAGTGCCATTTTACACACAGTGTAACTGAGGCTTAGAGCACTTAAGATACCACTGTGGACACACAGCCATTGGGTGGAGAGGTTGAGATTCTCTCCAGATCAGTCTAGTGTCAAAGCCTTTAAGATACAACACAAGTAACCCTGCCAGGACACCCTCAGCTCTCACATTTACTGACTTTTTAATACCTGTACTTACAGCTCCGTCTCATCAGAGGTAAATCTAGCACAAAACTGTTTTGCTTTACTCTAAGAAAAATTAAAAAATAATCTCTAGCACAAGAGATTAAAAATCACTTTACTGCCAGTCCATTCATTCAATAAATACTGATTGAGTGTCTGCTTTGGGCAGCACTGTGATGGGTTCCTGAAGGCAGAGACAGGCAGTGTCTATCTTCATGGTGCCTTCATGGTGCTAGTGGAGGGGAGAAAATCAACAATAAACAATGAGATCCTGGGACTTCCCTGGTGGTCCAGTGGTTAGGACTCCACGCTTTCACTGCCATGGCCCGGGGTCGATCCCTGGTTGGGGAAATAAGATCCCGCAAGCTGCACGGTGCGGCCAAAAACAAAACAGGACAAAACAAACAAACAAATAAAAAGAGATCATTCCATGGAGGGATTAAGCACTTTCAAGGAACTAAAACAGAGTTTTATGAAAGAGCAATGGGGGATGGGAGCCCAGGGAAAGTCTGAATTGGTGACATTTGAGCTGAGATCTAAATGATGAGAGGGGGACACCCATCTGGGGAGAGTGTTCTAGCAGAAAACAAAACAAAACAAAACACCAGCAAGTAAAAAAAAGTCCAGAGGGAGGAAAATAAGAGTCCGATGGAGCTAGAACTAAGGCTAATACCTGAGGGATGCAGGGCCAGTTTGTGCAGGCCTTTGAGTCTTACCCTCACAGTCAACTTGCCATGCCCTTTGGTCATATGTAATATGCACAGCAATCCTGTGAATAAGTAATATCATTCCTCTTCTACAGAAGAGAAAACTGAGGTTCATGAATAAGTTGCCCAAGGTCACCCAGCTGGTAAGAGACTGAATTTGCCTTTCAAGGCAGCCCCTTCTGACTCCAGAATCCATGCTCCTAACCCCTGCCCTCTACCTCACACCTGTACAGCTGTGGTCTGAAAAAGCACCCCAAGCAAGGCCAATGGACAAAACATCTGCACACCTCTGTCAGAAAACTACTGGCAAGACGCACACAGCAGAGCTTTTCATTATTCATTAGGAAAAAAAAAACCAAGGGAAAGCCCCTTTAACAGGTTGATTTAGGAATGAACTAGGCAACCACTGCGGTAATCAGTGTGTAATCCTAAGCAATTCAGTGCCAAGTAAAGTTTATATCTATGCCAAATTTCAAATGTTACAGAAGGGAAAGAGAAAATGGGTTAAAAGATCACTGCCAGTTTTTGTTAATGAAATGATTTAATATTGGCAAGTGATAATAAAACAGGAATTCTTATACACTGCTATTGAAGGAGGAATACACATTGGTAACATGTTATGAGATAATTTAGCAAGATGTATCAAAGTCTTTTAAAACAAGCAATAATATGATTTTGACCCAATAATATGACTTCTAAATATCAGTACTAAGGAATCGATTGACAATGAAAACAAAGGATGTTCATTCTTAACATTTTAAAGACAGACTGTAACAACCACACACCCCCAATAAAGGAATTATGATATAAAGGAACTTAATGCAACATTTTAAACTGTTTTAGAAGAAAGTTTGCTGAACGGGAAAAATGTTCATATTATAAGTAAAAAAACAGGTTAGGAAGTAGTACCCAGTATGATCCCATCTTTTACTTTTTAAAAAGCATATACAAAAAATTATGGAAAAAATACTGGAAGGAAATACCCACAATGTCCATTGTGATGATCCCTGATGGGTGATTTTTGGGTGAATGTTACTTTTTTATATACTTTTTGTAATTTCTACATTTTATTCAACATATTACTTTTATAATCAGGAATTAAAAATAAAGAAGAACCATATTACATCATACACTTTGCCTAAGAACATGTGCTCTGCACTTTGTAGTGTATGTCTGTACACACGTACACATACACACACACACTGTTGCCGGGAAACCCTTTTCCGATGGGAAAGAAACATACTCGTGTTTATGCAGATGGAAAGGTTGTGATCCAATCTTTTTTTCTACTTTTCTGCTCTCACCATGGAAAGAAAAAATAATGAGTCCACACCTTGGCAAGATGGAAGAAAGGAAAGCTAAGCTCATTGGTGAGAACGGGAAAGGGCTTGTTGGAAACTTCTTTAAGACAGTGTTGGATGGGCTCTTGGGAGATCCAGTCTGCTCTTCCCCAGTCAGTTAACTGGCTCCCACCTGTGTCCTAGCACTGGCTGATGAGGCCTTGGAATTTGCTCCAACCCCAGGCAGAAGCTCATGGGAGGCTTCTTAATCATGCTAATTTGAGCTCTCTCTTTCCAGAGCCTCCAGCCAGATGTCCATCTTTCTTGGTGTTGGACCCTCCACCCATCCTGAATGCCTGTGTCTGCATCTTTCCTAGTCCCTGACTGTTGGTTAAGCTACACTAGACCTTCTGCTTAGGGATGCTCTTGAAGGACTTGTTGCTCACCTGGCTTCAAACCTTCAGTGCTCTCCTGAGCCCTGGACTCTAGGTATTCTTGCACACTTGGTCCACATCTTTCACACCCAGCCTGGCCTTGGCTTCTTGGCCATTTCCGTCATTTATTGCTGTATAACAAACTATCTCTCTAAACAGAGTGGCTTAAAATAACCACCATTTTATGCTTGCTTCTGATTCTGAGGGCCAGGAGTTGAGGCAAGGAATAAATGGGGCTGACTTTTCTCTGCTCTGGGACCTGAGCTGGGTTGACTTGAAATGGCCAAGGGATGGCTGAGATGGCTCAGGGGGAGGGCAGCATTCCAAAAGGATGAGCCCCACTGTGCAAGTGTTTGTCAGCTTCTGCTTCCATCATGCTTTCTAATGTCTTACTGGCCAAGGCAAGTCACACAACAAAGCCCAGGGTCACGAGGAATGACTATGCCAGGTGAGGTTTGTCAGGGACCATGAATGGAACAGCCTACCCCCTGCTTGATCTCTAGAGACTTAAAGTTCTAGCAAGTCAGGTGGTTTGCAAGATGGACCTAGAGTGCCAGTTCTGGAGTCAGACTGTCCAAGGTTAAACCTTTACTATGTCACTTACTAGCTGTGTGATCTTAAGTCACTTAACCTCTCTATGTTTCAGTCTCCTCATCCATAAAATAAGGATGAGAGTATTCACCTCTTAGGGTTGTTATGAAGATTAAGAGAGATGATACATTCAAGACATAGAAAAATGCCTGGCTCACAGTCAGCACTCATTGAGTTAGTTAGCTATTATTACTATTGGCTCTAACTCTGTTCTGAAGGCTGAAAGAGCAGAATGGGGAAACAATAAGTCACAGAGACAAGACATTTTATACCAGAAACACCACAAGTGAAGTAAAAAGTTAAGTTCTCCTTAAAGTGCACTTAACAAAACCAAGTTTAGACTGAGGATCCATTAATACTCATTGGCAGGCAGTGACAATAAGACATCCACTGTACCCGAGCACGTTATTTTTTAAAAACTTGCTCCATCACAATTTGAGACATCAAATAACTAAAAAAATAACCAAAGATATATGTTAAGAAAAGACTCAGGGCTTCCCTGGTGGCGCAGTGGATGAGAGTCTGCCTGCAGAGGCAGGGGACACGGGTTCGTGCCCCGGTCCAGGAGGATCCCACATGCCACGGAGCGGCTGGGCCCGTGAGCCATGGCCGCTGGGCCTGCGCGTCCGGAGCCTGTGCTCCGCAACGGGAGAGGCCACAACAGTGAGAGGCCCGCGTACCGCAAAAAACAAACAAACAAAAAAAAAAAAAAAAAAAAGAAAAGACTCAGGTGACTAGGTTGTGTGTAGTCATCCTGTTATCCCTGGGAGAGTGGAGTGGCTTGGCCAAGATAGTTAAGAGTCATTCACTGAGTAGTGGGTCCCAAATTACAGGCTAGAGCTTTGCTGAGAGACCCAATAATGTTTACTGGGTCTTGTGTGCCAAGGACTGTGCTTGCTGCCTTACGTGTATTTTCTCATTTAATTCTCAGCACAGTCCTGTGAGGTAGGGACTATTACTGGCTTTACTTACAAAAGAAAGAACTGAGGCTTAGAAAACTTTAAATAACTCACCCACAGTCACACAGCTAGTAAGAAGCAAAACGCAGATATAATCCCAGGCCCATCTGATTCTACTGATGGCCTTTATAATACAGGGCTAGGGATTCCAACCTTAATAATTGACAGTAAATGTCCCAATATATAAGCCTGGGAAAATCCCAGCTCCTCATTCTCTAGAGTAAGTTAGGTCAGTGGTCCCCAATCTTTTTGGCATCAGGGACCGGTTTCATGGAAGACAATTTTTCCATGGAATGGGGGGTGCAGATGGCTCAGGCAGCAACGCGAGTGATGGGGGGAGGCAGATTCGCTCGCTGGCCCGCCGTGCACCTCCTGCTGTGCGGCCCGGTTCCAAACAGGCTGCGGACCGGTAGCAGTCCACGGCCCCAGGGATGGGGGACCCCTGAGCTAGATGATAAAGGGTCATGTTCCCAGGGAGATCTCTCTACATCTCAAGCATGGTTCTGAAGGCTCAGTCACCTGTGTTTGTATTCCAAGGTGGGAAGTGCACAGGAGACTGGAGCAAGACCCCTGAGGAAGAGGAGGAGAAGAGAGATGATGAATGGGAACCTGAGCTCCCAGGGAAGTTGTCCTGCAAACCACTCTCCACTCCCTGGCAGCTGCCCCAGACACACTGACAGTCAGAGCTCTCCAGCCCCAAATCAGGGATCATACCAGATGTCCTTGAAGACTGAGCAGGTTGTTCCTCAGGAATAGGAAGTGGTCCCCTCCAGGCACAAAAGAGGGCCCCTTCACTTTCGGCTGAGCTCAGGACCACTGGATTCCCTCAGAGCCATCTAAGGTATCCACCTCTAGCCAGGGCTCACCACCTGCCTTGAATCAAGCCAGTTCCATAATGGGCTATGAATCAGACACTGCCCCATCCACAGGAGCCACGAGGCAGAGAACAATGAGAGCAACCCGGTGAAGGAAATCCCACTCTCAACCTGGAAGTTTTAGGAGGGCTTCCTGGAGGTGGCATTGAAGGACAAGAAGGGTTTCACTAAGTAGAGACGGGAGGGAGTCAGGCAGGATAGACCATAGAAGAGAAAAGACTAGCCCAGCTTGGTAGCACAGCTTTTTTGACCTGAGTAATCTTTGGCATGATACTTAAATTCTTAGAGCCTTAGTTTCCTCATCCATAAAAAAGGACACAATGGGATCTAACATTTTAGGTTGTGAACAACACATAATACAATGTCTGGCACCTTGTAGGGACCCCACAGCCTTACTGGAGATTATTCTTTAGGTCACCTTCGGAGACTTCAGCCTCTGATTTTTTTTTTTTTTTTTTTTGTGGTACGCGGGCCTCTCACTGTTGTGGCCTCTCCCGTTGTGGAGCACAGGCTCCGGACGTGCAGGCTCAGAGGCCATGGCTCACGGGCCCAGCCGCTCCACGGCACGTGGGATCTTCCTGGACCGGAGCACGAACCCGTGTCCCCTGCATCGACAGGCGGACTCTCAACCACTGCGCCACCAGGGAAGCCCAGCCTCTGGTATCTTGATGACCATGCTAAAGTTTAAGCTCTGGCCAGGAGCACAGCTGTACCAACCTGGTATCTGTCTTCAGACCCCAGCCTGCGAAACCCAGCCTCCCTCATTCAGGACATAATGGAGTGTCCTGACAGAATGACAGCTTTTCTCTGCCCTAGCCCTTGCCCGGAATTTTAGTAGTGTCTAAGAGCACATCCCAGTGTCATTTAGAAGAAGGAAGGGGAGAGAGGGAGGAGGAGACAGATGAGAAAGGAGTAGCTGCTCTTTCCCTCAGACAACAACTGTCACCTGAACTTCCCATGGGGTTTGGTCCTTTTTGGTTCGCAAAGCTGTAGAGGGGAAATGCTGGTCCTCAGAGGCCCTGGAGGGATTAGTTGGGGCCTCTCCTTCACATGGATTTCCAGAAGCTTCTGGGGCGGGGGGTGCTTCTAAAGCAGGGAGTGGCTGGGTGAAGAAGTGGTGGGGCAGTAGAGAGGCAGTGGGGGAGAAATTCAGACACAGTGCTCACGGCTGACGGTGAGGTAGGAAGGGAGCACAGGGACCCAGGAGCACGGTGGGACACCAATTAAATTCTCCCCTGAGACGCTGAAGGCCAAAATTTGGACCACCAAGCTGAATGCATAAGAGGAAGATTCTAGAAGAATCTTCTCGGTCCCCATTTATTTCCTTTGGGGATCACTGAGCATTACCAGCAACGATCTCATTTACTTGCTTACACGTTTATTGCCTGCCTCCCTGACACCCTCTAAAAAGCTAGCTCCCTCTTCTCCCTTGATGTACCCCCTGGCCTGGGACAGTACCCAACACACAGGAGGTGGCTGCCAGTGGGAGGGGGGACTAGGGAAAGGGAGGCTGCAGGATGTGAGGCTGCAGCAGACATTAATGCCTGACTCCAGTCAAGAAGTGATGGCGTCCTGGAGAGTGACAGGACTGTAGGGATGGAGAGAGTTTGCTTGGGAGGGATATTTAGGTGATGGGATGAACACAACTCGGTACCCAGCTGGATATGAGAAGAGAGATGGAGGGAACTCCCTTCTCAGCTCTTAGATGTGATAAAGGCATCCCCTTGCCCATCCTTCACACTGAAATATGCCAAAAGGAGAGAAATTTTCAGAGGGCCTGTTCAGAATAGTCAGCATAAGAGACTTGGGATAACTTTAACAGGAAGTGTGGATAACTGCAAGAGGAGAATTATACATTTGTACTGCAGTTTATAAAAGTAGTAGTAAGTGAAGAAAAGACATTCCATGTTCCTGGATGAACTGGGTAAATGCTACAAATGTGTCCGTTTCTCCAAATGAAGTTATAAGTTTAATGCAATCATGATCCAAATTCAAGAGGATTTTGTTGGGATCTTCCTAGATTTTTGTGGAGAAGTGATCCTCAAATTCATGTAGAAGAATAAACAAGTGAGACTATTAAATAAATTTCTAAAAATGAAAAGCAAGGACCATGAGGAAGGATGGCCACCAAATATTAAAACATATAAAGAAATTAACATGAAAAGACACACAGATGAATGGGACACAAATGCTAACACTACATGTAAAAACACACACTATGTGATAAAAACCCAATCAAAAAATGGGCAGAAGATCTAAATAGATAGCTCTCCAAAGAAGACATACAGATGGCCAAAAAGCACATGATGCTCAAGATCACTAATTATCAGAGAAATACACATTAAAACTACAATGGGGTATCACCTTGCACCAGTCAGAATGGCCATCATAAAAAGTCTACAAACAATAAATGCTGGAGAGGGTGTGGAGAAAAGAGAACTCTCCTGCACTGTTGGTGAGAATGTAAATTGGTACAGCCACTATGGAGAACAGTATGGAGGTTCCTTAAACTAAAAACAGAGCTACCATATGATCCTTCAATCCCACTCCTGGGCATATACTGAAAGAAAACCTATTTCAAAAAGATACATGCACCCCAATGTTCATAGCAGCACTGTTTACAATAGCCAAGACATGGAAGCAACCTAAATGTCCATCAACAGATGAATGGATGAAGAAGATGTGGTATATATATATACAATGGAATATTACTCAGCCATAAAAAGAATGAAACAATGCCATTTGCAGCAACATGGATGGACTTAGAGATTATCATACTAAGTGAGGTAAGTCGGACAGAGAAAGACAAATATCATATCACTCATATGTGGAATCTAATTTAAAAAGAAAGATACAAATGAACTTAACAAAACAGAAGCAGACTTATAGATATTGAAAGCAAACTTATGGTTACTAAAGGGGAAACATTGTAGGGTGGGGGGGAGATAAATCAGGAGTTTGGGATGAACACATGCACACTACTATATATAAGGTAGATGACCAACGGGGACCTACTGTATAGCACAGGGAACTCTACTCAGTACTCTGTAATGGCCTATATGGGAAAAGAATCTACGAAAGAATGAATATATGTATATCTATAACTGAATCACTTCACTGTACACCTGAAACTAACACAACATTGTAAGTCAACTATACTCCAATAAAATTTAAAAAAAATTCTAAAAATGAAAAGCAAGAAACTTGAGGAAGGATGGCCACCAAATATTAAAACATACAAAGAAATTAACATGAAAAGACACACAGATGAATGGGACATAAATGCTAACACTACATATAAAAACACACACTATGTGGTAAAGGAGATATGGGGAAAAATATGAATTAGATGGCGTTGAGATTATTATTCAGAACTTGGGGGGAGGGGTACCTCCAAATAAAACCCAAATGGATTGAAAGAATTAAGTATAAACAAACAAACCATAGAAAAACTTTGGAAAAATATGTTATTTCCTAGAGCTATAGTAGGAATAATTTTATACGTTTAGAAGTATAAGAAAAAGAAAATCTGACTTGATATATTTAACTTCTAAACTTTAAAACTTTTGTATCTCAGAAAGACTAATCCCCTAAAATGAAAATAAAACACCCATACAAGTGAAAATATCTGCACTGAAGATAACAAATGGTTACTATCCATATTATATAAATAGCTCATGCAAATCAATGAGAAAAACTTTATGTCTAATATGCATTGGATAAAGGAAATTGGTGAACATGTCATAGAAGAAAAATGTAATTAGTAGGTAAATATATAGAAGTTGTTTACCCTTGAGAAATGAAAACCGAAGCAAAACTAAGGTACCATTTCCAACTATTAAAGTAGCAAAATAAAGAGATTGACAGTAACAATGATGCTGAGTCAGCTGGAAGTGGAATTTTCATTTTGTGAAGAATCATTTATTCAGCAAATTTGGTGAGCATCTACAATGCGCCTCTCACAGGACCACGCACTGGGAGGGCACAGATAAATGATAATTCACATAGCTCACAGTCCAGTCTGGGAGAAACAGGAAGACATCGGGCGTTCAGAGGCTTCCCCGAGAGGGGCCGGCTGAGTTTGAGGGAAGGGCAGAAGGGGGTGGATGAAGACTTTCCGGGCCCTGAGGCGGGGGTAGGGGAGGGCCCATGGAAGAGAGTCCAAGTCCTCAGCCAAGTCCCACAGGAGTCTGATCCCAACACTCCTTTCCAGCGTCTCTTCTCCCCCAAGTCCCACCTTCTCACCCACCTGTCAACCACCCTGCCAAGCTCCCACTTCCATGACTGTGTTCAGGCTCTGCTTTCCACCTGCAATGCCCTCCTCACTTCGATCCTAATCAAAATCCTTCACAGCCTCTTCCATGAAGCCACCCCTTGCCTCTGTTTCACCTACATCCCCCTCGTGGCCCTTTACTCATTCACCCGTTCATTCATTCCCTCATTCAACATGCTTCCTCGGGGCACCTCTCTGTGCCAGGCACTGTACCAGGTTCCAGGGATAGAAAAACAGATCAGAAACAGCCTCTCCTCTCAAGGAGCTCCCGGCCCTGATCATACCATGCCTGGAGTATAATTATTTGCAGACCAAGTCTATTGTCCCTACAAGACACTTAACCCCTTGAGGACCAAGATAACATCCTATTTCCATTGTGTGGTAACATAGCAGAGGCTTAACAAATATGTCCATTTGAATTGGACTGAATAGGATGGACTGATGCTTGCATATATTATCTCAGTTGTGTGTAATCTCGCTGCACCTGTGTGGGGTGAGGTATTATTGTTACTCCCATTTTACAGATGAGGAGACTGAGGCTCAAGGAGGTTAAAGCACTTGATCTGTGGTCACCAGCTGGTATGTAGCAGAGCTGGGAGGCTCTAACCCCCAGCCCTTGCTCTATGCCTCATCACCCTGTCCCTTGGTGTCTGACAGGATCAGAGAAGGAATGGAAAACCCCAGGAAAGGAAGTTGACCTACAACTAAGGGTTAAGACTTTCTCACTACCTGGTAAAAAGTCCTTCAGAAGAGACACAAGTTTGTCCTCATAGAACATCTTAAAAGGATTTTATCACATGGCCTTTGCACAAATGACCAAATGGCCGATAAAGATTTACAGATGTCTCAAAGGACCCATGAACTGGGTCACAGAAAGAGTAGCAAGGAACTCAGGAATCAAAGAAAGGAAGACCAGCCCAAGCCGTCTGCAGGGAACTGGAGGAGAGAAGCAGAAAGAGGACCATGGAGCTCTGTGGCCTGTCTTTGACCTTTTGGGACAGAAGTCAGCTCAGTTCAAGGAGAAGTACAGATAAATGGCTTCACCTGTAAGAGATAATCTAAGTGAATAGAGGTTCGGGTAACTGGTGGCATATGTCAGTGAGGTGGAATGATCCTTTTGTTTCAGAAAGGCTAACACCTATTAATGGTCCCATCCCTCTGATTCACTGGGGCAGAAAAAACCTGTTTTGATGCCAATACATGTGCTGGGCCATAAACCACCCGCTGCAAGACACTGTCCTGTTGGCCTGTTTTGTATTTCACCCCAGTGCCAGCCAGAACCTGGGACGTGGCATGCTGTGTTGCAGGGGTGGGGAGGGGTTGGAGGGTCAGGCATGGGGAGGGGTTAGAGGGTGGGGGTGGGGAGAGGTTAGAGGGTGGGGGTGGGGAGGGGTTGGAGGGTGGGGGTGGGGAGGGCCAGAGATTGAAAGTTCAAAGAAAGGCAGAAAAGAGGCTCCAGAAGAAGGATCGTCTTCCAGACTACCAGGCAACAGTTAAAGCTTAGGGACTCCTCTCTAGATGCAGAAAGGAGAAGCAGCCCTGGCTGGTGTCATGGGACCTGTATTAGGGCCCAAGGATGTTGTCCCTTCCCCACTGGCCCAATGTGCCAACTCAAATGCCTAGAGTTGGGGGCCCAGGCAAGGAGTACATCAGCGTGAAAGAGGTCAGTGTGAAAGATGAATAGGGAGTAATGGGGTCTCTGGCAAACCACAGAGCACCTGCTCCTCCGGAGTCCAACCCATCGTTACGCAACTCCACTGATTGTTGCCATGTGGGATTGCTGGACAAGTGTGGCCAGATATTCCAATTTTTCAAGAGAAGCCAGAGTTCTGGATTTTTATGAGAAATTTGATTCTTAAATTTTGGCAGTAAATTTTTTAAAAAATTAAGCACTACAAAACATATCTGCAGACTATATTTGTGTGGTGGACTGACCACTTAGGACCTCTGGGCTGCAGAGTGAATGGGAAAGTAGTGCCTCTAGGGGGTGCCCATGTCAGGGAAGACAGGAATTCCTCTGGCGATGGCAGTAAGGTCCAGGGATGCAGGAGGGTCATGGAGAACCTGGGAAGCAGAAGCCAGTAGCAGCAGGAGCAGGATGGGGGCTGGATAAAGTTCAAAGGCTCAGCACCAAGGTCAGCTGGGGCTTTTCTCTCACTGTTTGTGGGCAGTCTCATTAAAGGACACTAAGAGAAATAAGATGACCAGAACGCAGAATGAGATTCCACTGGCATCCCCACCACCTTCACCACCTTCTCTCTCTGGATCCCTTTGGAAACCACAGAAATAATGACCCACAGACCTCAGTGTAAATGGCCCCAGAAGAAATGTGACTTTGTCCGGGCCATCCAGCACTTCAGCCACAGGTTAGCATGATGCGGGGAGTCTCATCCCAAACTCACACTGCAGAGCCACCCCTTGAACTGCGTCTCCAGCTCTCCCGGTCCAGGCCCCTTGTCACCGGTGTCCCGTGTCTACATCCTTCACGCAGCTCTGGGGCAGGGGGCAGTCTGACCTTTCTCAACCTCCTCTCTCCAGCCCATTGTTTGCTGTTGTTTTCGAAGATGGGACAAAGGGAGGTCACAGCCACATTGCTGCCAACACCTGTGGAAGCCCACTGGAAGGTCTCTAGAAGGTCTTGTATTAGATGCAATTTGAGCAGACTGTTCTAAAGTTCCACGAGGCATCACATGAAAGGGGAGCTGAAGACACTTGCAGGTATCTAATCAGCCATGCACACAGCAGACACCATGCATTGAGTCCCCATACATTCCTGGATTATCTTTGGCAAAAGAACTGAGAGACTCATTCTTGGCCCTCAGGAAGCTTAAAGTCCAACCCTCCATTCTACAGAAAAGGAGTTCTCATGAGGAGAACTGACATGCCGTACAGTGGGTAACTGAAAAGTTGTAGCCCTGGTTTTGTTCGAAAACAATTTAGTTCATTATCATGCCCAATAAGAAAATACTTGAGCCGTAAATGCATTTGAAACAAAGGTCAATTTCCAGCTGTAACAAAATGCACACATCCAAAAGAGGCCAAGAAAAACAAGAGCAAATTTGCATGAAAACTAAACATGCTATATAAAAAATTTTAGGGGGTGATTACTTTTTGGATAAACAAATCCTTTATTTTGTCAAAAAGGATTCACCACAGGGTGCTCTTAGGTCAGGGTGGGGAATTATGTTTATATTGAGGCCACTGATGTTAGAACAATCAATTGGAGGGTTGCACAAATAAAAAGACAAAGTATGGTTTATTTCATTTCATTCTGCTTTAGAGATCACCTACTATTTAAATTAAGAACAGAAAACATAGAATTCCATTTAGTAAACACAAACAAAAACATACACAGTTAACAGAGCATGAAAATAGAATCAGATTAAGAAGAAGCAAAGAGTGAGGCTCAGGGAGTGAGGTACAAACTTTCTGTTGGCCAAAACTGAGGCGAAGGTTAGATCCTCACCTGAAACAAGCCATCCCCAGCTCTCATGAGGCTGTGTTCCCAAATTCCAGGGATTAAGATGGCTAATGGGAACTCATAAAGTATTTTCCCATGAAAATAATATAAATGGCAAAGTGGGTGTGAGGTTACCAGGCTTGACCTCAAGACTAGGTTAACTCCAGAGGGAGCTACTTCCACATCTCCACATGTGAGAGGTCAGTTCACTCACCCATCCTCTCCACTAACCAGAGGCTGCCCCATCCTTCATGCCTCTCTCAAGCCACAGACACAGACCATTATCAGTTCCTTTCTTCCTCCTGCCTCCCTGGGGCACTGATCAGCTCACTTTATACTCCTTCCCTTGGCAATTTCCTCCACTCTTAGGGTTTCTTCGGTACCCTTATGTAGGCGGGTACCACAAGCTTTCAGTGGGGGACACTCGAGAAGAGGGATCATGATATGACTCGCACATGGTGGCCATGATGGGTCAGGTGCTAGAAGAAGAGAAAAAGCAAAAAAGAGATTCTCTGTGGCCCCTGAGAGAAGAAGCCAGCCTTGTTCTTTTCTCTTCAGTCTCCAGTCAAGTCCCCAACAGGCCAGTTCTTCTGCTTCTGTCCTTGGATGGCCATGAGAATATATATATATATATTTTTTTGCGGTACGCGGGCCTCTCGCTGTTGTGGCCTCTCCCACTGCAGAGCACAGGCTCCGGATGCACAGGCTCAGCGGCCATGGCTCACGGGCCCAGCCGCTCCGTGGCATGTGGGATCCTCCCGGTCCGGGGCACGAACCCATGTCTCCTGCATCGGCAAACGGACTCTCAACCACTGCGCCACCAGGGAAGCCCGAGAAAATATTCTTAAATAAACTCTTTTATCGACCTATCTTGAGTACGATTCTGTATCTCAAAACCGAAAGAACCTTGCCTAGAATGTCAGGCACTAAACTCTTATTTTTCCTGGTTTCTCAAGCTAATCTCCCAGTTTTGACTCTGGCCCATTGGCAGGGGCGGGGGGCAGGGGGTGGCTGGAATGACGGCTCCCTGGATGGATGGCCAAGGGTGGTCACTGCCCCTCCCCCACCTGGCTCTGCACCCTGTTGTGACTCCAAGTGGACTCCCAGCCCAGTTTCTCCAAATTCTGACAAATGCAGTCATAATAAAAATCAACCTAAAGGTGAATTTACTTTTCCCAACACTTCAAGTTCACAGTGAATTCTGGCTTCAATCCAAGGTGTAATCAGCCTCTGAATGAGGTCCCAGGGAACCAGATGATAGAATCCTTATGTTGCATTCTTTTTTCCTTCCCAAAGAGCAGATGTGCACTTTATCAGATGCCTCTTTATCATCTCAAATCATCTTACTAAACTGAAAACTTTATGAGCGGAATAACTGTCAGGCCTCACCCGGTTCCTGTACCCCAGCCCTCCTCCTCTCCAGCTGCTGACTGCTGTCTGCACACACAGCCAGCCCTGTCCTCGGGTGGGGGGATTTAAGGATTTGGGGCTCAACACTTGAGGGTCACAGCAGCACATCATCTTTGGCTCCGATTTTGATCTGAGGGATTCTGCTTAATTTCAGACCTTTGTCCCCATCTTGTTCTCTTAGGCCAAGCCTCTGACTTCTTGTCCTCCTTAATACCCACTGCACGGAAGAATCAGGGGTCCTTGCCTTGTTCTTCTGAGCTCCCAGCATAGCACTGGAACTCTGTGAGTTCTATTAAAGGCCTCTCTGATGTTATTTGCCTGGGTCTCTGGCCTCACACAAACATTCCTGCCTCCCTTCAGGTCCTGTGTCCCAAACTGGACACCCAACACCCACTTCTGCCTGGATGCCAACTGTTACCTGGGACCTTCTCTCCAGGTGTGAGTTCTGCCCACTGGACCATGTCTCGTCTGGGAGGTCGGTGGGGCTCCACACCAGCGGGGTCACAGGTCTTCCCCCACCACAGCCTGCCCCATTCTTCCAGTACCACCAAAGCATGACCATAATCACTTCCATCATTAAAACTCCATCTCCGGGCTTCCCTGGTGGCGCAGTGGTTGAGAGTCCGCCTGCCGATGCAGGGGACGCGGGTTTGTGCCCCAGTCTGGGGGGATCCCACATGCCGCGGAGCGGCTGGGCCTGTGAGCCATGGCCGCTGAGCCTGCGCGTCTGGAGCCTGTGCTCGGCAACGGGAGAGGCCCCAACAGTGAGAGGCCCGTGTACCTCAAAAAAAAAAAAAAACCAAAAAACTCCATCTCCTTAATGGCAGAAGAAAAAAGTGGGTATGGCTGTATCCTTGGTGCTGAGCACAGAAGAGGTCCCCAATTAGCATCTGTTCCTTGAAGGAAGGAAAGAGGGAGGGGCAGGAGAGAGAGGGAAAAGGACTGTAATCAAGAAGATGGTGTGAGAGGGTCAGCAGAACTGACACAAGGGGAGTGTAATGCCAGAGGAGCAGTGTAGCCATAAAGATGAAGTTCTAGACCATGGGAGCCAAGGTGAACTGCCACGGGAGGGGCAGGGGTGAAATGGAGCTGTCAACTGGGGTGGGGGGGGGCAGTGGGCACAGGTCTGTGAAGAAAAGGGCTGAGCAGAGCCCTGGAGGAGTGAGCAGGAAGGCCAGCGCCCCCTCTCTGGCTTGGAAAAGACCTAACGACCACACCTGGGGCTCTGTCCGAAGGGCTCAATAAAGACAAGCTATTGACCATGTGACCAAAGAATGCCCTTTTCAGACATTCCCTGCAAGGTGATCTGGGCTTGCCCAGCCCAAGCGCATCACCCTTGAGCATAAGCCTTTCTTCCATTGCAGGCTCCCACTCTAAGCATCACACATTCAAACAAACAGTCCTAACCCCAACTGGTCTGCGGGAGCAGAGGGACATGGACGCCATCATGCACTCCTGAGACGCCATCCTCAACTCACAGGGGTTTGTCTGGTGCTGTCGCTGTGCCCAGGCTGATGCGGCAACTAAAGAGGGAGGGCCAAGACCAAACAAAGACAAGTCACAGCTGTTGACAGTCTGGTGGATGCAGCAAGGCACATACTGAATGGCAACCTGAGATGACAGAGGGCAGGATGAAGGGCAGCCCCAGAAGTGAGCAGAACTTGCCCATGTCTTTTATCAACACCTCTCAAAGGTAGTCGTGGGGAGACTAAGTCTTCACAGTGCAAGGCGACAGGGTTAGTGGTGATGCCAGCATCTATTTCCAGAAGCAGTGGAGTGTAGAGGCTAAAAGCAGCCTTTGACATTAGACAGTTAAGTCCTAATCTTGGCTCTGCCAATAATTAGTTGTGTGATCAAAGAAAGATTACATACCTCTCTGAAAACACCTGTAGGTATCAACAGTACCTGCCACATAGAGCTGTTGCACGAAGATAAATGAGATCAGACTTCCCTGGTGGCGCAGTGGTTAAGAATCCACCTGCCAATGCAGGGTACACAGGTTCAATCCCCGGTCCTGGAAGATCCCACGTGCCGGAGCAACTAAGCCCATGCACCGCAACTACTGAGCCTGCGCTCTAGAGCCCGCGAGCCACAACTACTGAGCCCGTGTGCCACAACTACTGAAGCCCGCGCGCCTACAGCCTGTGATCTGCAACAAGAGAAGCCACCGCAATGAGAAGCCCACACACCACAACGAAGAGTAGCCCCTGCTCACTGCAACTAGAGAAAGCCTGCATGCAGCAACAAAGACCCAACATAGCCATAAATAAATAAATAAATAAATAAATCTAAAAAAAAGATTAATGAGATCATTTAAGACAAGATTAGCACACAACAAATTGTAGTTATTATTATTCTTTTTGTTGCTGCTATCAAAGAAGAACCAGCATCTAATCAATTCTCAGATCTCTGTTTGGCCAACTTCATGACCTAGAGTTTGACTCAGGAGGACTAGGAAAGGCTTTACGTTGGGGATTGATAGAGATTCCCATGTGCTGGTGGAATCTAAATCCAAGGATCTGGTCAGGTCACACTGGTGCAGGTCCAGCTCCAGAGACCCCAGCGGGGTGCAGGCAGGGTACTGCAAAGGAGAAGACTTCCAAGCATCTAGGAAGTGTGGAGTCTGAGACACAGAGGTGGGCCGGGGAGGAAAGAAGGCAGGATCCAGCACACAAGCAGCCATGTGGCTACTATTTCTTGAGCACCTACGAGGTGTCAGACTCTGGGATGAGTGCTTTACCTCCTACACTTTCCCAATCCCCTCTCTCCAATCCCATTTTCCAAATAAGGAAGGAGGCTCCCTTACTCCTGCAGTTAATCAGTACAGAGCCAGGGAGGCCTGCCTGACTCCAGTATCCATGCCTTTCCACACTGCAACTCTAGGATCCAGGATGTCCACGGGAGAACACCTCCAATAGTGTGGAAACAGACAGAAAAAGGGGGCTGTGGACTTGAGGTGCATAACTTGGGATCCACGGAGAAAAATTCTTGAAATTGCAAACAAAATTGTGTGTGTACCTTTTTCTCGGAGAAGTGCTGAAAATACTCATCGGACTCTCAGAGGGTGTGGGAAACACAAAATGTCAAGTACAATATACGTAGAGAAAAGAAGTCCCCCAAACCTTATTCCAAAGCTCTTGAGGAAGACAGTGGAAAGGACGAGTAAGAGTGCCCCCTGACAGCTTCCTGTCCCTCTAATCCAGTGGCCCCAGCAGCAGAGGCCACCAGATCTCACTGAGACGGTGTTCCATGATGTGAGAGAAGACAGCCTTGAACCCAACTAACTGTCTCAGCAAGTCTAACCTGGCATTCAGCCGTAAGCTCAGGACACTGTCCTTTCTACAGATGTCACAGGGAGCCACCACTGCCCCCACTTCTTTCCTGGACACTGGTCAGTCAGCAGTGCTCCCACCACCAATAAAGAAAATTAATGAAAAGACGAAGCCACATCTACAAAGCCTGGGGAATGTCTCCATGGGAGCAGGGCCAGAAAAACCACAGCCTGTCGATAGGGCTGCTCAAAGTAGCCCCACTCATGAGTTTTCTCAAGGGCCTCAAAGCTAAAAATATGTTGGGTCCCTTTTAGACCCTCAAACCTTGGAAGGCAGGGCCCAGAAACCCGTGTAGTACATGAAGGACTCTCACGGGTGCGCTTTAGCCTTTTGTGCCTAAATTTAGTCCCTCGATGCCCAATGGCCTTTGCTTCCCCCTCTTTTCTCCAGCCTGAAACACCAGCGTTCAAATCCAGAGTTCAAACTGGCTGGAAAGAAGTAAGGATACGGTTTCAGGAGACCCTCTCTTCAGAGGGGACACTGAGACCAGGTGACGGTAGCATGTGCCCCTCCGAGTCACAGACAGCATAGGAAAAGGAACTCAAGGAGTTGAAGGCTCTGTGGGGTCCATCTCTGAGTGATGAGGCCCAGGGAGAGGAGGCAAGTTAGCCAAACTAATGTCTTCGACTCTCTCCTGCTAATTTATTATTTTGAACTCAAATGCACAAACTGTTAGGCTTATGTGGATGCCCTACACAGATGGCAGGAGTTTAGACTAAGGTTGGTTTCTTAAATAGAGATGGACATGGCCCAGTGGCTCAGAATAGACAAGACAGGAAACATCAGCTTCCATCAGAACCAATAAGTAATGAAAGCCATTTCCCCTTCCAGAGTCTTCATTACAAAGGGCAAGAAATCAGATCCATTACCCGGAGGGAGATAACTGCAAGATGAGGTTTCCTCTCCAAGTTTCCAGGCATTTGCAAAGATGAGAATGTTCAACTTTGCTTCCAGGACTCTTTAGGGAAGAAATAAACAACCAAAAAGTCCCCAAACATCAACCACACGGGGCTGTCCTCCACATCTTGTGTGGTTAGGGGGTGAGGTGTCCCAGAACTCAGAAATGGGGGTGTCAGGTTCTGCACCACCACATCGAAGAGGATGCAAGAGGATGGGAGAGTGTCTGTGTGTGCCTGCTCATGTGTCTGTGTGTGTGTCCAGCTAAGTACTTCCTTCACTACACAGCTAATCCGATTAGCAGCTTTAGGAAACTCGGCAATGTTAATTCAAGGGCCCCATGCATAGAACAGCTTGGCCCATGCCTGCCCAGAACTCCCATTCTTCTCAATGCAAATAAAATGCACACAGAAGGACTTTCTCTCCCTGAAGAATGCGCTCTTGCCCCCAGGCACATCCAAAAGGCTCTGCCACTTCCTCCGGAGGCTCTCACGCAAGGGAACAGGGCTGTCTGAAAATGGGGGGGAAAATAGCGCTCTCTCCGTCTGAAGCACAAAGTAAGGTTAATTTTAACAGCGCTGTCAACCCAGGTGGACTCCCAAGCTGGCAGCTGTGCTGACTAAAGAGGTATCATGAATCCCACCAGATGCAGGGCCCTGGGTGAGTCTTAGGCTGTCCGTGGACCTGCAGTTCTTTTTCTGTAGAATGGGGACTTGGAGCAGAGGGCAGAGCTGGAACAGAAGGCTGGAAGGAAGGACACTCGGGGCCTGTAGACACGACATCATTGCGTTTGGAAGGAGGCTGAGGGGTGGGAAGGGAGCCGGATATGTAAGTTGTGGATAAAGCGTGGAGGACCTTGGGGGCCAGATAAGGAATGTTTCTGTTAAGTGATAGGCAGCCATGGAAGGGTTTTAGAAAACATAGTGGTATCAGTTATCTAGGGCTGCCGTAACAAGTTACCACAGAGGTGGAGGCTTAAAAACAGAAATCTATTCTCTCACAGTTCTGAAGGCTACAAGTCTGAAATCAAGGTGTTGGCAGGGCCGTGCTCCCTCTGCAGGCTCTGCAAGAATCCTTCCTTGCCTCTTTCTAGTCTGTGGCAGCTTCCGGCAATCCTTGGTGCCCCCTGGCTTATAGCTGCATCATTCCAGTCTCTGCCTCTCTCTTTCACGTGGCCTTCCTCTGTGTGTCTCTCTGAGTCCTCTCCTCTTCTTATAAGGACTCCGGTCATTGGATTTAGGGCACCCTTAAATCCAGGCTGATCTCAAGATCCTTAACTAATTAGATCTGCAAAGACTCTATTTCCAAATAAGGTCACATTCTGGGGTTCAAGTAGACATAAATTTTGGGGGGACACTATTCAACCCAGTACGGTGGTTGCAAGGTCAGGTCCAGGAAGATCACCTGGAAGCAGGATGGGGAAGCAGAGACTGGAGGCAGGGAGACAGATCGGAAGTTAAAACCACGAGCCCAGGGTCCTAAGTGAACAGCGAGGATGCTCCCTACTGGGGGCCCGAGAGCTCTCAGAGGCTTTTTTTTTTTTTTTTGTGGCCAGCACAGCACCCTGAGTGGGCTCTCATACCAACCCGGGGACAAGGTCTTTGCTCACTTCCTGGTCCAGAAAGACTCCAGCTACTTTCCCGGGGCTGGCAAAGGAATGACTGCATGCACCTCTGTTGTTTTCCATTCCTTCCACCTGGCAACATGGCAGACGGGTTGGTACAATGGAGGACACAGCCTAGGAGATGGGAAACCTGGGTTCTCGTTCTGGTTCTTCCACTGACCGAATGTGGGACATTGGACACATCTAGGAAACGAGGGAGACTAGATCACTTCTAGGGCAATGACGTCGTTTCATTCTGCAACCAGGAAAGCAGCTTCAAGTTCACAGGATAAACCAGGGAAAAGAGGCATCTGGGCTGCATTGCATCCCATCCACCTCCAGGGATTTAGCCCTTTTCCCACGCCACCGCCCAAAAAACCAGGGGCAATTACCAAAGCTTGGAAATGAAATAACTGATATCTAAGAACACATCCTTTCACACATGTGGAAGTACAAAGAGCAGATAAATTTTTTTAATCAAATCAAATGTTTAAAGAACAACAGCACAATGTTGGTCACAGCATCAACATTTCTAATAGAAAAAAACACTACAGAAAAGAAGGGAAACAACCGTCATGTCCATCTGTACGGATTCATTCGATTAATGGTGGCAGAGTTGCACATTAAATGTGATAGACCTCAAAGTACCATGTGAAAAGATGTCCATGGTGTGGTGTTAAAGACGCAGGTTACACAACAGGGTGTTAAGAAGAGTTCCTTTTATGTTTAAAAAAATCTGCACATGGCCTGAGCACAGTAAGGCTGGAAGGAATCCAGCAAACAGATCATGATGGGGACCCCCAGGGCTGGGATAAAAGGGGATTTTCACTTTCTACTTTCCACAATTTTGAGCTATTGGACATTTTTTCTCTTTTTTTTTTAACAACTAGCAGTGTTAGTTTAATCAGCAAAAATAATTTAAAATATTCCCATTCTGAAAATAAAATAACTATTTTAGATAGATGCAAAGTACTATTGGCCCTCAGAGAAAATTGATCAGGGTAAAAATCACCTTGCCATAAAAACATAGTGGAAAAAAAAATACATATCTCAAGCTTGGGAAGGAGGAAACACCAGAAAGGTACATGCTTCAAAGGCCTCTTGCCCTAGTCCCCAAAGTTCCCTCCAGCATATAGCAAATTTCCCCCATTCTCCACTTTAATCTTAAACCCTCCCAGGTCAGTGTTCTTTCTGCAAATACTACTACTAATAATAATTAGGAAGAGAAGGCAGAGTTGATATTTATTGCACATTTCTTATATGCCAGGCATTGCACTCAGCAATTTACACGTATTCTTTCCTTTTCTCCTCACAACATCACTCTGAGGTAAGGATTATTACTATTCCCATTTGACAGATGAAGAAACTGAGGCCCAGCTCGAGGATTCAAGCCCAGACAGTCTGAGACCAAAGGTGTGACGGTGGCCAGCGCTTTCACCGCCCTCCTTGGAGCAAAGCTCTGTGGGAGCTCTTCACCCCAAGGCCCCTGGGAGATGCTCCAGGGCCTGCCAGTCTCTGTCTATCTCTTCCCTCTCCCCTCTCCAACAATGCTGACCAGTGCATTCTAGATACAAAGTGCTGGGCCACCTCTGTGGGATCCAAAGTCAAATATATGTGGACCCTGCCCTCTCTCAGCTCACAGGGGAGAAAGAAAAAGAAGACAGGTACTCAGGTTCTTAGACCATGAGGCTGACCATGGCGGCCTTGGGAGAGCGCCATGAAGGAGGTGAAGGCAGGGCTGCTAGGCTTCCCTTCACTGCAGCATCCTCAAGGCAACTTCCAGGCAGGCCACTCTCCAGCAGCTGGGCACACAACTGCCATGGTGGCTGGCCAAGGCCCAGACTCTCTCTGGGGTCTCTCACTCACATTTGCCAAGCTTGGGTCCCCATGCTGTGCCATGGCAGGTCTCCCAAGGACAGCAGAAGAATTGCTGACAGGACCAACCCTGAGTATTCGTGATGGTGTCTGGGCATCAACTGACTGCTGTGCAGGTCTGGAGGTGTGAGTGGGGTCCCCAAGCCAGAGAGACCAAGACCCAAAGGCCTCCTTGGATCCTGCATGGTCACCCCCGACCCCTGCCCTGCTTTCCAAATCAATATGTACGCACACAGAATGTAAACTGGTACTACCACTTGGGAAAACTGACTGATTCTAATAACTTACATATACCCTGTGACCCAGCAATTCTATTCCTGGAAATGAGTGCCTGTGTGCACCAAAGGATACGTACAAGAAAGACGATAGCAGCTTTAGTTATCATAACCCCAAACTGTCAACTGTCCACATGGCTGTCAACAGAAGAATGAATAAACTAGGGTACATTCATTCAGAAGAACACTGCAAAAGACGAAAGGACAAACCAGCGCTTCACCCAACAACATGGGGGTATTTCACAGTCACAAAGCTGAGGGAAAGGAGACAGACACAGACAACACACACTGCATGGTTCCATTCATGCAGGTAAAATGCATCTGTGGGGACTTCCCTGGTGGCGCAGTGGTTAAGAATCCGCCTGCCAATGCAGGGGACATGGGTTCGATCCCTGGTCTGGGAAGATCCCACATGCCGCGGAGCAACTAAGCCCGCGAGCCACAGCTACGGAGCCCGCGTGCTGCAATTAATGAAGCCCGTTTGCCTAGACTCCATGCTCTACAACAAGAGAAGCCCTGGCTCTCGCAACTAGAGAAAGCCTGTGCACAGCAACGAAGACCCAACACGACCAAAAAATAAATACAAATTTTTAAAAAATGCATCTGTGTGGAGAGACGTCAGACTAGTGGCTGCTGGGGGGTGGGTGCTGGCTGGAAGGAGGCATGAGGGAGTCTCCAGGGTTCTGGAAATGTTCCATCCCTTGGTCTGGGTGGTGGTTACGTGGACATGAATACATGTAAAAGTACATCACACTCTATGTTTGAGCTGTGTGAGGTTCACTAGTTTTAAGTACTAAAGTAATAGTGCAAAAAGGAAAGTTAAAAAATTAAATCACAAGAAGTTACAATCAGGTCAACTTCTCTAGACCTCCAGGTAAGAATCTGGCACGGGGGTGGTGGGGGGAGTGTATGATGACTTGGAGTGACAGAATTATGAAGAGATGCTGCCTTTTGTTAGAGCTCAATTAAGGTTGTGTATATAATGGTGTGAAAAATAATCTGGATTCCAAAACCCCATTTAAAATTCAAATGGACTTTTCAAAACATCCACGAGAGGCTCCCCAAATCCGAAGAAGTGATAATCATAGAGCCAGACACCAAAAAGAAGCTCTAACGTGCCTTATCGTTCCTCCCTCCTCCCGACCACTGGTGATGAGGACCCCTGGCCTTCTGACAGCCTTTGCCCTCTTGCCTTGCCTCATTCCTACATCCTGTGTGGAGCCTGGCCTAGCTCCTGTAGCTGCTCATGTCCCCATGAGCGGTGGGAGGTGCCCCCCACTCTGGGCACAGCCCTACCCCCCCCCCCAGAAAGAGGGAACCAACCACTGGACAAGAAGGAAGCATGTAACCTCCTTAGTGGAGGCTGCCATCCCAGTTCCCGCCCCAAGAAGGACGACTCCCTCGGTCTGGAATGTCCTTCTCTACCCTCTGACTCCTTCTTCTCCAGCCTGGGAAACCCCTCCACCTCCCCAGGACCCCTCCTCTGGGAGGCCTTTCTGGCTCACCCCACAGCAATGGTCCCAGGTCTTCTTAGTGCCCTCCACTCCCACTGTGCTTCCTGGGACACCCCACCTCCACCTCTCACTCTTTACCCTTTTTGGTTTCTGCATCTATTCCCTCCACTAGCTGGTAAGTCCTTAAAAAGAGAAACCTCAGTCTATACCATCTCAGGGTCTGGCACAAGACCTGGCATAAAGTGAACACTCAATAGAGGTTTCAATGAATAAGTGAGTGAGTGAGTGACTGAATGAATTGGGACCACATCCAGAAACATGAATACAATATATTCTTCTCCTTCCCTCCCAAGTGGATACAGATCGCAGGGCCTTTTGTGCCAGGAAATACTGAAATGAAGAATTGGTGAATTAGTTCTGGTGGAATCTTGGAGCCTTGCAAGACACTCAGGGATGGGGGGCTTTGGGGATGTACTTGGAATCCACCAGGTTCATCAGCAGAGGGAAAGGGGTTGCCTTGACCACCCCCTCCCATCATCACCACCAGCAAGCAGCATGGTGAGGCTGCCCAAGCATACAGCCCGGAACCCAGCAACCTCAGGGCAGCTGGTGGGCTGTGGAGAGCAGCGGGAGAGGGGACTCCACCAAGACTCCCCCAAGCCAAAGATGAGCACATCACACTCCTATTCAGAAACCTTGGGCAGAACCCCTGCCACCCACAGGGGAAAGCTCCAGCTCATCAGCACAACAGGCATCGGGCATCGGGGGAGCTGCCTCCTACTATGGGCACATTCCCACCCACCCCGCCAACAGGCACCTTCATCGTCTACCCCAGCAACTTCTCCTGGTGCTTCTCTCTACGATAGCCCCGCCAAGAGCCACCCTCCAGTGACCCACACCTTTCCTCTGTTCCTCAACTTAAGACAGCCCCTCTCATACTCCCTGCCTCTGCACACAGTTTCTCCTCTGCTGAAATATCTTTTCTTGATTCTTCACCTAAGGAACTCCTACTCATCCTTCGAGACACAAGGCAAGAGTGCCCACTCCCATGATGCCTTTCTTGGCCCATCTTCTTCCCACTGCTCTTGATTCACTGTAGCTCTTGTCATGAGGAATTACAGTTTATCTATAAACACTTCAGTCTCATTCCTCCGGACTGAGGTGCTTAGTGATAACATCTGCTATTGCCTGAGAACATGCCATGTGCTAGGCACCAGGTTAGCCTGTTACTTTTGGAGTCGATCCTCCCAACCCCTGCTGAAGTGAGTGCTGGTTTCATCCCCATTTTACAGATAGGAAAACTGAACTTTGGAGATGTTAGCAAGCTTGTCCACCCTGTCTGCCTGGCGTGAAAGGTCTCCTTGAAGTCAGAGGTCACACTTTATTCCTCTTTCTCTCACCAGCACCGCATTAGATCCATGATAGGTACTAAAAAAGGGGGGCTGTGTATAAACTTCAGTTATACAAGATGAATGTTCTGGAGATCTGCTGTATCAAATCATGCTTGTAGTTTATGGTACTGTATTGTACACTTAAAATTTTGTTAATACAGTAGATTTCATGTTAAGTGTTCTTACCACAATTTTTTAAAATCCTCGAGAGAAAGGAAGGGAGGGTGGGTGGACGGGTGGCAGGTAGCAGAGACAGTATAGCATCAGGCACACACGAGACTTGGTCACCGAATAATAAGCCACAGTCAGCCACATAGCCTATCAGCTCCCACAGCTCAGTGCCTGGGGCTGCTTCTGAGAATGGAGTTTCCACAGAGGGGAGGCATCTGAGCCCAATGGGCAGGGAGGTGAGGAGAAATCAGGAGACCAGTCTCATTACTATTCACCCCCAGGTGAAGGCAAGGAGGAAAAGTAATCAAAGGAGAAGAGTAATCAAAGTCTGACATCCAGTCTGTGTTTCCTGCCCCCAGGGAATTGTCACCTGGTTTGTAGGCCAAAAAAGTGCACAATACCACCCCGCCCCGGCCCCAGGCAAGCATCTTCCCACTGCTAATCAGTATCAGCATCACCATCAGATATGCCCTAAATGGAGCCCATCCAGGAATGCTCTCCATTTGGGAAGTTCTGGACCCTGAGGCCAGAGTCCTGAGAACAAATGTTGAGTTCAACTCTGAACTCTGAGCTCAGGGTTGAATCTTTGGATAAAGAGGCTAATGAAGATTTTCTTAGAAGGATAAGCAAACTTAGAGGCTCCAGCTTCACAGCCTGCAACAGACAAGGGGTGACCCCTCTGGTTTTCCACTGACAGGTGGGCACTGGACTGACAGGTCAAATACCTCTGACCTGTGGTCCACATCACCCCGTGCTGGAGTCCCTGACCCTTCTCTCCAGGGCAGGGGTGGAGGGCACGCAGTAGCAGTACTTACCCGTGCTGTGTCCTGTTTCCTCCACTGACTGCTTGATCCAGTCACGGGTTTGGTTGATGTGAAATAACTTCAGGTCCTCTTCATCTAAGGCAATGTCTCCCCAAAAGACAGCTGGGAAGAAAAAACAGAAATGGATCAATTTAAGTTGGAGATCAAGGAATGAATTTACTAGTGGCCCAGAGGGTATTGGAAACTGAGTAGTAAACTCTAGAAAAGATAGTCCATCCAATCAAATTTCTTCCTGAGCCTAAGGGATAGGACTGGTAGAAAAAGAACAAAAGATAATAAATCTGTGCATCAAAGCCACAGGGCTGGGGACAACCACAATAAAGATCAATGGCCTAGGTCTGTAAGGTATTTTGAAAGGTCACCCTGTCTTACTGTCGCTGTAGGCAGCTGTGGCAAAACCACCACACAAAGACAGCTATTTCTCCCTTCTTCAGAGTTTTCAGGATATTTTTTTAAAAAGCATAATATAATAAATGGTACTAATGTTCACAATATTTGCTTCCCTTCCCTGGGAAAAGATTCTATTTCCCTTCCCCATTGATGTCAGGATTGGCCACTTCACCTGTTCTGGCTAATCAAATGTGAGAAGGAGCTTTAAGAGCTAGTGTATGATTCACCATGTCCTCATTCCCTCTCCCCGAGGACAAGCAGTGGCTTAGATAGGGGTGACTCTAAAACCCTAAGTTCTGGAGTAAATATGATATGGAGCAGAGGGATGGCTGATTAGGACGGATATGTAACATGAATGAGGAAAATAAAAAACATTATTTTTATAAGTACCTGAGATTTGGGGCTATTTGTTACTGCAGCACAACCTCTTTATCCTGACTAACACAGAAATTGCTATCAGAAGTGGTATGTTTCTTGGTAACAAAAACCCATTGTCTTTGGGCCAGGTAGTGGGTATCAAGGAAACTATTACTGAAGGCTGGAAGAAGGCAATCAATATTACACAGTGATGAAGTATTTGGTAAAACTACTGCCTGCATTAACTTGGAAGGCAGATGATGTACTAAATGAGCTTATGGCTTTAAGTGAAAAGATGGGGAGCCAGAATGTCAATAGCACGTCTTGGTTACCATTAGCTGTGTTTGACAAGATACTACAAGAAAGATAAGGGCTTTAAAAAGAACTGGGCATGGAGGCATCATGCTCCCTGATTTCAAACTATATTACAAAGTGGTAATAATTAAAACAGTATGGTATTGGCATAAAAACAGATACATTGATCAATGGAACCAAATAGAGAGCCCAGAAATAAACCCATGCTTATGTGGTCAATTAATTTACTACAGAGAAGCCAAAAATATACAATGGGGAAAGGACAGTCTCTTCAATAAATGATGTTGAGCAAATTGGAGCCACATACAAAAGAAAGAAACTGGACCACTATCTTATACCATACACAAAAATTAACACAAAATGGATTAAAGACTTGGACATAAGACCTGAAATCATAAAACTGCTAGAAGAAAACATAGGCAGTAAGCTCCTTGACATAAGTCTTGACAATGATTTTTTTGAACATGACATAGAAAAGCAAAAGCAGCAAAATCAAAAATAAATAGGTGAGGACTTCCCTGGTGGTGCAGTGGTTGAGAGTCCACCTGCCAATGCATGGGACATGGGTTCGAGCCCTGGTCCAGGAAGATCCCACATGCCACGGAGCAACTAAACCCATGCGCCACAACTACTGAGCCTGCCCTCTAGAGACCGCGAGCCACAACTATTGAGCCCACGTGCCACAACTACTGAAGCCCGTGCGCCTAGAGCCCATGCTCTGCAACAAGAGAAGCCACCATGATGAGAAGCCCACACACCACAACGAAGAGTAGCCCCTGCTTGCCGTAACTAGAGAAAGCCCGCACGCAGCAACAAAGACTCAATGCAACCAAAAATAGATAAATTAAATAAAAATAAAATAAAATTTTAAATAAATAAATGAGACTATATCAAACTAAAAGTCTTCTGCATTGAGAGGAAACCATCAACAAAAGTGAAAAGGCAACCTACTGAATGGCAGAAATTATTTGCAAACCATATTCTGATAAGGGGTTAATATCCAAAATATATACAGAACTCATACAACTCAGTAGCAAAATACAAACAATCCAATTAAAAAATGAGCAGAAGACCTGAAGACACGTTTTTCCAAAGATATACAGATGACCAATAGGTACATGAAAAGAGGCTCTACATCATTAATCATCAGGGAAATGCAAAACCACAGTGAAATATCGTCTCATACCTGTTAGAATGGCTGTTATCAAAACGACTAGAAAAGCAAGTGTTAGCAAAGTTGTGAGGAAAAAGAAATCCTTATGCATTGTTGGTGGGAATGTAAATTGGTGTGGCCACTATGGAAAACAGAATGGCGGTTTCTCAAAAAATGAAAAATAGAACTATCATGTGATCCAGCAGTTCCAGTTCTGAGTACTTATCTAAAGAAAATGAAAACACTAATTTGAAGCAAAATCTGTACCCCCATGTTCATTGCAGCATTATTTACAGTAGCCAAGATATGGAAACAATGTAAAGTGTCCATATTATTCAGCCATAAAAAACCCAAAACCTTGCCATTTGCAACAACATGGATGAATGTTGAGGGCATTATACTAAGTGAAATATGTGTATCTATATCTATATAGATATTTCATATATATATGAAATAGGTGAAGAGAAATAGGTGGAAGAAATAGGTGAACTCTTTTTGTTTTACTGCTGTTGTTGTTTAAATAAATTGAATTTTTAAAAAAAAAAGAATTGAGCAATTTATAGTGGAAATGAAAAGGAATGGAGAGTCCAGAAATTCAGGGACTTGAGGAGTTGGAAGAGCCAACCTATTCTCATCGTTAAACAGTAAAACAAAAACTGAGAAGGCCTTTAAGTAACAAAGACTGATTAAAACTCAGGCTTATGGTGTAGAGAATTGGGAAATCTCATACACTGCTAGTAGGGATGTAAAATGGTATACTCCCTAGGGAAAGCTACTTGGCATTTTCCTAAAAAGTTAAACTTATCACAAGACCCAGCAATTCCACTCCTAGAGATCTTCCCAAAAGAAATGAAAACATAGGTCCACACAAAGACATATACTCAAATGTTAATAGCAGGCTTATTAATGATTGCCCCAAACTTAAACACAACCTTAAACGTCTATCAACTGTTGAATGGATAAACAAAATGTGATCTCTCTATACGATGGAAAACCACCTAGCAATTAAAAAGAGCAAACTATTGACACATGCTACAACATGTATGAATCTCAAAAACATCATGCTAAGTGAAAGAAGCAAGATGCAGAAGACTACATATTATATGATTCCATTTATATGAAACGTCTAGAAAGGCCAAGTTTATAGAGCTAGAAATGCTAGTGACTTCCTATGGCTGGGGGTGGGAATGAGACTCGACTATAAGTGGCCATGAAGGAACTTTTCCAGGTGGTAGAAGTGTTCTAAAACTGGATTGTGGTGATGGTTGCACAACTTCAAATTTGCTTAAATCTTTGAAATGTTCACTTATTTTCACCTTGTTGAAATGTGTAACAAAGCTGGCTCAGCCAAAGGTGGTTTCCAGCTGCCGGTCCTGAGCCCCTCCCACCTTCCTGAAGACTTAGCACAAGTTCACAATACAGTGCCATCTCTTCCTCAAAGAAAAAATGTCTGTGTCAATGATGGTATTCACAGTGGTAGATAATCAGGAACACTTCTCACATTCTGAGAGCAGAAAGAGAAGCAAGAGGGCAGATGGAGAAGGGAGTAGATTAACAGGACCTGGGAAGACTCCAACAAGCCAAGGAAGTGCTCAAACTTTTGTGCTCATGTATTCCCAAATAATTTTTAAAAACCACATATCCTTATGTATATTGTGAGCCTGACATTTATGATTTTTCACCATGAGTTTAAATGTATTTTTTATTTTGTTCATAAGAAGTAAAAAAAATAGTAAACATTTTATAAGATGAGGATTGACTGTAACTGTAATAAATGTTTCATGATGTGATTTGGTAAAATAGATTTAACCACCTTATTGAATAACACCTGCTGCATCAGAAGGAAAACAAGGAATTATTCATCTTGGTTTTTATCCACATATCTTGAAATATTAGAAGTCCAGAAAACATTTCAGTTATACTTAAAAGAATCACAGTCATTAACTTACTCTATTTCAGTTGTTCTGAATTCAAAATACTCCACTAAGCACCAAGCATCCCCCTTAACAGAAGTTCATACAGATAGGAAAAGACAGGAGAAAGCCAGGTCTAGATGCCTTGACTCATCATCAAAGAAGGCTGCTCTGTGACCAATCGTTCTCGTTTTCCCTTTAGCGCTCAGAGGTTTTTGTACCCCAGCCGATGCACGCAGTGGGATTCAGGATGAGTGACAAGTGAGGCTCTCTTCTGTAAAGTGGGGTAAGGATCACCATGACCAGGGCATCCTGCAGTAGTTTTAATAGAATCTATAGAATAGAATCTTATAATAGAATCATATAGAATCTTATATGGAAGCACCCCTTGCTAAGTCTCTGGTGTTCCTGCACACATCAGTTTGCAAACCAGAGCATGACAGAGGTCAGGGCAAGGGAGCATAGGGCTGCTCTTCAGCAACTGCTTCCTAAGTCAGAGGGCTGCAGAGAATTCTACTCTTCTTGCACTGTCCCCAGGGCTCGCTCAGCCCACCTTGGTCTCCATCTGCTTTCGAGCACTTCAATGCTCAGCACTCAGGCGTCCTCTTGACCTCAAAAGGCAGTAGCCCCAGGCTGATTCCCATGCAAGGAATTCTTCCTGAAGGCACTTCCTGCCTGCAACTTTTGTATTGTTCACCTGTGGAGGCAGGTTGATTAAAAGCATGTGCTTTAGAGCCAGAGGGATCCTGGGTTCAAATCCCATTATTGCCATTTAATAGCTGCGTGACCTTCGGCAAATCACTTGACTTCTCTGAGCCTTCTCCCCAACATCAGGCTTCAAACCAGAGTGACTGGCACCCCAGAACAAAGGTCCAGAATCAGGATGCCATCTCCAATCCTACCCTGATCCCATTCCATAGACATGAGCATGTTGTGCAGACAGGCTGAGTGATTTGTTCACAATCACTTACCAAGTAATTTGGCAAAGGTGAGACTCAAGTCCAAGACAATTCTCATTATGCTCTGGTCTAACCCAGCAGAGTAGAATCTGTCCACATACAACTGGGAGCCAGGGGTGAAAACCCCAACACCAAAGGGGCTTTGGATATTCTAAATAAGCCTGAGGCAACAGTGGGGAGTCACCACCCCAGACTCCTACCACAACGTGCTCTTCCTAACATAGTTGCTTCAAGGATCTCAACCAATGCCTTGTAGGAGAACTCAAGAATGATCAGGAGTCAGCTTGGAGGCAGGTGGTGTCACTCTGGGATTCCCCGGAGGTCACAACTCCATGTCAACGCAATATCCACTATGGCTCTATGGCTCCTCTTCCAGGAAAAAGGCACAATAAAGAGCAGACTGAGGAAGGAAGGCAGGAAGGAAGCATTTATTGAGCCAAGCACACAGGAAGGGCTCTGTTTGCAACCAGAGCCTCCGGCCAGGTTCACATCCTGAGAGATGGACTCCATCTGCACTGCAGGGACTTTGAGGGCTACATCCATGGAGTTACGGAGAGAGTGCATTTCTGAAACAGCCTCCCCTCTCAGCTAGAGAAAGCCTTTGTTTCCTGTTTTTTTCCAAGATAGTTCTTGCCGGCCTCTCCTGAATGTCCTGGAGGGTTGTTCCAGAAGGGTCACAGGACATTCTACCCCTCCTGAGCCGTCCTGAGTCATGAGGCCACACTCTCGAAAACAGCCATTCTACTCCAACTTCTCCTATGTGATCTCATCACGTCCGAAGTTAATTAACTTCTATCTGTGCAGTTTCATGAAGGCAAGGACAGTGTCTGCCTGCCCCATAGGTCCATTCTCAGCACAGTCGGGGTGCAGGAAATATCTGTTGAATGAATGCCTTGAGGAAGCTTCAGAGAACTGTCTTCTGCCCTGAGTCTCTCCACCCTAAGATGGAATCTGAGACCCAGCAGAGCTTCTAGACCCTTCTTTAAAGGTTATTTACACCCGAAATAGAAAGAAGTGCACATTCTCCTGTAGGGATGGTCACTGTGTCTCAGTCCAACAGGCCGAGGCCATGTCAGGAAATGAGGACAGGCCATAAGCTCTTAACCCCATGGGAGATGGTCACCAGGCCACTCTCAAGACTAGAAAAAAGTATTATGCACAAAAATCAGGTTGAATAACTGCCCTGGCTGGGAAGCCACCATAAAACCAGGACCCAGGGTACCACTAGAAGGTCTGTTAATGTAGGCAAAGATTTTTGCCAACTTTTTTGGCTACAGTATCCCTGTAATGCCCAGAACAATGTCTGGCATTGAGAATATGCTCAGGAAATATTTATTGACAAATTAATGAAAGGAAACGAAAATTAATAGAAATTAATTCTATTTATGTGAGTTCAATCCCCAAAGCAAGGTCAGATTACCTCCCAGCCACCTCCCTGGGAAGTAACCATGTCTCCTTCCTTTTGAGATGACGGGAATGTCTGAAAACATTAAACTGGTGAATTTTCAATACAGAGTTAGTCTTGTTTCCTGCATCCATCCTGCCACTGTGGCCCCAGTGAGGGAAGAAGGGTGAAAGCTACTTCAGGGAAGGAGCTGGATATGACGCAGGGGAGTCCCCATCAGACAGAAGCGGGAGTAGGAGGAAGCCCTCCACGTCAGAGGACAGGAGCGGGACATGTGGTGGCAGGGAGCCTGGGCACATAAGGCTCTTCTTAGCCAACTCCCCAAGGCATAGCCCAGTGAGGCTCAAGTCTGAGAGAAGCTGCCCATCCACCACACACAGGGGCAATGGGACAGCATGAGTAGAGGGGAGTGTCCAGAGACGTGGGCCCAGGGTGCTCCCAAATCTGGCCCCCAGCACCTGGTGTCTGGGGTTCTGGGTGCTCCCACATGCCTAGGGAGGATGCAGAGGTGCCGAGAGGGCCAGTGGACCAGCAGAGCCCTGAGGTCAGGGTGAAAAGCCACAGAGGAGGATTTATAGCCAGAGCCAAAGGGTCAAGAGTACAGGCTTCACCAGCAGAGACCAGCATGTCAGGCTGAAATGCTAGAGCTGAGCAGATACTCCTCAGTATTTTATTTTATTTTAATTAATTTAAATTTAAACTGCCACATGTGGCTAAGTGCTATAAGTATACAATGTAAATAATATAAAATAAAATTTTATATAAAGTACAGCAATATAATATAAATAATATAAAATAAAATAATAAATTCTGTTTAAAATAGCAGCAAAAGTCATCAAATATCTGGGAAAAACCTTGACACAAAAAGTAGTACTATGTTGACATTGTAAAATTCTACTAAAAGCTATAAAAAGTGACAGGAAAGGAAAGACATACTCCGTCTTTCTCTGAAATGTCCTTTCCAAATTAATGTATAGGTTTAATACATTTTAATCAAAACCTCAATAATTTTTTTATTATTGACAAAATGATATTAAACTTCATCTGCATAATTAGGTGATAACAGTCAAGAAAAAGAGTACCAAAGGAAGGCTGGTCTCGTCTGACATCAAAATATGTTATAAAGCTTCAACAACCCTGCAACATGGGATAGTCTGGAAGCAATCCCTAGTCTATATAAGAAAATTCATTTATGACAAAAGAGGTCTCACAAATTTGTGGAAAGAGGGGGACTAATCAATGAATTACATTGAGACAAAGGGTTAGTTCTTTGAGGAAAAATCAAGTTGGCTTTGAACCTCACACTATACACCAAAATAAATCACAAATAAATAAAAAATTTAAAATTAAATCGTTATGGCTACCAGGGGGTAAGGAAGGGAGGGATAAACTGGGAGATTGGGATTGACATATACACACTACTATATATAAATTGATAGCTAATAAGGACCTACTGTATAGCACAGGAAACTCTACTCAGTACTCTGTAATGGTCTATATAGGAAAAGAATCTAAAAAAGAGTGGATATATGTATATGTATAATTGATTCACTTTGCTGTATAGTAGAAACTAACACAACATTGTAAATCAGCTATACTCCAATAAAAATTAATTAATTAAAAAAACCATAGTCTAACTAAAAAAATAAATAAATAAAAATTAAAATTAAATTGACATATTGGTTGAACAGTACTTAGGATCTAATGAGCCAAGTCTATACATTCAAAACACAGAGCTACTGAATTGTTACCAAAAGGCAAAACATGTCAGCCTCCTAAGAGAAGACTCTCAAAGGAAGGACTCCTATCACCCGGGTAACTTTCTTCTTCTACCACCATCGACCCTTGGCTACTCAAAGTGTAATCTCTAGGTGGGCAGCATTGACCTCATCTTGAAGACTGATAGAAACACCCACTCCCAGGGCCCACTCCAGAGCTGCTGAATGGGAAGCTGCATGTTAACAGGACGTGTGCACAGAGAAGTCTGAGAAGCACTGACTCAAGGCACCAGGGCTTTGCCTCCAGCAACCACGCCCCCGTGGTCCCAGGCTCCCCTGAACCTCTCTATGCCTGTCATGGCTGCCACAAAGAGGTCAAGCAGGGTAATTCTTCACAGAAATGTAGACCTTGAATGGATAAGCCATAGGAAAGATCTCAAAGGCACACCAATGGAAATGCCATCTGCTCCAGTCTTGGCTGACCCCACTGGACCTCCAACCTGCAATTCAAGGAGTTGTCACCTGGTGGTAGTATTTTGTTATGAAGCTCTGGATAGTGACTATTTCAGGAATAGATTATGAGATACAATAGGAAAACTGCTTTTCGGAAATCAAAAACAGAAACCTTTAAAGTACTCAAATAAAATTTTAAAGCTATTATATAATAAATTTAAAAATACAAAAGGAGACATTTTAAAGAAATACTTTCAAATGATATATAATCAAAGATGTGCTGATATTTAACAATTGCCAGGGTGAGGAGAGAGCCTTAATTTGTAGCGTTTTCTCATTTCCCTGGTGTAAATACTCCCACCGAGGCTGACTTCAAGATCACAAAACATAGAGATGGAGAATATGTGTACACTCGGCTCTCACAAGCAGGTAACAGCCAGCTCTAGCACACTACTGTAATAACAATAAATATCTGTAAAGTCTCTCAGTTTCTAAAGTTATGTCATGTTCCCCATCTGATTCCATAAGCCTGATTCTCGAGGCTGCAAAAGATGACATAATCCTTGCAGGGAAAGGCCCATCACTGCAGCTCCCATCTCGGGGTCTGCACAGCACAGCATCTTGCCCAAAGCAAACAGCCGAAGCAAACAGCACCCTGTCCCAGGGATCAGAATAAATGCCTTCTATACATTAACCTCAAAGGAAGGCCCAGAGAGGAGGTAGGAATTGGCCAAGGTCGTGTAGGCAAGATGAGGTTTCATGGGTGTTCTAAGTCAAAAAAGGCCTCCCTGATTCCCAAATCACAGCCCTCCTCCACCAAGCCAACTTTTCCCAAAGTTTCACATTCTAAGAAGTTAATAAGAAATGCTATTGTAGGGCTTCCCTGGTGGCGCAGTGGTTGAGAGTCTGCCTGCCAATGCAGGGAACACGGGTTCGTGCCCCGGTCCTGGAGGATCCCACATGCCGCGGAGCAGCTGGGCCCGTGAGCCATGGCCGCTGGGCCTGCGCGTCCGGAGCCTGTGCTCCGCAACAGGAGAGGCCGCAACAGTGAGAGGCCCGCGAACCGCAAAAAAAAAAAAAAAAAGAAATGCTATTGTAACTGAGCAGGACCCTATGAGGTCTTCCCAGAACAGACCCCCACCCATGTCCTCCACCCACCTTTTCTCTGTAGAAAAACTTTAGTCAAAGAATAAATTTAATCAGAGAAGTGAGAAAATGCAGAAAGAAAGGAAAACAGTCAAGTAAGACAAAATAATAATACTTTAGCCGTTAAATAAAGTCAAGGACCTTTAGTTCTTCCTCAAGGACTACAGATACTATTCTGAGCTGTTTTGTGTCCTTTGAGCTGTTTTGCAGATACTGAAACCCCCCACCAGGTGGAAGAAGTTAACTGTAGGCTGTCCACAAGCACGCAGACCCCAGACCCGTTGGAAACAGGAGGTTGATGATGCTGACTCCCAATTACCTCACCATCAACCCATCAGAACAATGCCCACAAGCTGACCACGCCCTGCTCCTTGAACATTATAAGATTCCTCACTACCCCCTCCAGGGTGGGACACACAAACTTGAGCGCATTAGCCCCCTGTGGCCCCCTTTGCCTGGCAAAGCAATAAAGCTTTTTTTAAAATTTATTTTTATTGAAGTATAGTTGAATTACAACGTTGTGTTAATTACTGCTGTACAGCAAAGTGACTCAGTATGCTATACATACATTCTTTTTCATATTCTTTTGCATTATGGTTTATGACAGGATATTGAATATAGTTCCCTGTGCTGTACAGTAGGACCTTGTTGTTTATCCATTCTATATATACCAGTTTGCATCTGCTCATCCCAAACTCCCAATCCAACCCTCTCCCACTCCCCTCCCCCTTGGCAACCACCAGTCTATTCTCTATGTCCCTGATTCTGTTTCTGTTTCATAGATAGATTCATTTTTTTGGGCCACTTGGCACAGCTTGTGGGATCTTAGTTCCCTGACCAGGGATCAAACCCGGGCCCCCAGCAGTGAACTGCTTTTCTTTACTGCAGTACTTTTCAGAGCCTTTACAATCCTAACAAACATCACAACTCTCCAAGAGAAAAAGAATGCAGCATTTGCCAATGTGGTTGCCCTGGAATTTCTTTTCACTGAATCTTTCATCCTAAGGAACACCTTTTAGAGACTGCTGCAATGCTCAGCAATCTTCCTAGGACTAGAAAGGGCCCTACTGGTCATTGGGTCCAACCCACCATGTGATGCCTGAGTGGCCTCTTCTCACACCCCTCCATTGACAGGGAGCTCACGCCCTCCAACACATCCCCCTTTATCTTGAAACAGCTCTCTCTGTTTCTTCCAAATCTGGTGTTTTAATTCTTCTCTCAGGACCAAGGCACTGAAAAGGAAGGGACTGATACTTCTTGAGCACCAGCCACATGCTAGGCTCTCCACACTTTTCTAACCCTCAAGACAGCAACTCTGTGCAATAAGCATCATTATGCTCTTTTTTCCAATGAGGAAAGTAGGCTCAGAGAGATTAGGCAACTTGCTCTAGGCCACCTCTGAATTCTAACTCCCAATTGCCATGCGTCTTTGCCTTGAAGTAACCCCTGCTGCTGAGGCAGGGATGGAAGCGTGGATAGGAAGAGGGACTAACTCAGCCTTGGGGGTGGGCTCAGGGAAGGCCTTGCAGAGGGGGTGACACTTGAGTAGGAAGGTGACATGTGAGCAGAAGTCTGGCAAGTGGATAACAAGAAAAAGGGCATGCTGGTCAAAGAGACAGCATGTGCAAAGGCCCTGAGGGGAGAAACGGTGAGGCACGGTCAGGCAGGAGCAGAAGGGACCCGGTGAGGGGCCCTGGCTGAAGTGGGGACCCAGTCACGTGGACCGTCAACGATCGTGTGGCAGGAGGTGAGGTTTCAGGAACCGAGAGGCTGGGCAGGGCAAAAGGAAGTCTCAGACCCAGGGAACAAAATTCCAGGGTTACTAGAGCACCCAAGGTGGAGCTGGGCACAAGGAGTCCCTCACTCGGGTGCAGCACTTCACAGTTTGTATCCCCTCCACACACACAGTCTTCCCCACCCCACCCCATCCCACCCCAGCACCCTGCTCAGGGACTGGCAAGGACCTTCAGCTCCGGGACCTTCCGTTTTCGTAAATGAGCCAGTGAGTGAATGAGTGCTTCTCACCAAAGTCCTAGGGGAAGGCAAGGCAAAGACATCAGCCCCATATCATGGGGGAAAGCCAGGCTCAGGGAAGTTCACCACCAGCCTGTTCACTTACAACTGTGAGAAGGGGGCGGGGCTTGAGGGCAGACCTCTTGGCTCTAAACTTGGAGCTCAGTTCACTGCCTCACAGAGGACCCCATTTCTAGAACTGGGATTCAAGGTGGGGCCTGATCTCATGGTCAGCGGTAAGAGCTCTGTTCCCAGATGAGCTGCTGGCCTGTCCAACACCAGACAGTCCAGTGGGGGTGACTGGAGGGGACAGAGGACAGGAGGGGTTGGCCAGAGGGTCCTTCACAACCCTCCCCCCAACAGCCCCTGAGATCCAGAGAGTCTCGAGGGGTGATTCTGGGGATTTTAAGTGGCCCCTGGCTTGGGGCCTGCAGAGCTGGGAAGTCTGTGAGCCAGGCAGAAGCCCAGCCAGTCAGAGGGAGACCCCTTCAACTCTACTGTCACCTTCTGTTACCAGCCACACCTTCCCCAAGACTGTTTCCTGGCACCCAGAGAGCGGGAGGCCCAGGAAGGGCTGCCCCGGCTGGAGGATAACTCCCCCCGCCCTCAACACCTGCAGTCTTCCAGTCCATGCCAGCCACAGGCCCTGCCCTACCCCAGGGCTCACTCCAAAACCAACAGAGTCCTGGATTTATCCTGCAGGGGTGACCTCCAGCAGGTACTAACCTGGCCTCATCTCACCTCACCTCCACCAACCAGGCCGGTCCCTGATTTTCATTTCTACAGTACAGCCTGGCCTTGCAGATTTATTTTTCAATTAGTTTCCCACTTATGGGCCTAATCACAAATGTTCCACAGTAGAGCTGCATCTTGGGACACGAAAGGCCAGAGTTAAAGCAGTATGGAATCACAGGCATGGTCTACACTGGGAAGAGGGCGCTTGGATGCTGCATGTGACACTGGGTGGACCACTTTTCCCTTTGGTGTCATTTTTTTCACCCATACATTGAGAAAGCTGAACCAGCTCAGGGATTCTCAAGGCGGAGCCACAGACCACTTTGTTAGAAGTGTCTAAGGAGTGTTGATACACAGATCCCAGGCCCCATCCACATCTACAGAATCAGACTTCCGGGGACAGGGCCCAGGAATATGCATGTTAAGTTCATATCCCGCCCACCCCCACAGGTGACTCACGGTCACTGAAGTTTGGAGACCAATGGAGGTGATGTCTCGAGGTCCCTCTAGCTCTAATGTTTGGTTTCTACAATGTCTATTAGAGAAGCGCAAGGCATCCACCCAGGGATTGCCATTTGTCCATCCCAATAACAAGCTGCTCAAGAAGGACCTTGCTAATGTTCCAGAAGATAGTCACCTAGAGAGAAGCTGAGATTACCGGAGGAACTAAATCTGGAGCCTTCGAACCATTGGAATTCCTCTCAGGAAACAGGGAGGGGCCGGAGGCAGGGAGAGTTACAGGGAAATCCTACCCAGAGACGCATTTACTTCACTTCAAGTTTCCAGCAGAGGGATTTAACAGGTTTAAAGCAGTTTTCTGTGAATCTTTGTCAAGGGAGTGTATGTACAAACAAACAGGGAGGGTTTTTTTTTAGTGAAAAGTTAATCGGCTTAAAGTGTGCAACTAAATAAGCAAAGCTTACATTAAAGTGACCCACAGAGAAAGGACCCCATGGAAAGAAAGTTCTAGGAAATACAATATGGCCTCTATGTTCTTTTGTAGTTCCACGCTATAAATATTCATGGGGCGGTGTTAATGGGGTCCACAGCTCTATGCAACCACAATAGTTTTTTTGTTTATTCTCAGGACCATGAACTTTGAAACCATGAACCTAAATTTCAGGACTCTGCATTCAGGCGTGTTTGCAGAGCAGAAGGCGAGAGGTGCAGGCTTGAGGAGGACAGGGGAGAGGAAACAGGGCGAGATGTGAATCACGCCTCCTGGATCTTTTGGTTGAGATTAAAGAGGAGAATCTGTTTAGTATGGGACACCTCCGTCTCCAGGGTCTTCTGCTGCTCCAGCCTGGGGAAATGGCCTTCACAGGCATGGAGGGCTTAGTTACTCAAGCATATGGCAGAGAGGGGTGGGGAGCTGGAAATAGTTTAATTGGATCAAACAGACTTTTTGCAAGTTCAACATTGAAGACTTAAAAAAAAAACCCAAACTAGTTTGAATCATGGCATTTCTAAGATGGAGAGAGTTTAAACGTCACCTAAGCCATGTCCTTGCTTTCCACGTAAGGAAACTAAGGTCCAGGAAGGTTAATTGACTTGCTCAAAGTATCACATCTAGAAGCCACATCTGCTGACTTGAAACCAGTGATGGCAAATATGAGACAAACATGTACCCCTCTTAGCCCCTCTGTCCCAGAGCAAATATCCTTCATTGATCACAGCCTTCCTGTCCATCGAACCTGGACACAGCCTCCAAATCCATCTCAACACAGTCTACAGAGGGCCAGCACAAATGGATAGAAATGGCAGATGAATTGAGACCTACTTGCCATCTATGCCCTAAACCATGCTGGCAATGTCCATAACCCACTGGCCATTTGTTCCAGCTAGGAGTTTTCTATTCAAATCCACTTAAAGTCTGAACTCAGGGGTCTGAGCCTGCACACCAGAAAAGTAGCAGGACCTGAAAGTCCATAGGACTTTCCATGTTAAAAGGCAATCCTGAAAAGATGCTCAGTATGACTAATTATTAGAGAAATGCACATCAAAATCACAATGAGGTATTACCTCACACAGGTCAGAATGGCTATCATCAAAAAGTCTACAAATAACAAATGTTTGAGAAGATATGGAGAAAAGGGAACCCTTGTATACTGTTGGTGGGAATGTAAATTGGTGCAGCCGCTATGGAAAACAGTATGGAGGTTCCTTAAAAAACCAAAAATAGAGCTATCATATGACCCAGCAATTCCATTTCTGGTGGAAACGAAAACACTAATTCAAAAAGATACATGCAGCACAATGTTTGTAGCAGCACTATTTACAATAGCTAAGATATGGAAGCAACCCAAGTCCCTATCAACAGATGACTGGATTAAGAAGATATTCATATATATATATACATATATATATATATATGTATATATATAATATTACTCAGCCATAAAATAGAATGAAACACTGTATTAGCAGCAATGTGGATAGACCTAGAGAATATTATGCTTAGTGAAATAAGTCAGACAGAGAAAGACAAATACTATATGATATCACTTAATATGTGAAATCTAAAAAATAGTACAAATGAATGTATGTACAAAACACAAACAGACTTACAGATATAGAAAACAAACTTGTGGTTACCAAAGGGGAGAGGAAGGGGGAGGGACAAATTAGGGGTATGGGATTAAAAGATACAAACTACTATATATAAATAGATAGGCAACAAGGATATACTGTATAGCATAGGGAATTATACCCATTATGTTGTAATAACCTATAATGAATATAATCTGCAAAAAAACCTGAATCATTGTGCTGAAAATAACACAATATTGTAAATCAACTATACTTCAATTAAATTTTTTTAATTGAAGTATTAAAAAATTAAATTGAAAAATTGAAAAATTTTTCAGTTAAGAAAAAAATTTTTTAAGGTCAATCAGTACCTAGGAGAGCACCACACACAGATGGGTACCATAGAGCAACTGGTCTCTGAAAGCTGATTCCATCTCAAGAGAACACCTAGTCCTGCCTTCTACCTTGGCGGGCATCACCCTACTTTACAGAGGAGCCAAGAGGCCACCTTGCTCAAGGCAGACATCACCTCCTGTCTCGCCTCTTCATCTGCAGTACAATAAGGTTGCACCAATGCATTTCAGAGCCATGCTATAGCTTGGCTTTCCAAGCAGGACCCACTTGGCTTAAGAAATACCTGCTCAGCTAATTCCCCAGAAAAAAAGATTCTCTACCAGACTAGCATGAGCAGGTAGGCCATATTTGCAAGGCCAGGTAAGTTTTACACCTCCAAATATATTTCATCTCACATGCCCATCCCACTCAATTGGTGATGTTTTCTCTAAGTGCTGTGAGGTGACTTCTTGGACCCTCAGGAAAAGGAGCTGTGATCAATTAGCCATGTCTGACACTGTCCTGGGGAGGGAGTGGTATTGGAGGTGCCACACATGGGCCATTTACAAATGTATGTTGTAAAAATACTAAAAATAGTTCCATCCATGGGAAAGAATATCTGCAGCAAGGCCTGAGCTATGATTCAAGTTATTCTTTTTATACTTACTTTCCCCCCTCTCTGCCCTGCTCTGTGCCCAGGAAGGCGGATCCTGTGGACTGCTTCCTCCACGTCTCACTGCTCTCTGGCTTTTGCTTGCATTCAACCAGGAGGAGATCCTGGCAGATCAGAGGGAAGAGGGCAGAGAGCTGCAGGCATTTCTTCCCTGCTTTCTCCCTGCTTTGGTGCTGTATCCAAACTACTATATATAAAATATATTAGATAGGCAACAAGGATATACTATATAGCATAGGGAATTATACCCATTGTCTTACATACTGTCTTATGTACTGTCTTACCTATACTGGAATATAACCTGCGAAAAAAAAACCTAAATCATTATGTTGTACACCTGAAACTAACACAATATTGAAAATCAACTATACTTCAAGTGACTCAGCCACCTCCCCTCCTGCACAGCTCCAGCTCCTGTAACACGGCTCCCTTCCCATTTCTTCAGCCACAGGGGAGACTTGTTAGTCTCTGGGTGCCTCACACCCTTCTTTGCATCCTAACCCTGTCTCTGTAAGTAGTCCCTTCGTGAAGGTCTCTTCATTCGAAACATCTGGGGTAAAGTCTGGTTCCTGCTGGCACCTGGCTTGTACTGCTGTTCTAAGAAAATCCTCCCATTATTTCCAGAGCTAAATGGGAAGACGGCATTCTGACTGGCAAACTGAATGGCTACTTTGGCCTAAGATAACACTTTTCACTGCTTCATTCCAGCAGCACATGACTTACTGCTGACTCACACCTCCTATGTTCCCATAGCCTAAGTTCACATGACTTCCACTCAGTAACGGAGAAAAGGGAGCAGTTTAGGTTTTAAAAGCCAGAAGCTTCCCAGCCTCTAATTTTGCATCTTATGTGCCTGATTTCAAGGCCAGGTATATCTCATAAGCTCTAATACTTCCACTGTGGAATGATCTCTTGTGGAGCATTAAGTTACCAGTGCAATTAAGCAGGACTCATTCTGAAGACAAAGGCCCATGGAGACCCTAAGTAGTGCAGAGAGCGGAAACATACACTAGGTGGAGAGTAAAGGAGACCCGGGGTCCACCTCCAGGCATACCGGGAGCTATCCATGTGAAATTGGACACATTACTGCCCTTTCAGGCCCTCAGGGTTCTCATAGGAAACATGAAAAACAGTATAAATAATTCCAAGGGTAACTTCCAGCTCTAACATTCTAAAAGATTTTACTCTAAAGTCTTATCTTGTGCATCTAGTTAACATTCAATAATGGTCATGAGCCTATCATCACTTTGACTAAATTTTCTTCATAAAGTTCCAGCAAGTAGTCTATTGTGGCAGACTTATTGTCCACCAATACCTTTTCTCCCTTCTTCCCTAACAACAGAAACTATGATGTTCAGTTCCAGACCTTCCAGAAGAAATATTTCCCAGAATCCCACGTAGCTATCTGTGGTCATGTGATTAACTCCCAGCCAGTGAGATGAAAGCAGATGGCAGATGGCATCTCCTGGGAACCTCTCACATTCTTTGTTCTTTTTCTTTTCCATGCCTTCCGTGTCCAGACCGTGTCTGTGATGGTTTGAGCTCTGGCTACCATCGTGGACCATGAGGACAAGGGCCTCAGCCCAGGGAGAGTGGAGGGGCAGGCTGGAAGGAGACTGGACCCTAGAGGACTTCCTGGAGCAGCACTGTCATACTGGCCATAGACTGCGGACCTCCAGACTTTGATGTGAGAAAGAAAGAAACTTCTGGCTTGTTTAGGCCAGTGTTCCAGCTATCAATATATTGCCTATCAGCTCTAAATCCACCCTTCTTTGTCATGCTTTGTGACACAAGCTGGACCCCGGAAACATTTCTCCTTTGTCAGCTGACACATTAGATTTTGTCAGTAGAGGGCACTAGAGGGACCGCAAGAGGAAGGGAATTCTCTTCCTGCTTCCGGGCCTCATCTTTCTTGCTCCTGTAGAGTGTAGCCGCCAGCAGTGTTTGGGAAACCCACTGGCACCCAACTTTCAGAGTTTTGCCCAAACTCCAGTGGGCAATTCCCCACTTGTCAGCCGCTTCCTGTAGCATCTCAACAAACTTCTCCAACTGTCAGTGGGTCACAGCCACATCCTCTCCTATGAAGTTACAGCCAGGGAGGGGTGTGTGTGGGGTGACCTCTTCCAAATGTATTCCTTCCCTAGTAGCTGCTCCCTATGTCTACTATTCCTGTTTTCTTTAAAGTTCTCTCTATCTCCTTTTGCTAGTTAATAATCCTTTATATTAAATTTTTGAATTATTTCTGAAATTACTGATGTGGTTTCAGTCTCCCAATTGGACCCTGATGGCCACAGCCAATTAACATGGGTTCATTACTAGCAATTTAACCTGATCTTAACTGATAGAGCCATGCAATCATCTCCATGGAACAAGTGAGTGATATGGTACAGGATAAGCTTTCTGCTTTTTAAAACTCTTCTCTCCAAAAATTATTTGTGACAAACGTGTCAGATAAAAGGTTGAAGTTCTAATCTCTAACAGTTCCTACAAAATGTTTAAAAAATGACCACCTAATTAAAAAATGAACATAAGCAGAAAGAAAGAGTCCATAAATAATAAGAAAAAAAAGCTCATAAATAGGAAATTCACACAGCAAAATAAATACAAATGGTCAAAATATATTTAAAGATTTTTGTTTTATGTGGCCATTTTTAAAGTCTTTATTGAATTTGTTACAATATTGCTTCTGTTTTATGTTTTGTTTTTTGGCCTTGAGGCATGTGGGATCTTAGCTCCCCGACCAGGGATCGAACCCATACCCCCTACATTGGAAAGTGAAGTCTTAACCACTGGACCGCCAGGGAAGTCCCCAAAATATATTTTTTAAGGTTCAAAATTATTTGAAAAAGAAATACAATTATAATATAAATGCAAATTGAAGAAACTGTAAATTATTTTTCTTATCAAACCAACAAAGATTTTAAAAACTAGAATACAAAAATGTTAATCTTAATGAGAGTGCAAAGGAGTAAAAAAAAATTTGAAGGGCAAGTTGAAAAAAAGAATCAGAAGCCCTAAAAGCATCTATACTTTTGACCCAGCAATTCTATGGGTAGAATTTTTTCTAAAAAAATAATTTAAAACATACACAAAAACCTATCAATAAGGATGACTCCAGCATGACTGTTTATAACAGCAAAAGAAATGATTAGGGGAAAAAAATCTTTATGTCCAACAATAGAGGATTGATTAAATTAAATTATGATGCATCTATACCGAACAACTTAAATTGATGCCATACAAGTACATGTATTACATAAGCATCTTTATTATCATGGAAGGAGGTTCATGGTGCTAAGTGAAAGTGAAATACAAGCAGGTTCAAAACTATATGTGTGGCATTTTTAAACAATTACAACCATGCATGAAAAAATTTTGGAAGAATATACAACGAAGTGATAACAACGGTTACTCCTCGGCCATGGAATTGCCAGAAATTTTTTTTTTTTTTTTTGCTGTACACGGGGCCTCTCACTACTGTGGCCTCTCCCGTTGCGGAGCACAGGCTCCGGACGCGAGGCTCAGCGGCCATGGCTCACGGGCCCGGCCGCTCCGCTGCATGTGGGATCTTCCCAGACCGGGGCACGAACCCATGTCCCCTGCATCGGCAGGCGGACTCTCAACCACTGCGCCACCAGGGAAGCCCTGCCAGAAATGTTTACTCTTGCTTGCTCTCTGTATTTTCTAAATGTTCTTCAGTGGATGTATATTAGCTGTATAATTAAGAAAACTGTTTTATGTTAAAAAAATACTCTCCCTTTCCGGGCCATCTCCAGGGCACCCCAGTGCTTGCTGAGCATCTCTGGATGAACTCCTTTATGTTTCATTAGACTCTGAGGCAGAGCTCAGCTTGGGCCTCTCCCACACGCAAAGCCATCATCTCGCCCCCATTTTCCCTTCCTTTCCATTCCTGAGGCCCAAGTCTGAACTTCATGCTCCCAGGCCTAGAAGCCCTGGTGGTCCTCCTATTTCCCACTTCTACAGATCCTAAACATCATTTGTCTTCATCATAATGGTCGTCTGCTCAAAAACCATCAATAGCTCCCCGTCTGCTCAAAAACCATCAATAGCTCCCCCTTTCTTAAGGGGCATGATTTAAATGTCTCAGCTTGACATTCACTATTCCAAGCTTCTTTCAATCTTGCCACTACTATTCTGCAAAGTAAATCAGGTACTCCCACAGCTCCAGACACATCCAAAGCATTCCTGCTGCCTTGCCTTGACTCATGATGTTTATTTTACCTGAAATGCCTTCCCCTGCATCCCAGTTTCTCCAAATCCTTTCCATCCTTTCAGGCCAAACTCAGGGCTCACCACCCCCCTTACCAGGAAGCCTTCCTTGACTGTCTTACAGTGATTGATGCCTTTCCCAAATCCCTACAGTATCTCATTTGCTCAGTTTTACACTTGGCAAATATTGGTTGAGCACCCACCATGTGCCAGGCACTGTGCTGGTGACTGGGAAACCAAATGAGTCTAATTTCTACCCCTTGAAGTTCATTGTCTGATATGGAGACAGACATTGAGCAAATAAATAGTCACTCCAATACCCAGTTACGGACTGTAAAACGTGCAGGGAAACAAAGGTGATGAGAGATTTAAAAGAAGGGACCTGATTGAGATCAGGACTGAGAAGGCCTGGGGGGGGGAAAGAATATGTAAACTAAGGGTCCTAAATGGGTCTAATTTTGCAAACATGATCAAACGTGCATTTCAAAAAGATCATGCTGCCTGCAACATGGAAAACAGATTTTGGGAGGCAAGGGGGCAGCAGGGAGACGGGTTCAGCTACCATCGCAGTAGCCTACGTGGGAGCCGGTGGGATTTAGACCAAACAGTGGCAGTAAAGATGGAGAGAAGTGGATGGGCTTAAATTTGGAAACAGAATTGGCAGGACTTGGGTTGGAACTGCATGAGAAGGGAAGGGAGAGACCCGTATCCAGGATGGCACCGGGTTTCTGGCTGAAGCACCTGGCATCACGACAAGGTGCCACCTGGCACATGCCACCATGAGGCTCAGACCTTAGCGAACCACAGCCGACTCTGAGCCCAGGGGGACAGGATCGCGAACCAGTGCCGGCTCAGCAGGAAGGAGAACAGACCCAGGGATGGGAAAAAGAGTTAGGGCGGAAGGTGACCTGCTCCTGTGGGAAACTGGCTCACACAGGACTCACATCAACTCAAGGCCAGTAACCCCGGTGGGAGGAAGGGGAGGAGGCTAGGTGCAAATTGCAGGATGAGCCGGGAGATAAGTGGCTCAGCTGGTGGAGCAGGTGAAGACTCCGGGCTGAACATCAACACTCAAGTGCTCATGCAGGCGAGCTTGAGAATATTTATTGGTAATTGACAGAAGTGGTTAGAGGGTGGTGTGAGCACAGATAGGTCTGTAACCAATCAGCAGGAAAGTTCGGTTCCTGTTGCTGTGTTTGCATCCGGGCAGAACCATATTATGAGCGGGTTAAGAGGATACCCTGAGAAACCTGCTTCTATGCATTTGGTTTATCTGTTATCCGCTGCCTGCTTCATGGATGAGAGCAAGCGAGCTGTGGAGCAATAAATTATCACTTGCTGCACGCTCTGGATCCCAAGAGAACTCTCTGCAGAGGGAGAGATAAGCCGACACAGGCCACTGAGAAATCATCACTTATAGGGAAATTCTTAAATGGGGAACAATAACGGGCGTAATCATAACAGCTAGAATAGCTAAAAATTAGTGACCGCTTGCTAAACACTTCTTGTTCACTGCCTCATTCAATCTTCAAACAAACCTAGTTCATGGGTATTCATATCATTCCCATTTTCTAAATGAAGAAACTGAGGCTCAGAGAGGTTAAGAAGAAACTTGGTCAAAACCACACAGGCAGTGAGGACAGAGGCAGGCTTCAAGCCACCGGCTGCCTGATGCCAAAAGTAGTCTCTTAAACAGGATGTTTCACTGCTCTGCTCTGTTACCCAGGCTGCCACTCACCCAAGGCTTCCTTAGGAAACATGGGCCATCGAGGTCCTCTCCCTCGGGGCTGGGGAGGGTGGCTGGACCCATCGTCCTCAACTGACCTGATACCCAGGCACTGCCCCGGGCCATGTGGGAAAGGGATGGGAGAACAGAGAGGGAGAAAGTTGCATTTCAACACCTTGTATGATTCATTTATTCTTCCCTATGCTTTGGGACTAAGAGTACTCTGAAGGCCAGAAGTGTCTCATCCTTGTTGGGTTCCTAGCCAAGGACAGGGGAAAAAGTGGGGAGAAGGTGGTGGGCTATGGTGCTGTGTGGAACAAGTGTACAAATATGACCTTCAGACTGAGCAGCAGGGAGATGCTTGTTGACTGGCGGGTCAGGGATCCAGGAGAGGAGAAGCCGTTCCGGGGCTGGAGAGGCGGTGTGCTTCAAGGCGAGAACAGGGGTTTGAGGTGTTTGTCCCACTGCTTACAAGTTCAGTGTCCTGTGCGGGCCCTAGCCCAGCCTCTCCCCTGGACAAGCACCCAAACCTCGTCCTGCAATGCCCACAAGATCATAAGATCTCAGAGCATCTCGCATGAGTGCCCGGATCATCTCCTGGCTATCTGAGAGACCAATGGGGAGAACAGAAGGAAAGGAGCTTTATAAACAATGCTAAGGCAATGCTGTAACCACTGTGAGAGGTTAATATCATTGTCCTTCCTCTTGAAAAACATGGTGAAGGGTGAGAAGGCAAAGGTTTGGGGACCAATGAAGTTACAGCCTCTATTCGGATTGCCTGCCTATCTATGGTAGAAGGATGTGCATTGCCATCAATGCGACGTGGGCCCAAATCCCGCTTGTACCTCGGCTATATGGACCCTGGAGGAATGCTGCTGGAAAGAGGAGTGGCTGGGAGGAACCACTGGCTGAATGGAGGCTCAGACTCAACACCATTCACACATCTCCAGTCAGGGGCTGGCTTCTCGGGTGGGGCCTGGACATCTGGTTGGCTTGCAGTGCGTGGAACCCCCAGCGTAACACCAAAGAAGCCAGTGAGTGCCACGGCAGATTTGTTTTTAGAGCAAGGTGTCTGGATATAGAGGAACTATTGCCATCAGCATCGCTAGGAAACATAAAACTCTGAAATCATCATCTGCTCCAGTTGTTCAGATACTTGGTTTCCTGCTCTTGGAAACTTTGTTGGATTTCTGTGGGATGATAATAATAAAAACAGCAATATTTACTGAATGTTTACCGTGTTCCAGGCACTAAGTGCTTGGTCTATGTTAACTCATCCAACCTTTATAATCACCCTCTGTGGTAGACACTAGTATCCACATATTATGGGTGAGAAAACTGAGATCCAGAAAGCTTAAAAGGCTGGCTCAGGGCCTCACAGCCATTCAGTGGGAGAGCTAGGATCTGCAGCCCGGCAATTCGCCTCCAGAGTCAGCTCACTCCTCAGCGCTCTCACAGGAACAGAAACTGATGCTGTTCGTGTAATTCAATTTAATGCGCGCGACAGGTTCTTCGGAGGCCACAAAACGACAGCAGTATTTCATATTTATTGAGTGCTTCTACTTGCTCAGCACAGTAACAAGTGCCTTTCACTCAACAACAGCCTGTGAACTAGGAGTATCTCTTTTTTTTTTTTTTTTGCGGTATGTGAGCCTCTCACTGTTGTGGCCTCTCCCGTTGCGGAGCACAGGCTCCGGACGCGCAGGGTCAGTGGCCATGGCTCACAGGCCCAGCCGCTCCGCAGCACGTGGGATCCTCCTGGACCGGGGCACGAACCCGCGTTCCCTGCATCGGCAGGCAAACTCTCAACCACTGCGCCACCAGGGAAGCCCTAGGAGTATCTCTTAACTGCATGATGTACATGAGGAAACTGAGACTTTAAAGGCTGCGGGACTCGCTCAAGGTCTCACGGCCAGTAAGTGACAGAGCTGAGAAAGAAAATCCAAGTCAGTCTGACTCCAAAGTTTGGGTACCGAACCAACAGGCTAGCGAGGAGCTAGGCGTTCGGGGAAGGTCCAGAGCTGACGGGAGGCGCTGCTGGCCTGTCTGCACTCTCAGGAGCATCTTCCCGCTGAGGAGGCCACGCCCAGGAGCTCCCGGGAACAGGGCTGAGGTCTGATTGGCACTTAGCTCTTCAGCACCCACGGCCTGGCAGGTGCCCTGCAGACCAGGAGCTGTCGTAATGGTTCCTCCTCTCCTCTCACTGGGCTGCACGGAGGAGTAAAGGGCACTTCCCCACACACACACCACCCCCAGGAGACGGTGCAAGACACTGACCGCTGCACGGCTGGGCAGGAGAAAGATGAAAAACGGGTTCCACTGACATCAGAGTTGCCGACCCACATGGAGACTTTTCTGTCTCCAGTGTAGAAGCTCTGCCTACAGAGACAGCGTCAGAAGTCAAAAGAGGACCAATGTCGGGCAGAGGGTCTAGACCTGAGGGTGTGTCTCCAGATGCAAAATGGGAACCATCCCAGCTGCTTGCCTATTCCGGGGGCTGGGGTGAAGGTCAACGGGCTGGTGGTGTTCTTACGATCATTCAGCTCTTGGAACATCCTTGCCCAAAAGGGGCTGACGCGTTCCCCTTCTGACCTCCCCTCCCCAGATGCTGCACCACCTGCACCCCCCAGCATAAGTCATGGTCCTGGCTGGGACCTCTGGGCTCTGTTGGGCACCTGATGGCCACACGTTCTCTGCCTACTCGATTAGACGAATCCTCAGTGTGGGCAGCCTGTGTCTCTCAGCCGACAGTTCCTCAGGAACCAAGATGGTGCATTTCCTCTCCCAGCCTCTGCCCTGGCCCCTCCTCATCATCACTGGCTTTTTCCTTCTTAATCTTTATTGGGCTATAACTCACATACCAAAAAAATTCACCCTTCACTTACTTTTGAGACCCTGTTTACCAATAATTATCAGGTCTGAATTTAAGAATCCCTAACTAAATACACTACATGAGATCACTTGTTCACTTATCACAAAAATTGAAATTCCTCTAGAGCATTTCAACAAGAGTTCAAGAAGTATTGCTGAGCAGCTGCTCTGTGCTCTAGTAATGTACATATCCATCACTGAACTCTTGCCTCGTCCAGAAAATGTGCTGAGCACGTGACAAACATTCTATCATTTGACCCTTGCCATGACCCTGAGAAGTGAATATTAGTACTTCTCAAGGGAGGGAACTGAGGCTCAGAGAAGTTAAGTAACTTTCTCAAGGTCACAAAGCCTTGCATGAGCAGCAGATTTTGGATCCAGGTCTGTCAAGTGTCAAAGCCCGAGCTCTTCACCACCTCATGCCCTGCCCACTGGGCACTTCAGGGGTGAAAAATTGGAGACAGAGGTGGACTAGATGCGCCTCCTGCCTGGAGAGGTGGGAAAGATGAACATTTCACTTCCATACAGCCCTGAAATATTTTGACTCCATCAAATCAGCACCTGCCCGAATCAGCAAGGACACCATGACAAGTAGGGATAAAAATAAAGTTGTAAAACTGCCAGCCACCCTCACCTGGGTGTGGCCCCTGGGGAGAGACAAGGTGCCAGGGAGATGGCAGCTGCTCCCACTCTGGAGACAGGCTGTGCCAGGGAGACAGCCTTCCAGGAGGTACCACGGAAGCCTCACGTCTGTACAGAAGAATCCAGGGCACCTGCCCCTGCCATGAAGGATGGAAACTCTGGAGGAGCGCTGCCCAGGACCACATCCCCCAGCTCCACCCGGAGCGCTCTCAGGAGGGCTGCTGCCCACTGGGATGGCTCTGCTTCCCTTGCAGGCTGACAGTGAGCTTGGAGGTTCCTTCAGCCATGGACCCAACCCACACAGGGCCAGAATCATCATTCCCTCATTCAGCAAATATTGGCGAGTACCTATGACGTGTCGCTGGGCACTGGGCTTACAGCAGTGACCAAAGCAGACAACAATCCCTGACCTCACACAGTTTGACATTCCAGCCTCGTATCAGTAACGTGGGGGCTGCTGGCAGGAGATGCCCAGAGAGTGCTGTCCTAGAGGGCTCTGGTGACCCCCCAAATAAGGAGCTGATTGGTAAGGTCACTGTCTCTGGGAGAGAATGACAAGATGGAGTGGGGCCCCAAATTCCAGGCAGAAGTCAGGTCTAAAAGTGAGAGGAAGGACTAGAGACTTGCTTGTGAGGAAAGAGCTAGTTCCCAGGCCAGCACCCTCACCCTGGCTCCTGAGCCATTAGCCGTCAGGAACTGCTGACTGTATTTATTGATGAAGGAATATATATGTTTATCATATGTGAAGGCCCTGGCATTTATCAAGCCACCAGCCTAAAAGTAAAGCTGTTGTCAGCCAGTTCCCTTGGGTTTAATAAACCCAAAAGGCTACAGAGCACTTTACAGTTTACAAGGTTATTTGCATATTGTTTGAGCTTCAGGTAGACAATGTTGGTGACCTGAGTCCCATATCCTCAGCTCAACTCTGGGCAGTTCCATGCATCCACTGCATGGCTCCCCACTTTTCTGCTTGAGAATTTTTTCGGAATCCATAGAGCTCAAGGCGCCTGCCCACGCAGGTGCAGGGAAGTTCATGCCTCAAGGAATGGTCATATTCTCCCAAACTGGCTGCAACAATAGCCCCCATTCCACATGCTCTTTTAACAATGTGACTTTGACATGCCTCTCGTGGAGAGATGGGCTATGTTCCCTCCCCTGAATCTGGGAGAGCTTGTGACTATGGTGGAAGTGATGATATGTAGCTTCTGAGGCAAGGTCATAAAAGGCAATACAGCTGCCATCTGGTTCCCTTGGGGTGTGTACACTTAGAATCTAGCTGCCATGCTGTGAGGAAGCCTAATCAGCCCGCATGGAGAGCACACAGAGAGGCTACCTCTAGGTTCTGGCTAACAGTCCAACTGAGGCCCCAGGCAACAGCCAGCCTCAACTGCCAGATGTGAGAGAACAAGAGAGCCTCCAGATGATTCCAGCTCCCAATTGTCAAGTCACCCCCAGCCTGCAAGTCTTCACAGCAGAGGCTCAGACACTGGGTAGCAGAGGTAGACCACTTCTGCTGTGCCTTTTCCAAACTTCTGATCTACAGACCCACCAACGTAGTAAAATGGCGGTTGTTCTATACCACAGAGTTTGGGTAGTTTTTTACACAGGAATAGGAACTGGAAAAGGGAGCAAACAATGAAGGACAGCAGCCTTTGGATAAATGCTCCAGCCTCCTATTCCCTGGGCAGATAATTATGGGAGGCCTTATGGAAGGGCCGGGTGGGGACATGGCCCCATCACCTAAAGCAGCTACCTCAATTCCACTCCCTTCATTGGATTTCCTCTTTCCCTGTCATACTCGCCCTGCTCCCTCACCCTGTTCCTTGGGGTCACCTCCTAAATGATATATCTACACACAAGTCCTGTCTAAGACTCTGCTCTCTCAGGAGTACAGCTACAACTAGCCTTATGTCTATCCTAAAAGGCAAGTAGTTTTGTTCCCACCCCCATTTTGCAGATGAGGAGACTGAGGCATGGAGACGTGGAGGACCTGCTCAAGGCCATACGAAGAGTAAGAGGCAGGGTCAGGACAAGAATCCAGGCTTCTGGCTCTGAACGCAGCTAAAGAATTATGGGTGAGGGCAAGCAACCAGGAGAAGCCCTCAGAAGCTTTGCAAAAGTTTTCTCAGGGCCCTGGTGGTTGGAAGGATGTCTTGTAATTTACTGTCAATTGAACTCTTGACCTCACTTACAGTATCAGATGAAAAACAAACAGCAGAGCCCTGGACCACCAGACAGAGACCACACCCAGGAAGTCCCACGCATTTTACCAGCCCCAGGCCAGGAGGGCTTCCCAGGCCCACTCCCACTCCACAATCATCTGATTTTAAAAGCGTCCCTTTTTACAGCATCAAATAGATTGTTTGCTAGTAAATTTAAATCTTACACCTTAAAACTTACTTCAAAGGTCAGCATGAAGATGTTCTTTCACAAGTTTCTAGGAAATCTGTTTATAAAGTACTTAACTACACGTCAGGTACTGTCCTAAGCACATTAGTCTGTTGGGAATCATCCTCATTTACAAATAAGGAAACTAAGGCATGGAGAAATTCAGTGACTTGCCCAAGGTCACACACAGTTTGTAAATGACAGAGTAAATAGTAAAATGTGTAAATGGTAAAACTGTAAATGACAGAACACAGACCCGTTTGCTCAGCCTCTGAGATCCTGAGCTGGAAGCAAAGGTCATAGAACCATAGAATACTGAGAAGGAAGGGGCCAGGGGCACAAACTCAAGCACCCACAAAGAGTAAAGAGGGCGCAGGGCAAGACGGCGGATGTGGACTAAGGGAGCCAGCTCCCTGGACCTGTCAGTTTGCCACCCTAACTAGTCCAACAGTTTCACTCTATGGATGAGGAATTAAGGGCCAGAGAGGAGGGGCTTGCCAGGGAACACAGCTCCTGAGAGGCCAGGAACAGACCCCAGACTCTCGGTCTGTACTCTGCATCCACAGCAGAATGAAGACATACCCCGCGCCCGCCCCAGCACATGAAGGGACAGGTGGGAGGTGTTTTAGGTTCGAAGCCCTGAGGCAGGTCCTAGGCAGAGGACTTCTGGCTGGAGGAGTCAGGGAGTTAGCATGTGACTGGAATAGGAGGAAAGGCTGCCCCTTAAGGTTTGGTTTGAATATGGAACCAGGAAAGACAGCGTTCCCCACAAGCCGAGAGGCACTTTCTTACACTGAGTCTCCAGTCCTTGGTGAACTGCTTATTGTCCTTCCAGAAGGCGGTTCCCTTGCTCAGGGAATTTCCAGAAGCATGAGTAGACTGATGTGACGTTTCCCCTAGGTCTCCCTTGCCATCGCCCTCTTCTGGTCACTCTTAGCATCAGCATGGATGAAGGAGAGGTCAAGGGGTTGGGAATATGGAGGATGGCTGCGGAGGATGAATGGAGCTGGCTGAAACCATACAGCTACTTTCCAGCCCTGCTGCCCATCCTGTCCAGTCTGTGAAGACTCACAGAACACACATGCCCTGGTTATCTAGCATTTTGTCCAAAATTATTGGAGAAAAATGAGGCCCCAACAGGCAAACCTGCTTTAGTGTTATTCCACAAGGCTGAGACCAGGAGCTGGAGAGCCCTCACAGACGGAACTATGCGTCTTTCACCGGGATTCTCAGGCCCTAGATCAGCACCCAGCATCCCAGAGGTGCTCGATACATTCCCGAACACACTGATTGCTGCCGCAGCCCAGGCCCCAGCTGCCCACACTGCCTCCCAGAGGCCCCAGTTCACATCCAGTAAAGTCCAGGACCTGACAGGTGCAGGTGATGGCTGATCACTTCGCCCCCATCCCAGTTTTGCAGCCCCAGTGCCCCTCATTTCAGGCAAGGGCATATTCAGTGCTCCAGAGACTCTTCAACCTGGTCAGGACGGAGGTCCCATGAGGAACTGAGATACCTTAGTCAGGGCATACTACCTGCTGATATTCTCTCAAATTAGCCAGCAATCAACTCTGCCCTCCTTCCTAACTCAGAAGCCCCACAAGGTACAGCAATAGATGGCTATACTGGAGGAATCTTCCTGCAGCATAAGCCCAGGACCCTCAAACCTGGTCTGATCCTCAACCTTCACAAGATTCTCAAGTCTCACACTCTCCTAGGTCCTCCGGCCTCCCAGGAACCTGGTTTCCCCCAGACTTCACCCAGTTCTGACCTGCCCAACCCGCAGCCTGGACCACACTCGCTGCAGTAACAACACAAATAATTACAGTGTCATCACAATTATTCCATTTGCAGAGAACTTCCCCATAGATTATCTGAGTCCTCCTACAATTACTGTCCCCAATTCAGATGAGGAAACTGAGGCTACTAGAGTTTTCCAGGGAGTGAGGGAACGGGGCCACACTGGCTCATGCACGGCACTTCCCTCATCAACCGGAAGAAAAGCACCCTGCCCTTCTGCAGATGGAGGCTGCGAGCTTCCCTTGGTCCGCTCATCTCTGCGGGCCGCCAAGTGAAGCGGCCGGACCCTGCCTAGAGATAAACACCAGGACCCGCGGCCCCTGGCCACCGGCCAGGAGCCGCTCGGCGGGCTTCTGAGACCGTCCGCTCTCGGGGCGTGAGTATCCCTCTGTGCCAGCTGGGAACTGTCCCAGATCCATCGGCATTCTTTGGAACATGCGCTTGGGCCCTTCTGGGGCTGACGCCTCAACTATTCCGGCTCGGAAGCTGCTCCCCTTGGGACACACAAGCCGGCTGGTGGTTAGTGGGAAGCGGGAGCTGCAGTGCCCAGGCCGCGAGGTGCGCCAGAAAGACCCCCGCGTCCCGGGGCGCGGCTTCCTGGCGGGATTAGAGCACCTGACGGCTTCCATCTCCGCCGGCCCAGGGAGACCCCCAGGCGCAACCACACTGAGGGGGCTACAGGGAAGTTTGCGGCAACTTGAGTCATACACATTCCCCCTCGTCTACCTCTTTCTTTTTGCCTGCTGTGAAGCTTTTCGCTTTTTATACTCTCTTCCCAAGAGTAACCACAAGATCTTGGGAAACTTTGCGTGAAACTTACAAATGCCATGAAATCGGAGCCAGCAACACCGTGTGAGCCTGAGAACGCCGCGCCCAGCCCGGCTCCCGCTCCTCTGCTCCAGCCCAGCGCGACCGACGGTGGCCCGTGTTGACCACCTGGCTGTCAGGAGACTCCGGCGCCCGCCCCAGTCCTTGGGAGCCCTCTCGGCCTCGGGCACCCGCCCTCATTCGCTTTGAGAACGCTCCCGCGGCCGCCACCCTGTGCGCGCCGCAAACCAGGGGCCGGGACGTCCCAGTCGGAGTGTTATTTAAGCAGCCCCTCTGGGACATTGTTTCCCCGGGAAGCTCGAGGGATCTCGGGGGGGGGGGGGGAGGGGAGGGGAGACCCGCCCCACACACGGCTGAGCTGGCTTGCCCACCACCTCATTTGCATTTCAAAGACAAACTTCTGCCGGACATCCCCGGCGGCGGCGGCGGCGGCGGCGGCGGCACCTACCGGCTTTGCACGGGTCATGGTAATGCTCCAGCTGCTGCTCCGCGCTCTCCTCGCCTTCCAGCACCGAGTAGTCCCAGGTGGCGTCCGAGCGCTCCCCGAGCCCCCAGGCGTCGCGGGGCAGCGGCAGCAGCAGTAGCAGGAGAGGCAGCAGCAATGGCACAAGGGCCCCAAGCGCAGTCACCCGGGGCATGACTGCGAGGGGCCGGCGAAGACCGAGGGAGTTGGGAGCACCGAAATCTGGGCCCTAGCGGGGGACGGTGTACAGGGTCGGCTCGGCGGCGACCCGGGAGAGGCGATTACGCGCGGCTGCCCGGCATGGTTCGGGTGTGGAACCAGCAGAGCGCGGTCCGCGTCGGCGCGCCCAGGCAGCAGCAGCCGCTCGGAGCTACTTGCCCGGCGGCCGAGGCTGAGGCGGCTGCGACCGTGGCGGTGGCGGCGGTGGTTGGAGCAGTGGCCGCTCCGCCCCTCTCCACCCGGGCTGGACCGCACAGACCTCGCTAGGGGCCCCGGGCAGCCAATCACTCGGGCGCCCGAGGCGAGGCCCCTCCTCTTCCCGGCACCTCCGCAACTTCGGAGGAAGGGGAGCGAGGTGAACAGGCTGAAGGCAAGGACCCTGGGCCAGCCGCGCTGCCCTAGAGCCGAGGGAGCCCTTCTCCGGGCGCCACCGCGCCTCCGGCCCCCCAAAACGCTGCTCCGAAGATCAGGGCTGGACTTCCCGCCTTGTTGTATTCTGAAAACTCACTTTGCAACTCCCCGATGCACACGTGAGTGAAGGCAGGCGGCAGTGGTTAGAGCTCTGAGCTCAGGGCCAGGAACCCGATGCGAGCGATCCCTGATACCAAATCACTATGTGCTTTTCGGACAATCGTTTCTCTGTAGGGATGAAGCGAATCTTCTCTCTGGTTGCTTTCGGAGCAGAAAATAAATAAATAAATAAATCGAGGATTACGCTCCTCTCAGCTTTCTCAAACTTCCTTCGTCCAGCCGTGAAGGGCGCTTGCTTGCAGCGCCCACCTAGCCTAACGCGTGGCTGGTGACTTGAGTGGCTTAGGGAAGGATGATTTAAAATGACGGACTTCCCCTCTTTGTGACCCCATCCTTTAGTAAAACAGTGTAAGATGCTTCAAATAGGCAAAAAGATTGACAAACAGCTGTACGTGCTATTTGTGTTAAACTACAGACATGTTTTATTAAATAAGCCACTCACCATTAACTTGATGGAATAAAAAGGACCAATTTCTTTAGTCTGGTTAATTTTGTGCCAATTAAAAACATATGCCCAAATAATTTAAGAGAATAATCAAGAGCTATTTGAAACGCCCTCCTACGTTGTACCTTAAATGTAAAAATTGTCAGAACTGAGCCATTTCGATTTAGAGACATAAAAAGTACTATTACAGAGAGTTTTCAAAGACCTTTCTATGCAAGCAAAATTGCCCCAGTCATGAAGTAAAACACACCAATGTGTAGAGATTTTCAGCATCACTCCCAGTAGAATCTTTTTTCACTTAAACTGCAAGCAGAAAAAGTGGACTGAGCTTTCCTTTTAGATTTCTATATGGTTTCACAGCCACTAATGACAAAAGAGCTGACAGGCAGCCCCGAGCTGGGCTTTACACAGGATTCCGAATTTCTTGCATTATGATCATCTGTCTTCTCATCTAGTAAGTAGGGTAACAAGTCCTTCAAACCAGTAAAGACTTAAAAGTTAACCACTGGAAAGGGGCTACTGGATATTTTGTCTGGGCCCTCAGAAATGCAAGTTGACCCTGCTTCATGCTAAGTCTTCATCAAATGGGCACATACAGGATGGAGCCAGATTGGGCAAGAACTGACAGGAAGAAGTAATCTGGGGTGGGTGTGTGGGTGGAATGGATGTCACCAAATGGCAGGGAAGGCCAGGTGGCCATTAAATAGGTGTGGGAAGGGGTTGAACATCATTTCTGCCTGAACACTAGGAGTCAAACCCAACGCCATAGGTCTCTGCATTCAACCCAGTGAAGATCACCACCTGTCAGTAGAGAAGTCCACAAAGTCAACAGCTCAAAAGCCTAACAAACTTCGGTGACACTTCCAGGTCTCCAGATGGCACTAGGCAAACAGCCAACTGGCCTCCTCATTAGCAGGGAATTCCTCCGGAAAATAGACATTACAGGCAACCTCTTGGGCAAACACTGAGGTTGTGAACTTTTATTGCCTCTAATCCCCACCTCATGCGTAGCTGCCAGGCTTCTCACCAACACTCTTTGCCCAAATATTTTGAAGACAGTCATGCTCTGGGATGAACAAATGGCAGTTTTATGTCAGAAGCCCTGTTTAAATGCTATTTTAAATGCTATCAAACAAATCAACAAACTATTTGAGTCATAGTACAGAAAAGTTAGGAACAATTGAAAGGGATGGTTAATATTTTTTTCTCAGTTCTATGGTTTCTGATTTCACTAACTTTTGTATTTTAAACTTTAATCAGGATTCAAATAACTTTTAAAATGTATTCTTTTAAATCCCACGAAAAGACTATAGATAGATTTAGAATAAAAGGCTTTGTGATCTAAAGCCACTCAACTCAGTTCCATTAACACATTCATAATTGTTTGTGGGTTTCCTCCCCCATAGCTCATGGTCCTGTGGAAACCTGAAAGTCATTACAAGCTTCCCCCCCTTTAGTCAGATGTCCTCCACTCAACTCGTTCCAGCTCTACCCCTCTGCCCCGAGTGACACGGCTCTCTTGCAGCAGCTCTCAAATGCCTCCACGCCTACCAAGTTGTATCCTCCTTACCTACTCCACAGAGGCCACTTACCCTTCCTTGTGCCTTTCCAGGTTACTATACACCATCTTCTCCAAGGCAGGGAGCAGAACCTCCAGGGTAAAGCGGGCACTCTCATTTGCTGGTTCATTTCTTAGTTTACATTAACTGACCACTGAGAAGGTACTTTGAGTTTTGTTTTGTTTTGTCTTGCGGTACGCGGGCCTCTCACTGTTGCGGCCTTTCCCGTTGCGGAGCACAGGCTCTGGACGCGCAGGCTCAGCGGCCATGGCTCACGGGCCCAGCCGCTCCGTGGCATGTGGGATCTTCCCGGACCGGGGCACGAACCCGCGTCCCCTGCATCGACAGGCGGACTCTCAACCACTGCGCCACCAGGGAAGCCCGGTACTTTGAGTTTTAAAAATATTTAATACTGTTACAATTTTTAGCAGCTGTTGAAAACCTTCTGTGGCTCTCTGAAACCTCTACCCAAGCCCGTGAGGGTGGCACATCAGGTCCTCCATCCACCACCAGGTCGTCCTTCCACATGGATTCCAGCCTTGGCTCTTGCCACCTCCGTCTCTCCACTCCTGTTGCATTAAACACCTTGCAGTCATCCTAACAGGGCCTTGCTGCTTCACACCTCCATGTCTTTGCCAGGGACAACTTCATAACCACACAGCCTGCATCTTCATGCCACCATTACTGCAGCTACCACACCTATGACACTTACCTATTTATGTCTATCCTACCCTTCTGGGTCTCTAGCCTGCAGCGGACCTGTCTGACCAACTCCAACTTGGAACGCGCCTTCCACGTCTTACTCTCTAGACCCTCTCTTCCCTTCAGTGACCTCCAAGGTTAAGTCCCATAATCTTAGTGGCTTAGATTGAGCCACTAAGAACTGCAACATTGGCCAGTTTAAATGACTGACATCAAGTTCTCCCTACAACCATGTCCTCCATTTTTTAAATTTGAAACCCCTATCACTTTAAGCATGCAACTTTGCAAATAACTTTAAAAACGTTTGTAGACTACATTACCACCTTGACTCCATGTGTCCCAATGCAAGATTATTCCCTCCCCCTTTTCTAATGTTAAACTGTAAATTAGGTATTTAATAAAAGTTCTCACTTTGAAATCCAGAAGGTGGTTGTATAGCAGATTCCTTTATACTCCTAGTTTTCCAATCAGACAAAAAAAGTGTTCACTAAAGAGATCAAAAGTAACTCAAATTTGCACCAATATAACTATTTGGCTAACAGGAATTGCCAAGTATAAAATGTGTCAACTGAGTTTGGTAATAAAATCAAGGGGAGAAAAGAACCAAGGAGGTTGACAGTAATTTAAATAACTAGTTAAAAACCGAAGATGAAAAAAAATTACAAATAGACCTGGAGAAACTAACCACTAATTTTGATGTAGTACAATAAAAATAATCCCTTCCGTTGGTATAGAACACTCATTTCTGATATGATCTCTATGACAATATTTCCAATATTATCTATTCCATAGGCTGGAGAGGTGATACCCCCATTTTACAGTTACACCAGTCAAGACAATAGGACCCTAATTTTGATTACTTCTGGGCTAAAAATAAGAAACTCTTTAGCTGCTCTAGTTTCTTACCTATAAAATGTAGCTGTCTACCCTATCAGCTTCACAGGATACTTGTGAGAAAACATATGTGAAACTGTTGTGAAACAGTAATAAGTACTAGACAAATGCAATGCATTACCAATCAGGAGAATGACAGGCATAGGGGTAGTGGGGTTTGAATGCAGGAGTCAGAGTTTGTATATAAAGAAAGTCAAAGGAATGATAATAAAAGAGAAAAATCATTTCTTAAAAAGACAAACCTTGTTCATTGTACCATTCTTTCCATTTTCTGTACTTTTTTTTTTTTTTTTCAAAATATAAAGCTGGGGGGAAAAACCAAATCCCAAATTTTAAATCCTTTGTTTCAGGGGTCAGCCCACTATGGCCCACTGGCTGTTTTTGTTTTATTGGAACACAGCCATGCTCATTAGTTGATGTACTTTCTCCCATGGCTGTTGTGCTACAATGGTAGAGCAGTTGTTACGGAGACTGTACGACTCTCAAAGCCTCAAATATTTCCTATTGGGCTCTTTACAGAAAGTTTGCTGACCCCTGCTTTATTTAATTGTGGAAAGCTATTAGTAATCTCTTCATATGCGTGCCAATAATAATGGGTTATCCCTTATGCTTGGTTCACCTGTTTCAAAAAGGAAAGAAATAAAGCATCCAAGGGAAGAACATTTGACTTTTTATTACTTTTTAAAAATCCAACTTCAGTTAGATTAACAGATGAGATTAGAACTTCAAATGTGATACATTATACTGCACTGGATTTCTATTACTAAAAAGCCAGTTGGAATATGGCCTACACAAATCACGGGTGGGTACAAAAATGGAAGCAATCATTGAGCATTAACTGTTTCCTTTCAACTCTGTCACCGATTGTCTGTACTCTGTGGGGATTTATAGATTCATGTTTGACACAGTTGAAAATCCCAAGTGGGACTGCTTTTCCAAAGATACTTTGTTGTCCTTCAAATAGAATGCCATGTTATTTCTTCCTTGCCTAAGCTCTTACTTGTAATGTTTATAACTTTCAAATGACCTAAACTGATGAATTACAGTTAACACACAGAATGCTGCTTTATCAGTCAATTATTAGCAAGACTCGTTCACCAGTACTTCAAGGTAAACATTCTTCACAAGTTTATTTCCATCTCCTAATACAGTGAAACAAGAACTTATAACTTTAAGTGAAACTTAAAACTTTACTTTTGTCTTTGCACAATTCTGCCTACTGTTCCAAAGAGAATGTCAAATTAGATGGCTTTTAGAAAATGCTCATAGGAGAGAACGAGAGTTATTCCTCATAATGAATTTAAATTTTATAAAATTTCTGCAGCTATACGTCAACTTTCTGAACTACCCTACCTCTAAATCTAGTCTATTTCTATACACACTTCCAATCTTTATAAATTTTCACTTCTCTGATCTCCTTAACATCTCGATTGCTAAAATATAGCTTCATAAGTAAGCAATTTTTATGAAGATATAAAACATTAATACTTGTGTTCTCATATGTCACTACTCCTATTTATTACGTGTTCCAATAAATCAACAGAATGAAGCACTAAGACACGCTGAAATCTAAACTTAAAACCCAGATGGAACTGCAGTGTATAGGTTACAAATAGGCTTTTCTTTCCCAGAATTCATATACAGAAGCCCTTCGGTATATAGCTTTTCCTGAACAAATGATATTAATACTTTTTTTCTTTTTTACATTTGTAAAAATTCAGGAAATCTTAAAATAATATTTATTTGCAAGACATTTGGCATAAGGTGATCAATAAACATTTAGGAAACAAAAGCTTTATCGAAATGAATACAATTTGTGGATAAACCCTGAATAAAGTGGCTTTTGGAAGAACTGGAATTTGCAGCAGCCGCCTTTAGAAAGAGGGCCATCCACTCGCAATGGAAAACACTCAAGCATACCGTTCACTAGGTTCAGAAATCACCACAATATAATGAATTCTAAGGGCGTGGGGCTCAATTTATGGGCGAACTCAGCACAATCTAGGAGCCCAACATGATATACTAAAGAATGCTTTACCACCCTTCCAGCTATTACACTTCCACCTTATCCTACTCTTGTACTAGGATATATGTATTAACAATGTCACTTATTAATGTACCTAAATTTCAGGAGAAGCGTGCTTACGGATACAAATCCCCAGTTTTTGAGAGTGTTCAAAGCATCAGCTGATAAGTTGAGCAAATGTTAACAAATGAAAGACAACTAGCATTTATGGAGTGGAAAAACCCTACCCTTTAATTAACTTAAATAACATATTTTACCATTCTACAACTGAGAGCTAGGGAGCTAAACTATTTGTGGATTACATCTTCTTCAAGAGACACACACACACACCCAGCCCCTCTAGGAAGCCATAAACCAAAACCAATTTTTTAAAGGACTTTTCAAGGTGACGTATACTCATTTTAATGGAGCTCTTAATGTATTTGGAAATTAGAAAATTATTTTTCAGTGAAGATTCCAAAGGACTTTAAGTACAGATCAATTTAGTAAAAGAATTGGTGTACCTGAAAGCAGCTAAGCCACTCATTCTTTTAAAACCCTACACCTTACTTGCAAGATTCATGAGAAACAAATTTCATTTTATTAAGACAGAAGCTTGCCACCCAATTTACAATCTATCAGACTCTATGTTCTTATAAGTACTTTACAAGTAGTTTAAAAGTTACATAATATAAACCATCAAGTACTGACTTTTAGTTCCTTTTCTTATAAGATCTTAAAGGCAGGTGTGAGAAGAAAGAGAAAATGGAGGAACCAGTAGATTACACTTAATATTTTGGTTTGAAGAAGAGGATTTCCCTACAGCTTTTGATAAAATTTCTGTTTGTTCATGTCAGCCATACTTAAGTAGTAAGAAATCAAATTTTTCACCCTTTATAGTCCTTACATGCTACATTTTAGGATGCAGTCTCTTAATTTATAGAAACATATTTTGTAATGAAAACACCTTACGTAACTCTGAATGGCATGAGTTTCACATTAAGGTTTAAATTACAGCTGTTTCGAGTCTTTCTAAAAATACCAATATACAGTATTGTTTTAGGTGGTCATTTGCATAGCAAACTATTAAACTAGAAACTCAATGGTTCTAGGAAAACTTCACATTATGGATCGTTCCAGAAAGATGTATTCAAAATTAAAATTACTTCTCTTAGAAAACTATAACCTTTATTTGCTCATCCCCTAGTAAACTAACCAGTTTTACCCATCCCCACTTTACATGGTACACCAACCTGAACAGATTTTGTGCCACAATTTCATTCAAAGGGCTTCTCATTCACTTTGTGACTGTACTGGATAATCTAGATGTAAGCAAGTTTGGGGATTTTAAAGTAATTGTCCTCTGTATTAGAAAAGCATGGTTTATAGTATAGTAAAAAATCTGCATTCAGTAACTGCCTTTTGAAAAGATATCTTCAAATTGCAAACACATGTATTTTCACAAAACAATTTGGTCAGGAAGTTTTATTTTAACATTCTAAAGCAGTAATGCTTTAGATGTTACTTAAGTGCCCCAGACAGGATTAACAAAATTAAATGTTTCTAAATTACAAATTTAGCTCCTGTAGGAGTCTCAGGAAAAAAACAAAGAAAACAATCCCCCTTCCCAAAAGAAGTATTAACACACACATTTTGAAGAAACCCCAATGTTTCATGCAGTGGTAGGCAAGATGTAAAAAGCCACCCAAATTCACACATTTCTACACCAATCATATCAGAAAAAAGTACTCCATAGTCAATCTGTACATCCAAATGCATGTGGGAATCTACACCTACGTTACATTATTTAATGTTATATACATTTATTACCCACCCCCCTTGTTTTTAATAATTTCTTATGTAAAACCTTCATTCAAACCCAAAAAAGATAGATGTAAGACTAACTTGGGGGGAGGGGGCAGATAATCACTTTAGACATTCAGTTAAAATGTAGTTTATCTAAATCACAAAATGTTTAATAAAAACAAATATCTCCTCCATTTAATACTTTGCTTTCTAACTGTACAATAAATTGCATTGTAGAGAGTACACCTCTATCTTCAGACTGTATCTTCTTTGGGTGGAATTAAGATGTAATTGGATAGTTTTAAGATAAATAAATGGGAAGTTGGTCCAACTAAGATGACAGCAGATATATTACACGCAGGATTTAATATTTTTAAATTCTCTCTGTAAAAAAAAAAAAAAAAAAAAGGATGCAGTTGAATTGGGAAAAAAAAAAAAAGGCAGGTCAAAAAAGAACCCAGGTTCAATATATAAAAATGTCCCACAATAAGTTGACGATGGCAGTAAAAATAAGAGAAAAAAATTAATCTTTCTGGAACATTATTTTTCAATAACATAGAAACACTAGTGCCAGGAAGATTTCTACTCATGTAATTTTAGCATCCAAGTTTCCCTCTATTTATTTTATTGGAACAAATGCTTTAAATAAACTATTTGTCCTCTTCACTGAAGAGAGCTGGTCTATTTCATCTTTAATGAGCTAGTTTTTGGGAAGATTAGCCATGTACTGTAGTAATGCCTACTGAATAAAATCCAAGCATTTGCTGTGAACAGTTGGAGAAAGCAGTCAGTTAAGAACCTAGGATCAATGAAAATAGATGTTACTTTAAGCCATCCACGAAAGAGAGACCCACAAAGTACCCAGTGTTAAAGCCCAAATCTCTTCTTGCGCTTTTTTTTGCTGTGCAAGTTCCACCCCTGTGAAAGAGAAATTGATCCAAAGTTCCAGGTTTTCTTGGGTCTTTAGTCAATTTTCACATTAGTATAGATTTTTCGGACAAAGGCACTTGTTCCCATGTAACCAATTGCTCCTGTAAAGATAAAATAAGATGTTTTGAAACAAATACATACAGAGCAGTATCCATCATTTACAAACAAACACTAAATGCTCTCTGCTCTGGAAAGTTATTCTTTTTCCAAGATAACATCTTTTGTTAGTATTCTCTCTTATTAAAATAGTGTCATTTGTTCTGCAAATCACCTGTTACTGTAATACACCAAGTTTGACCTGATGTAATATTTTTATAATTAAATATCAATTAATGCATGAAATTATGAACTATATGAATTAAAATAATCTCTTATAAAGAATAATTTCAGAATGACAAAAATTTGTTAAATGAAAAAAACATGTTTTTTTAAAATTTAAGCATAGATTATTCTAGGTCATTAAAACAATATTAACATGTTCCCCAAACCACATGATACCTTATGGATAATTCAGTAAGAAGTGAATGGGGATTCTCTCAGGGAAGGACTGAGAACCACGACCCAGTGCCATTTGAAGCTCTAGAGAGGAGGCTTCTTTTTTTATGTTTAAATTGTAGAGGCTATGTGATTGGTAGAAAGGCAGGCATTTGAGGGCATGCATGAGAGAGACAGGTAAGCAGATCACGAGTTTCTGAATAATTAGCTTCAAATGGGACCCAAAACACCAGAGAGCACGGGTGTTTTTGTCTGTTTTGTTAAATTAAGTTTCTGCCTCCTGGGCCTAAAAAAGTACTTGGCACATGATAAGATACTCAATAAGTATTTGTTGAATGAATGAATTAACTGTATAGTTCTTTACAGCAAGTAGTAAGGGATCTTTAAAACAAGACAGTTGGTCATTCATATCATAGAGAAGATTCTCCACTGGATTTAGGAATTTACCATCTAAGCCCATTATTCAAAGTCTAAAAGTAAATCTTCCATGAGTTAATGATACACACATATACACCTAACTATCCACCTATGAACTAACTTTTATTTGCCCAACTGGTGTATGCAAGGAAAAAATAAGTCTCTTCTGCCTTTACGTATGTAAACTGTACCTCAAAGGAACCAAACGGCTGATAAAAGGAAGTTTCTACTTAGAGAAGTATCCCAGCTAATAAATATAAAAGGAACAACAGAACGAGAATATTATAACCACTAATGATTTATTTGAGCTAGGCAATAATTATCAGTGGCTGCTAACCTCACAGAGACAACCAGACATTAAGTGCCTCCTTATGAAAGTTCACAAACCACCTGCTAAGTATTCTTGGACAAGTATTAATATTCTTGAGTATGACCAAGTCTGTAGATCTAACTACCACTTTACAGAAAATATGGGGGGAAGAAGTACATAGAGAAGCATTAAATAACACCTTAGGGATATAATCAGCAAAATCCAGAGTGTGAAAAACTCTACAGGAATTAAAACCAACCAACCAAAACACAAGTTTCTTAAATAATTGCAAGGGAAAAGAGAGCAAACTGGATCTTGATGCAAACAAACTGTATTAAAAGAGAAATGAGGATGTGTGGGATAAATCTGAATACTAAGTGAATATTTGAGCATATTAATAAATTATACTTATATATTGAATATATACTGAAATAATATTATATATTATGTTATATAACTGCATTCTTCCATATTATAGTTATATAATAATTATAATATAGTACATAAACATTGCACATTTTATATATATACACATATATATACATACATACACACACACACACTGAAATATTTACAGTTGAAATAACATGAGGTCCAAGATTCATGTCAGAAAAAAAGTGGGGTAAGGTGGGACTATAAACCCACCCAAACAAAGCAAACCTATTTTTGCAATGAATAGACATTTATTTTTTAATATGAAATAATTATACTATACTTGAAAATAGTGATAATTCACTTTGAAATAATTATATACAAGTCCTTACAAGGTAAGAGAAAACACCATTCAATTTTATAAAAATAAACCTGAATTCTTATTAAAATATCTATAAAATTTTAAGGAGAATCAAAAATTTAACTGGCATAATACAACACTAGTCCAATAACCAAATCCAGTTTTCCAGACTTACAAAACATTGCTCCCTTTTGAGCAGAGATATGCTTAAAAGCAAAACAGTGTCAACCTAGAGTATCATTTTTCCTAATCTTATGAGTATCTCAAGAATAAGCTTATAAAAATATGGCTTTATAAAAGGAAGATACTGAATATGCGCTCTAGAAAAGTAAATGTCTTGGGAATAATACACTTTTAAACTTAATTTCCTTTAAAACTAAAATGCTATGCTCAAAATATAAAGTCTACAACAATATCTAATTATTTCCCACCTTAACATAATTATTTTTCCTACATTAAAAAAAATCAACAAATATTTTCATTTCAATTACTGACTGAAAAAGCATTTTAGCAACATAACCTGATGCATATGTATAATTTTTGTATTATGATGACATTTTAATCATTTCCACTGTGAAATGTTTCCCTTCCCACCAAAACACAAATTAACACTGAAGGCATATAAACCCTTTAAAGAATAAATGTTGGGACATTGCCAGAACAGCAGGGAACTGGAAATGTGCCAAGACTGTTAGGCAGTAAGATGAAATTTCAACAGGAAATGCGTTCAAAAACTTCAGCTAAATTAATTCCATTTTCTTTGTAAATGTCAAGGTATTACCTCTCCAGGGCTTCCTTAAATCATATTATAGAAAGATTCAAGAAAAAAGTAACCTTCTGCATAATCCCATGACTCCATACCTCATTGACTGTTGGGATAATCAAGAAAGATCTCAGAGGAGGAACCAAGATGGTGGAGTAGAAGGACGTGCACTCACTCCCTCTTGTGAGAACACCAGAATCACAACTAGCTGCTGGACAGTCATCGACAGGAAGACACCGGAACTCACCAAAAAAGATACCCCACATCCAAAGACAAAGGAGAAGCCACAATGAGATGGTAGGAGGGGCGCAATCACAGTAAAATCAAATCCCATAACTGCTGGGTGGGTGACTCACAGACTGGAGAACACTTATACCACAGAAGTCCACCCACCGGAGTGAAGGTTCTGAGCCCCACATCAGGCTTCCCAACCTGGGGGTCCGGTAACAGGAGGAGGAATTCCTAGAGAATCAGACTTTGAAGCCTAGTGGGATTTGACTGCAGGACTTCGACAGGACTGGGGGAAACAGAGACTCCACTCTTGGAGGGCACACACAAAGTACTGTGTGCATCGGGACCCAGGGGAAGGAGCAGTGACCCCAGGGGAGACTGAACCAGACCTACCTGCTAGTGTTGGAGGGTCTCCTGCAGAGGCAGGGGGTGGCTGTGGCTCACCATGGGGACAAGGAAACTGGCAGCAGAAGTTCTGGGAAGTGCTCCTTGGTGTGAGCCCTCCCAGAGTCTGTCATTAGCCCCACCAAAGAGCCCAGGTAGGCTCCAGTGTTGGGTTGCCTCAGGCCAAAGAACCAACAGGGAGGGAACCCAGCCCCACCCATCAAGAGTCAAGTGGACTAAAGTTTTACTGAGCTCTGCCCACCAGAGCAACAGTCAGCTCTACCCACCACCAGTCCCTCCCAACAGGAAACTTACACAAACCTCTTAGATAGCCTCATCCATCAAAGGGCAGACAGCAGAAGCAAGAAGAACTACAATCCTGCAGCCTGTGGAACAAAAACCACATTCACAGAAAGACAGACAAGATGAAAAGGCAGAGGGCTATGTACCAGATGAAGAAACAAGATAAAATGCCAGAAAAACAACTAAAGGAAGTGGAGACAGGCAACCTTCCAGAAAAAGAATTCAGAATAATGATAGTGAAGATGATCCAGGACCTTGGAAAAAGAATGGAAGCAAAGATCGAGAAGATGCAAGAAACGTTTAACAAAGACCTAGAAGAATTAAAGAACAAACAAACAGAGATGAACAATACAATAACTGAAATGAAAACTACACTAGAAGGAATCAATAGCAGAATAACTGAGGCAGGAGAACGGATAAGTGCCCTGGAAGACAGAATGGTGGGATTCACTGCTGTGGAACAGAATAAAGAAAAAAGAATGAAAACAAATGAAGACAGTCTAAGAGACCTCTGGGACAACATTAAATGCAACAACATTCGCATTATAGGGGTCCCAGAAGGAGAAGAGAGAGAGAAAGGACCCAAGAAAATATTTGAAGAGATTATAGTCGAAAACTTCCCTAACATGGGAAAGGAAATAGCCACCCAAGTCCAGGAAGCACAGAGAGTCCCAGGCAGGATAAACCCAAGGAGAAACATGCCAAGACACGTAGTAATCAAACTGACAAAAATTAAAGACAAAGGAAAATTATTGAAAGCAACAAGGGAAAAATGACAAATAACATACAAGGGAACTTCCATAAGGTTAACAGCTGATTTCCCAGCAGAAACTTTACAAGACAGAAGGGAGTAGCATGATATACTTAAAGTGATGAAAGGGAAGTAACTACAACCAAGATTACCCTACCCAGCAGGATCTCATTAAGATTCGATGGAGAAATCAAAAGCTTTACAAACAAGCAAAAGCTAAGAGAATTCAGCACCACCAAACCAGCTCTACAACAAATGCTAAAGGAACTTCTCTAAGTGGGAAACACAAGAGAAGAAAAGGACCTACAAAAACAAATCCAAAACAATTAAGAAAATGGTCACAGGAACATACATATTGATAATTACCTTAAACGTGAATGGGTTAAATGCTCCAACCAAAAGACACAGGCTTGCTGAATGGATACAAAAACAAGACCCATATATATGCTGTCTACAAGAGACCCACTTCAGACCTAGAGACACATACAGATTGAAAGTAAGGGGATGGAAAAAGATATTCCATGCAAATGGAAATCAAAAGAAAGCTGGAGTAGCAATACTCATATGAGATAAAATAGACTTTAAAATAAAGAGTGTTACAAGAGACAAGGAAGGACACTACATAATGATCAAGGGATCAATCCAAGAAGACGATATAAGAATTATAAATATATATGCACCCAACATAGGAGCACCTCAATACATACGGCAACTGCTAACAGCTCTAAAAGAGGAAATCGACATTAACACAATAATACTGGGGGACTTTAACACCTCACTTACACCAATGGACAGATCATCCAAAATGAAAATAAATAAGGAAACAGAAGCTTTAAATGACACAATAGACCAGATAGATTTAATTGATATTTATAGGACATTCCATCCAAAAACATCAGAATACACTTTCTTCTCAAGTGCACACGGAACACCCTCCAGGATAGATCACATCTTGGGTCACAAATCAAGCCTCAGTAAATTTAACAAAATTGAAATAATATCAAGCATCTTTTCTGACCACAACGCTATGCGATTAGAAATGAAATACAGGGAAAAAAATGTAAAAAACACAAACACATGGAGGCTAAACAATATGTTACTAAATAACGAAGAGATCACTGAAGAAATCAAAGAGGAAATCAAAAAATACCTAGAGACAAATGACAAGAAAACACGACGATCCAAAACCTATGGGATGCAGCAAAAGCAGTTCTAAGAGGGAAGTTTATAGCTATACAAGCCTACCTCAAGAAACAAGAAAAATCTCAAATAAACAATCTAACCTTACACCTAAAGGAACTAGAGAAAGAAGAACAAACAAAACCCAAAGTTAGAAGGAAAGAAATCATAAAGATCAGAGCAGAAATAAATGAAATAGAAACAAAGAAAACAATAGCAATGATCAATAAAACTAAAAGGTGGTTCTTTGAGAAGATAAACAAAATTGATAAACCATTAACCAGACTCATCAAGAAAAAGAGGGAGAGGACTCAAATCAGTAAAATTAGAAATGAAAAAGGAGAAGTTACAACAGACACCGCAGAAACACAAAGCATCCTAAGAGACTACTACAAGCAACTCTATGCCAATAAATTGGGCAACCTGGAAGAAATGGACAAATTCTTAGAAAGGTATAACTTTCCAAGACTGAACCAGGAAGAAATAGAAAATATGAACAGACCAATCACAAGTAATGAAATTGAAACTCTGGTTAAAAATCTTCCAACAAACAAAAGTCCAGGACCAGATAGCTTCACAGGTGAATTCTATCAAACATTTAGAGAAGAGCTAACACCCATCCTTCTCAAACTCTTCCAAAAAATTGGAGAGGAAGGAACACTCCCAAACTCATTCTAATGAGGCCACCATCACCCTGATACCAAAACCAGACAAAGATACTACAAAAAAAGAAAATTACAGACCAATATCACTGATGAATATAGATGCAAAAATCCTCAACAAGATACTAGCCAAGAGAATCCAACAACACATTAAAAGGATCATACACCATGATCAAGTGGGATTTATCCCAGGGATGCAAGGATTCTTCAATATATGCAAATCAATCAATGTGATACACCATAATAACAAATTGAAAAATAAACACCATATGATCATCTCAATAGATGCAGAAAAAGCTTTTGACAAAATTCAACACCCATTTATGATAAAAATTCTCCAGAAAGTGGGCAGAGAGGGAACCTACCTCAACATAATAAAGGCCATATACGACAAACCCACAGCAAACATCATTCTCAATGGTGAGAAACTGAAAGCATTTCCTCTAAGATCAGGAACAAGACAAGGATGTCCGCTCTCACCACTATTATCAAACACAGTTTTGGAAGTCCTAGCCACGGCAATCAGAGAAGAAAAAGAAATAAAAGGATACAAATTGGAAAAGAAGAAGTAAAACTGTCACTGTTTGCAGATGACATGATACTATACATAGAGAATCCTAAAGATGCTACCAGAAAACTACTAGAGCTAATCAATGAATTTGGTAAAGTTGCAGGATACAAAATTAATGCACAGAAATCTCTTGCATTCCTATAAACTAATGATGAAAAACCTGAAAGAGAAATTAAGGAAACACTCACATTTACCACTGCAACAAAAAGAATAAAACACCTAGGAATAAACCTACCTAGGGAGACAAAAGACCTGTATGCAAAAAACTAGAAGACACTGATGAAAGAAATTAAGGATGATACCAACAGATGGAGAGATATACCTACCATGTTCTTGGATTGGAAGAATCAATACTGTGAAAATGACTATACCACCCAAAGCAATCTACAGATTCAATGCAATCCCTATCAAATTACCCATGCATTTTTTACAGAACTAGAATAAAAAATCTTGAAATCTGTATGGAGACACAAAAGACCCCAAATAGCCAAAGCAGTCTTGAGGGAAAAAAACGGAGCTGGAGGAATCAGACTCCCTGACTTCAGACTATACTACAAAGCTACAGTCATCAAAACAATATGGTACTGGCACAAAAACAGAAACATAGATCAATGGAACAAGGTAGAAAGCCCAGAGATAAACCCACGCACCTATGGTCAACTAATCTATGACAAAGGAGGCAAGGATATAAATGGAGAAAAGACAGTCTCTTCAATAAATGGTGCTGGGAAAACTGGATAGCTACATGTAAAAGAATGAAATTAGAACACTCCCTAACACCATACACAAAAATAAACTCAAAATGTATTCAAGACCTAAATGTAGGACCGGACACTATAAAACTCTTAGAGGAAAACATAGGAAGAACACTCTTTGACATAAATCAGAGCAAGATCTTTTTTGATTCACCTCCTAGAGTAATGGAAATAAAAACAAAAATAAACAAATGGGACCTAAAGAAACTTAAAAGCTTTTGCACAGCAAAGGAAACCATAAACAAGACGAAAAGACAACCCTCAGAATGGGAGAAAATATTTGCAAACGAATCAACGGACAAAGGATTAATCTCCAAAATATATAAACAGCTCAATTAGTTCAATATTAAAGAAACAAACCACCCAATCCAAAAATGGGCAGAAGACCGAAATAGACATTTCTCCAAAAAAGACATATAGATGGCTAAGAAGCACATGAAAAGCTGCTCAACATCACTAATTATTAGAGAAATGCAAATCAAAACTACAGTGAGGTATCACCTCACACCAGTTAGAATGGGCATCATCAGAAAATCTACAAACAACAAATGCTGGAGAGGGTGTGGAGAAAAGAGAACCCTCTTGCACTGTTGGTGGGAAGGTAAATTGATAGAGCCACTATGGAGAACAGTGTGGAGGTTCCTTAAAAAACTAACAATAGAATTACCATATGATCCAGCAATCCAACTACTGGGCATACACCTAGAGAATACCATAATTCAAAAAGACACATGCACCCCAATGTTCACTGCAGCACTATGTACAATAGCCAGGTCATGGAAGCAACCTAAATGCCCATCGACAGATGAATGGATAAAGAGGTTGTGGTACATATATACAATGGAGTATTACTCTGCCATAAAAAGGAATGAAATTGAGTCATTTGTGGAGACGTGGATGGATCTAGAGACTGTCATACAGAGTGAAGTAAGTCAGAAAGAGAAAAACTTATATCGTCTATTAATGCACGTTATGTGGAATCTAGAAAAATGGTACAGATGAACCAGTTTGTAGGGCAAAAGTTGAGACACAGATGTAGAGAACAAACGTATGGACACCAAGGGGGGAAAGCTGCAGCAGGGTGGGGATGGTGGTGTGCTGAATTGGGTGATTGGGATTGACATGTATACTGATGTGTATAAAACTGATGACTAATAAGAACCTGCTGTATAAAAAAAAAATAAAATTAAATTAGAAAATTAAAAAAAAAGAAAGATCTCAGATTAAATAAAGAGGAGTTCGGGGAACAATATTCTGAAGGAAGGATGGCCAATAATACTAAACGAAATTTTTGATTGCCAAGGGATACATAGGATGTTCCCATATAACACAAATCCAGATTTAGCTTTCAGTCCTATTCATCTTTCTCTCAAAGTTGGTTAACTAATTATCACAAGGAAAGGTTATCACAGCAGCTATAAATAAAATGTGTAACTATAATATAGAGAACTGTCTTCCCTTATAGCTGGTGAAATTAGTTTTACTACTTTGCAGTCAGTGTCATTTGTATATGTGGGTACACAGTGGTCACATACATGGTATATACGAACAAATTTTTTTTTTAATTTTTATTTTATATTGCAGTATAGTTGATTTACAATGTTGTGCTAGTTTCAGTAGTACAGCAAAGTGATTTAGTTATACATATACATATATCTATTCTTTTGCAGATTCTTTTCCCATAAAGGTTATTACAGAGTATTGAGTAGAGTTCCCTGTGCTATATACAGTAGGTCCTTGTTGATTATTTTATATCTAGTAGTGTGTATATGTTAATCCCAACCTCGTAATTTATCCCTCCCCTCCATCTCTTTCTCCTTGGGTAACCACAAGTTTGTTTTCTAAATCTGTGAGTCTGTTTCTGTTTTGTAAATAAGTTCATTTGTATCATTTTTTAGATTCCACATGTAAGTGATATTATATGATATTTTTCTTTCTCTGTCCGACTTATTTCACATTGTATGATAATCTCTAGGTCCATCCATGTTGCTGCAAAAGGCATTGTTTCATTCTTTTTTATGGCTGAGTATAGATTTTTTTAATTTAATTATCATGTAACATTACATTAGTTTAAGGTGGACATCATAATGATTTGATATATGTATATATTGCAAAATGATCACTTCAATAAATTTAGTTAACATCCATTACCTCACAGTTACAAAGGTTTTTTTCTTGTGATAAGAACTTTTAAGACTAATCTCTTAACAGCTTACAAATGTACAACACAATATTATTAAATCTCATCACCTTACTGTACATTACATCCCCAGAAGTTATTCATCTTATAATTGGAAGTTTGGACCTTTTGACCACCTTCATCTCTGGCAACTACCAATCTGCAGAACAGATTCCTCTGATGAAGGAAGAAAGCAATCTTGGTACCCTAAAGAGGTCCACAAATGTCATACCAGGACCCAGGTTTTAACAAGATCATTCTGTTTTCCTTATTCTATTGCCCATCCTATAGCTAAAGGTAGAATTACCAAAAAAAAAAAAAAAAAAAAAAAAGGTGTGTGTGTGGGGTAGCTCTGAATTATACACTATCTGGAAATGTCTCCAGAGTAATTAGTCCTTAAGTCTTACATCATTCCTATGAGGTAACTAGGGAATTAGCCTCATTTATTGGGTAAAAACCTGAACCAGAAAAAAAGTGAGCTGCTTGTACATTCTCCCTTAAGATACCTCTGCCAGGACTCAGTGTCATGGAATTGCTCTGAGGTGAAAACACAAGGTGTAGAAACCCAAAGAATATACAGAAACAAAGACACAACCCCAGAAGAGGACAGCCCAAGATGCTTGGCCCTCCTCAATCCAGTAACAGCAGCAGCCGGCACTCACTGAGCATCTGCCATCCACCTGATGTTTACCCACAGTCAATCACTGACTCCTCATCCCAACCCTGCAAGGTAGGTATTACTACTGTTTTGCAAATGAGAATGTTGAGGAAGAAAGGTTAAATAACTTGGCCACAGTAACAGGGCTATTAAGTAGGGGCAATACGATTCACAACCAGGACTAATTGATCCCCCAAAGTCTAGCTCTTCCCAGAAATTCTCCACCATGTCTCCCATGTAACTGGCTATCTCTTAACACCTAATAACAGACCTGCATTACACTTGGTGCTTTACACACATGACACTATCACAAATAACTACTCTGAAAGCTATGCCCATTTTATAGATTAGAAAATGAGACTTAGAAAGGTTAATACGCCTTCCCAGGGCCACAAAAAACAGTGAGTGGCAGCATGGAGATTTAATCCAGGTCTCTCAGGCTCTTCAGTCCATGTCTTTTCCATTTTTCATGCTGCTTCCAAAAGTTCTTTCTTTATTTTCCAGTTATTTCACACATACTAGAGACTCTATTATATGGCGATAACTATCACCTCTTCCATTTAAGGGAAGATTGTGACAGACCCATGAAACAGTGGTATTATCCTCATTTTACAGAGGCTTGGAGAGCTTGGGGAACTGGATCAAGGTATAGAACCACAGATGGCACAGCCAGAACTTAAGCCCAGTCTACAGACACCCAAGCATGTACTGATAACCAGTCAACTGTGCTGCCTCCTGGACACTGCTACCTCCATGAACAGTGGAACAGAAACTTCCAAACAAAAATCATTCAGCCAAGCCTTAACCTGTTTACATAATAATCTTTTCCAAAGAATCTAAACTAAAAAAACAAGCAAACAAAAACAACAATTCTCAACATGAATAAGAAACTAATTGTGGTATGGAAAATAAAAATAGTGCTATACAGAATTACTAAAAACAGGAAAGTAAAAAAGAAATCAATGAGGTAATAAATTAGATTTTGAGGAATAGTCAAAAGGACTGAAATCAGATGCTTGAGTTTATTTTGGTATTCCTGATCAAACAACAGAAAGTAGTTTCTTAATTTCCAATTACTGTACTTTTCTGATTCAGAAACACTCGAAGATTTACTCATGATGTTCCAGGAAGTTCAGAACTTACCACACATTATCCCTAAGGCTGTGCTAAATACCGCCATATATCCAAAGTAAAATGATGTCTGAAATAAGCCATACATCCTGAAATAAAACCAAAAAATTATATATAGTATATCCATTTTTACTTTAGACATAAGGCCTAAATTCTAGTATTTAAATGACAAACTTAGCTTCTAAAATACAAAATGAAAAAACGTCTCCACTTACTTTGTTTTGAAAAAATAGTAGTAAAAGGAATACATGTAAACATAAATTGCAGTTGATGCAGCAGAGAGGAAACTTGTCCATTGCCTGAAGAAAAAAAAAAAGTAACCCTTTTGAATGGATGGCACTGAAAGATTTTAAAGCAAAGACTTTTATAAAAATATCCTTTAAGATTCTGTGTATTTAAAAACAAATGCATGTATAAATGTACAATGGCATTTAAATATATCAACGAGGAGAAAGCCTAAGAATTGGAAGGAGAGATCCTAAATTTTGTCAAATTTCCTATTATAAATGACACTAAATAAACCATTTCCTTTTTCAGACCTGTCTCCTAGTGTTTAAACTAGTGACCCTCATTAATACCAAAAAAATTTTTTTTGACTGGTATTAGTTTTCCTCTAAAATCGTCAACATTTTTATAATTGAAAAAAAAAATCCCTATACTATCTTAAGGAGGAAAATTTCTATACAGATCTTTTACTCCACTTGATACACTTCAAATGGAATCTTATTTTAAAATATTATGGTCCCCAGAGGTTCTTCTCAGAAATAAGTACTCACCACCTATAATCCTCTGCATTTAGTAGAAAGTATGTGCACACGATGGTCACACAGACGGTCACAATGCACAGGATGACCAGCACCAGCATCATGAAGCCATAGACATAATAGATCTTATATGCCCAGAAAGATGTGAAGATGAAATACCTAAATACAACACAACGAAGACATAGTTTTCTAGTCTTTATTCATGTAGCTCACACTGCTCTTGCTAAATCTCACTTGCATCTTAGTTCTCACTTTTTTCTCACTTAAATCTCAATATTTTTCTTTCAAGTAACTTCCAACAGTTTCCCTTACCCCCTTTTCATTAAGTTATTTAAAATTCTCTCAAAAATATTTTCTTAGATAATCTTTCAAGAACAGACTCATTAGTAGGGTAGGGTATTCATCTCTAAGCAAACTAAATAAATTAGAAGCTTAAGGAGTATATTGTGGAAAAGAAAAATGAAAATAGTTAAAAATTCTTATTTTTAAAATAAAGTCAATTTCCTCATTCTTTCATTTTTTTCTAGATACAACACTTTATAAACAATGTATTTTATATTTTATAAAACACCCTATTAAATTAAAAAAAGGTTTGATATAGTAATAATGTATAAAATTAGGAAAATAAAAATAATTAGGAAAAGAAAGCCTATGGAAGCTTCATGCCATTTTCACAGTACCACAAGAGAAAGGGCATTAAGATTTTTATACCAAAAAAAGACCCTTTACTCTAATTCCATTACACAAGCCATAGTTAAACAAAAAAGGTTTTTTAGCCTCTTTTCTTTTTCTTGTTCCCTTCTGCTTGTTAGTTACCTTATTCATCACCCATTCTTTCAAGAGATATTTACAGAGGCCCTATACATATCAGAGAAGCAGTGAGAACAGAACTGAAGACAAAGTCCCTACTCTGAAGGAGATTAGTTCGGTGGAAACTAGCAAAGGGGCAATCATGACACACAAGTGCTTCTCCAACGCACCTAACAGGGGCAACTTACTGGTTTGGCTGGGTGGGGCTCTGGGGGTAGGGAAGAGTGGTGAGAAGAATCAGATAAGGCATGGTGGGTGGGGAGCTAGAAGAATGTTCCATGCATTGGAACAGCAAAGGCAAAGGCTCACAAATAAAAGGAATTCACTGTATTTAGAAAGACTCAAAGTAATTTAGTGTGGCTAGAACTTCAAATGAACTGTGAGAGATAAGAGATGAGGCTGGAGAAGAGAACAGGGCCAGATTCTATATTATGAAGGTCTTTATTGACTATGTGATGGGGTTTGGACCTTACCTCAATGAAAATGAGAAGTCTTTAGCAAATAAGTGACATGATCAGACTGATACCTTAAAAAGACCACTGTGGCTACCAAGAGGAGAATAGGTGTGAGGGTGGTCAAAGCGGAGAAGTTAAAGATACAGCAGAGTGGCTACCAAATGGAACAGAGTACCCAAGAAAACAAGAAGAGATGTGATCCACAAGGTAGTATGGACAGGGTAGGAAGGAAAAAATAGTGGCAAGTCACATCAGGGTGAGGACACAAGTCAGAAAGTACAAAAGAATTTCTCGAACTGGTTTTATTAAACCAAGAGCTAGAGTGACATGCTCTCCAATCCCTCTAAGGTGCCAACTAATACCCACAGCTGGCAGGTGACCACCAGGAGTGGCCCAAATCTATGTCAGTTGTCCTTATTCATGTAATTAGACAATTTAAATGTCACATAAAGAAATAAACATGATAGCTAAAAGAATTATGATTTCTATGAAAATTATGTTGAATACTTTGGAAAAATTCAATAAGGTGAGCCACTAAAAAAAAAGTGATAAAACTGGGCGTGGGTGAGACAACTATAAAAGACTGGGGGACAAATGTACAAATCTAGAAGGATTCTGCACTTAGGATACTTCAGACAGGTTTTTACATTCCTGCTCCACTTTAAAAAGGTTGGAAAATACAGAAGATGCATTATGAATTTCAAAGGTAAAAATGATGGAAACGTCAACTAGGTACAAAGGCAAGACCTTGGCTCTATATTTTTAAAAATATCAGTGAAAGATGTACCTTTAGTTGTTTAAAGTTAAAATAAAACGTTATGTATGTATCTTTTTTTAATAATTCCCTTACATGAGCCAACTTTTTCAGTAAACCAACTGTCAGATTCAATCACACCTCTTAAGGAGGCATCCACTGTACAGGAGAGAATCAGCACTGGGGCATCTGGAAACATGTAAGGAAATTTTGAGTAGTCACAATGACTGGCATTTCATGGGCACTATCCAGAGGTGTATGACTGCAGTTCTTGAAAAAGTCCCATACAAAGAACTATCTCTTCTAAAATGCCAGAGCATTCCCATCAAGGAACATAGGAACACAGGCTGAGAAAAGAAATGCTTATATTTTGCAGTGGGGACCAAGGATGCAGATATGAAGCATGGTAACTGGGCACAAGATGGCATATCTCCCACCCCAAACACATACATAATTCCCAGCACTCCTGTGGGCCTTGATGGAAGAAGACTAGGAATGAATGTGTATCCAAAGATGTCAGGATCTTGACTAACTGGTAGGTAATGGTTTACCTAGTTCCCTGGACCCTTAGAAATATTTTAAAAATAAAAATCAGTAATTTCTTATATCATGTAGGTGATCAAAGGCTGGTCTGACATGCATGCATTCTCTAGCATGCATGCTTTGATTTCTAAGATCTCCTGTTTGGTGAGAAAGGTCTAGAACACAATACAAAAACAGTATAAGCTTCACCTGAATATTTGAGAACAAAGCAGAAAACCACCTTTTGATAGACTACACAGACCCCTTTCTAGAAGCATGGACTTAACAAACTAACTCTGTTAGATGCCTGCCCATCTGATGATTCTTTACCTGTCCTAACTCCTAAATTTTCTTATTACAATGAAATCCCCCAAAACATAAATACATTGCCAAAACTTACATTTCAATAAAGATTGAGCCAAAAGGTAAAATTCCTCCCAGGCAAACAATAACTGCAGGCTCCATGAACCTGGAAAATATTAAAATTAACAGTAAACTTCTAGTATGATTTCCACATTATATTATATAAACCCTGATAATAGAAATCAGATGCTTGGTACTTAAAAATAATCTAAAGGATAGAAACAAACCAGTAAACAGAAAAACAAAAATTCAAAGAGGCACAATACTGAGAGGGGACTTCAAATTAGCCATAGGTTATAGTCAAAATTCTTTTTGGCATTAAAGGCCGAGATAAGAACGTGTGGAACACAAATACTTGCTACTGGCAGAACTCAAGAAAAACTATGAGTATTTGCTCCTGTTCTATACTTTTCAGTAACTTCTAAAAATTTTCGTCATTTACCTTACAGAAAGCCATAGGGAAAGAAAATAGAAGTCTCGAGACCCCCCTGCATCTGAAATAATGTTTCCCAAATTGTGGCCTTGCCAATCTCTTTGCTCATGCTTTCCTTGGTTCAGTAACTTGTTCTCCTATGAATCATACAATTAAGGTATTATGGGTTCTGAGTTATAAAAGGAGTCAAAGAATGAATAAAAAATAAAATTCAAACCTTATTCATTCACTCAACAAACATTTATTGATTGCAATCGGTAATTCTCCATCTGCAATGCCTTCCCTTGTCTCATGGTTCTCTCCTGCGAGTACTGATACTCAAGTGTTCGCCCTGTAAAGCCTTTCTCGGGTCTCCCAATAAGAGGTGGGTTCTTCCACTGTCTCTTAAATGTAACTCCATGGCAGCACTTACCACACTATACTGTACTGTCTAATTAAATACCTTACTAGATTATAAACCATGGAAGGCAGAAGCTATTCATCTAGGTATTCCCAGTGTCCAGCACAGTATGTGGCACATAAAAGCTAGTAAACTATTATTTCTGAAATGAACAAACTACAAAACTGAGAAGAAAATGAGTTTGAGAGCCGAAAAAAAATTTTTCTTTAATTTTAAAGTCTAGTCTTCTTTCCTCCTTTTATAGAAAGCCAAATCCACAGAGGTTAAAAATGACATGCCCGCCAGATCTAGTATTCAGGTTTTGGTTCCCATACAACCATATAAAGAAAATGAAGAGACACGTGAGCCTTCCTACACCTAAATATTACCCATGGTTATTAGCAAGGTGGTGTGTTGCTCCTTCCTCTCCTTTACCAGCCCTAGTGACCCAGAGGAACTTTTGTGGTATCTATGCTTTTCCTTTAACCTTATCCTCCCCAGTAATGGGTAAAGGAACAAACATTAGGATATCAATGGGCCTTAACAGTCTAATCTTGATTTGAAGATAAAACTAACTTTAAGAAACAGACTACAAAAGTTCTCATAAGCACCAATCTAAGAGAAAAAGAACACGGACAATTCCAAAGACTAGAACAGATCACTCTCCTTTACACTACGGGGCTAGTTTATTCAGCCTCTACTTCTGCAAAGGTCTACATACCTCCAAGTCTACAAAAGACTATATAAGTACTTAAACATAAGTTATACTTACAATATAGCAAAATATCTAGGAGTGGAGGCTTTTCAATATATATCCCTTATTATGAGTATGTAGAGTCTACCGTATAGCTAGTCTTATGAGATGGGGAATAAAAACAATGTACAGTAAGACTGTTCTATTTATGTCTGCAAGTAAGAATTAGGAACATAAAGAATGCAGAACAGCATAAATCAGCACCAAAACGTTCAATTTACTAATTTCATTTTTTTAATTTTTTAATTTTTATTTTTTTGGCTGTGCCATGCAGCACGTGGGATCTTAGTTCCCTCACTAGGGATCGAACCCGCACCCCTTGCAGTGGAAGGGTGGAGTCTTAACCACTGGACTGCTGTGGAAGTCCTCAATTTACTAATCTTAAAAGGCAAAACATAATGAGTCCACATTTCGTTCAAATTTTAATTATGAAAATTAGAAATATAAACATATTAGTAACATCTCATTTTATGTCCAAAAGTTGAAAAAATACAAACCATCTCAAGTTAAAAATCCATCAAGAATCACTATTTCAAAGCTGAATGGTCAAATGAACTATAAACTATGCTTACACTATTGCAATAGAAGAATCGCTTTAGCTGTTAAACAGAAATACCTGTCATCCTTTGTCAGGATTAAATCTTGAAGTATGGGAGATCCTCAAAAATACATTTTGTGCATAAAATGTGAAAAATGTATTTGAAAGACTCTATACTATCCCAGAAGTGAAGGTAAAGAACATAGGTCAGTAAATTATAATTGGTCTCAATACTAATTCCTCTCTCAATTGATACAACATCTATGGCTATAAGTCAATGTTGTTTCGAATAATAAAATATCTGGAAAGGCAAGTGAAATTAGAAGCCAGGGGTTGGCAATCTTTTTCTGTAAAGGTTCAGATAGTAAATGTTTCAGGTTTCGCAGGTGATATGGTCTCTGTCATACCTACTCAACTTTGATGCCACCCTATAAAAGCAGTCACAGACAATATGTCAACAAACAGGCATGGCTATATTCCAACAAAATTTTATTTATAAAAACAGGCAGCAGGTCAAATCTGGTTTATAGACTGCAGTTATACAATGGCTGCCGCTTTAGGTCCCACCCACCTTTATGCACTAGTGTACTTACCAAAGCATTTGATTTCTCTGTAAATGGCACCAATATTCAAAAAAGTGAAATAAGCATATCATTTATTACTATTCCCAGCAATATAAATTGAAGGAAAAAGTAAAACGACAAATTCTTAAGTTTAAACTTATAAATATATGCCAATTCTAAAAATTATGTATACATAATAGCCTTAGGAATTTATATATTGTGAGAAGCAATCACATAAAATTTAGCATTCTCTTTACCATTTTTTCTCCGGTATGGGACGAGGCACGGCATTGACACGACACGGAAAGTTCGGTTGACCTGACAGATTTCGGCCAAGTATTGTACCAACAAGATTTAGAGGAAGGATAACAAAAAAACAGATGCAACAAACGGCCACCTGTAAATTAAATTAAAATATGTGTGATTTCTCAGAGAACAACAGCACTAATAAAAACAAGTAAAAACGACACTTAAAAATTTAAATACAATTTGATCACAAGAGAAAATGTTTAAGTTCAATATGGGTTAAAATTGTGCAGAATATATACTAATGGCAATAGGAAAAGAATGTGATTTAAAATATTAGAATTAAACTAAATACCAGTTGAACTGTTTCCTATCTACTGTAGTTCCCAATTTTTCCTATTCTTCCATACTGTCCCTACTACAGCCCTTTTCCCTCTCCTTTCACTTTCAGCTGTCATGCTTTTAACATATCCTTTATCTTTTATCATTATAACCAACTTATTTACTTGCCTACACTTCACTGAGCTCCTAATATGCACAAGGACTTTTATAAATGTTATTTTTCTACTTTACAGATGAAGAAAATGAGACTTAGAGAGGCTAAGTAACTTCCCATGATCACACAGTTAGTAGGTGGCTGAACTAAGATTTCAATTCAGATCTGCCTGTCTCAATCTGTCTGCTCATTTCTATTCTACAGCGCCTTAGGATCTTAAAAATAGAAGAATATCACTATTTATGTACATATGTGTATTACTAAAATAATATGAGTATTTTTCTGCCAATTAGTAATTCAAAGTCTAAAGTTACAGGGAAGACCACACAGAGATTCTAGAACCAAACTGGTTAGTTAATAAATAAATACATTTATTTTTGTGATTTTTTTTCTTTATATAAATCTGTACACTCAAAGAGACACACTCAAGCTCTTTTCCAGCCAGCATCTGGTTAGGATTATTTCACTCTGAACTTCTAAAACTGGAATAGGACTGAATCACCTCTAAAATCTCTTTCAATTATACATTTTGGGGTTCTAATAAATCAAAAGTAAAAGTGAGATGCAGCTCAATATTAAAGAAACAAACAACCTAATCCAAACATGGGCAGAAGACCTTAATAGACATTTCTCCAAAGAAGACATACAGATGGCCAAGAAGCACATGAAAAGCTGCTCAACATCACTAATTATTAGAGAAATGCAAATCAAAACTACAATGAGGGATCACCTCACACCAGTTAGAATGGGCATCATCAGAAAATCTACAAACAACAAATGCTGGAGAGGGTGTGGAGAAAAGGGAACCCTCTTGCACTGTTGGTGGGAATGTAAATTGACACAGCCACTATGGAGAACAGTATGGAGGTTCCTTAAAAAACTAAAAATAGAATTACCATATATCCAGCAATCCCACTACTGGGCATACACCCAGAGAAAACCATAATTCAAAAAAGACACATGCACCCCAATGTTCATTGCAGCACTATTTACAATAGCCAGGTCATGGAAGCAACCTAAACGCTCATCGACAGACGAATAAAGAAGTTGTGGTACAGGGACTTCCCTGCTGGCGCAGTGGTTAAGAATCCGCCTGCCAATGCAGGGGACACGGGTTCGAGCCCTGGTCTGGGAAGATCCCACATGCCGCGGAGCAACTAAGCCCATGCGCCACAACTACTGAGCCTGCGCTCTAGAGCCCACGAGCCACAACTACTGAGCCCATGTGCTGCAACTACTGAAGCCCGCGTGCCTAGAGCCAGTGCTCTGCAACAAGAGAAGCCACCACAATGAGAAGCCCACGCACTGCAACAAAGAGTAGCCTCCTCTCGCCACAACTAGAGAAAGCCCGTGTGCAGCAACAAAGACCCAATGCAGCCAAAAATAAATATAAAATAAATTAATTAATTTAAAAAAAGAAGTTGTGGTACATATATACAATGGAATATTACTCAGCCATAAAAAGGAACGAAATTGAGTCATTTGTGGAGACGTAGATGGATCTAGAGACTGTCATACAGAGTGAAGTAAGTCAGAAAGAGAAAAACAAGTATCGTATATTAACGCATGTATGTGGAACCTAGAAAAATGGTACAGATGAACCGGTTTCCAGGGCAGAAGTTGAGACACAGATGTAGAAAACAAATGTGTGGACACCAAGCGGGGAAAGCCACGGGGCGGGTGGGGATGGTGGTGTGCTGAACTGGGCGATTGGGATTGACATGTATACAACTGATGTGTATAAAATTGATGACTAATAAGAACCTGCTGTATATAAAAAAAATTAAGTTAAATTAAAAAAACTCAATAAAATGGACCTTGATGGGAAAAAAAAGTAAAAGTGAGAGAAAAGCTGAATGAAAACTGTGAAGAAACTGACTCTACATCTTCATTATATCCTTATGTGTGCTTGTGTGTGTTAAACAAGCCAAAGAGTATTATCATCTTCCTTTCAGGTAAAACTTGTATAAATGTATGAGAGTTAAGAGAGTTCTGAAATTCCATTTTAAAGCTCAGACTTAGGAATGCAAATCATTGGTGTCTCAGTTTAGACCTGTTAATAATATGAATTTTGGGCCTTCCCTGGTGGCGCAGTGGTTGAGAGTCCACCTGCCGATGCAGGGGACGAGGTTCGTGCCCCGGTCTGGGAGGATTCCACGTGCCGTGGAGCGGCTGGGCCCGTGAGCCATGGCCGCTGAGCCTGCGCGTCCGGAGCCTATGCTCCGCAACGGGAGAGGCCATAACAGTGAGAGCCCCGCGTACCGCAAAAATAAATAAATAAATAAATAATAATAATAATAATATGAATTTTTGCCCATATAAATAACAAGAATATGTGAAACATAAAAAATAAGCAGACATTTTAAAGATATTTTAAATACTACGATACATTGTGAATTATACATACCTCATATTTGGGGGGTGAATTCTGTCTCAATTTTTGTTATTCATTGTTGATTGCTTTTTAAATTATTATTTTGCTATCATTAAGCATATAAAACTCATAAATATTAACACACTGTTATAGAGACCTATGTATTTTCCCCTTAATTTACCAGAATTCTAATTTCAAATAAGGATTGAAGAGAAGCTGGAGAAAACATTCCTATGTGGAATGACAATGGTCTAGCAGAGTGGTCTTCAAACTGTTCCACAGAACCTCAGGTCCTGCTGAAGAGTTTCAGGAATTCCACAAGCATTTGATTTGAATATCCTTTTTTTTTTTTCCGTATGCGGGCCTCTCACCGCTGTGGCCTCTCCCCCTGTGGAGCACAGGCTCCGGATGCGCAGGCCCAGCGCCCACGGCCCACGGGTCCAGCCGCTCCGCGGCACGCAGGATCCTCCCGGACCGGGGCACGAACCCGCATCTCCTGCATCGGCAGGCGGACTCCCAACCACTGCGCCACCAGGGAAGCCCTGAATATCCTTTTGAAAATAGTTTTTTAAAAATAACATTTTTAAGTGTAATAAAAATATATACACTCAAATTAGTTCTATACCAAATATTAATAACTGGAGATACCACAATCATGTTAACTCATTTTCATGCAAACCTCAGAATAAAGTTTCTCCTGCTATCTCTGTGTATATATTTGGACTCCTAGTAAACATGTCATTGATTAGGAAGGCTTGTAATGCTACACTGGTCTTTTGTTCTCCCTCCCCATCCTCCACCCCGACCCAATTCAGGCCTGCACATATTTGCTCACTAAAAGCTTTATAAGCAAATGCACTACAGCACATGCATGTCACAAACAATTAAGTGGCAGGTGAAATGAGGGCATATCTCGCCTTGTGTGCTTAATCAAAGCATAACAGCAGTAAACAAAGGAAACTATAAACGGTCTCATCAAGACAATATCTTCTGTTTGGCATTTAATTTTTTCCCCTTTTCCTGACTTTTTAATGCATGATAAAAAAATGTGAGCAGTTTGTTAGAAACTGTTAGTGACTGAACTGTGAAACCAATTTCCTACTCCTTTATGTCCAAGTTCTAGATGAGTTTACTTGAAAAATACTCTGAGACTGCAAGGCAAGCTATTAAAAAAAAAAAAAAAGTCACATGGAACTAAATTATCCGAGAAGTCAGGATTTTTCTCAATACTGATATTCAACCAAACAAACTGGTTACTGAAGAAGAATGTTACCTGTACCCCTTGGTATTAAATCTGCATTCATCACAACTTTATTGCTCTCATTAAATTTAGAATGCTAAAAAAACTGAATTTGCAAAATTTATTTATACTAACAGAATCAAGCTTGTATCTGTTTTCTTTATTGGGCTTCTGCATTAAGCTTTCATTTAAAATGAAATTTAACAACTAAGAGTTAAAAAACCATTAGTCTAATACACTGGTGAAAACCCTGGAATTCAAACTAATACAGGGCCCACCCCTAGAGCTTCCTAGCTTCTGTTCATGGACCAATGAAAAGTGAAAACAGGGATGGGGGAAGGAAGGACTAACTCCAGGTTGAGGGCCTCCCCTAGCTACAATGAGAACAAGATAGAAACAAGTATATATTTGGACTCCTAGTAAACATGTCATTGATTAGGAAGGCTTGTAATGCTACACTGCCTATCACTGCTTAATACCCCAGAGATGAACCAACTGTTCAACTATTCTCAACCTCAGTCACAGACTAAGAATGTGACTATTATTCTATCTTTATTTCCAGACTGGCCTTCTAAGGAAATCTGTGGTGTGAGTGGAATGGAAAGAGAAAAGGCAGCCTAAGATAGGCTATTATGGAATACTAAAGGATATAAATTTTACTGAGGATGACAGACAGTAACTGCTTATAGGTAAGGTGATTCTCAGAAAATATATCATCTTGTCAGTCATTATGTTTAGGCATTTCCTTGACACTTGCTCAGAGTAGGCAATTTTTATGACTCCTTTTCTACCTTATACATTTAATGCCTTTATGTCTATATAAAAATTATTTAGCTTCAATTTAAGCATGTCGACAATAATCAACCTAACAATCAGGACATTGCCAACTTAAACACAAATGCTTATAAGAAGCCTATCTATTTAATAGATATTTTCAACATGCTAATTAATAACTCCCCATTCTGTTTCTTGGGCAACTTCAATACTGTAACAGAAGAAACACTGGGTTTGAAGTTAAAAACTTATTCTATAATGCTAGCGTTATCCTGATACCAAAACCATAAAAAAAGACATTATAAGAAAATTGCAGATCAATATCTCTCATAAATATAGGTTCAAAACAAAAAGCAACAAATTTTAGCAAATGGAATCCAGTTATATATAAAATGGATAATACATCATAACAAATTGAGGTTTATCAAAGGAACGCAAGATTGGTTTAAGATTCAATAATCAATCAATGCAGTTCACTATATTATCAGACTAAAAAAAGAAAAATCATAGATCATCTTAAAAGATGCAGAAAAAATCATTGCAAGAGCCAACGCCCTTCACAATAAAACAAACTCAGCAAACTAGGAATAGAGGGGAACTTCATCAACTTGATTAAGGACATCTATGAAAAAACTACACGTAATATTTCTTGATGGCACAAGACTGAATACTTTCCCCCTAAGATTGGGAACAAGAGAAGAAGTCTGCTCTCACCTCTTCTATTCAACATTGTACTGGAGGTTCTAGCCAGTGCAATAAGGCAAGAAAAAGAAATAAAAGGCATACAGATTAGAAAGGTAGAAATAAAATTGTCTTTATTCTCAGACAACATGACAATCTATGTAAAAAAATCTTCAGGAATCTACAAAAAAGAAATTAGAACTAATAAGTGAGTTTAGCAAAGGTGCAGGATGCAAAGCCAGCATGCAAAAATCAACTGTTTTTCTATACACTAGCAACAAGCAATCAGAATTTTTAATTTAAAAAATACCATTTACAAATAGCATAAAAAATATGAAATACTTAGGAGTAATTTCAATAAAAGCTGTATAAAACCTAAATATTAAAATCTATAAAACATTACAAAGAAAAAGTAAAGACACCTAAATAAGTCAAGAGATATACTGTGTTCATTAATCAAAAGACTTAATATAATGTTAAGATGTGAATTCTTCCCAAATTGAACCATAGGTTTAATGCAATCCTAATCAAAACCTCAGGGTTTTTTGTAGAAATTGACAAGTCGATTCTAAATTTAACATGCAAATGCAAAGAACCTAAAAAATCCAAAACAACTCTGAAAAAGAATTGATTTCAAGACTTATTGTAAAGCTACAATAATCAAGACAGTGTGATATTGGCATCAAAAAACCCAAAAAAACAAATTAATCAATGCAACAGAAAAAAAAGTTCAGAAACAGATCCACATAGATACGTGGTCAATTGACTATCAATAAAAGTGCTAAGGGAACTTAGTGGAGAAAGGGTAATCTTTTCAACAAATGGTGCTAGAACAAATGAATAGCCATAAGCAAAACAAAACCAAACCCCTTGACCCTTAACTCATACAATATATAAAATTAACTACAAATGGATCATAGACCTATATTTCAGAGCTAAAACTATAAAATTTCTAGAAGAAAACATATGAGGAAAACTTACTGATCTTTGATTTGGCAAAAGATTTCTTAAAAAGGACAGAAAAGCACAAATCATAAAAGGAAAAAATCAATAAACTGGACTTCAAAATTAATAACTTTTGCTCTTCAAAAGATACTCTTGGACTTCCCCGGTGGCGCAGTGGTTGAGAATCCGCCTACCAATGCGGGGACACGGGTTCGAGCCCTGGCCTGGGAAGATCCCACATGCCGTGGAGCAACTAAGCCTGTGCGCCACAACTACTGAGCCTGAGCTCTACAGCCCAAGAGCTACAGCTACTGAGCCTGCGTGCCACAACTACTGAAGCCCACGCACCTAGAGCCCGTGCTCCACAACAAAGAGAAGCCACCGCAATGAGAAGCCCGCACACCACAATGAAGAGTAGCCCCTGCTCGCCGCAACTAGAGAAAGCCTGTGTGCACAAATGAAGACCCAACGCAGCCAAAAATAAATTAATTAATTAAAAAAAAAGCATGTCCCTGTCTTGCCCAATTAATATCAAGCAGATGTGGGGCAAAACCATCAAAAAAAATTTTTTTAAAGATACTCTTAAGAGAATGAAAAGACAAGCCACATAATGGGAGAATATACTTGCAAGCTACGTATAAGACAAAGGATTAGTATCTACAATATATAAAGAACTCTTACCATTCAACAAGACAAGCTATAAAAAATAAGCAAAAGATTTAAACATTCATTAAAGAATATATATGGATGGAAAATAACTACACAAAAATATCTTTAACATTAGTCATTAGGGAAATGCAAATTTAAACCACAATGAGACAACACTACACTTCCACTATAATGGCTAAAATTAAAAAGACTGACCATATCAAGTACTGGAGATAATGTGGAGCAACTGGAACTCTTATAAATACAATGCTAGTGGGAATGTAAAATGGCAAAACCACTTTGGGAAAGTTTAATAGTTTCTTGAAAAGTTAAGCTATAATATGACTCAGTCATTCCACTGTAGTTATTTATCCAAGAGAATCAAAAAATATGTCCACACAAAGATTTACATATGAATACTCACAGCAGCTTGATTTGTATGTAATAGCCAAAAACTGAAAACAATTCAAAAGTTCATTACTGGGTAAGTGGATAAACAAACTGTGGTACTTCCCTTACAATAAAATACTATTAAGCAATACAAAGGAACAAAACTATTAATATATGCAACAACATCAAGTGATTTTTAAAATAATTTTCTGAGTGAAAAAAGACAAAAAAAAGATCATACTGTGTGAGTCTACTTATATGAAATTCTAGGTAATGCAAACTAATCTAAGATGACAGAGAGCAGACCAGTGATTACCTGAGAATGAAAAAGGGAAGGGAAAAAGAAAATTTTTAAAGTAAAAAAAAAAAAAAAAGAAAGAAAGAAAGAGATGGACTTCCCTGGTGGCACAGTGGTTAAGAATCCGCCTGCTAATGCAAGGGACACAGTTTCGAGCCCTGGTCCAGGAAGATCCCACATGCTGCAGAACAACTAAGCCCGTGCACCACAACTACTGAGCCTGCATGCCACAACTACTGAGCCCACGTGCCACAACTACCAAAATCCACGTGCCTAGAGCCTGTGCTCCGCAACAAAGAGAAGCCACCGCAATGAGAAGCCTGTGCACCGCAACGAAGAGTAGCCTCTGCTTGCAGCAGTTAGAGAAAGCCCACACGCAGCAACGAAGACCCAATGCAGCCAAAAATAAATAAACAGATAGATAAATAGATTAAAAAAAGAAAAAATAAAAAGGGAAGGAAGGAGGAGGAAAAGGGGATAAATTACAAAGGTATATAACAAAACTTCTGGACTTGATAAATAACTTTTTTTAAATTGTGGTGATTGTTTCCCAAATATATACATATATCAAAGCTTGCCACACTTTAAATAGATACAATTTATCATATGTTAATTATACCTCAGTACAGCTGTAAAAACATACAGACCAAAAAAAGGCATAAAACATTGTTCATTCACTGCTCTCGGCATAAATCTGATTTCCGGGCAGAAAGGAAAAAAAGAAAAAAAAACTAAAACAGATCATCACCACCACCAGCACCACAACAAAGAAAATGTGACTTTAAGTGAAAAACTGAATCCTAGTTTTTTGCTTGGTAAAACCGGGATAATGCATACCACTATCTCGATCTCTTTGAGTTCTTCTGAAAACCAGGTGAGACAAGGGGTGTGAAAGTGTTTTGTAAAGTACAAAATGCTTATGCAAATGTACCTGTCCTTACTATAACTCATCTTGTTAGATATGGCACATCACTTCAGTCAGTTGAGATCATTTTAGATGCTGTCTTCATCATTCCATATTACTAGTCCCTGCCCCACAACCGTCTCATGTCCTTGTTCAATTTAATCATCAGATCACTGTGCCTTTATATGTCATCAACAATGATTTGAATAGGTCAAAGTCAAGAATATCTGTCATGTTCTACTAAAAGATAGTATGTGACATACTATAGTATGTCACATATTATGGGCATATAATATCATACCAATACTTTAATTCTATAATTATTTACATGTTTACCTGACTATACTATTCTACCCACATTTCTCCATCTTGACCAACAAGATATAATACTTTATTTATACTCTTTCGTTCTTCTAGTCTTGCTAAGACCTACCAAAGAGAGGAACTGAAGTTGTTCTGGCATTTTTGTTTTAATGAATCCATAATAGCTCCTAATGTTCATTACTTCCTATGATTTAAAAAGTAAATTTTAATAACACATTCTAAAATCTTGTGCCTCATCAACATCAAGTTCACTATGTTTTATAAGGGAGAAACCACTTTCTTCATTTTCCTTCTAGAAAAACAATTTGCCTCTGCCTTACACAGTTATTCAAGCATTACTTATCATCATGATCTCTCAGTATCTCTAAAAGATCATTTATATGAGCAACTAAACTTACTGCTAAGGCAGCTGGGTACTCCTGTACAATCAATCCCCTTATCTAAGGCTTCACTTCCCTCTTATCAGGGATTATTTCCTCTTGTCTTTTCTTGTTTGAAGGTTATTTTATTTGATGAAAAATAAAAAGAGAAAGAATGAGATAGAACCATTCTTCTTTTACTCTGTTACATCACTGATCCCATGTAATGAGCCTTTGGTCTTGCTATCAAAATATTTTTTTTTTTAAATGAAAGAATGAATGTATTTCTATTTGTACTGGTAGTTGCTCCCTCCCAGATCCTCATCTTTTTTTTTTTAAATAACTTTCTTTTTTTGATATCTTTTTTTCTTTTTTAAAATATTTACTTATATTTTTGGATGCACCAGGTGGGAATCTTCGCTGTGGCATGCAGGATCTAGTTCTCCCACCAGGGATCAAACCAGGCCCCCTGCATTGGGAGCGTGGAGTCTTAACCACTGGACCACCAGGGAAGTGCCAGATCCTCATCTTTGAAGACAGAATGAAGTGATTAACTTCTCTTTTAATGTTAATGGTGTCTCCAAATTGATAATCTAGTTCGAAGGAACTTATTATCAAATTCCATATAAGTTTAGAAGCAAAAATATGTCCTAGAGTACAAATGTTTCCATGAATAAATGAAAGTATGAAATGGGTCACACTGAGTAGAGATGCTCAATACTGACATTTTGATACATGACCAGGCCCTGTTAATATTTGTCTGCAATTCACTGATTCAGCTATGCTATAAAAACCTTAATAACCAACTGAATCTCCTTCTTGCAAATAGGACATGAAGCCCCAGCCTTCTTTAATCTTCTGGCACAATGAAAACAAGTGACAAGATGGCCTGTCCTCCCATGAATTATGTTCCCGTCTCGTGGTCTTTTCTCACATAGACTACATGGCTTCAAGAGATTCTGGCAATCCTCCATGTTTTCTGTACCTGTTCTCTGCTCATAAAGGTTATCTGATTGTTCTCCCATGCTTGATATGGTCTCTTGGCTTTCAGAACTGTGAGCCAAATCCAAGAATTCCACTGAGTTGCAGGGACCAAAAAGTTTGGAGTTTTCTTCCTTTACAAATATATCTTTAGGTCTAACAACTGGAGCTGATATGGTTCTTCTGCAGTCAGGAACATCAATTCCTTCATTTTCTTGATTCTCAGGTATGGCAGTGATATCAGACGTGGAGAGAGAATGGGTTAACTTAGAACAATCTGAATACCAATCCTTCCTCAAGGCCCAGCAACGAAAACAGTACCTCTTGCTTGGAGAGTTAAATTTCTTGCACTCAGTACACTGCCACTCATCCTCAGAGGTAACTTCTATATCAGTATCATCACTTATGGACTTAAAGAGTCCTCAAAGTCATCATTTTTTCCCACTTCAATCACCTTTTTGTCTCTCACCTTCCCTACTTCTTCACTTGTTTGTTCAGGATCAGTAGCTTCAACTTTTATTCCAACACCAAACTGCTCTGATACTGACTCATTCAAAACCACAGGTCATCTGTGGTGTCTGAAACAATGGCAGTACCTATATCCTGATTTGTCTGTAAGTCAGTTGAGCCATTACTTCTAGGTGTATAGTTATTTCTCAAGTTTCCTAAAAACCACCAAGGCAAGCCAGCTACATCCCACTCCTCAAACCCGAGGTCCAGTCTTGATCTTGGGTTAAATTTGCTACCAAGTCTTCATCTTCTCTAGAATTTCTGCATTTATGCTGTGAGGTAGGCAGTGTGGGAATATTGCCTTCTTCAGTTCTTTTCCTGGAATTGGAACCTTCCTCTACACTTTGCTTCAGTTGGTCTTGACTTGGAATATCCATACTGTGATCCTGTGCGAGAGCGAGAGTCTGAGCAGCATCTGTAGTAGCAGTAGCTAAAGTGACAAGATTCTTTCTTAGCATATCATAGAGAGGGCTTGGATCTTTCACAGAGAAGCTCTGACGACCTAGTAGCTCTCCCAAAAGATCTCCACCACAATATACCATATGCTGCTCCTGCTGATCATAAAGCTGCTTCACCATTATATACTGGCCTAGGTAGTGCATGACCTCTTTAACAGTGAACATTTCACCCTGTGCACCTGCTGCCTGCAAAATCTTCAGAAGTGGCAGTTTTGGTCGTACCTGATTGGTTTGTTCTGGAGAGATCCTGCAAGCACTGTCAGATGTTGAACAATGGGCAGAGGTGGAAAATGTTGTCATTTTGGCAGTGGTGAAGTGAAGTCTGCTGATAAATCTTACGGCCTCTCCATTAGTCGCTCCCCCGCAGAGCCCGGGGGGGAGGGGGCGTCAGTCACAGGCCCTAAGGCCTCAGCAGCATTTTGAAACGGCCTCAAAATATTTTTACAAAATCCTTTTGTTAGCCTTAGCACTTGTCAAGAGTTCAGGTTAGGAAACGGAGGTTTTCTAACACCATTTTTATAGACTTTAGTATTCTTTTATCATTAGGTATACTGTACTCTTCTCACAAGCATGCATCCATTACTCTGTCTCCATTTTTTCCTCACTGTGTTAATTTCTGATTATATATCATGAATTTCTTTTTTTGGCGGGGGGGGGGGGTTCCCTGATCAGGGGTCGAACCTGCGCCCCATGGAGTGGAAGCGCAGTCTTAACCACTGGACCACCAGGGAAGTCACCATGAATTTCATTTTTGAAAACATCAAATTCTCAAGCCATTTTCCCAGTTGTGGCCCAAGACTTGGGTCATGAGAGAGCATTTCCCTAAATATTTGTGAAATCTGATTTCCTAAAACCTCAGGCCTATTTCTGATGATTCCCCTCCCAAGCTAAAACAAACCTCAAGATGACAAATATGACATGGCTCATGACCCCTGTTACTTCTCCATCAACTATTCTACCCATTAAGAGACAAAACCATAAAGTATGATAAGTCAAGGATTTATCAGTGCATTCTGAACTGAATAATATTTAGATTAGAAAGTTTATTAGTTTCTATGCTACCTTGCCTCTGAGTTTAAAACTCTGCAACTTGGTTCTTTGTCCTTTGAAAGCCTCCAATAACATTAAATTAAGAATCTGAGATTTACAACCCACAAAAGACTTGATGCCTAAAATGTTTTTTTCAGAATATCCTGGCAAACCCTTCCTCATTCCCAAGAAACTCTCATAGGACCAAAAACTCTGGGTATGACACCTAAATCACTTCTGAACAAATTCCAAAGGAAAAAGGTTTTACCTTACCAGATTCAATTTAATTTGAAGTACACTCTCTCTGACTCTGTATAGTACCTCTGCCAGAACATACCAACTTCAGAAACAGGTATGTTCATCTCTGAACAGTCTTTGACCCCAAATTTCATTTAAATGCTCTCTTACATTGTTTTGTAATACTCTCTAGGAACCATGCCTTAAGCCTGGGACACTAGACATTAGCTGAGATTACCACCACCACCCTCTACTTATGTTTCTTTTACCTTCATTAACCTGCTAAGATTGACTATTATTCAACAAGTTTAATCTGACATGGATTTAATGGCTTTTTATGTATAATCAGGTACACAAGAGCAGAGAATTTGGGGTCCAGAGACAAATTTCATCCATTTTCAATTTTATCTTGGGCTAGTCCTGGGGACAAAAGCAGCATTCTGACAAGACTCCAGATCCCAAGTGAGCAAAATCCCCATTGTTCTGGTGCCTCTGTAAGGCAAGACAGAGGCTGAAGTCACTATGACTACAGCTGGATTAAGCCTTAAATTGTGGAATCTCTGAGAAAACAGAACCAGAGCTAAGATCACCAGAGAAAAGGCTCAATGTCCAAGAGAACAAAGGAATGGGGGACAGAATGAGCTAAGGCCTCGGGAAGAGCATATAAGAGTATCTGAAGACTCTGATTTTCAAACTAGGCTATTTTAGTAGGAGAACCAGCTTCTCAGACACATGTGGTCTGGGAGCTTTTCAGCTGACAGATCCATCCTCAGATGCTGGGAACCAGGATCAGGTAAATAGTAGAGACTGGGTTTAAAGCAGGACAGATAAATTGGCATAGGATGAAGCCCTGGGCATTGAAATTTTTTAAACTCCCCAGTGACTCTAATGTGTACCCACGGTTGAGAACCATGGAGTTTATGAGAATATATAACCATTTCCTTCATAATGTCAACAAGTCAAATAATTTAAAATATAAGTTTAAGTAGTTAAAACACTTAATGGACAACTAGGTCAAACATTCACATCAATTCTTAAATTTCATGTTCTAAACAAGTTCTGATACTCTTAAAAAGAGGCAAAAAATGTTAGACCACACACCTGATTAAAACTTGAGGGCAGTGGGATACCCTTCACTCAGCATTCCTTCATTACAAATTAGAATGCAAATTAAGACCATGACATTGTAGGAGGCTGCTAAGCACCAACAGCCAGTCTTTTATACGCCAAAGATCAATTATAAAAACCATCTCTGGCTCAGCAGAGAGTCTGATATTGTATTAGAATAATTAGTAATTATTAAATTATCTAAAGGCAAGTTACAGTGAATATTAACATTTAAAACCCCATTTACACAGTGGTAAAATTTATAATTTTAGTGAAACAAAGCATATAATTTTCACCATATCAAATTCAAAACTTTATGATGAAAATTATAACAGAACCAGAATTTTAATTTTTAAAACATTGTGAAAGTAATTAATTCAGTAGATCATCTTTAAGAAGTAACTTGAATCTATATACTTCCTGATGGCCTGGAACTACTATAAAGCAAATACTTTTCCAGTTAATTAATGAATGTAATTAATTACTTTACCCTTTCCTAACCTTTATCAGTTACTTTGCCTTGCAAAAACAAAACCAAACAAAAGTTTTCAATTTTGAAGCAATCTGCAAAATATTCCTAAATAAAAACTGTTAAAGACTTAGTAAAAATATATATGCAAGGTGTCTTTGAAAAACCTGGACTGTAAAACAACCAATCATCTGGAATTTCTGTGAAACCATTCAATAACTCCCATACAACAGAAAGAAAGCCAAAACGATTAAAATTCAGATGGAGATATGGGTTCCAGTTACAGTTCTGCCATTAACTATCTGTATGACCTTAACCAAGTTAATTGCCTCTCTGAAAAGCAGTAACCACCTTCCAACTCGCATATGTATATGTACATGTGTGTGCACGTTTACAAAGTGTACATTAAGACTAAAGTCTACTCCAGGCCTAAAATTCTGTTTCTAGTAAAAAGACAACAGGAAGAATCTGAAGACTGTGAGTTAACTGTGTAAAGCGCCAGTATTTCTGTGCTTTAGCTTTAACATATTTAAATAATCTAAAACATTTCAAATTCTGTGATAACAGGTAAGATATGATAGGATTTTAATATCTATAGCACATATATTATCAATATTAATATAGATGCTTTCATAAGGTTTTAAAAATAGTACACTATTACCAAAAAAAAAAAATGTTATGGAAAGTCTTCACTTCCTACCACTGCACTCACCTACCACATTAAAACACCCATGTTGCTTGTGTGTCATCATTCTTCTTCTAAAATATACTCACCAGTTTCTCCCTAGCTGTTCTTTCACTTTATTGGTTGACAGAATCAAGAAAAAATGTTCTTTACCTAACTTTCCAGGACTGGGTAGGGACTGGCTGCAAATAGCAGAACTCCTAGTTAAGAGGTACTCTGGAGAAACAGCAGGCCTCACATTAGAGAATGCTTATCCTCTTCCAGTTGAAAAGGAAGATGCAAGCAACTCACCATTGTTCCAAAAGGAATGGCTCTCGAAGCATGGTAATAAATGGCTATAAAATTGATGAAGAAGGCGGTGCCACACACCATAGCTGGGATGAGGAATGCACCAACGAACATCTGCTTTATCCATCTCCTTCCTGAAAGAAAAGGGGAACTATAACAATCAGAGAGCTAGGTAGACAGACAGACATATATTAATGTTTAAAAGGTGGTTATTTAGTACCAAATTATCTCATATTTTAATGTAAAGAACTTAAATTTGACATCCTAATAGCTGTTTCAAAACAACAGCTAATAAAAACCAGTCCAGCTATTCAAGTATGTCTAGTGGAAACACGCTTTTGATGTGGGTGTACTGGAAAAGAGCAATGAACTATGGTAAAATATTCTGGTGTTTTGTTCTGATTCTGCCACTGAACCACTGTGAACGTTGGTAAACCACTCAATCTTTCTGGGCTACAAGTTGGCCTAGAAAGGTGTTTTCAAACACCTAGGTGTTACTTGGAGTTCTGGAGCTTCTAAGAGGTGCCCATGAAGTCACCGGTAAAGGAAGGGCCCAGGTCCTCCAGCCCTGCTTCAACAGAACAAGTTCATTTTCAACAGTTTCACACACTGTAGTTTCATATATGCTCTCATTTGAAAAGAGGGTTACACTGCTTTAAACAAACAAACAAAAATTTAAAACCCCCTGGGTTAACGTTCCCTAAATTTACTCTTAGCTCTATAATTATGATTATAAACATATATTTAAATTCATTTCTATATTTCAAAAGGAGAAAGCAATAGAATGTGTTTCATGAGCTTCCTCTCAGCAATTAGAACTAAATATTTATAAGTTTTACTATTTCTTTGAACCTCTTTGTATTGCCAAAATTGTATTCACTGAGAATCTATTATTTAAATACCCAAGGAAAGAATTTTTAAACTATGTAATCAAAAATTTTTTAATCAAGTTCATAATGACCAGGAGCACAACAGGAGCTATCTTTCTAACACAGCAGAGCGCAGGAGCAAGCACACCTCCGGGACGCATCTTCATACTGTTCAGAAACGTAATGTAAAGATTGAACATGGGATCACTATTAAAGTTCAGCCCCACAACCATAAGCAACAGGACCCAAACAGAAAGTGCTACAGGAAAAACAAGCAATATCCTAACTTTTATTTTCTTCTATATAAAGTTCTTTTCAAACATCTGTCTCATAGAATTACTACCCCAGATCTTGACATTCTTGCAGAAAAACTCCTTGATTCTGAACTTTTGCCTCTATTTAATTTCTTTCTCAGGTACGTTTCAAGAACCCCTCCTTTCTAAACTAATACTCAGCATTTGAACAACAACGCAAAAAGGGTAAGAACGAATTAAAATGATTATTTCTCTTATTAAATTCCAACCCTTTCCTAGCATTCTCTTTTCCTGCACTTTCCATTATCTTCTCAGATTCAGACACGGGTTAATAAATTCTATATTCAGCTATATTCAACTCTCTCTCTTTCTCCCTTTCCCTCCAACAGTCAAAAAGAATCCCACGTACATTCCACTGGGTACAATCAGTAGCCCAGGCATCTGCATTGTGCTTCCTACTGCTCCCCAACACCCTTGGAGACTCTGGTCTTTAAATTGGGTCTGGAGCACTATCCAGTGCACTGAGGAGAGTATGAAGTCTTTGAGCTCCACTGTAGTTCAGATCCTGAGATAACCTGAAGAATTCTTGATTCTCTGGGCTGACCTCTATATTCACCTGGTTTTAGGGATCGCTCAGACAAAATATCAGGACATGATGAGACCTCCTCAGGGCACTGTCAATCAGAAAATAACCTTTAGATTATTCCTGGTAAGATCTGATACTCCTAGGCTTAGGTCTGAACTCTGTCAACTTTCAAGAATAAGTATAGTAAAGTTTGGTTGGGTGTTCTTAACTTGCAATTGGACTAAAAGCAAATTTATGTCCAAGGATGAATAAATTTCCTGTTTTGAGTAATCTGTTTCTGCTGTGGAGACTTTTCTGGAGGTCATAAACTGTACAATTCTTAGCCTAACTAGTTTTCAGGTTAAATTCAAAGTAGGAGTTACCTTAGGCATCCTTATTTCCTCAGGATGGTAGACCTGTGTGCTAAGACTCATTTCCCATATCTAGACGTAGAACAGAGAAACTGAACAGCTAACTAAAATAGTCAGGAATCTGCAACGATACTCCCTCAGGCAATCCAGAGAACTATCTCTGCTGAAGGTATACATCACATTAAGTCTGGTAGGACCAATTTTTTTAAAAAGCCATGGTAAACCAGGATATCCTGAGGGGATTTTAAATGCTCTGAGCTCCTACAGACGATACGTCCAGTCTACTAAAAGAAGGCAGGATTCCCTAATGATGTCACTGCTTAGGATGGGCTGGGAAAATCACATTAAGAAGTCTCTATCCTTAGGAATATAATTTTAATGTCTTTCAACAACCCGTTATTCATAAACTAAAATATGCGAATCTACTACTTTTAGCACGTTTCTGACTCCAAACAATTACAGGGGAAAAAAGGAACTTAAAAACCCTGAACGCCATCACAGAAAGAAACACCAAGGAGCAGTATCCTCGTATCATCCATGTATACCCCGTCATTTCCAGGTCACAATAGTAAAGAAGCAAGGGGGTATTCAAGATGAAGCTCTCTTAGCAAAAGATTGTGACCGAAAATCTTTGTGCATGTCCTTTGATAAGTATTTAAGAGTCAACAGAAGTAAACAGATTTCCTTCCTATGCTCCTTCACTGCCTAGACATTTATCCATAAACCATGAAACATGACTTTACACTCGGCTATGAAGCTATATATTCTATGTGGAAACCTCCCATGGAACACTACTAGGGAACTAGGCACCTGAAAGCAAAATAATATCAATAACTTAAATACACTCTCTCCTACATGTTCCTCAGGACTAATTCACAGTGGACAATGGAGAAATCTATTCATTATTCATAATTTTAGGAAATAAAATGCAAGGATTCCATAAAAGCAAATTAGAACATATAATAGGTTTGGTGGAGATTATGTGAAATGGGATAACAAAGGACTTTACAATGGCTGTACTGCCCATTTTAAATTCCATATACCTCACAGTGTAATATTAGCATCTATAATTAAAAAATACAAAGCAGTAACTCATAAATTACCTCCTTGTCTAGCATACAGACTTCCTCCAAAATAACCATTCACTGGAGATGTAGCAGCATAGACAAATATGGCTGTACTGAGCATTGACCCCCTCCTAAAAAGGCAAAACAACACATATGATAAACTAAAACCAACGATTTAAAGAAAATATCATATAGTCTATCACATTAACATTAGTTTAATTTCAAAAATAAATTTAACAGGAACACAAAAATATCCTTCTGGACTGCAAAGGACCTCAAAAGGTTGCCTAGTGAATGAATTTCTAGTTAAAATTGCACTTAAATAATAACAGACTGATCCTCATTCTTTTTAAATTTCAAGTTAAATTTCATAATATTCTAAACAAATATTTCACATTTCTTTGGCAAACATATTAGAAGCTGGCACTAAAACTGTTTTGCAATCCTGTGAACCAATCATATCATATGGAAAAGGATATTCATCTGTTAAGAAAAATAATTAGACTATTCCTCTTTATAATTTAACTGCTGGAGATTCTTGCCTGCTGATAGAAATAAAATGGAAGTACTATAACCTATATTATTGCTATTACTTTAAATGGTATAATACTGAGACTTTTCCTATTTAGTTTCCTTTACACTGTTAAAAACGTTTTTAAAAATCCATAGGTCCACAAATCAACATTAACTCAGATCAACAATTTCTAACCTCCTCTTCCAATAATGATATCTAAGCAATTCAGACCAACTCTCCTATTGAATAAAACTGGACAAAATATTTTAAATGCCTAATTGCAAACAGAAATACTAAAATGATAAAATGACAGTATCATTTACTATAATATAGAAATGTACTTAACTCACTAAAAATAAAGATCATTTCTGAAACTCACCACAACTAGGAAGGTAAAAGACTGTAGATAGAAAATATAACCTTGTCAATTTGAGATAAAGAATACTATTTTAAATAGAATTTACAAGAGTATCACACTAACGTGTGCACTGGAAGGATATACAACTTTCAAACATTAACCACCTTCTGGAAAATAATTATTATTACATTCCATTGTCCACCTACAAAGGCATCATACAGTCTTGAAACATGTACCACTCTTCCGTACAAACAATTATGTTCCATTTCTTAAAGAAGATACATAAGTTAAAACACTGCAATATTTAATTACATCAATATATAGCTAAATACAAGTGTGGCATAATATAGAAGTCTGTCATTCCCATGTTTAGAAGACTGTGGGTCTCTCAGTATCAATCAGTTTAAAAACCAGATTTGCCCACAGCCAACATCATTCTCAATGGTGAAAAACTGAAACCATTTCCTCTAAGATCAGGAACAAGACAAGGCTGTCCACTCTCACCACTGTTATTCAACATAGTTTTGGAAGTTTTAGCCACAGCAATCAGAGAAGAAAAAGGAATAAAAGGAATCCAAATCAGAAAAGAAGAAGTAAGATTGTCACCAGTTGCAGATGACATGATACTATACATAGAGAATCCTAAAGATACTACCAGAAAACTACTAGAGCTGATCAATGAACTTGGTAAAGAAGCAGGATACAAAATTAACACACAGAAATCTCCTGCATTCCTATACACTAAGGATGAAAACTCTGAAAGAGAAATTAAGGAAACACTCCCATTTGCCATTGCAACAAAAAGAATAAAATACCTAGGAATAAACCTACCTAAGGAGACAAAAGACCTGTATGCAGAAAACTATTAGACACTGATGAAAGAAATTAAAGATGATACAAATAGATGGAGAGATATACCATGTTCTTGGATTGGAAGAATCAACATTGTGAAAATGACTACATTACCCAAAGCAATCTACAGATTCAATGCAATCCCTATCAAACTATCAATGGCATTTTTCAGAGAACTAGAACAAAAAATTTCACAATTTATATGGAAACACAAAAAAACCCGAATAGCCAAAGCAATCTTGAGAAAGAAAAACAGAGCTGGAGGCATCAGGCTCCTGGACTTCAGACTATACTACAAAGCTACAGAAATCAAGACAGTATGGTACTGGCCCAAAACAGAAATATAGATCAATGGAACAGGATAGAAAGCCCAGAGATAAACCCACACCCATATGGTCACCTTGTTTTTGATAGAAGAGGCAAGAATATACAATGGAGAAAAGACAGCCTCTTCAATAAGTGGTGCTGGGAAAACTGGGCAGCTACATGTAAAAGAATGAAATTAGAACACTCCCTAACACCATACACAAAAATAAACTCAAAATGGAATAAAGACCTAAATGTAAGGCCAGATAGTATAAAACTCTTAGAGGAAAACATAGGCAGAACACTCTATGACATAAATCACAGCAAGATCCTTTTTGACCCACTTCCTAGAGAAATGGAAATAAAAACAAAAATAAACAAATGGGACCTAATCAAACTTAAAAGCTTTTGTACAGCAAAGGAGACCATGAACAAGACGAAAAGACAACCCTCAGAATGGGAGAAAATATTTGCAAATGAAGCAACTGACAAAGGATTAATCTCCAAAATTTACAAGCAGCCCATGCAGCTCAGTATCAAAAAAACAAATAACCCAATCCAAAAATGGGCAGAAGACCTAAATAGACATTTCTCCAAAGAACATATACAGATTGACAAAAAACACATGAAAGGATGCTCAACATCACTAACCATTAGAGAAATATAAATCAAAACTACAATGAGGTATCACCTTACACCAGTCACAATGGCCATCATCAAAAAATCTACAAACAATAAATGCTGTAGAGAAAAGGCAACCCTCCTGTACTGTTGGTGGGAATGTAAATTGATACAGCCACTATGGAGAACAGTATGGAGGTTTCTTAAAAGACTAAAAACAGAACTACCATACGACCCAGCAATCCCACTACTGGGCATATACCCTGAGAAAATCATAATTCAGAAAGAGTCATGTACCACAATGTTCATTGCAGCTCTATTTACAATAGCCAGGACATGGAAGCAACTTAAGTGTCCACCAACAGATGAATGGATAAAGAAGACGTGGCACATATATACAATGGAATATTACTCAGCCATAAAAAGAAACGAAATTGAACTATTTGTAGTGAGGTGGATGGACCCAGAGACTGTCATACAGAGTGAAGTAAATCAGAAAAAGAAAAATAAATACCGTATGCTAACACATATATATGGACTCTTAAAAAAATGGTTCTGAAGAAACTAGGGGCAGGACAGAAATAAAGATGTAGATGTAGAGAGTGGACTTGAGGACACAGGGAGGGGGAAGGGTAAGCTGGGATGAAGTGAGAGAGTGGCATGGACTTATATATACTACCAAATGTGAAATAGATAGCTAGTGAGAAGCAGCCACATAGCACAGGGGGATCAGCTCAGTGCTTTGTGACCACCTAGAAGGGTGGGATAGGGAGGGTGGGAGGGAGACGCAAGAGGGAGGAGATATGGGGATATATGTATATGTATAGCTGAATCACTATGTTATAAAGCAGAAACTAACACACCATTGTAAAGCAATTATACTCCAATCAAGATGTTAAAAAATCAAATAAATAAATAAATAAAAATAAAAACCAGATTTGTTTTTTTAAGTATCCAATTAAACACTGCAGGTACTAACTTATTTCTTCCAGACTATCATTAACAAATTGATCCATTCTGTTTATAACTGGGTGTGTGACCACTGACAGAGAGTTCAAAAAGGCTGCTCATGTGACTGAGAGTCCAAAATGACTACCAGCGGGTTAAGTTTGTAGTCGCCAGAGACATTTCCACTAAATGGAAGTGTGAGTATAAGTTACAGTTTTAAAAATCAGACATACCCTTGCACCTCTTTGTTCATAAATATTTTATGGGTATTTTCTACCGAAAATAGACCATTTTCATCTACACTGAAAAAATCTGCTGAAGTGGGGAACTGTCCTCCTTGTTCATCTCTCCAAGACTGGGGGTGGGGGGAAGAGGGTGATATCTAAGTAGCTGCTTCACCTACACTTGCCATCTCACCACTGCAAAGCAAGTTTCAACACAGCAGCTGCATTTTACCAGACTCACCCATACCTTCTCAAGCACCACGCCTTCCCAAGGGTTAATATCACACTAACTGGCATCCCTACATTGATGCTGATCCTCTACCTATCTAAATATTTTTTTCTTCCCTGACTGCTATGACCATCATTGAGCAAAGTAATTTTCACATGTTACATTATCTGCTTTTTATCCTCTAGAATCCTTTAGATTCCTACTCTGGAGTGAGTCTTACAAATTTTATGTGCAAGTTTTTCATTTTCTCACCTCTTTGCATTTTTACTATCTCTATCTTCATTTCTACAGCCCAGAAAATTAAGAGACACATTCTGGAGTAAGAGTGCCTAGGTTCAAATCCCAGCTTACTAACACCCTTTACTAATAGCTGTGTGATCTTACTCAAATTACTTAACCTCCCTGAGCTTTACTCTTCTCATCTGTGGGATGGAGATAAGAATAGTCCCTTTATGGGGCTGACGTGAGGATTAAATGAGCTAATGAGCATAAAGCTCCTAACACGGAACCTCAATAATGTTAGTCACTTTGATATCATAATAATACTGCTATAATAATACTCACAGCTGTAGTACTTACCATGTAAATGATTAAGTATGTTCACTTCAAATAAGCACAACGTAGAACAACTATCGATAATAATGACAGGCTAAAATAACAATGCATGGCTTGCCTACTAATACCATCTATTAGATGCAGTTTCTTATTTCTAAAAGCTGCTGAAGGTCTATAAGCAGAAGAGCTTTGGAATTAAAAAATGAACTGCCAACACTGTAACCCTAACATTTGAGAAGGAACAAAGCAAACACTTGGATTCTAGGAGAGGTTACCCACTACTCACTTATAAGACTGTGACTACTCCAAAGAAGACATACAGATGGCCAAGAGGCACATGGAAAGCTGCTCAATATCACTAGTCATTAGAGAAATGCAAGTCAAAACTACAATGAGGTATCACCTCACACCAGTTAGAATGGGCATCATCAGAAAATCTACAAACAACAAATGCTGGAGAGGGTGTGGAGAAAAGGGAAGCTTCTTGCACTGTTGGTGGGAATGTAACTTGCTACAGCCACTATGGAGAACAGTATGGTGGCTCCGTAAAAAACTAAAAATAGAACTACCATATGACCCAGCAATCCCACTACTGGGCATATACCCAGAGAAAACCATAATTCAAAAAGAATTACTACCCCAATGTTCACTGCAGCACTATTTACAATAGCCAGGTCATGGAAGCAACCTAAATGCCCATCAACAGACGAATGGATAAAGAAGATGTGGTACATATATACAATGGAATATTACTCAGCCATAAAAAGGAACGAAATGGGGTCATTTGTAGAGACATGGATGGATCTAAAGACTGTCATACAGAGTGAAGTAAGTCAGAAAGAGAACAACAAATATCGTATATTAACACATATATGTGGAACCTAGAAAAATGGCACAGATGAACCAGTTTGCAGGGCAGAAATAGAGACAAAGATGTAGAGAACAAACATCTGGACACCAAGGGGGGAAAGTGGTGGGGGGTGGTGATGGTGGTGGGATGAACTGGGAGACTGGGACTAACATATATACACTAATATGTATAAAATGGGTAACTAATAAGAACGTGCTGTATAAAAAATAAATAAAATTCAAGAAAAAAAGACTGTGACTATACAGTCAGTGTCAATTCCGTAGTGATGCATTTAATCCAGTATTTAATGTAAAGCATGACTTCTTGAAAGATTTGAAATGCTTTTCTTGAATTTGGGATTTCATTTGAAATATATTATATCCTAAAATAAGAACTACCTACCAGAACACTGAAGTTTAGGTTTTGGCTAATTATTTTAAGGTTTATGCGGTAAATAAATTACAAAGGTTATATTAAAGAAATATGACAGAAACTACAGAGAAATAACTTTGTTGATTAATACACATTCACTGCAGTTCAACAAGCACTGATTGAGTACCTTGCATATACAAAGTTCTTGACGTACTCTCAGAATGCAAAGATAAGACCCAGCCCTTGCTCTCAAGGAGCTTACTGTCCAGTGGAAGAAACAGCAATTTTGTATAGTTAAATATTTAATATACAACTAAAGAGCCATGCTTTCAGCAAAACAATTTACTGCTTGTCCACCAAATGCCAAGCACATTTAAGCAAGAAGGCATCATGAACTGAAACAGAGGTACGAGATATAACTGGGGACAAGTGTCATTCTGACTGAGGACTTAATGGGGTGGCATCTATACCCCAGGCTCAGAGCATGTTTGCTTTGCTGAGGTCATGGTTCTCTGAGCACAGGTTATAGGGCTACTAAATAGGGACTTGAGATCTTGGTGAATGTACAACTTTTCCTTATGATCCAAAGGCCTCACATCAAGAACTTCTTGCAGGACTTCTCTGGTGGCGCAGTGGTTAAGAATCCGCCTGCCAATGCAGGGGACACGGGTTCGAGCCCTGGTCTGGGAAGATTCCACATGCTGCAGAGCAATTAAGCCCATACGCCACAACTACTGAGCCTGTACTCTAGAGCCCGCGAGCCACAACTACTGAGCCCGTCTGCCACAACTACTGAAACCCACGCGCCTAGAGTCCATGCTCTGCAATAAGAGAAGCCACCGCAGTGAGAAGCCCGTGCACCGCAACGAAGGGTAGCCACCTCTCACCATACCTAGAGAAAGACGCGCGCAGCAACAAAGACCCAACGCATCCAAAAATAAATAAATTTATCAAAAAAAAAGAATTTCTTGCAACTGGTTCAGTTTTCAAAGAAAAAATGTACCAGAAAACCATGTAAAGATAGGATAAGAAGTCATCCAATTGTTTTTCTAACCTCATGTGCCTTTTCCACCACTCTTTTTACTGTTATTTACAATGCTTTCTTCTGTCTGTAGAGTCTACAAGTTTTGGAGGCAGATGTGAAGTACTAACTCAGTAAATGTGTAATCCTTGTGCGTTTCTTATGAAGACCTAATTGGATCTTCAGATTTCAAAAAAGTGCCTATTCACTTTGTCAAACAACTCTGATTTGTAACTAATTCTGCTCATACCTCTAATGGAAAATAACCTTTATAACCAACCAACATGTTCAGTAAGGCTAATAATTTTAGGATATAACAGAAAAATATACTTACAGCTAAAGAATACTGCTCATTATTTAATTTGTTTGCAATAATGATATTTAGGCTATTTAAATTCTAAGATAATTGAAACAGCGAATATTTAATTATGATTGACTTAAAGGTTCCAATTATTAAAACTATTCAAGAACAACAAAAAAGTAATAAAGTTAAGCACATGAACTTACTCTGTATACAAATCTTCTATCATTGCAACAATAATAACAATGAGAGACACAGCAAATATCTGACATCCAGAACCAATGAGAGAGGAAAATATCAGCGGGTGACTTGATGGTCTAAATACATCTCCATGCACCTGCTTCCATCCATACTCATCTCCTAGGTCTCTATCCTATATACATATATATGTTGAGAGAAAAGAAAATAATTCAGAATGAAATTAAAATACATAAAATAGGTAAAAATTTACAATTACTGTCGTAAGTTCCCTCACTACAAATTTAAAGGTATTAAAAGGGTTTCAAAATACCAAGAAAAGACATTTGTTCTAATTTAAAATAATTTCTGCCTTAATAACTTATAATGTTAAAGTGTTGTAATATTACTGAGGCTCAGGAAGGTGGATCCTGGTTGTACTCAGAGAATCTCAAAGAATGGAAAAAGAAAAGGTCTAGGCGCAAAAAGAAATGGTCAAACTGGGAGAAAAGCCCAATGGCTCTCTGAATGTTACATTCAGACACTACTCTTGACCTTTACATCATGACTAAGGCTCACATATGAGTGGGGGCCAGGTGGAGAGCAAAACTGAAGAAGATTAAAACCAGTACTAGATGGCCTAGCAATGCAGAAATCTCCCTTATAGCCTGGAGCCTAAGAAAATACACAGGGAATATATCAAATAGTTAAATATCATTTAACTGTCTATAGCATTTTTTTAAAAAGGATTCAATTTTGCCTTTTCAACCCAAGTAAGCAAGTATCCAAAACAGTGTTTCTTAAGAAATATCAGTCCCTCAAGATAATCTTCGTGGCTTTTTTGGCCTTGGCGGGGGATGGGTAGGGGGGTCCTGGTCAGCTATGTTTGAGAGGCACCAAATATTTCATCTACCCTCTGATACTTCACAATACACATGAGCATATTAAAATTTTAGTTTGTTTAACTGTTTTCCAAACTTATTTAATGATGGAGCATATCTACACAGAGTAGCCATTAACAACTGAATCACTCTGCTGTACACTTGAAACCAACACAACATTGTAAATTAACCACACTTCAATTAGAAAAAAAAAAAGAATAGCCATTAACATTCCCTGGCAGTCCAGTGGTTAGGACTCCAAGCTTCCACTGCTTAGGGCACGGGTTCAATCCCTGGTCAAGAACTAAGATCCTGCAAGCCACACAGTGCAGCCAAAAAAATTAAAAACAAAAAAACACCACTTTTGCTCATTTACGACACTGTTCTACAATTTAGTAAAAATAATTTAGAAACAACCCTCCCCTTTGAACCTACTAAACTAAATGTAAATCAATCCTTCCACCTACTCCCTTAATTTTATGCAATACTTAACAGCATTAGAAAGATACCAATACAAGTCTACGACCTCCTAGCTGCAATTCTGAAATCAAAAGCTCTGAAAAGTGAAAAGTCTGCCTCACAAGTTTGACATATCCTTATTTGGTGGCAAATCTTGGAGAGAACTAACAAGAGGTTATTTATACTGTTTATTTATCCCACTTAGGGTGAACATTCATATGTTTTGCTGAAAACACATTAATATATTTGATTATAGGACATGTAATCAGGGCATGTAAAAACATTAAAATATTTGGTTAGAGACCCCTCAGGGAGCTTTCTACCTTTCTAAAACCTGAAAATTCTGAATTCTAAAGCTTATCTGACCTCAGGATTATGGACTTGCTTCCAACATTCAATAACACTGAGTTAAATTATTTTAAAAATACAATGTAAAATGTTTGCTTACCATGTCATCCATTTCTTCTTCTTTACTGTACCGGGCATAGTCTTTTCTTAAAGTTCTCATTAAAATCATTGAAACTAAGCCCACCAAGAAGATAACCATCATGAAGGAGTTGAAAATTGAAAACCAGTGAATCTAAAATAACAGAAAATAAAATATTACTTACTTGAAATACCAGTTACAAAATACATAGGTTTCATGAGGACATTGGGATGTTAATGCAAAAAAACCCCACAAAAGTCTTCTAAAAACTTTTACATGAAAAGCCAAAACTAAGATATACTGGGAAAGAGTAATCAAAGGGATTGGCTTTCTTTCCAGTAAGCTTTAGATGCATTAAAAGTATGATACTGTTTACACGGATTATCACAATCAAATTTATTGTACAAATAAAATACAATTTGGCCACACGGAATATGCTATTCAGCATTAGAGAGAAAGAACATGGGTTTTGGAGTCAAACAGGTCTGAGTTTTAACACAGGCCCTGACCCCAGTTTTCTTACATCAAAAATGAAGGAAATAATACTATATCGTAAGTGATTTGTATGGTTTAATACATATATAAACTGTACGGCACCGTGACTGGCGCAGAGCAGTAAATACTCAATAAATTTTAGTTCCCTTCCCTCTAACTAAGCAACAACCTGAAAACCTCTTTAAAATTATAAGACGAAACCATCATAGCTGCCCGCCATGAACTTAAGCCACCTTCCTGAATGACCTGCTTCACTTGCTTCCAGTTCATCCTCTTCACCCTGCCGCCACCATCATGCACTCCTCTCCAAAGCAGCTATCCATGGTACAGAGAACTCTGAGGTACCCTATAGTTTCTCAATGCCCCCAAGGCTCTTTTTTTTTTTTTTTTTTTTTTTTTGCGGTACGCAGGCCTCTCACTGTTGTGGCCTCTCCCACTGTGGAGCACAGGCTCCAGACACGCAGGCTCAGTGGCCATGGCTCACGGGCCCAGCCGCTCCGCGGCATGTGGGATCCTCCCGGACCAGGGCACGAACCCGTGTCCCCTGTATCGGCAGGTGGACTCTCAACCACTGTGCCACCAGGGAAGCCCCCCACAAGGCTCTTGACTTAGATTTTACCCACACATTTGTCACAAAATTATGTCCAGATTCAGTACCTCTGACTTCAACTGTCTGTGGCACTGTCCAGCAATTCCTTTATATTTTAATTCCCAAAATTTCCTTATGGATAGTTCCAAAATTTCTCTTCTCTCTCAATTTCATTTATTTTTCCCTTCCTCTCTATTTCCATGCCATCACCTCATACCTGATAGCTCTAATGGCCTCCTAGTTGACGACCTTTATGTTTGTTCTTTCTCCTTCCTTTCAATCTATCCGACAAAAGCTTATCCAGCAAATCTTTCTGAAACATCATGTTCATATATCACTTCTCTATTCTAAAACTTACAGTGACATTCCCTGTTTTCTCACATAACAAACCTAAACTATTTGCCCTAATATTCTGTACCCCTTGTAAGACGGCCACCTCAGCTTAACTAGCCAACCTTTCTTTCCTCTGTATCTTATATTCCAATCAGGCCTACCGTTCCTCAATGACCTAAAAGTACAGCTTATTCACTTCCACCTCTGTATCCTTCTCAGAATTTCTTCTCACATGGGATCCACTTCTATCTACCTTTGTAAATTCTATCTACAATTTAAAACCCAACTCAAAACCCCTCTCCTCCATAAAACCTCTCATATACATATTTTAATTATTCACAGATACTCTCCTGCTCTAAACATCTACAGATACATAGAATATTTAACATAAAGGAGGTACTGTTCTGTACAATTAGGATTTTAATTAGATTTTAACTTGGGCTAACATGCTGAGCATGTGCACTAAAGTGAAAAGCAGTACTGGCTGTTATCCACCCCGAGGCTTCAGGCAACTGATAAACTATGGCTTCCCCTGAAAAACAAGGGGCAGTCAACTGCCTCTGCCTCTTCATAAGGTCATTTCTTCCTTCATTCAACAACTTATTTATTAAATACCTATTGAAATTATAAAGGATATAATGAATGCATTATATTTTGAAATATTTACCAAAAAGGGTTGTATAAATTTATCACAAAAGTATCACTTAAGATTTATAAATGCAGGCTATAATAATAGGCTTTTCCAAAGGTTTGATTTTGTTTCTACTCTGGGAAATTAATGACCCAGAAAAGGACAAGAGAGAAAAAAATTTATATACATACACATATATATATACATATATATATAACTCATATCTCTTTTCAGTCAATTTATCAAATTTTTGAAGGTTTATATAGTTACTACTTAGTAATAAGAAAGATACACCCCAAAATGCAAAAATTTCTAGCAAAGCTCTCTATCTTCTAAGATACAAACATTAAACTAATACAGATTATAATGTACTACTAATAACCTGACATTTTATAATATTCCTTTATCCCCCAAATTATAAAATGTTGTATGATTCTGAAATTGTTAACCAAGGGAAATATTTCTTTAAAACAATAAAGTAATGAGCTGTCACAGAGGGGTTACTAACCCTACGAACTGCTGACTTCAGCACCCCTAGTGTTGCTAATCCGAAAGCAGCACCCCAGGTTTGTCATAAATGTTAGAACACTGGAGATTAACTAACTATACCACCAGGGCTGCCTCTTCCTGAGCACCTGAACCAGGTGCTTTATATACACTGTCAAATGGAATTTCACAACAACTCTGCAAGGTGTATAACCCCTGCTTCACTACTGAAAAGAAGCTGAACAACTGAGTCATCTGACCACAGGTACAGTAAATGGCAGAGACAGAGTCTGTATCCAGCTGGGGCTTCTAAGTCTGTGTTTGTAGTCACTGTATTAGAAACAATCCCAACTCTTACACAGTAGATCCCATCCACTCCTGCCTACTCAAGGAAAATGCTTCAGTAATTCTCCCCCATCTCCTGAATCATCAGTTTTGTACTCTCTACTGAACCCCATCAACATAACAAACATATTTTTCTTACATTTCAAAAAAAAAAAAACCCAAAACAAACCCCCACCCCCCTCCTGATTCCATCTTTCCTACTGGCTACTACACCATTTCTGCACTCCCTTTAGTAGCAAACTTGCTGCCTCCAATTCCTCTCCTCCCACTCCCTCTCAGACCAGCTCTGTTGAGATTTTGCCCCACCACTACACCAAACCTGCTCTTTGTCAAGTTCACTGACGACCCATGAATCAACAGGTACTTTCAGTACTCATCTTACCTGACCCATCAGCAACAATTCAGAACTAATCTTTCTATCCTCTGTGACAGACTTTCCTCTCTTGGCTTCCAAGGTACCATACAATCTTTTTTTCGCCCCATACCTTACCAATATCTCCTCAGGGCCCTTAGCTGGTTTCTCCTTTTCTCCCTGAACTTACACGACTGCTCCCAGGGCTCAGTCCTTAGTCCTCTTCTATTTGTACATACTCTTCCTTGGTATTGCATTCAGTCTCGCAGCTTTAAATACTATTTAGATGCCAATGGCTACAAAATTTGTAGGCCTCTCTTTTGAACTCCAGATTGATATATCCAACTAGCTGGTCATTATCTCTGTCTGGATATCTTACAGACACTTCAAAACCACCATGTCCCAAACTGTACTCTGATCTTCCCCTCCATCTCTCCAAATACAGCTTTTCCACCCCACTGACAGCAGCTCCACTCTGATAGATGCTCAGGCCAAAAACTGTGGAGTCTTTCTCAAACCTTCTTTATCTTTCTATCCATCAGGAAATCTTGCTGGCTCTACCTTCAAAATACGTTCAGAATCTGGCATCTTCTCGCCACCTCCACTGCTATGCCTTGGTCTGAGCCACATTTACTTCTTTTTTTTTTTTTTTGCGGTACGCGGGCCTCTCACTGTTGTGGCCTCTCCCGTTGCGGAGCACAGGCTCCGGACGCGCAGGCTCAGCGGCCAAGGCTCACGGGCCCAGCTGCTCCGCGGCATGTGGGATCTTCCCGGACCGGGCCACGCACCCGCGTCCCCTGCATCGGCAGGCGGACTCTCAACCACTGCGCCACCAGGGAAGCCCCACATTTACTTCTTATCTGCATTAATGCGACAGCCTCTCCAGTGGTAACCCTGCTACTCCCCGTTTCCCACACAACCCATTTTCAACATCACAACCTGAAGGACCCTTTTTAAAAAGAAGTCAGATCTGCCATTACCCTGCTGAAAACACTATCCTGCCCCCTTTGCATTTCAAGTCCTTAAAGCAGCCATGGATGATCTGGCTCCTGCTGCCTCTCGGACTTCATCTCCTGCTTCTCATCCCCTTGCTCTGCCCCAGCCATACGGGCCTCCTTGCTATTCCTCAAGCACAACAAGCATGTTCCCACCTAACAGGCCTTTCCATGGTGTTGCTTCTGCCTGGAATACTCTTTCTCCAGATGGCCACATTCCTTATTTCCTTCAACTCCTTCAAGCTTTTGCTCAGAAGTCCATCTCAGAGGCTTACCCTGTCCTCCGTACTCAAAACTACAACTTGCTCTACCCACAGCACTCTTACCCAACTGCTCTTTTTTATTTTTCCACGTACACATTTTTCAACATACTATACATTTTAGTTATTATGTTTACTGCATGTCTCCCCCACTAGTATGTACGCTCCAAGAGGGCATGGATCTTTGACATTCATTCTCTAATGTATTCCACTTACTGAGTACAGTGCTTGACACACAGCAAGTGCTCGATTAATATTTGTTTAAAAATATATATATGGTATACAGTTCTACTAGTGAAAATGCCGAAAGGCAGCCTTTCCACCAAGCTGTCACTACCCCATGAGACTAGAAGCAAGTAGACCTAGGTGTTCTGGTAGGGAATGTCAGTTGGAAGCCCTCATATTCTCAAATGCTACTTGAAGTTATTTGTGCCTGTACCTTTAAATGGACTACCATGCTCAGGACTGCCTGAGCGCTGAATCTGAGGAAAAGCCCTGGGAGGGTAGGGGAGGGAACCGTAGCTCCAGGAGTAGCACACTAAATCTTTCAGTAGGGGCTAAACCCCAAACAGCTTCATTTTTTTCTCCTAGGACCCCGTGGAAGATTAGAAGTAGTAACAGGTTCTGGTGGAGTCTAAAGGTGGAAACTGGCTGCAATGATATAACTCTGAGACAAAAAAAAACTTATAAGCCATCTCAAAAATTGGTGACTAATAAACCAGGATTTCAGTCCAAAAGAGAGAAGAGGCAAGTCAGGAAGAAAGTCAGAAGAATGGATATATCCCCTTATACCTTGTAGTTTTTTCAGGTCCATCCTTGAAGGAGTGAACCACCAAAATAAAATCTGTTTTTTGCTAAAAATAACCAAAGCTATCTGTACAAAACCAGCAGCAATACCACTAGACTAAGGATCTGAGATCCAGTGTATACCTGCAGGTGGGGGGGTGGGAGGCATCTTTCCATTCTTGGTGTTTCTTTGTATGTGGAAGGATTTCCCCTGGCAAAAACTCCTGGTATCACTCCACTCTTGTATTCATTCCTTCCTAGAGGATGCATACATTCTGCTCTGTTTCTCCACACTGTAATTTTTACACACACAGGCGCCTAGGTAGGAAAACTTGAAACAGTCCAGCACTGTCTGAGTGTGTTAAGTTTCTCCAATTCTGAGTTTCAATATTAAGAAGGCCACTTGACCACAGTTACAGCCACATTCTCCAGTATTAGCCTCATTAGCAATAAAAGTGGTATCTTGGCTTCCCATATGCTGTATTCTTCCTTGTGTATCTCTTCACTGGTTTAAACCAGGCATGATGAAGGAAGCTTTTGACTGCTCCTCTAAAACTCTCTAACACTCTTATGACTCTCAGCTCACATCTGAAATCAGCATTAGTTAAATCTTTGAGATCCACAGCCCTAGCACAGTGCCCTATACGTGGCAGATGCTAATTGTTTAACTGATTGAAGCACACACTGAACGTCTTAAAATACACAATTTACCTACCCTGTGTTGAAAAAAGGATGGATCAAGGTATTTGTCAAATCGATCTTCAAATTTTACATCTGACTTTTTCCATTTTACCTGAAAAAAATTTTCTTCATTTGAAAATCAAGGCCAGTAAACAATAATCTGATAACAAAACTCTGAGCAAAATTTGAAAAGATTTACACACTTAGAATAAGATACTAGAGAAATAGTAGAAAGTTACTACCAATTTGAGAAGTTGAAATACATGATAAAAAAAACTAGCCAACTTTCCTCTCTGTGTATTAACAAAACTTATCACTTAGAGGGATCATTTCAGTTTTCAAGGACTATTAACTGTTGCTGACTTACATTCTCTGACCTCATAAACGTGATAACTCAATTAAACAGACCAAATAAAATAAGAATCTGTACATCTTTGACTTTAGATTGCATTAGTTTTATTACAATGATGTTTCTTTATAACTACGGTTATGCAAATATTATTTGCACTAGGTACATATGCACAAAGCTTGAAAAACTTTCAAAACTGTCTACTAGCAATGGATTCATTCCAGTTACCTGGAAAAAAACCACCAAAGAGAGAGGCTACCTACGTCGGATTTCTCTTCTTTCCACTACTTTTAATCCTAACAGAACAGAATTAACTTGACAGTTGCAAGGGGCTCTGACAAGCTCTTACTCTGCAGGAGTATCTTATTCCAACTGATAAAGCAAAATATGGTAAACTATACTCATCCAGAAATTTTCAACATGGCATCATCTCTTAATCTGCAACAGTAAAAAGGAAAGAGAAACAAGGAGTAATGTAATCTAAAAAGTAACCATGAAAACACATGGCTGGGTTAGCTAACTGCCCAGTTATAATGGTAAAGTTTGCTGAAGCAAATGGTAGGTCCTGCCAATGCATAACAGGTATCTAATACTACAGACCTGAAGTAAACCTCCCTGCTTTTAGGAGGCTTACTTACATGCATTAATAATATTCTGTTGCATCCCATTTCAAGCTACAATTTCAATTACTAAAGTTGTAAAACATACTTAATTGTTGATATTAAGTGACAAACACTGCTTCCTGTATACAATTATTTTAATACTTACCGAATATGACATCTGGATTTTAGTATTGGGAACTAGTTTCACTTTTCCTTCACTAGTTAGATTAACATCAACAATTCGATTTCCATTAAAACCTATTTCAAGTTTTTTATAGGTCCAAAGATAGTAATCTTCCCCATTTTCATCTGCTTCACCAACAATACCTTCAAAAGAAATAACACTTCATACAAGGTATGTAATATCACTCAGTATTTAAAATACATTAGAAGCTAAAAGCTCATTAAAAAACATTTTTATAAAAAAGCAATACTACCATTATTCCTCATGGTTAGAACAATGAAAAGGTACAGGCTGGACTTCTCTTTGTTAATTACTTGGCAAACACAAAACTATTTTCACATCATGGTAAAAAAAGTGATGCACAGCTCAGCATAACCTATCACTAATTTGATCCTCAAAGTTCATGCTCCGTCATTAGTATCACCTTCATTGTAATAATCATGACTGTGTAGTTTATATCCCTTAATATCTCAAAATTTCAGGGAGCACTATATCACTATCTGGCAAGGTTCTCAAGGTTCGTGGTCAAACTAAAATTAAAACCAAGGTCTCCAGAGGTCTAGTCCAGTACTTTCTCTAATAACCTATGATCAACGCATTCCTAATAAGCTGCACATATGTGTATAGTGGGTACCAAAACTTAAAATGCCTCCCCTTTATACCTCAAGCATTGGACTTATCTCTGGGAAGTCAACAAAATGAAAGGAGAGTTGAAAATAAATGGTAATGAGGCAAAAGTTAAAATGATCATTTTGATCACAATTTGGGATACTGAAGGAGAAGACCCGGACAAGGGAGTAGGTAGTACCTGAGGATCTATCTCTTGTGCCCTCATACTGTCAGCTATTTACCCAATGTTCCCTACGCAAGCCTATATATTCATTAGCACCTTAGGCTCTAAAAGTTACTCCTTGGGCCTTCCCTCTACGGTCAGTGCAACTCATGAAAAGCATTAGTGGGAAGAAAATGATCATTTCTTATTAAGAATTATTTGCTTATTAACCAAAGTTGCTCTAATTGGTACAAGTTCAAGGAATACAATTTCACTTTGTTTGAGGTGGTAGAGGGATAATAAAATCCTTCTAATAATTAATTTCACCAAAGTTTATTTACCTATCTACTCTGAAAACTCTTGAGGGTGGAGACATAATTATACCAAATAGGAAAGTATTCTCTAAATGACTTTTTTTTTTTTTTTTTTTGCTGTACGCGGGCCTCTCACTGCTGTGGCCTCTCCCGTTGCGGAGCACAGGCTCCGGACACACAGGCTCCGCGGCCATGGCTCGCGGGCCCAGCCGCTCCGCGGCATGTGGGATCTTCCGGGATAGGGGCACGAACCCGTGTCCCCTGCATCGGCAGGCGGACTCTCAACCACTGCGCCACCAGGGAAGCCCTAAATGACTTTTAAAAGACTCTGAAACCTTTATCCCAAGAAAAGCCAGATAAAGATTTTTTTTTTGACAGGGTTTCCCATGGTTCAGACATTGTAGGACATCCAAAAGTATCTGCCCTAAACATGGCAGAAACCCAGAGCTAAAAAAGATTTATGTTAAGACAGGGAAGCACAGCTGCCATGTTGCTCATGGAGGCCCACAGAAATGACAGAAAAAACCTAAGGTTCTAGACATGAAACCCGTAAGCAATGCAAAAGACTTGCTCTCTCACCAAAAAAAGAGAAAACCCAGATTAATGCGTTCTCCTACAACTACAGGCTCAGGAGTCTTCAGCGAATATTCAGCATATCTTCCTACTACCCTCAGAGCCAATCACAGAAATGTCTATTATACTAATTACAGTCATTTACATGAAACGCTTACTATTTATACCTAATTAACATGTAACACAGTAACGACGATGCATACAATTATATCTTGAGATTAGCTTTCTTATAAATTCCATCTTAGTACCATATTAAACTCTGGGCTGATATGTTCAGTCTTTCAGTTTGCTGCTCATGAATACAGTAGTCTGCTAATAACTTTAAGAATTAGAATATTAATTATATATTATTTATATATAAGAACAAGTGTCCAAAGACCAAAAAACAAAAACAACAACAACAAGCCATTAAGAGAAAAATGTGATCAAACATGCTGTCTGTGATAGCTGGCTTTGCTTTGCATATTAAGTAATTTAATCAAGCCCAGCACAAACAATGTTTGGATTATGAATAAGTTGGTATTAACTACTGCATTGTTCCTCTCCATTAACACAGATGAACAAGGACATAAAACATAAAAAATAAAACATAAAAAAGTTTTTTAAATTTTAAGCATAATAGACTTTTGGAAAATAACATAGGAACTAGCAAAACAAGTCATTCAGGAGACTATTATATCTAAAAACCATACTACCACAGTGCCACATGAGAGAAAGCCAGAATATAACTTTAAAATCCTATTCAGTCCCTTTGATTGTTATTTGATAAAATAAGTCAAAATAAGATGTGAGAAAAATGGAGGGAGGGGGAATATTTCGGATTGTTCAAAGCACCTTTTGGCCTCTTGAATATGAAAAGTTACACTGTATAAAAGTTATATTTTCAGGGATTTTCATGTAAAGTTTGACAATGTCAAAAACCCTTCAAGTAACAGGAAACCATAAAATTGATGTTAAAATCATTCTGTGGAAAACAGTGAAAACACATTTAGTGATTCAGTGTACAATCACCTGAATAGGCATTACATAAATCTTGCTTATTAGGCAAATATTCCCCAAACTTTAAAAATCACATACAATACTTACCCCATATTGGTAAGTCATCTATGTACATCTGGTACCAGTAGTGATTTTTGATAGCATACACAAATGCATCTCTCTTTTCTTTATCTAAGTCAATTTCACAGTAAGTGGCTGGCATCACATCATCTGCATAAAATAAAAATTGCAAATCAGTACACTCATTGGCAAAATAGTTACAGGAAGAGTAACACACAAAAAAGCCAACATTTCCTGAAGTTAAAATTTCTACTCATAATAGCTGAATCTCGGTGATATATAGATACAGGGATTCAGTATACAATTCTTTCCTTTTTTGTGTATGTTTAAGATTTTTCACAATAAAAGAATTTTAATCATCTTTACTTTCAAAGATTATCTTACTAAGTGAAGAAAGCATCTCTTATATAAAGAAAATCATACGGAACATTTACAAAGTAACTTTAAAATGAATAAACTGATTTAAAAACAGAAATGAAAAAGCTTAAAACACATAGGAAAGTTTTCACTTTATACAAAAACTCAAGAATATGATCCTAAGTAGAGCTAACAATTTCTAGCTATGAGATCTCTGAGATAAATATTCATTTGAACATTCTTGGAAGTGCAAGTCACTGGAGGCCACAGATTCTATGAGGAATCCCGGTGACTCTTCATAATTCGGAAGATTAAAAGGCAAACCTCTATCTAGCAGGCATCACTGTTTATAAATTACCCAAAAGTTCCCTGGAGATGAGTCATTTCCACTCTTGACTGCTTTTAAAATTACTCCTATCTGAAAATAATATTCAGATGGTCTCTAACTTATAAACCTTTCAAAAATATGCTTAGGATCATTAGTTTCTAAATAAAACAAAGCAAAATCTGAAAAGCACTCTAGATGTCCATCAAAAGGACTGAACTGTTTTTGTATGTTACTTAAGCAACTAGGAAAAAAAAAAGAGAAATCAATCTTAACAACAACAAAAAGCACAGATGTTTGTTTTTAAGTTCTCCTGTACTATAATATTGGTTATTTAGAACATGAAATACAACTTCCTCCAAGAAACAATGTTAAATTTCCCAAATGTTCATTAAAACAACTTCAATATAAATTGCAGCCAAACTATAATTAATAGCCATCTATAATGTTGTTTCTACGAGAATAACAATCTGACGTATAACTCCAGACACCACCAACATGTTTCCCCAGTTCTCAACAGAGAGAATAGCTTATGATGGCTCAGCCCAGAGTGGACACCCCAAAACTACAAAACCAAAGATGGCAGGAAACACTGAAGTCCCATGAAAGAGGGATAGGGAAATTCTCTATCCCAGTGGGAGAAGAAAACTGCTTTGTATCGAACAACAATGGCTCCCACACATATTTTCTTTCTACCCAGGCCATTTTTAGGCAGCAAGAAATTTAGGGTTTTCATAATGGCAAAAACTGAGGCTGAGCAGAGGAGAAGGCAGGGAGAGTTAAGACAGAGATTACTACAAAGGATGACTACAGCAGGAGCTAGGAGAACTGGCAGCAGGAAGTTATAGCCACAGAGGAGAGAGCAAGAACCAAAGGAAGGTCCAGGTTGAGCAGCAGCGAATGGCCACAGTGGCGTGGGAGGACTCACAGCTACCTCTGCGAAGCCACCAAATTCCTTGCTGTCACAATCAGACATTCACTGATAACTGTCATTAACGATACAGCAGTATGAAGTTCTGAGATATGCAATATGACATTTACCCGTATATAAAGCTTTTAAAAGATTCCTTACAGTCTGAACTTTAGTTCAACTCTCTCTTTCCCCACTCTCCACCATCCTCTCTCCCTATACTCTAACCAGACTCAGCCACCTGCAGTTCCCACACACCTTGTGCTCCCTTGGCCTCCGGATTTGTTGTTTGTGCAGTAAACCCCACCTCACATGTCCATCCTAAAATCTTTCCCATGCCTCTACCCTGTCCCCCAGAGTAACCCCTGATTCCCCAACCCTCACTCCTCTCACCACACAGCCTGCCCCCTTCACTGAAGTCCTGTGGCTTTCTCTCCATATCTCCTATGGCACCTAGACCTACACCGCACACAACCTCACACCAGTATCTTAGCTCCTCAAAAAGACCATTAGGTCTTGAGAGCTACGTCTATAACTGATCATAACCTTTTTGGCCCCAGCTATGCCTGTTTCAGTATGCTGCACAGAGTAGGCATTAAACAAATAAAATATTTTAACAAATTTTAAGAGCATAATTTTCCATTTATTTGGCAAAGGAAGTCACTAAGTACATCAGAGTATGCACATATACATGCATCTGTGTGTGAATGGTGTGTGTGTCTGTGTGTAAGGACAAAATGCCAATATAAACAAATGAAATTTTTGAGCTGAGTATCTCAGAAGGATTGACAAAGAAGTCTTGAAGAGTATCTTACACTGATACAAAACCTAGAAAAGAAATGTTGTGGTAAAAGAGAAAACATCATTATGGAAGGCTATAATAAGGGCCTGGGTTGGTCATATTTTAATGAAATTCCTCTTGCAGGCATGTAAGCAAATACAAACATCACAAATAATTAAAGAGCCTGGTTGCTCAATTGAAAAAGCACTTCTCTCAGGAGGGAGCCGCTTTGAAGATAGGAATGTAATGTGCCTAAGTACACCAAACCACCACTCAGCATTCTATATGACTGGAAAACACTCTGAAAATCTATTACCACAAATCACTACTTTAAAATTACAATAGGGCATACCCTTCTCACAGGAAATACACACCTATGAATCCTGAAGGGGATGCAATTAATATCTTACCAATGCAGATACTTTTTATGAGGGAAAAAAGAAGAGAACCAAAGTTATAAAGTGGCAAATGTCAATACTGATTTTTCAAACAGAAAGCAAGGGTAGATTCTGGAAACAACATGCCAATAAGTCTGTCATCAATTCTCAACAACACTCCAGACTAACAACTAAATAGACAGTGAAAGCATTGAAAAAAGAATGTGACAATTATTCATGAGTTCTCTAAGAACATATCATGCCTTATTTTGTTTAGTTTCTCTTTTAACAGCATTACTGAACTGGAAAATCAGAAATACTCTACCTCAAATTCAGCAGCACTTTGCAAAGTTTCTCATGAAGTCACTATAGACAAACTATAGAGAAATGGGCAGAAACTTGGGTTTTAGTCTGGGTTCCACTACTTACTAGCTCTGTGAATATAAGCAAGTCACTTAACCTCTGTGAACCTCAGGTCCCTCAACTGTAAAACAGATAACATCTATGCTATCTCCTTCCCAGAGTTGTTTTAAGGACGAAAAGTGCCAATATATTCACAGTGTTAAGTTTTCTTGAGCCACACACCCCTTTGAGAATCCAATGGAAGTGATATCTCCCTTGCCCCCCCAAAATGCACAATCACTCAAAATTAAGTGTACAATTCCAGAGGTCCACAGACCCCTGACACCAGAGCTTCTGGTTCAGCTTTGTATACCCAGAGTCTACCACAGGGCTCTGGAATACAGTAAGCTCTCAAAACTGCTGAATGAACTTTTTACAGGACTGGAAAAACTGGCATATTCACCATTAATTAATCAACCATCTACATAAACCAATACTGATTAACTGACCAAATTGGCTGGCAGTATAAACTGTACAATTTTTTTTCTAGATGGCTATTTGGCAACACGTATCAAGAACTGCCTTAAAAATGATTATACCCTTTGATTCAGTAATTCTACTTCTAAGAATTTAACCTAATGAAAGATTCATAGATGCATTAAAATACTTATGTGCTAGTATAGCCAAATGCATTCTTATTTCTAACAGAAAAAAAAAAGCAAAAGCAAGGAAGAAAAGGAAGAAAGAAGAAAACAATGAATATCTTGTCAGTGGGAAATGGGGAGAAATTACAATATCAAGTTACAGAATACTATATAAATATATTGTAAACAGAGTAATTAACAATAGGAGGATAAGCTGATAAGATGTTGTGGAAAAAAAAGAAGAGTAAAAACTAATTTATACATAACTTATTAAACGAGCCAGCAAGTGCTTAGAACGGTATCTAGCACATAATAAACACTATACACGTGTTCATTAAATACATTTTAAAAAATCATATATGGAACATGAACCCAATATTTAAAAATTGTAAATAATGTGGATGAAAGTAAAGATGGTCAGAAAGAAAGAAGAAACTGTTACTGGTATTTATATCCAGGTGATTTTTATATTCTTTACACTTCTCTGTAGTTTCTAAATTCTGTACATTGATCCTGTATCACTGTTAAAATCAGAAAAAATATATACACATACAAAAAAAAGACAGATGTCAATCTGAAAAGAACAATGTTAGCAATGGTTTAAATAAGAACTTATAAAAAGAGCATGCTTATCAAATTTGCAGTTAGCACAAAGTTTTAAAAATTGCTAATACCAAGAATTCAAAATATCTATAGAGTCAAGATTCAATACAAGATTCAAATTATTTGGTCCAGCTAAAACACTTCAGTTGAAACCAATAGGACAAAATATTGCATCAAGTTCCCAGACTTCCGATTAAACAAGGCAGATTAACCAAGTGTCTTTTACCTCCTGAAACTCCATTAAAATGTCAATAAAGGAATAAAAAGGATGTAGGCGCACAAGGACAAAAAGAGGAGAAGACAGTGAGAAAAGATTTCAATCAATGCTGGGGAAATGGAAGACGGTGAATGACTAATAAGGCAGAGGAAACCAAAACAGAAGGAACAACAGGATTGTTGTCACAGAACACAGGAGACACTCAGAACTTGGAGGCACCACAGAGGTCGAAAGGTAGAGGAGAGACAGATGTAGGGCTGAACATATAGGGGAACTGTATAAAAATATGTTTATGGAGAGGTTGGATGCCTAGGTCCCCTCCTGCACCCATCACACAACTAGATGAATAATCTCCTCAACTTCCCCTCTGCAGACCAGAGGCACCTTCCCCTAAAGAACTTCAGCAGAGAGGCTCCAGAATCAGGAAGAGCAGGAATAGTAGAATCCAGGGACTGGAAACAGGGTGGGGTTCACCTTAAGCAAAAATCTTCATTCAGGCTGAATGAAAAGAACTGCCACCTCCCAAGCCCCTTCCCCATCCTTTGGCAATCAGGCTTAACTACCCAGCCAGATATCTGGAGGGAAATACCGCATAGTAGTTAAAAGCTCAAACTCTTAACGCTAGGCTGCCTGGGCTCAAATCCTCACTCCGCCACTTTCCATCTGTGAATCCTTAGACAAGGTTACTTAGCCTCTGGGCCCCAACTTCCTCAACTGAAAAATAGGTATAATACACCTCCATAAGCTCATTTCGAGGATGAAAACAGACTAGACTGAGAATCACTGAACTAGAAATACATAAGGCTCTAAGCAGCCCTTGGCATATCTACATAACTGCAGTACTCTCAACTTACCATTTCACTCTAGAGAAGTAGAAGAAATACTAATAAAATAATTTCACCCCTCTGTTAAGTTGGAATACTCACGGAAGAGAAAATTCAAGGGAAGATCAATAAAATAAATGGAAGGAAGGAATCCTCTAGAAGTCAACTTTTCAACAATTAATATCCTTCATTATACTGCAAGAATTCTCAAATGAGAGGGAAGGGACTGGGTGGTGACCTCCCCTGCTTAGGAATTACTATTCCAGATCACCTAATGATCATAATGAACCAATTATAATAAAGAACAAGTAGGCACAAACTAGGTGCTGGACAATTTATTAAGAGCTCACCATGTCTTGATAGCTAAGGATGCAACAGTGAACAAGAATGCAACTGTCCCTGCCCCAGTGGAAGCAGCTAAATTACGCAGCAGGCTAGTGCAGCAGCTTGAGGATAAATCAAATCCTACACTCAATAAACTAATTTAACATTTCATAATTGCTAATACAAAATCAAGTTGGAAGCACAGACACATACTATGTGCTATTAGTATTCATAACAATAACCATTTCTTGAGTGTAAACTATCAGGAACTTTGATAAATGATGTACATGCACTATCTCATTTAAACATGACAATTCTACCAAGTGGATATTATTTCCCTCATTTCATAGTTGAGGACAATGAGATCAAAGAGACTGAATACTCTGTCCAGGACTACATAGGTAGGCAGAGGCAGAGCTGAGACGCATCAAGTCTCTCTGACTCTAAAGCACATGTTCTTTCCACTCCACAGTGGCAATATTCTAGGAGGTACCCTTGAAAATTATAGGGTAATGATTTCAGGTCTGGTTCAAAGATATCCAGTTTAAGTCTGCCCTTTTCATTTAATTTTGTCTAAATGTTCTCAATGTAGCATTTTGTCTAGCAATAGTATAAAAACTTTTAGGGAGAAAAAAACAAAGTTGTGCATAAAACCTCAAAAGGGAGCTTTTGAGGCATCCCACATTAGACTCAAAACTACTGCTAGTTCCCTAAAATAGTCTATTTAGTGACTTTCATTTTACAAAACCATACTAATCCATTTAGCCTGACAGAATCTACTAGGTTAAAAAAAAAAAAAGTTGTGTGTTTGTGTGTATGCACATATAAGTGGGTATGTATATGTATAGTTTTTCCTAGTTTCACAATATTTCTAAAATTTTATTTTCTTACTTGAATATGCCTTCAGAAGAACCTTTAAAAATCAAATACTTAAGGGATGAAAGATTAACAATATAAATATTTCTACAGTTTACACAGAGCCAGAGGGTTCAAGTTTCCACACAGCATTAGTATGCTGTGATACGCCTTGGGTAATTCATCTTTGGGCCTCCCTAACAGGAAATCAGATGACACAATCTCTAAGGTGCATCCCACCTTTAAAATTCTATGATACTATAAAGAACAACCAGGAAACCTCACAAAACACTTTTCAAAGCACGATCAACTTTATCTTTGAACGGGGTAATCAAGGGTCTGCAAGAGAACGAGAAATCTAATCAGCATTTACTATTGCATCTGGACCACTTAACGTGGCAGCTTCTTTAGCAGCATATCCATGATGGAGTGTAGAGTTGACAAGACTCCAAGGAACCGCCGACTCTTAGGGAGTAACATCTGGCCAGTCCTGATTCTTTTCATCTAAAGGTGTTTAGTCTGAAAGGAAAATAAATCCCACTTTTATAGCCCATGAAAACCATACCCCTCTGTCTAAATAATCTTTCCATCTCAGTCTCAAGAAACTAATAAAAGAATGGTTAAGACAGCTGAATGAGTACTCTTCTTTAGTAAATAAGAGTGAGGATTGCAACAAGTGATGAAATCTGTCCATAGCAGCAAAGTAAGACTTGGGGTTTTTGCCTGTTTTCTCTCTGGTTCCTTTTAAATAAACTAGAAATGTGTACCAAATATGGAAAAGGAGAGAGTATGTGAATAAATGCAGTATTGAGGTTCCCAAAGATCACACACTCTAGTCTAACTTTTCTCCTTACCTGTAATTAAATATTTAAATTAACTCATTAAATTAAAACAAGCCTCAGGGCATGTTTACAATAATTCATAAAGTTATAAGCCATGCCACTGTGGTTTAAATTTACAACTTAATTTTATAATTAAGCCCCAAGAAATAATACACGGGAAAAAAATGTAAATATGTATACCTATTTTCAACAACAGTAAGAAAAAAAAATCCTAAAAACAAGAATAGAATTTAACAAATCAAAATTAAACATTATCTTCAAAATATTATCTTTAAAATATCTCATTTCACATTCTCCTCCCAAAAGGCTAAAAATATCAGAGGTCAGTTACTATTCATTTTATACATGTGGACAATGAAGTCAAAACTGGAGTAAACAACTTTACTAAAATCAATAGAGTAAAAGAAATAGGATTAAAATTCAAAGCTTCTGATTATAAGATCCATGCTCTATTCAAAAATCAAGACACCTAATCAAAGATCCTCCAAAAATTCAATTACTCAAGCTTCTGCTTACCAGGTTAAAAATGTCCATGCAGGAAATACACACTCTGACAAACTTCACAGAGAAAAATAAAAAATATAAACACACTCATAGGAACTCATAACAAAGAAGATACCTGCATAATAAATAGATACGGAGGATTTTTTTCCAATTTTAACAAGTCTTGACCTAAAATTTTAAACCACACAATCTAAAAGGTATTGAAGATAAATTAATACAACACTGATAAATACATTGAGCCAATGGTACAAGTTTGAATTTGAGGCTTTACACATAATTTTTAAGTATCCATATAGCCCATTACATCCCCACTCCTCTTGAAATTACCTCATTAGGGATCTATGAAGGCTTTCCCTGACCACATTATGTCCAATCCTTAAAGGATTTACTAGAAAACACTTTTCAGAAATAAATATGTTAAGGAAATGTAATTTTATGAACAATCATTTATTTTATTGTTTTATAAATATTCAAAATAAATCTTTGTTAGTTACTATATACTTTTCTACATGTAATACACTTAACTTAGAGATTAAAACACATTTTAGGGTCTAGAGCAGTGGTTCTCAACCAAGGGCAAGTAGCAATGTTTACAGACTTTTCGGTTGTCACAAATGGAGAGTGCTACTGGCATCTAGTGGGTGCGGGCCAGGGACTCTGCTAAATGTCCCACCCTGTACAGGACAGCCCCCACAAAAAAAAAGAATTATCTGGCCCCAATGTCAACAGTGCCAAAGTTGAGAAACCCCGGTCTACGATCTAACTTTTATCATAAGGACTATTAAGGTTTACGTACCTTTGAATTTAATATCCAGGCCACTAAATTCCAATTCAACTCCTTGAAGTGCTTCTCCCAGAGTTTCATGGTAGTGACTGATGCTTTTTTTTGACCCCACACAGAATGGAAGTGAAAAGTACTTATATGTCTCTTGGCGATTATGGTAGGGCCCAACAGTATTCATCCATAAGACAACTTCCTCTTTATCTTGATACTGAAACCAAAAAAAAGCAAGTAAGAATATGTTTTTTAAAAATCTAATTCAAATTAAGGGAATATATATTATTTGTTCTAAACAGAAATGTACTATCTCTGTTTGGGAAGCTCTAAAATAAAATGCTGGAAGCTTGTTTCAAAAGGATGGTCAATGTCTACACATTAAAAATGAAATTCGGTGAATTTTAAAATTATATCCTCTGATTGTGGTCTCAAGCAGATTCATGTCTTCCAAACTTCATTTTACAGAAGATACTGTTTAAACAAAACCCAATAACCTATAAGAATATGTTTATAATTAATATTTACAGTATCAAATAACAATAAACCTAGAACCAACATGATTCGCCATGCTAACGTGGACAAGGAAGGAGGAAACAAAATCAAAAGCTTATCCAGAACCTCATGTTAATCACTAGAAACTCCAAAAACTTAATGCTGTCAGCAAGCACAAATAAAATTTCATCTCCTTTTTTTCCCCACAGCCATTGATCAAAGTAGTAGAGAGGAGAGAAATGACTAAACAAGAGGAAGAAAAAGCCATACTATGAAATCTCCACAGCCCATTCAAGTCATCATTCTATCTTCCCCTTTATCAGCCTGAAAGATAGGTACTGCATGCAAATTTTCTTGAATAAATATTATGGTTTTACCCATCAGTGAATACTATATGTAGCTAAACCTGGAGTGTGGTCTGATGACTTTGGGTAGATGACCTCACCTTTCCAGGGTCCAACGGTGGGGCGGGGCGGAGGGGGAGTGCCAAAGATTTCTAACATCTCCTCAAGTCTAAAATTCCAGTGATTCTATGAAAAGCAGTTACCTGAGTAACTTTAAAACTAGTATTCCTAATTAGCAATACAAATTAAAGACAACTAACAGTTGCAGCTTAAGTCAACTAACAGGGCAGAAGTTAAATCATTGAACAATTATCTACTGAGTGCCTACCATGTGCCAATAATTGTGTTTGTTGAGGATACAGCTTTGAATAAGACACGTTCCCTGACCCACTGGAGCTTAGAGCCTAAAGGGAAAGATGGACACTGAATAAGCAATTATAGTAACGTAGGGTGCTGTGGAGCACATAACAGAGGAGCCTATCCAACTAGCCCAACTACCAAACATTACCTCCAGTCCTCCATATAAAATGAATAAACATTTTCCATCAAAAGCCAGCATCTCCAAAACCAAACTCATCCCAGCCCCCCAAACTTTGTTTTTCTAATGGTACAATCCTCTCAGTCATGGCGACTCAAACCCCAAGTCCCCCTGCATTCCAAAAAACACTGACTTGTCTACTCTTATCCAAAGCATCTGCCTCTTTGGATTCATACCACCACCACAGTAGGACTTAGATCTAATCACCTCACCTTCAAACCTAATAAATGTCTCATTGTTCATAAGACATCATCCAGGTACCCCATCAAGGAAATAAAAAACTACCTGACTTTTTGAATACATGAGACATGTACCAAGCACAGCATTAGGTGTTAAGGTTATAAAGATAAATAACATACTGTCCTTTCCTTTAAGTAGTTCACAATCCATAGTGGAGCCAGACAAGTAAATGATTAACAATGAAGAAATAAGTGTTACAATTAAGGTAAAAAGGGCTATTGTAGGGCTTCCCTGGCGGCGCAGTGGTTAAGAGTCCACCTGCTGATGCAGGGGACACGGGTTCGTGCCCCAGTCCGGGAGGATCCCACATGCCGCGGAGGGGCTGGGCCCGTGAGCCATGGCCGCTGAGTCTGCGCGTCCAGAGCCTGTGCTCCGCAACGGGAGAGGCCACAGCAGTGAGAGGTCCACGTACCGCAAAAAAAAAAAAAAAAAAAAAAAAAAAGGGCTATTGTAGCAACAATAAAAATGATTAATTCTGCTTTGGCAGAGAAGGGTCAGGATGAATCACAATATAGAAAATCATAAGCTGTTTCAAGTGAATTCAGAAAAACAACTGTAGATAACCTTCATGTATGAAGGAACCAATCAAAGGTCTGAATGTATACATAGATACCCATTCATAACTACTCTTGTCACTTTAGGGGGTTGACAAATATACGTATGCCACCACTCTTCCATCCAATGTTAAGGGTTACACTGCACTAATCAATCAAGGTACTCCTTTCTGCACAGACATAGGTATAGGTATAGATATATAGATATAGATAGGGATATAGCATAAGAATTCTCAAAACGGTTCTCTAAACCAATCACTATCCACTGAACAGGGCTGGTATTAGAATTGAAACCTGTTCACTGAGTAAAAAGCTCTTGGCATAGTATCATGTACACAAAAAGTATTGAATATGATGAAAAACACTGAAGAAATGCTGAAAAGAAAGTTTGTTAGCAACTTAGTGAAAGAAGTTTGAAGTATGTGCACTGACTGAGATAGTATCCTTCGAGAGAAATGAGGAAGGCGAGGTAACCAAATGCATCCATTTAGGATTACCACACTGAAAGAGAGGACCTATTCTTGCCATTAATCCTGCTGAGTCTGCAGAAATTTTATAAATGTAACTTGTGAAAATAAACACAACAACACTTTCTCTATAAATCCTAATACTCATATTCTTTTAAAAATAGACAAAAACTTGAACATAAATACTTGTTAAAACAGAGCATTCATTTATTTCATACAAACTGAAACACAGGACTAAAATAATTTAAGGGTCACGGTATGTGTTAAACTACACGTTCTGAAGTCACTCATTTTAAACATTCATGAAACCTTGATGGGGTAGTAAAGCTCTGACAACATGATGCAAACTGTACTATAACAAAATGTGTACCATTCTTTAGCCTAGGATTCCTTCTGGGAAGAGGACTGAAATAGGGATGAGAAAGAAATATATATATATATATATATATATATATATATATATATATATATATATATATATATATATGTAACATAGACACAAACACTCATATATATACACATACACAAACACACAAAGATTAGGGTGAATATTAAGGCTAAAACTGTTTCTTTTCTTTTCAATTGCTCCTTATGCAGACCACAGTCAGATTTCATGAACTTAAAATGTTTACTTTTCATTATAGTTCTTATTTATCCCTGAGAATAAGTGTTCCCAAGACAAGGTCAAGGGAAGAGTTCTTTTTCAAGAGAGAAAACGTGTCTTAAAATATCCTGAAATTAGAAAATACCAAATGGAAGAAACTTTTTAAGGAGAAAAGCCTTTCCTTTCCCTAAGCTGCCAGGAAAGTCCCTGGGCTCCCCCAACTCAGTGGGAAGACAGCAACAGGTAAGGCTCTTCCCTCCACTCTTGGCTGAAAGGCTAGGCTAATTTGCTTTCAAAACATTCCACAACGTCCTAGCAAGCTCTTTTTAAATACTTTCCTCAGAAAAACTCTGAGTTGCCAATGACACGGAGAAAGATGGAATTTTATAACTTACCTGCAGAGTGTAACCAGAAGAAGGGGAGAGAAAAACTCAAGCAGGCACAGCAGTGGATCAGGAGATCCCTGAGCATGGGGGTGGCTCCTTCCATGAGGCCTCCCTGGGAAGCAGCCAAAGGACAGGAGGCCAATTCAGACTACCTGCATTCCTCACTTCGTTCCATTCGTTTCCAGTTCTCAGAAGTTTCACTGTTACACTCAACATCTGCACTGGCCACTCCAGCCAAAATGGCTTATAACATTGTCTTCCTTTCCTTTCCTGCTCCACCTTGTTTCTTACGTCATTCCCCCAAGTCTATAATGCCCTCCTCCTACCCACCTGGCAGATTTCTACTTATCCTTCATAACTGCCCAAATCCTCCTTTCTCCAATCTTCAGGTCAAACTTGAACTGACCAATCACTAACATGCACGTGCTTACCGTCTTTTGGGATAATATCATTATTAGCCAAAACTTAATAAGCACATACCATGTGTTGGGCATAGTTCTAAGGTCTTTATATAAACATTTAATCTCTCAAAGCTCTGTAAGACAAGTCCTATTATTTCCCCCATTTTACAGATTCAAACAAACTAAATAGAGATGTTAAAGAATTTGTCCAAAATCATTCTAACTAATTAGTATCACATTTACAAGCTTAGGACTACATTTTTGTTAATCCCTAGTCAGCTTCATTAACTGAAGAGCAAAAACTAAATGAAGAAATATGGGAAAAATATAGCTGTACAAAGCACCTAAGGAAGTGCTGAATGCTGAACAACTTTTCTATTTGAGCCTTTAATCTGCCCTAAGGAAAAAAACCTTCCTAAGAAGCTCCTTGTCCTCTGATCTCAAAAGGAATGACCTTCATTCTCAAGAAGTCACCAATGTTGGATCTCTCATTTAAAATACTGTTTATGTGCTGGGTAAGTGTAGGTACAGAAGTTTCCCTCCTTGATAGAGATCGTGAATTACTTTTTCTCGGAAGGAACACTTCAGGAGATAATGTTACTGAATTTCTCGTGTAAAATCCGAATAAAGAAATCAGAATTTATGTAGACAGGCAAAGGACTGAGGGCTCAGACTAAGCACCCAAATGCCATCATTTTTATGGGATGAGAGGAAAGATATATGCTTACTTTAAAATACATATCTGAGAAAGCAAACTCCAGTTCAGAAAATATTTCAGAAATCATAATTTCAATGTCTTTTAATTATTTAAAACACATACATCAGAATTCTAATACATATAAATTATTAGTGTATTTTTGGAAAGTCTCTTGAGATAACTGCTCTCTCCCTCTCAAAATAGCTTTGTACCTAAATAAACTTTTAGTCTACCATAGAGTACAGCTGAAAATAGGACAATGAATTATGACACTTCCTAAAACTAGATCCGTATTAAAGCACTCACAAATTCACTTGTAGTAAACAGCTTATCCTCTTTATAAATTTTCACATATGTTTTACTAGTTCCCATACTCCCGACAGAGACAAAGACTAAAGGCTTCCATTTGCCTAAGTAAAGCAAACAAAACATCTTTTTTTCAGCCAGTAGTGTCATAGTGCTTATGGCAAAGGTTGAGAGTAGGCTATCCTAGGCACAGATCGGGTCCTTTCAACATCACCTACCAGAGATACAATGGGCCACAAAGAAATGGGGTTTTAACCTAGGTAAATCACAACAGGCATCCCCAAGACTATGCCTCTTAAATGAACAATCGTCTGCGTTTGTTCACTGCTTTAAGCGGTAGGGTTATCATGCTTCCAACACTGCATATTCTTATCCCTGGTAGATCCCTAATTACTCAAGTCACTCAACAAGCACTGATTAAATACCACTTGCTGTGCCAAGCACAGAGCCTGGTATGTAACAGACCCAGAAAAAAATTTTTTGATTTTGTGACCTTGAGGAAACAGAGCAAAAAAAAAATTCAAGGCTCCAGTGTAAACCATAAAATGCTTTTAAGATTCCTGTGCCACTGATTACTGGGTTTTTGGCGCTGATATTTTTACACAGTATTACTATGGAAATTATATGTTCAAGACAGGTAGAAAAAACGACTAGCAATCAGGTAGCTCAGACTCTTTCTGTGGCCCTGGGCCAGCCACTGGGCCTCTTCAGGCCATTAGGAAAATGAGCGTGTTGAATTCAATGGTCTCGAGTCGTTCCAGTTCTAAAATTCTATGATTCTCAATTTGTAATCCTTTTAATGGAGTCCTTTGGAATCTTAGGAGACATGATAATCTAACTCTAGATGTTTCCAAGTGCTCAACTGTCAGAAAACCAAATAAGCATAAGCCATACCCTATACATCTTTCACTCACTCTAAAGTGTTCTTTTTATGATCCTTTGATCACCTATTAAGAGCCTGTCTTTCATGAAAGTGTTCTTTAATTTTTATTTAAAACAGTATATTTGGGACTTCCCTGGTGGCACAGTGGTTAAGAATCCACCTGCCAATTCAGGGCACGGGTTCGAGCTCTGGTCCGGGAAGATCCCACTACTGCGGAGAAACTAAGCCCGTGTGCCACAACTACTGAGCCTGCGAACCACAACTACTGAGCCTGTGTGCCACAACTACTGAAGCCCGTGCGCCTAGAGCCCATGTTCTGCAACAAGAGAAGCCACCGCAGTGAGAAGCCCACGCACCGCAACGAACAGTAGCCCCCGCACGCCGCAACCAGAGAAAGCCCGTGCGCAGCAACGAAGACCCAATGCAGCCAAAAATAAAATTAATTAATTAATTTTAAAAAACCCAAAAACTAGTATGTTCTGTAATTCATATATGATTCAACTTTTAAAAACCGAAAGGAACCCGCTTTTATATATTCTACATGTGTATATACTCTAGAAGTTAGCAGCACATTCCCTTCTCATTATTCTTCTGAGAATATTAAGAGTGTTGGATAAATAAGCACATAAAAAATGCCATATGAGTCAAATGGTCAGCTGAATCCTAATTCAGTAGGTAAAGTAAGAGAAATCAAGGGTTTTCTGGAACTGCATGAAGTAGTCAGTTGCTCCTTCTTAGGACCAGCTACAGAACTTGTGGGGCCCAGCACACAATGAAAATGCAGAAAGTATTAAGAATTTCAAATGGTGACAGCGGAGCATTAAACCAAGCAGTCTTTATGTCTTATACACATTAAGCGACTGCAAGGGTCACATGCCCACTGCAGCCCTGTCCCTCTTCAATGCTAACCCAAACGCATCCTCAGTAACAACCCACTATGGAGCTAAACTTACGCAAACATTTAAGCACTTAAAGATACTATCAATACAGAGAATTATTCAATTTAATGCCAAGTGTATTACTATCCTATTTTTAGGATAAAAGGCCATAGAGCATATCCTATGAGAGCGTAGAAGACTATTAATTCAGTTTGCCTGAGTTCAAATCCTACCTCTACCTGTACTAGTTGTGTGGTCTCAGGCAAGTTACTTAACTTCTCTGGCATCCGTTTCCTCATCCATTCAAAGGACATAAGATCACTCACAAGATTATCAATGTATGTTTAAAATATGAGTTAATACATATAAAGTACTTAGAATGGTGCCTACCACATATTGCTACAAAAGCCCTATTCGTTATTATTTCTATCTGGAAACTGTCTTCATAAAAAGTTAATCTAAAGGGCAAACTTTAACTTCTAGAGATTGTTCTTTAATTTATAATCCAATTCCACAAGTATTTATTAAACACTTACTCAGCAACCTTCCCTTGACAATTTTTCTCCTCCTTCACTATCATTCTGTCTTCATTAGCTACTTCTGCCTTCTTGGTGGAAAAAAAATTCACTTGACCATAGGCTTTTCAGTATTATTATCTGCTTAAGGTGAATGCCTAATTTTCAAGAAATATTTTCAAGAAACTTGTAAGAAATAAAGTATTTTGGCTAACAGCCAAAAAATATATGAATGACAAAATTTTTAATTATATCTTAATGCTATTCTTCCTATAATTTTTAAAATAATAGGTAACCAAGTGAGAGCAGTTCTATGTAAACATGACTGAAATCAAATGGATTCTAAACGTTTTTGTCCAAGAACTCTCTCATACGTGTCATATTCCCTCAAAAACCTTTTATCCAATATTTTATATTCAATTTCTGGCTTCAAAAATTTAAATGTTAAAGCAGAAACTAACACACCATTGTAAAGCAATTACACTCCATAAAGATGTTTAAAAAAATTTTAATGTTCCTGGCAATAAAATTTCAATGAAATTGGCGTTTACATTTTAAATCTGTAAATTAATCTAAGACCTTTTTATTCACCTCCAATTTGTGAAATTTTAATTAATACGTACTTTTCCCTATTACAGCAGTTTATATAAAACACGAGATAAAAAAGTAAAATACTACTCTTAAGCTTATACGCCTGTATGGTGGAACTACACTTGAGACAATTCTGAGTTTTACACAGCAACTTTCCTTAAGTGTTCAAAAAACTGGAAAAAATATTAGTAACCACTGGCTAAAAGAATGCCCATTGGAAATGAACACTTCTTACACTTTGAGACAAGTTACTTGACAGAAAAAACAACAAGAAAGCGTTTTTAACTGTTTAACCTGTGAACAAAATTATCTTAAGGTGAAAAGTCACAAATACAGCACAAAAACATGTCACCAGCTCAGGATTGTGTCCCTTAAAAAATATACAGGTAAGAAGTTTCTGGCTGTTGACTGAAGGTACAAACGCCAAAAGTTTAGAGCTGTTAGCTAAAATAAGAGCCCAGCTAACCTACCGACTAGAGAAAAGAAGTCTGGTTGCTTCATTTCCTCACTTGTCAGGAATGACAGGAGACTTGCAGATTTAGTACCACACAACCTCTCATGCAAAATCGTATCATTAATTAGTTAAGGTCTAAAAACACAACTACTCACAAGCACCCTCTAATTTACATGACTTTACTGCCCTGCTCAGATCTACCTTTCAGAAAGCCACCGACTTGCATCCCTAAGTGAAAGTCACTAGAGGAGTCGTTAACATCCAAGCTTTGATGTAGAAAATGCCAATTAAATAAACAGCCAACCAATTTTAGGCCAAATGCAAAAGGGACTGTTCCCAGCCAGACAAGAGGACTGGGAAACTCAAGACCCCTCACAGTCAGAAGCCGCCTGGTTAGAGACCACCGGGATGGGAGCCTCATCTAGGAGCCAGAAGAGGGTGAAGAGAAAGTTACAAGAAAGGCCTCGCAGGCGGGTGCGTGTGGCTGAGTGCCTGTACACGTGTAAAGTGCTCCTCACCGCAAGTTTATCAAGGCTGTCCCCACGCCAGGATTATGATCCGGTTTGGGCAGGAGGAGGAAGAAAAAGGCCGGTGAGCACCATAAAGTGGTGGGTATTTCCTGGTTACTGTAAGACGGGTAATACGTGGTGCATACATCTTCCGCCGTGTCGTAGTCCCCAGCAGCCCGGGCGCTGCTCCCTTTCCTGGGGGGCACCAGCTCCGAGCCTGGCTGCTTGCCGCCCCCACTCCCGCGGCCAAGTGAGCCCCGACCCTCGGACCCCGCTTCTTTCCCGTCTCCCGGGGCCCCTGGACCCAGGGGTGCGGCGCCATTTAGGTCCGGGTTGGGGAAGGAAGCCCAGGCACTTAGGGAGAGGAGTGCTGTCCCGGGAGCGCACGGAAAGGCCTCCTCCCCGCTCCCGGAGTTCCTGCTCCGCCAGGCCCAACCGGAAGGCGCCCTCGGGCGGCCGCGGGGCTCGGCCAGGCCGCTGGGCCCTCCAGGCCGCGCCGGGCCCGCCGAGGCGGGGGGCCGGGGGAGAGGGCGGAAGCGGCCGCGCCGGCCGGGAGCAATTCTCACCGTGTGTTCGTGCTCGTCCGCCCGGGCCCGGGGCAGCAGCAGCAGCAGCAACAGCGCGGCGGCCGCCGCCACGCCGGGAGCGCCCGGCAGCGGCCTCATCCTCCGCGCTCCCACCGGCCCGGCGCCGGCCCACCGACTCCTCCGCCGCCGCCGCTTCCGCCGCGGCCGATTCGCATTCACGGGGCGCGGACAGACGCACGGGGGCCCAGGCCCAGCCTTTGGCTCCTCCGCGCCGCCGCCGTCACCGCCCGCTTCGGAGCCTCCCCCGCCCCCCGGCGCCTCCTTGCCTCTTCCTCTGACTCAGCCACGTCATCCGGCCACCCCGGCACACGCCGGAAGTGCCTCGCGATGCGGGGCCGCAGCCGGCGCCGGCCGCCCCGCCCGAGAGGCGCGACCCCCGCAGCCCCGGAGGACCGCGCGAGGGCCCGGCCCTCCCGCCGGCCGCTCTTGGGTCGCGAGAGAGGCGGCGCGCACAGTGGCCCCGGCCTCGCTTCCCTCGTGGGTGCCTGGCCCGCGTCGCAGGGCCTAAGCCGCCTCCATTCAACTTGTGCGACCTAGGTTCAAAACGCTTTACTCTTCCTGGCCTCGTTTTCCTCGGCTGTGAAGTCGGGTAATGGTCTGACCTGCCGCCTTTCGGTGGGGTCGGATCAAGTAGCCCTCACAAGGAGCTCGGCTCCCGCCGGGCATGAATCACCAGCTCTATAATGGTCATTAAGGGAGATTGTTAAACTGGTATCGGGTTGGATGAGTGTCTTAAAGTCAGTGAATATTTACTGAATATTTATTTCAATCTTGTTGAAATTCTTGTTCATTTATTTATTGTTTGTTTGTTGGGTCTCCAGTGCACAGATATAAACACCTCTTAGAATCTAAGCTTTTCTCCTAAGCTGGGATTCTGTTCACTGACATATACTAGAACTGTGTAAGACCCATAGTGGAAACTCAGAAGATATTTGTTAAATATATACATGAATATGGCACCACCATCTACACAGTCCTCTAAGCCAAAACTCTGGAAACTGGAGTCGGATTGTCTCCATCTCTCAGCCATCAGCAGGCAACAAGTTCTAGCATTTGTTATCTTAGAAATGTATCAAGAATTTATTTTTCCTCTCCTCTGCCAGTAATAGCCAGTCTTCTACACCTCACTCACTATGTATTACAGCAGCCTCCTACCAGGATCCCTATCACCAATCTTCCCTCCCTGTTTATCCTCCCCAACAGGTGCCAGTGAGTCTTCTAAAAAGAAACCTGATTATATCACTCTCTTGCTTAAAACACTCCTTGAATATTGTTTACATAAATCAAGGAATCACAGCTAAGATTTTCATCTGCCAGGCACTATTCTGAGTACTTCACATGTATTGACTCAATCCTTATGCAATAGGCACTGTGAGTTCTGTTCATTTTCAGCAATGATCGCTGAAGCCCGGGGCGGGGCGGGGGGGGGGAGGGAGGGGGCGGGGGGGAGGGAGGGGGTGGGGGGGAGGGAGGGGGCGGGGTTTAAGTGGTTGCCGAAGGATTGTATCCAAGCATCTGGTTCCAGAATCAGTCTTTCTTACTACTCATGGACTACCATCCATACAGTCATTTTAAGAAATGAAATAGAGGGGCTTCCCTGGAAGCCCCTGGTGGTGCAGTGGTTAAGAATCCACCTGCCAATTCAGGGCACACGGGTTCGAGCCCTGGTTCGGGAAGATCCCACGTGCCGCAGAGTAACTAAGCCCGTGTGCCACAACTACTGAGCCTGTGCTCTAGTGCCTGTGAGCCACAACTACTGAGCCCTTGTGCCACAACTACTGAAGCCCGCACGCCTAGAGCCTGTACTTCTCAACAAGAGAAGCCACCGCAATGAGAAACCCGCGCACCGCAATGGAGAGTAGCCCCTGCTCACCACAACTACAGAAAGCCCGTACGCAGCAATGAAGACCCAACGCAGCCAAAAAATAAAATAAATAAATTTAAAAAAAAAGAAATGAAATAGACTTGTATGTACTGGCATGGAATGATAGCCAAGAGATAATTTTAAGTGAAAACACTTGAAAATATAGAGTATGATTCCATTTTGAATGGTATTAGTCTACCCATAGAAAACAATCTGAAATATTATGACTCAAACTATTAACAATGCACATGCCTACAAATATTTGCACGTGAGTATGTGCTACATGTGTAATCAGGAAAAACAAATCTTTCCTAAAGTATACTCCTGTTAACATGCAGCTGCAGAATCGGATCCCAATTTATCTCCTCAGCTTCACCTCCCACTGATCTCTTCTACCTCAGGCTATAGCTCTATATTTCCCAAATACACCAGGTTCTTTTATACCTCTGTGCCTTTGCTCTTTTTTTCTTATAGGAGTATAGTTGATTTACAATGTTGTGTTAGTTTCTGCTGGCAGCAAAGTGAATCAGTTATACATATACATATATCCACTCTTTTTTAGATTCTTTGATTTCCCTTTGCCCAGAATGGAAATGAATGGACAAACTTTGTTACTCGTTTTCCAGGCCTAAATGAATGACCTCTTTAGTGAAAACTTGCATGATGCCCTCAAGAAGTTGAGCATCCCTTCTTCAGGATTCCAGTTGCATTTATGTCATAACTACCATAGTCCCATTTCCTCTTCTGTACTACATTCTGACCTTTGTTGATGGCAGCCAACAAAGCACTGTACTACTATTTGTTTATATCTGTCCCAGCTGTTGGGACAGTGCTTGTCACATCATAGACATTCAATAACTATTTACTGAAGACATTCATAAGTAAAAAGTCAGAGAGCATAGAAGGATTTAAAGAACACTTTCTAGATAGTCTAAGATGCAGCACAAGGCAGTACATGATTAATTGCTGAATGAATCATATGCCAGTAATTGCAATAGAAATCAGAGGCGGCGTCTTATACATCTTTGTATATCCCCCAGAGCACCTAGCACAGTGACTTGTTCATAGTGGAAGCTCAGTAAATGCTCCGTGAATGAATAATCACAGTTTTGAATCAAGTGATGATGGGCAATTGAAGAACAAGCAGTGTAAGTGCTGAATTGAGATGCATGAGTAGTTTCTTGCTTAAACATCCATCACCAGCCTCCACAGATTTGAGGCAGTAAGCATTTGCTAGGTGTTGTCAGGAGCTCTAGGTTAGCAATTACTTGGGGGTGGGAGGACACAAGAAAAAGTATGAAGTATTCATTTGGGGAGTGTAGACCTAAAACCAGGAAGCATTACACACATAGAAGAGAACAGGGATTACATTGTACAAAAAAAGAACTGCACAAAATGTGACCAACTCTGCAAATGTTCGATAGGCAATAAGAGCAAAGGGTGACACTCTCACCACTCTTACTCAACATAGTTTTGGAAGTTTTAGCCACAGCAATCAGAGAAGAAAAAGAAATAAAAGCAATACATATTGGAATACATACATACATCTGTTTGCAGATGACATGATACTATACATGGAGAATCCTAAAGATGTTACCAGAAAACTGCTAGAGCTAATCAATGAATTTGGTAAAGTTGCAGGATACAAAATTAATGCACAGAAATCTCTTGCATCTCTATACACTAATGATGAAAAATCTGAAAGAGAAATTAAGGAAACACTCCCATTTACCATTGCAACAAAAAGAATAAAATACTTAGGAATAAACCTACCTAAGGAGACAAAAGACCTTTATGCAGAAAACTATAAGACATTGATGAAAGAAATTACAGATGATACAAACATGTGAAAATGACTACACTACCCAAAGCAATCTACTGATTCAATGCAATCCCAATCAAATTACCAATGGCATTTTTTTACGGAACTAGAACAAATCATCTTAAAATTTGTATGGAGACACAAAAGACCCTGAATAGCCAAAGCAGTCTTGAGGGAAAAAAACGGAGCTGGAGGAATCAGTCTCCCTGACTTCAGACTATACTACAAAGCTACAGTCATCAAGATAATATGGTACTGGCACAAAAACAGAAATATAGATCAATGGAACAGAATAGAAAGCCCAGAGATAAACCCACGCACCTATGGTCAACTAATCTATGACAAAGGAGGCAAAGACATACAATGGAGAAAAGACAGTCTCTTCAATAAGTGGTGCTGGGAAAACTGGACAGCTACATGTAAAAGAATGAAATTAGAACACTTCCTAACACCATATACAAAAATAAACTCAAAATGGATTCGAGACCTAAATGTAAGATGGGACAGTATAAAACTCTTAGAGAAAAAACACAGGAAGAACACCCTTTGACATAAATCACAGCAAGATCTTTTTTGATCCACCTCCTAGAGTAATGGCAATAGAAACAAAAATAAACAAATGGGACCTAATGAACTTAAAAGCTTTTGCACAGCAAAGGAAACCATAAACAAGACAAAAAGACAACCCTCAGAATGGGAGAAAATATTTGCAAATGAAGCAACTGACAAAGGATTAATCTCCAAAATTTACAAGCAGCTCATGCAGCTCAGTAGCAAAAAACAGACAACCCAATCCAAAAATGGGCAGAAGACCTAAACAGACATTTCTCCAGAGAAAGTATACAGATTGCCAACAAACACATGAAAGGATGCTCAACATCACTAATCATTAGAGAAATGCAAATCAAAACTACAATGAGATATCATCTCACACCAGTCAGAATGGCCATCATGAAAAAATCTACAAACAATAAATGCTGTAGAGGGTGTGGAGAAAAGGGAACCCTCCTGTACTGTTGGTGGGAATGTAAATGGATACAGCCACTATGGAGAACAGTATGAAGGTTCCTTAAAAAACTAAAAATAGGGCTTCCCTGGTGGCGCAGTGGATGAGAATCCGCCTGCCGATGCAGGGGATACGGGTTCGTGCCCCGGTCTGGGAAGATCCCACATGCTGCGGAGCGGCTGGGCCTGTGAGCCATGGCCGCTGAGCCTGCGTGTCCAGAGCCTGTGCTCTGCAACGGGAGAGGCCACAATAGTGAGAGGCCCGCGTACCGAAAAAGAAAAAAAAAAAAAAAAAAAAAAAAATCAAAAACTAAAAATAGAACTACCATATGACCCAGCAATCCCACTACTGGGCACATACCCTGAGAAAACCATAATTCAAAAAGAGTCATGTACCAAAATGTTCATTGCAGCACCAGTTACAATAGCCAGGAGATGGAAGCAACCTAAGTGTCCATCGACAGATGAATGGATAAAGAAGATATGGTACATATATACAATGTAATATTACTCAGCCATAAAAAGAAACAAAATTGAGTTATTTGTAGTGAGGTGGATGGACCTAGAGTCTGTCATACAGAGTGCAGTAAGTCAGAAAGAGAAAAACCAATACCGTATGCTAACACGTATGTAAGCATCTAAAAAAAATGGTTCTCAAGAAACTAGGGACAGGACAGGAATAAAGACACAGACGTAGAGAATGGACTTGAGGACATGGGGAGGGGGAAGGGTAAACTGGGACGAAGTGAGAGAGTGGCATGGACATATACACAGCACCAAATGTAAAATAGCTAGCTAGTGGGAAGCAGCCGCATAGCACAGGGAGATCAGCTAGGTGCTTTGTGACCACCTAGAGGAATGGGATAGGGAGGGTGGGAGGGAGACGCAAGAGGGAGGAGATATAGGGATATATGTATATGTATAGCTGACTCACTTTGTTATAAAGCAGAAAAAAGTTATGTCTGGAAAGTTCTGAAGTTTGCATTGATTATTTACACTGAGTGGCATTTCTCTTCAAGACTAATATGAACTTACTAAAACATGAAACAAATTTCCCACTGTTCTCAAAAAAAAAAAAAAGAGCAATGGGCGAGGAGAGAAAAGCAGACCCTATTTTGGTGGAGTATTTGGGAAAGTTTAATGGAGGGAAGAGCATGTAGGGCCATTAATTCAAGGAATATTTATTGAGCATCTATTATGTGCCAGGAACTCTGGTAGGTACTAGGAAATGATGATGATAAATGGCTTTAGGGGATAAAAGTCTGATAACAGTAGGCTTGGGAAGAAGGAATAGGGATAAAATAACTGATTAGAGGAAAAGGAATATGGCTTCAAAGATTCTTGGAGGCTGATGACCCACAGGGCTCAAAAATTGCTAGGACTCAGGGGCACCATCAAAATCAGGGTTGTTCTGCCAAACTGGAGAGTGTAAAACATTGATAAATCTTATTTCATCAGTTTATTGATCTAGATTAATCATCTCATTCCCTGACACCAAAAAGGTTGAAGGGGAAAATGCCAGTGAAAGGAATCCCCTCCCAAATGGCTGTACAACTTCTTTTTCATGATAGCTCTAATAAGACTCAATTGGTTAAAGAGTTTATGACCAGCAAATGATCCAGAAAACCAGAATTTCAAACTTTTATTCTTATTCTTGATAAACATGATCATCAAAAGTCTTGGTCTATAGATGACAACATATCTTCTGATTTCCATCCTCAGCTACCTTTTCTCTGAAACTTTATTTCTTCTTTCTACTTTGTTATGTTTGTCTTGCTAGTAACTTTTCTATTGCTATTTACCACCTTCTACCTCTACCTTTTCTGTTCTAGATGAAGTGTTCTAGATACTGAAGAATTTTATAATTGGTCTGAATTCTTTCTTTAGGAAGCAATCACTTAAAACATTGGCTCTTAGACCAAAGAGCAACTAAACCTGTTAATTTCTTTGTACAGTTCCCATTTCACTGTTTCTGACACATTTCTTTTAACTGATCTGTCATAACACTGATACAGAGCATGGAATGGGAGTTGCCACATAATAAGATCCCTTGTTAATTAGGTGGTGAGTCTAGTAAGGTTGTCTCCCTCCTTCATCAGAATGAGGTATTCCCCACCCCTTGCCTTAGTCCTAAACTTAAAGAGGTGAAGGGACCTGGGTTATTACTAAACACAAAACATTTTACTTCACAGATGATGGGGAGCCAAGTTAAGTGAATTCAGCAAGTCAGCAGCAGTCCAAAATAAAATCCAGGTTTCCTGACTTTCAAACCATGTTCTTTCTCTACATCATGCTAACTCTTACTGCATGGCTAGCTAAGACATTTTCTCCTATATTGTGGGTTAAATGGGTTCTGGCGAGCTAGCCAAGGAACCTATTTATTACGGTTCCTATGAGAAAACTAATTCTGAGTTTTGCCTCAGAATTCAGAACAGATCTTTCTACCTCCTACTCATCTTCTTACCACTCTGATGAACATGGTATCTGGCCATCAGGAATGAATGAGGAAGGCCATTTTATATTCTTAATAACTCACCTGGAAATGAATAGAACACTATTTATCAAACCAAAGCAAATACTTATACAGGAAGATTCTTCAAAATTGAGGATTGATTTTTAGGATGAATCTTCTAGAGTTATCCAAATTAGCTACTTGTCTTTCTTAGAAATAAATCTGTTACTAATGCTTCTTCAGCCAACCAGCTGCAAAACCACACACTATGCTTTGAAAGACAGCACAGAAAACCAACTTACTTCCAGGGGCAAATGGGAGAGGGATCTAAAATCCCAGTTATTGACCTGATGTAGGACAGAGTAGGATCTCTCTTTTTTAATAACAAAGTAAGACAAAAGAGGGGGAGAGGGTAGGTAACTTAGCTTGACTTGTAAAAATATTCATTGAGGTCATTTACATACTATTACTTTGCCCAATTATGGCAAAGCATTAGAGATTATTCACATCATTAAATACGTCAAGTTAAATTATTTGATTGCAACACAAACCCCCTGTTCAGAGTCTCTCAGTATTCATACTCTGTTGCTCATATAGATGGGTTGTCTGTTCACAGGTTTTAACATAAGATGAAGGAACAGTGCTGTCCTGGGAACTGGAGGACAATGTACCTTGCACAGTTAGAGGCAAAGGCAATGGCAGTGAATATGACCAATAGCTTCCCTGTCTATTGAGCCAGTTTGTAAAATCTTGGGGAAGGATGGTGGCCACACAGCTGTCTCCCAAGGCATCATATAGAGAACTTTTTAACTGTCTCTTTGGACACCTAGCTACAATTTAGTTTCTGATTCTCACTGTATTTAAATTCATGGTTTTGTTACATAATGTATTCCTAAAAATGTATACAAAAGTTGAGTGTGTGGAAGTTGAATAAATTTACATTATAATGGGTGGTTCTGTTTCTAGAGAATGAAAAATTTCACGCCAGCATTAGAGACATTCTTTGATAACATGGTCCCAGTGTTTCATCCAAAGTTTTCATTTTCCTCTTTTACTTTTACACACAACCAATCATTTTGAACGTTCAATGAACATTCAGTGAGGATTTAAGACTTGTCATTTTTGACTTGGCACTCCTGATCATTTCCTTCTGTGTCCCAAGTGTGTGTCACATTTATGAAACCCAGGTATCTCATAAGCACTTTCAATTTTATGTTTTCCACTTATTTTCATATAAGAATAAAAATGCAATAAAAGATTCCAATATTGCACAGTGATGTGCATACAAAGATGGTAACACCATTGGCTGGCAGCAGATTTTGCCATGTTACTGATCTAAATGCTTGTTAATCAAAGAATGTAAAAAAAAATAATAATCTAAATTTCGCATCCAAAAGGGAGCTTAGAGGTACTAAATATCTTTAAAAGTATAGCTCTTATCAAGATCAAATGTGCTTAAAATAGAGACTATCAATAAGAGGAAGGATAACAATATCAACCTTGTATTTCTCGTTCTCCTTTATCTCATATTACCCTATTTCTCCCAGATAAGTGACAAGGAGAGTAAAGGGACCATTGCAAAATGGCTACTATGTGCCAGGCATTGTGGTAGGTAAAATTTCCACAAATACTCTCTTAATGGCCAGAGCCAATAGTGTATTTTATGTCAGAAAAAACAAAACAAAACAAAAAAACAGAAAAACAAAAACCCAAGATCTCAGAAGCTATTAACTTCAATAAGTCCTTGTTTGCTGGACTGAGGAATTTGATTGAAAGGACCCCATAAAACTGTACTTAAATGGATCTTTAATAGTATGGCTTTTATATCTTTGTGTGGGATGGAGAATAATTTCATGGAGAAGCACCAGATTTCTGATAATTTTTAAAGAAATAGGTCTGATACTAATTTTACTGTATGTTTAAGCATCAGTTAAGGGCCTGTGCTTTGAAGGTAGATTTATGTGCTAGGGACTCAAAATTAATGATATGTTTAAGGCTCTACATTCTCTGCACAAATTTCCCAAGCCTGGTGGTAATAACGTGTATATAACGAAACAGATAACTATTTCTATTTTAAGTTCCTCCTTCTTCTTCTGACCACTCAGCAGAGTAAAAGTCGAGGGTCCTCCTCTCTCCTATAGCCAGAACTAAGATCTACTGCTCTGCATCTAAGTGTGCAGAGCAATAAGTGGGGTCCCTGGCATCCCAAGCTTCTGGTTGCCAACCATTTTTTAGATGTTCTTTGGTAGCATCCCTGTTTTGCAAGCATACTGACTTATAAATGCTCCAAATACTTGATAGTCCCATACCTGGGAGATATGGAAGAAGGAAACTTCTGGAAGGCCAACAGTCAGTCACTGACCAAATTTCTACATCTGGGCATTTCTTGAGGGAGAGAGCTTGGCTATTTGGAGATGGAAAATATGGTGACCTGATATCAGCAGGTCCTGATTCTAGACCCACCTCTTCGTCTAACCAACTGAGTGTTCTTGGTTCCAGGCTTCTGCGAAACCTCAGATTTGTCTTCTATATAAAAGGAGTTAGGACTAATCCCTCTCTAAAGTCCTTTTGAGTTTATTGTATGTGACCAGCCCTGGCATTTAAACACCCTCCTGAAGCTAGAGAAAAACTGAAGAATCATTTAAAAATTAGGACATATCTTCTTACTTGAATACTGTAAGTCAAATCATAATCACTTCTAGAAATTAGATTGGACTAGCAAATAAGTAAGACCTAATATAAGTACATTTCAGTAAAATCACTTGTACATTTCTGAACAACCTTTTCAGGCTCCTGACATGCCAAATTAGAGGTAAGTATTCCAATTAAGTCGTCATCCTTTTGGCAAACAAGAATAGGGATCAATATACTTGATGATGGTGAATGAAGTCCTTAGTTTCACCTCTTTGTGCCTTAATAATATCTTCTTCAAGGAAAGCCCAGACCAGCAGGGCTGCAACAATATCAGCAATGAGACTGGGTCTTAAGGTCAGCAGTCAGGCTATAAAACTCAACATGAAGACATCATTAACAGGCTGAAAACCAAAAGTCTCAAGGTCCCGAAGTAGGCAGGCTTTAGGAGGTGGAATCAGCGACCTCTGGGTGGAATAGGTGGAGGAGGATGGAAGGTCTCCCTGGTCAGAGGCCTGAAATGAAAGATAACGCAATTATTATCAAACGAATTTAATTAACTAGTTCTTAGGCATCCATGATTGGTTGCAAACTTGGTATACTATGCAAAGGACATGTTCTTCAATGAATAAAAGTGGAGAAACATACAGACCTTTCAGTGGCACACATGCTAAGCTGTGGCTTGCAATCCTAGCTGCACATTAGAATCACCAGCGGAGCTTTGAAAAATAACAGTTGCCAGGCTCAATCCCAGACCTATACCATCATAATCTCTGGAGGATAGGGTTCAAGCATCACAACTTTTAAGTACTGTCCCACCTTCAACCAGTTATATTAACCATGTCGTTTATTTTCTGAGGCTTTGACATCTGGGCCCTGGATGATCCTGGAGGGCCTGCCCCTCCTAGGGAAAGCTAATTCCTAGAGATAGCAAACAACCTGCAGTGAGCACACCTTTCACATGCAAACTAACCAGTCCAGAGCCCATACCCCAACCACGTCCTTTAATGGGACTCTCACATTCGGGACCACTATCCACTGCCCTAATCACCCCAGGGCCAGGTGCCAGACAACTGGAGACAGCCCCTTTGCCCCAGAGCCTGCTGAAATTATTCAAACTAGCCAATCCTTAATCTGCCTAGCCTGCCTCACTTGTTCCTTCCTGCAGAACCCAAAATAAAGCCTCTTGCCCATGTTTCTCCCCTCCCTGACATTTCTCCTGCCTAAACCTGGGGCTTTCCTGTGTGCCCTACCCCGGCATAATGTGCCCCCCTCCTCTTGGGATCTAGGAGTATTACAAACTCCCTATTCAAAGGCAGTCGTCTCCTGATCTGCTGACCTTGCCATACCTAAATAATAATAAAACCTATATTTTAAAACTCCAGTGATTCAAATATGCAGCCAGGCAGGAGACACACTGCAGTGGGGAGATCCCTTGAGAGAGGACTTAAGAATTTCTAAAGTCGGCTTCTCACAACTACGTCCACCCGGGATCACTAAGTGTGTTGTCCCAACTCCATGTCTGCTTTCCTAGAAGCCTCCCTCCACGTTCGTCTAGATGGTTTTTGAACAGTACTAAATGATACTCCAGACAGACCTGGGTGAACGTATTTACAGAGGGTTCAACAACTGCAGATGGTATTTTCACATGTGTGCTGTAAAACCAATATTTAATTCTCTTGGAAGCAAGTCAGTAAGTCAAGAAAGAGAGCTTTGTCAGGTGCTGTAATTGAACTGTGCTACCCTGGAACTGCCTACTTGAGGATTGAATGAATCAATGAGTAAATATTTACTAAATGTCTCTTGAATGCAAGTTTGCGTAGGTCAAGGAAACGACAAAAGAGTTGGGAAAAGAGAGGCCATTTCAGGAGCCAGAGAGGGAGGCAGAAGTAGAAAAGAATAACAGCAGACATCCTCAGGAGGGTCTGCAGTGGCACCTGGGAGTAGATGGTTTTGTGTGGTTGTCTCTTTATCCAGAGAAAACAAATGGACAGTCTCCTTCCATTGCCCGACCTGCCCTGTGAACCATGGGCTTAAAGGAGGAAGCTGAAGGACAGTCAGGTGATACCACTTATCACTTGAGTACGCTTAGACTGGCTTCCTTGTTTCCTTCCTTCCTCTCAACAAACATTTATCTACTGTGCATCTACTCCTGGGTGTGGGATATAACAGCAAGTAAAATGGGCATGGACCTTTCCCTCAAGGTGCTGAGAATATAATGGATGAGACAGACAATAGGGAAAATCAGTACACTGCACTGCAAGTTTTGATAGGGCACATTCAGAACCTATGAGAACATATGGCAGAGGCATTTATGCACACATCTGGAGAGTAAGTTCAACTCCTCTGAACCTCTTTCTCATCTGCCAGACAGAGGTAAAGATACCTATGGAGATATAGGTATCTATATTGGAATTACAGATACCTATACTGTGTGAGATGACAGGTGGAAAGTGGATAGCACTTTCTGGCTTAGAGTAGGCACTCAAGACGTAAAGCTAATAATTTTATTATTATGATTAAAGATGTATTCTTAGGGTTTCCCTGGTGGCGCAGTGGTTGAGAGTCCGCCTGCCGATGCGGGGGACACGGGTTTGTGCCCCGGTCCGGGAAGATCCCACATGCCGCGGAGCGGCCGGGCCCGTGAGCCATGGCCGCTGAGCCTGTGCGTCCGGAGCCTGTGCTCCGCAATGGAAGATGTATTCTTAGACCTTTTCCCCATGTATGCCCCATAAGCCTTACATTTTACCTTCCATCACAAAGAGAGTCACGATTCCCTACTGGTCCCTCTTCCTCTGCTGCCCGACTCTGCAGTTGGGGCAAGTCTACAAGCAAACCATCTCCACATTTCATTCTGATGAACAACCCAGCTAAGGATTGGAAGCCCCATCTCAGGGAAATGGGTTTGTGATTACAGACATATCAGAACCATGGAAGTAAAGGTTATTAAATCATAATCAAGTGGTGGTCTGTGGGGGAGACGGCCTCTCCAGGACGCTGGGAAGCTGGAGCTGGAGACAGGATTGTCCAGTCCAGAGACCTGGGCACTGGCTGCTTTCTTCTCCGTGTTGAGGGTGAGGTCTGTGCTGATGATAAGTTTGCTTCAAGAACCCAGCAATCCTAATGTTGGTTACATTCTTTTAAAGCAGGCCTATTATTCAGATGGTATGCTTTTGTATGATCACAACATTGTTAAAAATATCTTTAAGCTTCCCTATTAGTAAATAGCCTCCGGCCCAAGTCCCCTTACTCTCTGACCACTACCCCCCATCCCCCAGGGACTTCACAGATCTCTTTACAAGTCAGCAGCTAAAGGATTAACTCTTGGTACTCCAGGAGGCCTTCAGAAGTATGTTCTGATTTGGCAGTACCTAGGCTACGCCTTCAAGGGGAATGCATAGATTGTTAGTGATTGTCAAATCACTAGTAAATGGTAAAACATATGAAAAAACAAGGGGGCAATGGCTCAGCAAGATGTTGGCTTTTTTTTTTTTCTCTCTACTGGCAGGACTTTACCTATGAAGAGTGTAATATTGTCAGCTGCCCACGCTATAGGGACTAATGCCCTGCAAGGGAAATGCCATGCAAAGATATAATGCATCTGCTCCTGTTCTTGTCACCATCTGCCTTTCCTAACTTTGAAGTATAAATATATTAGGAACTTACAGCAGGTGGGAATGTGAAGCTTCTTTCCACTAATCTGTAACCCACCTGCACTGTGGTACACGACTTGATGGCTAGCTGTCAACCCAAGCAGTAGCAGTCTATCCATCCATCCATTCACTCACTTGCATGATAAATATTTGTTAAATTCCTAGCAGGCGCCAATTACTGATTTAACTCCATTCTGTGCTGGGGAGAGTAGAAAAAAATTTTTTTCTTATCAAAAATCTCTAGGGACTTCCCTGCAGTGGTTAAGAATCCACCAGCCAATACAGGTGACAACGGTTCGATCCCTGGTCCGGGAAGATCCCACATGCTGCAGAGCAACAAAGCCAGTGTGCCACAGCTACTGAAGTCCCCGCGCCTAGAGCCTGTGCTCCCCAACAAGAGAAGCCACCGCAATGAGAAGGCTTCGCACCGCAGCGAGAAGCCTGCGCACCGCAGCGAAAGAGAAGACCCCGCTCGCCGCAACAGGAGAAAGCCCGCGCGCAGCAGCGAAGACCCAAAGCAGCCAAAAATAAATAAATATATAAAATTTTAAAAACAAACGAAAACAATCTCTATTCTTTTGAGGTTTACCATCTACTTGAGGAGACATATGTAAACAAGGGCCACAACATGGGATGAATTATAATGGAGGTATTTGGGGAACCACAAGAAGGTTCACTCTGCATAGGAGCATCAGGGAAGGCTTCACAGAAGAGGTAATGTTTGGACAGAGTCCTAAAGGATGTGTAGGAATTTTCTAAGCAGAGATCGGAAGGGAGTAGGAAGACAGCATTCCAGGCAAAAGGAACAGATTGAGCAAAGACAGCACAAAATGACACAGCTCCCTAGGAATTCTTAAGGGGGAAACATCAGTGACTACAAGAGAGGGGTGGGACTCAGGGCCACGGCATGCTAAAAAATACAGAATTAAATTTAAGGCTTTCATGCCAGGAAGTGACATCACCAGCTATTTCTGTTCTAGAAAGGGCACTCTCTGGTGCGGTGGAGGAGGGACTGACCGGAGGCAGGGAGGTGAGTGTGGGCCTACAGGGGTGAACTTAGGCACTGGCACATGGAGAGGAGGGGTAGACCTGAAAGCTGCAAGGGCAGCAAAATGAACAGAGCCTGGGGAGCTGCGAGGGAGGCAGGGATGGAGGCCGACTCCGGGGCAGGCACTTGGGGAAGAGAGAGAATAGTGCCACGTCTCAGGCTGGGAAATGGTGAGAAGAAGGCAGTTTGGGGCAGAGGATAGCAGGTTGGATGATGAGTTCAGTTTTGCATGGGCTGTGTCTGAGATCTTGGTTGGACACCTGGTGGAGTTCCCAATGAACAGTAGGAAACAGAAGACCAAGGTACAGATGGCGATGGAGACTTGGAGTCATTGCTGACAACTCAAGCTCTGGGGGCAGCATGCAGAGTGAGAAGAGGGAGGGACCAGGACTGGAGAGAGTGATGAGCAGGATGTGCTGTTTGAGAGAAAGGGGGGTTCAGGAGAACATGAGAGGGGAAGAGCTGCCAATTCCCAGATCTGGAAGTGGAGTGGAGACCACCAAGGTCAGCCTCCCCTCCTGTCCATCAGTGGGTCAAGCATTCAGGAGAGAGGCCCATTTTATTCTTTGCTCAAACATCTCCTCATTTTATTATGAAAATTACATACACACTTTCAGAACAATTGCATCTTTTCCAATCTTCACACCAAAAATGCACCCAAACCCCGTTTCTATCAAGATTTCTTTGCAAACACCATTTCTTTAGTAACATATGTTTTCCTCCTTTTCTCTCCCCATCTTGATCACAACATGCTTCCAGACTCCCCCAAAACAATTCATCTGCCATCTCTCTTTACACATTAAATGCATCCCAGTTTCCAGCCTTTAATTTCTGGAACCCATTTCCCTGGTTGTTCTCTCTCCTGTAGACAAAATCCCACAGAGTCTTTGTAGCTATATATTCGAGATTGACATTCTTTTTAATCTTGGTACAATTAGATAACTGCCTCCAAAGTCTTTACCGTCAGGAATAAAAGGTCTTAGATCTTGTATCTTCTCCCATGACACCTGGACCTCCTTGGACAGGTGTAACAAAATGACTAAAAGACTGGACCCTGGAGTCAGGCACACATAGGTTTGCCACAGACATAAAGTCTCCATCCAGTCTTAGGCCCCAGTTTTTACATCTGCAAAATGGGATAACACTAAACATCTACCACCTAGAGTTGTGAAGAGAATTAAATGAGCTAATGCATTTAGTGTGTTTAACAGAACACCTGGCACATAGTAAGCGCTCAATAAATATTAGCGTTTATTACCACAATTGCTCTGCACAAACACCCCTCCCCAATCCCCAACTATATATAATTTTCAAGCAACAGAACATTATGCAAATTCAGGTGATTGGACTAGGTGATCGCTAAGGTTCCTTCTAGGGCTAATGTTCTAATATGTGAACTCTATTCTACACCAGGGAAACATGCTCCGTGAGTGTGGAGCAGCTTAGGACCGAGGGAGGCTTGTGTAGCAAGTGTCAGTATGTGAATGTTGCTGGGAGCACACGGAAAAGTGGTAAGAGCAAGGGGAGAAATGGAAAGATCCTCAGCGCAGGGTCAGCTGCTCTTTCCAGAAAAGCAGAAGAAAAGCCTCCTTGTGGTACTTTCTCAACAAATTTCACTGGTGAGGTTCATTTGAGTTACAAAGTTTCTAATTGCAAAAAAAAATCTTAGTTTAAAAAAAATGTCACCCTTTTAATCTCCCCCCGCCCACCCCCACCCCCGCCCCACATTGTATTTCAGACATCAAAGAATTAAACTCCCAAGGCAAGCCCAGGCTTTTATTCCCAAAGGCTCCTTTCTGCCTTGGCAGACAAGCTAGCTTTGACCACCTCTTCTGTGACTCCAGAAGACCTTAAAAAGGTTCCTGCCAGAAGCCTGAACACAAACAAAGACATACATCAGAGCCCCATAAGTCAGTCACACTCTTTTGTCTAATGCCCAGCTCCAAATCTCCACAGGCTCATCCTTCTGCATAAAAAACACTCAGACTGTTGTGCTCTTACTAAGGGCCAGAAACACAATCCTTACGACTCTGTGAGGAAGTTCATTGACAGTCTCCGTTTTCTTTTTTTTTTTTTTGGCCACACCACGCGCAGCATGAGGGATCTTAGCTCCCGGACCAGGGATCAAACCCGAGCCCCCGGCAGTGGAAGCTCAGCGTCTTAACCACTGGACCGCCAGGGAAGTTCCTACTATCTCCATTTTATGGACAAGGAAATTAAGGCACATGACAGTTAAATAATTCATCCAAGTTCACAGGTGGCTGCCGGAGACTTCCCCAGGCAGTTGTTCCCCACCACCACACCTTGCTGCCTCTCACCTTTACTTCCACTCCCAATTCCTTCTTATCTCCTGGTCCCCAAAAGGCACTGACCCCACTATGCGGCCAAGGGAATTAGTTATTCGGGAGCTGAATTCTAACCAGATAAAAATTATGCAAAACATTGACCTTTACCAATGTATTTCACTGACAAAATATTGCATTTGTTATTTAGAGTATGTGCAACTGAATAAAGCATCCCTTAAGTTAATGAAGAGTCCACATTGAAATGTGTCCAAAGTATGCCTTTCAGTGAGTCTAGTTCTGTGCTTATTCTTAGGTCATTTTAGATGTCCCCAGATCCTACACTCTGCTGAAACTCAGAGAGTGAGGAAAAAATGTCCCGTCAGCTTCGATGTTACCTCTGTGAGGCTGCTCGGGGTGGCACCCTGGGGGGCCTCTCAAGGGGCACGATGGGTGTGCTGTCCACTGGTGGGGGGCCTGGACTACGACTTCTGGCAACCTCGGGGGCTTCATTATCCTACAGCAAAAAAGATGAGAAAGAAGGGTGAAAATCACACTAAGCAACAGCATAGTTGGACACTGCCATCCCACAAGCTCCTCAGCCCTCCCCAGGCTTTGGCTGAAGGTTAGTTACTGACTGATAATCAACCCAGCAATACCAGGGCAGTTTTCCACTGACACTGACTCCCAGAGTCACTGAGGAGACCATCAGACCCAAATTATCATTAGCAATTCGAGCTCTTGTTCCTCACTACTCAGTGTGACATGTGGGCCACCAACATAACCATCGCCTGGGGGCTTGTGAGAGCCACAGGGTCCCAGGCTCCTCCCCACACCTGCTCCATCAGAGCCCACATTTTCACAAGATCCTAGGTATTTCTTATGCATGTTAAAGTTTGAGGAGCATTGCTCTATGTAACCAGATAGGGCTGGAGAAATTTTATTTTTAAACAAAAGTCCCTTTTTGGGACAACAGAACGGTGACTGGTCCTCAGTCACAGGGTCATACAAGCTGTGCCCTGGTGGGCAGCCCACCCCTAGGACCCTACCTCAGGGAGTCTCCTCGGTTGGCAGTGACCCATGTGACCTCACCCGCACATCCCAGTCGCTGGTCACTGGATCAGGATACACACCCTAACACAAATTGGGCCTCAGCCTAAGGCAGTAACTTACACTCTGCTCAGAGACCTTGCGGCTCTCGGGGGACTGTCTGCCACTATCCATGTGGAGAAGCAGAAAAGGCCAGTGCGCAGTGAGAGAAAAAGGAGATACCCACAGGGAAGAGGAGACGAAATAGCGTGCGGCCTCAGGGGGTACAGTGAAGAGTGGCTACGGCTGTGGCATGCCCCGCTCCTGACCCAAGCCCCGAAAGGCGACCACTGCCCCTGGAATCCCTGATACTCATCCAGTTCCCTCTCACCCCTTTTGGCTTAACCCTTCCTCCTTCCCTCTCTTCCTTTCTTCCCCTCTTTTTATTGAGGTGAAATCCACATAACATAAAATGAACCATTTTAAAGTGAACAATCAGTGGCATTTAGTACATTCACAATATTGTGCAACCACCATCTCTATCTAGTCCCCAAACATTTTCATGACCCCCCCAAAGGAAACACTGTACCCCTTAAGCAGTTTACCCGCATTTCCCCTACCCCCAGGCCTGGTAACCACCAATCTGCATTCTGTCTCTATGGATCTACCTTTTCTGGACATTTCATATACACGGAATCCTACAGTAGGTGACCTTTTGTGTTGGGCTTCTTTCACCTGGGTTTCCATTTCCTGCAGTGAAACGACCCCCGGGACAAGACCTATGGGGGTGCGGGCCCCGGCTCTCACCTCGTTGTCCCCCTCCATCCCGCTGCTCACACTGAGGAGGCTCCGGGTGCTGGATCGGTTACTCGCGCTGCCTAAAGGGCGCAAACAAAATCAGCTGGACTGTGGATTGTCTCAAGGTAAAGTAAATGCAGAACTCTAGCTCTCACTTACGGATAGAAACAATACACAAGCTGTGCATACGGGCTTCTTCAAAATGCTGCCGTCTAATAACTCTACCATGTTATTAGAGTTCAGTTTTTCTTTCAGCATAAAATGAAATGTCATCTTTGTATTTCCACTTTTTGCTTTATAGCTACCATTTACTGAGGGCTTACCCCACATTATGTGCTTTAAAAGCACGACTGCATTTAATCCCTATGAAAACCCTACCTGATATTAGAGCTCCAATCTGACAGACAAGAAAACAGAGACGCTCTAGTTCTCACGTGTTCAGTGGTATTTCTAAAATCTGCAAACAACTTTCGTTGCTAAAGTTTTTTTTTTACCTATTTAGAAATTACAGCATGTGTGAGTATCACACATGTATACATACCTTCTAAAAAGGGGCCAGTGTGACACAAAACACAAAGCACAGATTCAAAAGTATAATTTACATGCAGGGTAGGAATTGTGACTATGTGAGTTTAGGTGCTCAAGGATGTAAGCTGGGGGATTTATCACCTACCTCGTTGAAACAGCATTATCCAATAGAACTTTCGGGAAATGTTCTGTTGTGTGCTATCCAATTTGGTAGCTAGTAAGACACATGGCTAATGCAACTGAGGAACTAAATTTTATTTACTTTTAATGAACTTAAATTAAATAGCCACATGTAGCTAGGGGTTATGGTATCGGACAGCACAGCATTAGAACAAGCTCAAGAACGTGATTGGTCTAGCGGTGAAGAAGGAAGAGAAACAGTTAATCAACTAAAACTTTGACTTTAATTTACCAATATTGCCTTTAACGGTATTGCCAGATCTTAGGTCTGCTGAATTTCCACTCAAAATAGCTCCTCATCATATTAGTTTATAGGTAAATTGCCTTAGTTTTGACTTCATTATGGTACCAACTTTGACCTAATTAATTTAGATGTTAGCTTGATGAGAGTAGGTTAAGATTATAATTTTGGATTGTTTCTCGGAGGCAGATTTTTAAATTTAAAATAATGTGTCGAAAATATTTCTAGAAACCAGGGGATTCAGAGTTAGTCTATTAAGGAGCACGTGACCCTGTTTCTTTCTCTCCAGCTACCCACACATAACACCGCTTGCTCAGCCAGAATGTCCTTTTCTCCCTGCTCCCCCCAGCCCACCCCTATCCACAAATCGAAAAGCTCCTGTCCCCAATGTTCAGGACAAATGTTATCGAAACCTTCCCAGATCCCCCCCAAATGGAAGTAAACCCTCCCATCCACAGGCTCCCACCCCTGTGGAGCCAAGCCTCCCAGGTCATTCATCATTGTTCATCCCCTTCCCCTACAACGAACCAGACTCCTTCCAAAGTTTATCCACTAGGAGGGAGCAAAAAGCTGTCCAGGCACTGGTTCCAGGATCCTGGAAATTCGCACAAGCCAGCTCCCCTTGTCCCTTCCCTTGGTGTTCTTGAATTTTTAACTCTCACCCTTTGGCTGTGAGCCTTCGCTCCTGGTTTATCAGCCCTGTCTGGCCCTCTCCTCTCTCCAAGGCTGATGACCTGCTTGGCCACAACCTGCCGGGACTGCACCACTAGTAGGAGGCTCTGGCCCCAGCCCCCATCATCTTCACTCTTGCTGGGGGAAGGGGGCAGTGCCCACCCCCTTGCCACGCTTCTGTCACCAGGGAAGAAGGATCAGACAAGCATCTAACTGGTACTATTTTTTGTGTGTGTGGTACACGGGCCTCTCACCACTGTGGCCTCTCCCGCCGCGGAGCACAGGCCCTGGACGCGCAGGCCCAGCGGCCATGGCTCACGGGCCCAGCCGCTCCACGGCATGTGGGATCCTCCCAGACCGGGGCACGAACCCACGTCCCCTGCATCGGCAGGCAGACTCTCAACCACTGCGCCACCAGGGAAGCCCTGGTACTATTTTTATACCTTCTCTCCTCCATTATAAGTCCCCTGAGGACAGACCCTATTTCTTTTTCAGCTTTATGTCTCCAGTATGCAGTCTAGCTCCATATGCACAGAGCTGTCCTCAATATTTGGTGGAGGAATGAAGGAGAGAAAAAAAATGACCCTATATCTATGACCCTTAAGAAACTTGAACCAGACAATTTAGAAGAAGGTCAATGGTCTTTCTGTAATGAAACTTTTGTTCTCTTAAACATAACACTAATATTTTGTGCTTAAAATTATAGTCACAACCGGAATTAAGCTGCAACTGTTTTCCTGTAGTTCCCAAGAGAAGACAGCTGCACCATAATAAAATAGTGCTGTCTTTAGGGTATGACTCCGGGGGTTGAGGGGCAGTTGGTGGATCAGAGCTGGGCCATCCTCCCTCTCCCTCCTTGCCATGGGAACTGTTTCTCTTTGGAAGGCAGTATGTCCCCATGGTTGAGCACACAGAGAGATCTGGATGTGAATCCCAGATGCCCTGCTTAATTTCCAAGTGACCCAGGGTAAGATGCCTAACCTAAGCTTCTGTTCCCTGGTCTCACAGCACTGCTGTATGGAGTGAGACCGCACGGTAACAGGCTTGGCACAGAGCCTGTAAGAGCAAGCATTTGATTAATTATAGCAGCTATCATCATCATCGTCATCACCAGTCTCAAAATGGCAGATTATCCACTAGTGGCCCAAGGGCCCTCACCTCCAGTGTCCACACCTTTGTATAGCCTCCTCCTCACCTCCCTCTCGGCTTAGCCATGTGACTTACTTTGGCCAATATGACGTTAGCAAGTGTGATGCAAGCCAGAGCTCGATAAGTACTTGCACACTGGGGCTTGTCCTTCTGGAATGCTCCCTTTATGGATCTTGTTATCATACAAGAAGTTCAGGCTATTGAATTAGAGGCCATATGTAGAGAGTCCCTGAAGAGTGAGAGGCCATCGTGGATGCTCCAGCCCGTGCCAAGCTTACAGCTGAATACAGTCACATGAGTGACCCTAACTGACCACAGGGGGTGGAGGTGAACAATTCCCACTTGACTCCTGGCCAAGTTTAGAATCAGACATAAATAAATGATTATGTTTCAAGCCACTGCATTTTGGGATAGTTTGTTACGTAGCAATAGATAACTGTACAACAGGGCCTGGATGCGGTCTACAGCAACAGAGTAAAATAAAATCCTCTGGTCTGTCATTTAATAACATTTTCTACCCCAATAAGATAGCCGTCTCTGGGCAGTAAACCACCAGACAAGGTAAGAAGCACAGTTAATGCTTCCCAGTCTATTCTCACGCCAAGCTAACTCAAAGTGAAACATACGCATAAAATGGTTTAAATGAATCTGAACCTGAAGTGAGTACTCTGCATTTATCTTGTTAAATTTCCCCTTCCCCCACCCCAGAAAGCCCTGCCCTCACCCCAAAAGTGTCTATACCACTTCTCCTCTCCTCTGTGACACGTCTGAGTCAGCTGCCTGCCTGTCCCTTGCTTCCTCTGCCACCTGTGATGACTCCCATTTATCAGAATTCTCTAAATTGTCTAAAGGGGGGACGATACACATTATCACCCCCATAATGTAAGGGGAAGTTTTCTTCTCTGTTAAGTCTAGGCTTCTCATGTGGTTGTATGATATGCTTTGGGTCTGTCTCAACAGGTAACAGTGGCAGAGAGAAGAGCTGGGTTCTACTCTCATTTTGCCATTGACTGGCTGTGGGACCTTGGGCAAAACCCTTTCCCTTTCTGGGTTACAAATACTCTATTAATAAAGTAAGGAGGGGGAATAGTTCAGAGGATCTTGACCTAAGTCCATGGATGGGCAAAATTGTGTGTGTGTATGTGTGTGTGTGTGTGTGTAAACACATGCATGTGCATTTTTATAGGAAGCACATCCAGAGCATATACCAGCCTCTCAAAGGGGTATGTGATACAGAAAAGATTAAGAACCCCTGGGTTAGGTGAACTTCCGGTTCCTACATCCATGTGGGGGTCCTCCACCTGACATTTAAGGAGACGGGAGTCCTGAAATTCAGCTTGTCTCTTGCTCTTTCACTTCTCTCCTAGCTGTTTTGATAACACTGAAATGTTTGAAAGCAGGGAAACTCGATCTATTTGGCTTGTGAAGCTAGTGTGTCTGAAGTCAGCTAATACCGCCCTGGATCTGGAAACAAAGCACCAGCTCCTGCCTGCACATCAGCGTGTGTTGCCTTGTTGCAATCAGACTCCTAATCAAGCTGTCAAGCCAAAAGGAAGACATTTCCAAATTAGATCCTCAACTTGCCTATAAAGTTGGAATTCTCAAATCCGAGTTCACTGTTTTCTAATGTTTCTGACTTTGTGCCCTTTCCTTCCCCTTCCCACAGATGAAGCAAAAAGAACAGTAGGCAAGAGTCTTGGCCCTGGATTCAGTCCACCTGAGTTCAAATCCCAGCGCTACCACTTGTTAGCTATTTAACCTAGAGGAAGGCACTAAGTTTCCAGTTTCCTCCTCGGTAAATAGAGGCGATAATACCTATCCTGTAGAGTGATTATGAGAATTAAATCAGAGAATCTGTGGAAGAGGCTTAGCATATAGTAAATGCTCAATAAATATTAACAAGTATTATGATTAGGATTTTTCATTTATAAAAGCAATAGAGTAATAATTATCATGCAAGCTGGCTTCACGGGATATTTGTATAAAGGATCTGTGGCGCCCTGAAAAAGGCAAACCTCACAGGCTAAATGTCCCCCATTTCTTACACCTCCCAAGCCCAGATCAGGCTCCAAGTAAGGTCTTCTGGGCTCATAACAGAGCACATTTCCAAGGCCCAAAGGCACCTGTGGGTCACCTGCTTACTTGCTGTGCTGGAGGTACTGTCTGTTTTCCAGTCTCCTCGTCTTAGCTCTGTCCTTGCAGGAAAGACGCTTTTCCTGGGGCCACTCTCATAGACTCCAAACTCCACTTTCCCTGGCAGGTGCTGTGAGTGCCGAATTGGGACTGTGATCTCCAAGTCTGGAATCAGAGGGAAAAGGGATAATAAGCTTTAAGGCACCAGGATGCCATTTACAAAACTGCTGGGCTGCTCTCTGTCTCCACCCACCTCCTCCACCTGAATCTGGAGGGTGCCTGGAGGGGAGGAGAGGGGGAAGGAGGAGGAGAAAGGGAGGAGGAAGAGGGTGGGGTCCTGTCCAATTCAGCACTGAAACTCCACAGACTACTGTGTGGCAACGGTTGACAGAAAGTTGGGGTGCAGGAATGTTAGAAAGGGCAGAGAAATGCTTTTGCATCAGGTAGAAGAAAGAACATGTGATTAGGGAAAGATCCGGGGCCCCGGCTCCACCACTCACCAGCTGTGGAGCTTGAGTTAAGTCAGTCGACCCCTCTGAATTACTTCCCTTTCTGAGGAGGGGTTGCGAATGCCATTGATTGTAATAATAGGTTATCCTGTGCATCACGCAGAGTTCTAAGAGCTTCCGTATTTTTAGCTCCTTGAATCCTCCCGACACCCATGAAATAAATACTATTGTCAACATTCTCAATAGAAACTAAGGTACAGAAAAGTGAAGTAGCGTGTCCCATGTCCCTGTCACACAGTCGGTAAGGGGGACAGCTGGGATTTGAACCCAGGCTCCAAAGTCCAGGCCCTTAATCACTACTCAGACTGCCTCTCAATCCCTTAATAAGTGATGGATGAAGGGTGGGTGGTCCACAATGACAGCAATGATCCAGAAAGTTCACGAAAGGGGGTCCATCAGGCCCATGAAAGATTTGGTGATTTGCAAAGCTCATCAGTGGTTTGAGACCCCCCAGATTCAGAAGGATAGATTATCCCTTTGCCCTGCAAAGCGTTAACCTAACCTCTTTACTGGCTTAGCCCTGCCCAGTGGTTGGTCTTTCTTCCTCCCTAGATTTCCACCCCTGGGTGCTATGAGCAGGGAACAACTCCAGCTGACAAGTGGAACAAAACATCTGTGCGGGCCCAAACCAGCTTCCTCGCCAGGGAAGTGGGAGAGCCAGGTGATCTCCTGTCACAGGGCTCCCCTTGAGGCCCTGGACCTTCCCAAGACCTGGGGTGGGGCCCCTGAGAAGAGGTGTAAGCGCGGGGGGCACTTTTGGGGACATGTGGTCTCATTCTCGAGGAACCACTTCCTCCTGGCCTCTCCTCTGCTAGGGGATGGGTGTGGCAGGAAGTTCAGGGAGCGCAGCGTCAGTGGTGGCTCCGCTTGCCAAAGCCAGAGGTCTGCCAAGAAGGGTAAACAGGTTAAACGGGTAAACAAGCACAGGTGCAAGGACAGGGTAGACCAAGTGTGCTCAACATGCTGCATGCAGAATATTAAAACAGTGGACTGCTGGTTTGCGTGAGCTCGAGCTTCCCTCATCCTAGAGACTCTGGTTCCAAGTGTAGTGTCTGGTCCTAGCTTTCCAGGTCTCGGTGGAACACAGATCTTTTTCATGTCCTTGGGCTCTCTTGCTTACAACTGAGCCATGGAGGCACCCACCCAAGCTTGGAAGCACTTGGGTAGAGACTAGCTGGTGTACCCACACGTGGGTGTGAGCCCATGGTGGCTCAGAGCCCAAACAGGTGACACTTCTTCCCCCCCGCCACCAGCTTTGACCGAGCTGATTAACAGCAGTCTCTTAAAGGGAGGTTCCTGTCTGCTTAATTCACTTCAATGAAGCAATTTTCGACTCTGAACAGTTCGAGGAGGAAGGAAAATAAAATACACAGGAAAAATGTTGGGAGTCAACAGTTCAAAAAATCAAGTAGAGCCGGTCTAAGTGTCTACAAAATGCTGATATTCTTTGAATAAAGGGACACTGCCAGGAAAAATAATTATCATCACTATACTGCGTAGTACTTTTGCCAAAGTGCATTCACATGTGTTACTATTCCTCCTTTGAACTTTGCTACTCCGTGAAGCAGATAAGCTGGGTGTAACCACAGATGAGGAAACTGAGGCACAGAGTGGTTAGAGGAAAAGGCCTGGATCATGAAGTGATTCAGTGACAAAGCAGGGATCAGAACCCAGGCCTCCTGGGACCCAGCCTGCTTCTCCAGGTCCCGCTGTGCACTGGCCACAGACACGCCCAGAACACAAATATTGATATTCTCCTCCACGGGGCCAGGCTGTTCAGCAAGTCGGGAGTCAGCCAGACCTCCTCTGATTCCCTACACCATCAGCGCTCTGCACTTCTCAGCGAGAGGAAAACAACTCCCCAGGGCTGAAGAAAGACTGGCAGGTTATTATGAACAATCTGTTACTTTTTAATCGTCCTTGGTCTTTTAACCCAAATGAAAGAAAAATCACCATTGTTTTTCTTTTCTAAGGCAAATGAGGTTTCCAAATGAATAGAGTCAGTCCTTGAGTGGAGTGGCCTCCATTCCTGGAAAAGGTCCTTCAAGCAGAAATGCCATTCATTGGCCCTAATTTTCCTATAGGTCAATGTTATCCTGTGTCGATGGTTTCCAAATGTTCTTTTGTTTTTTGTGAAGCAGGATTCTTTCCTCTAGTGAACACAGAAGCTCAGTATAGAAAATGGATTTTTTAAAAAGGAGCTGCAATGGTTGAAGCAGAGTAAGTGGCCCCAAACCCTGTTCCAATCCTAATCTACTCCCCTACCCCGTCCCCAACTGCCCCCCAGTTCCTACCTGCTACCCCTACAAGCATGGATGCAGCAGCACTGGAGCACCTGAGTGTGAAAATCCCCAGAATAGGCAATTTCAAGTTAGAATGTACTAAGTACACAATCGAGTTTTATGCAAAGGTCTAGTATATCATATTTACTCAACCATAAATGATGCCTTCTCTTTGGTGCTCTGATGACCTTGGGCCTCACCAGGCAGTACAGGGTCCAACTTCCAACTGCGTGAGCTTTCTCTGGGAGCCAGATTACAAGCGCCCGTCTCCCAGCAGGCCTCACCCAAAGACACGGGAGCTGGTGTCTAAATGCCCCACGGGAGGGATAACTCTTCCAGTGTTCTCCATTGACTCCCAGAGTCTCTGGGGAGATGAAACTGCAGTCTCCATGGTGCTAACTGCACGCTGCTGGCCGCCTTTCCTTCCTCTCTCACTTCCCACCCGCTCCTGTGTTCTCTAGGATCACCTCCCATATCAGCTCAAATCCTTGTCAGGGAAGAAAAAGTTCTAGAAATGGATAGTGTTCATGGCTGTACGTTATTTTGAGTGTACTCAATGCCACCAAATTTTACATTTACATGCAAATAGGAAATTTTATCTTATGTATATTTTACCAAAATAAAAAACAAAAATATAGGGAGACTCTTGGTGCTGATGGATAGAACAGTCTCCCCATGTGGGCTACTTGTGGTCCCCAGCCGTTCTTGCTCAGTGTCAAATTATACATAGTTTAATCTTTTAATAGTTATGACATTAATTAAAACCCTCGATGTAAAAAGAAAAAAAAAAAACGAAACCCTTCACCACCACCCCCCCCAAATCCTGGTCAGGGGTCTGCTTCTTGGAAGAGTAGGGTAGCAGGGAAGGTAGGGCATCTAAACCATGTTCCTTTGGAAAAATTTAGACATTGACCATTCCAATCTAGACTAGAGCCACTGGTGGGTATCACTTATTCGGAGCCTGATTAGCCTTGAGTGAACTTTGTAAAATGTGTCAAAAGCCACGATTCCAGGCCTGGCCCCCCGATGGTGAGCCCCAGCTCAGCACACTCTCCCTGGGAAGCCCTGGCTAAGAGGATGCCAGCTGATGTGCGGGTGGTTTTTAGAGTGCCTCCATGTGCCGGGCACTGTGCCTGACCCCAGTTATGCCCTAACTCATTGAATCTTCAGAGAGACTCTCCTGGATGGGCACTTTTATTTGTGCCATTTTGCAGATGAGCACGGAGGCTCAGGCAGGTGAAGTATCTTGCCCATGGTTCCCAGCTAGTTAGGGGTGAACAGTGAGCAGGAACTTGACCTCAACCCTGCTAGCCCCAGGGCCCATGCCTGCAACCCTCTACTCCTCGGCATGCATGTCTGTCTTGCTTCCATCTCTCCAGTGGGCCCAGGTGGAGCCTGGGTGGGTGGTACATGTGTGATGACACCAGTAGCTCAGTTCTGGAGCCCAGGCTGCTGAGCACACATGACTCCAACGCTACGACTCACCGGCCTTCAAACACCACATGCCCCACCAAACCGCAATTCTCTTGATACTACCTATATTTAAAAGCTTGAAATGTTTCATTCAATTAAGGCTTCTATTGACCTCTGGGTTCATGTGCTCTAGTTTTAAAAAGCACCTCAGCCCTCTACCACCGAGAACCCTATTGTCTGACCCTAGGATGACTGCAGCTCTTGAAACAGATTTTCTCCCTTCTCTCCTTTTTCCTCCTCTCAAATAGGAGGCAGACAAGTGTGAGGGAGGCTAGTGGCAGCATACATTTAAAACTTAGTCACCCAGGCAGGAGTCTGAGGATGACCCCTCTGACCTTCTGCCACGGTTGTATCCTCTTTACCCCTCTTCTTCCAAAAAGTCAAAATCAATAATATTCACTAGGCTACATTGCTTGCAAAACACTGTGCTAGGCATTGTGGGACGGGCTGTAGCTGGGAAAACCAGACCTACACGAATAAAAGACTAACTCATGAGCTACCAGATGGTGAAGATTGCATCTTACAGGTCTCTGTATTTGGCTGGGTGCCTGGTGCTCAGTAAGTATCTGTGGAATGAATGAATGGTGTCACCAAACGTTTCACTCAAACCAACCATTCCAACAGAGATTTCTTGAGTTCCACCAACGTACTGTGCTACATGCTGGGGATTCAGCAGAGCACAAAACAGACAAGTTCTTGTCCTCACAGAGCTTATGCAGGTGGTGGTGGCAGGGTTCGGGGGAGAAGGGGTGTGGAAAATAACCATGAGAACAGAAACATAATTCCAGTCTGTGATTTGTGAGAAGAGGGTGAGCAAAGGCACAGGGGGTGAGTCGTGGAGGGCTACTCTGGAGAGAATGGCCTAACTCTGAGGGATGAAAAAGAGCCAGTGGGTAAGGATGTGGGAAAAGAAGTGGAGGGGGGACAGCAAGTGCAAAGGCCCTGGGCAGAATGCCCTTGGCATAACAGAGCAACAAAAAGCAGTCCATTGCAACTGGAACACAGGGTGTGAGAGAAAGTGGAGGATGAGCTCAGGCACCACATCATGCAGGGTCTTGTAGGTCACAATGAAGAGTGTGATTTTACTCTTGGGACAAGAGCCTCCAAGGGTTTTGAGCAAGAGAGTGACACCATCTGATTTTTATTTTTGAAAGGTTGTTGACTACAGTTTGTAGGATTAACTGTAGAGGAATAAGAATGGACACAGGGAGACAATTGAAGAGGCTTCTGCATTAATCCAGGAAGAGATGATGGTGGCTTGGATGCAGCTGTGGCATGGAGGGTCGTCAGAAATGATAACATGTACTTTGGAGGCAGAACTTCTGGGAATTGCTGATGGTTTGAAGGAATGAAGTAATAACAACCAGAGGCAACAGAAAAGAAGTGCCAGGTGGATGGAAGGGATACTAAGTTCTATAGATGCTCAAATGAAGAAGGAGTACAATGGCCAGGAGTGATCCAGGAAGGCTTCACTGAGAAGGGGCTGTCAGGGCTGGGTCTCTCAACACCGGTAGTTTCATACAGGTGAGGAGGGAGAGGCATGAGCAAGGGGCCTGTGGCAGGAAGAGGTCCTGTTTGAAGACCAGGGTATTACCAGACTGACCAGGTTCATGGAAAGTCGGGCCGTGGATGGCAGCTGGAGACAAACTACAGAAGTTATGCACCAGCATAGTTCTTTATGCAATGGAGCGCCATTCAAGATCTGAATGCTTCTGAAAGTCTTTTCTTGCCAGCTCTTCTTGGTATAAGGCTGGCCAGTGTAAATAACAGAGACCCACCATGCCAGAGGCTCTCAGCGAGGATATGCAGTGTGGGCAACTGCGCATTCCTTGCTCAGGGGTGGTGGTGCCACATGGGTAGCACCTGGGGGAGGGAGGGTCAAGGGGAACAGAGGGGCCTGGTCCTCGGTAAGAACAACTGGAATCCATGGCGCTGCTATTGGGCCCCCACCCCACACGGCAGGAGCCCTGTTGCACCTGAGACCGGGGCTTCCAAAGCAGTGTTTGGTGTGGACACTGATGACACAGTGCCCTGCTTGAATCAGAAACAGACACTATGTGAATGGGATTTTCTCTTTTGTCTGCTCAAAAAAAAGTGTCTTCCTAAATGCCAAGGGGAGAGTCAGGTGCCTGGGGAGAAAGCATTATCATCCTCTTTCATGGGAGGAGGGATGCAGAGTTCAAGCCTTCCTTTCACTCATTTGCTGACATGCCTTATGTGCCAGGTACTAGATTTATAGAATTAACAAGACAAAGCCGTTGCCCCAAAAGACCTCACAGCCTAGTGGGGGACCCAGATCTATAGACAGGTGACAGGTGCTGGGCAAGCATTCTGCCCACTCAGGCCCCAGCAGAAAGGAGAGTCAATGACAACAGACCACAGCAAAGTCCCCCAGCATGCAGCACCCCCAGGAAGCCATATACCTGTCTGCTTTCCTGATTTTTGCTTTTCTCTCTGTCTTCGGGTGATGCTCTCTCTTAGCCGTTTAAGATTTTCCTGGAAAAAAATGTAGTTTATTTTAAAAATATACACCAGAATTATACCCTCTGGGCATTAGAGTTTCTTCCTGATTTTATGACATTTGCAAGATATATCACATTGCAATAACATTTCCAACGTGCAGATGAGGCTGGAGTGCACTTGCAATCGGCTCCCAGAGAAATCCAAGCCCTCTTAGAAGCTGTGCCTGAAGAGAAGACATCTTGTCCACAGCAAAGTATTTCCCCTCCTCTCTGGTTCTCAGCTCCTTCCCAGCCCTATAACCCACCACCCACTTTGCACGCCCCTTAGAAAAGCCTGTCTCCTACTTGCTAACAAGCTCTCCACCTACATTCCTACCTCTGAGACTGTGTTCTCACACATTCCCCTGACCCTGAGGGACATGGATCCCATGACTTCGTTCCAAGTCTGGGTCAAGGCCCGCCTTCTAAGCGCCCCCTCCCATACTGCTCCAGTCCTTACTGCTGCCCACGCCATCTGCCACTGGGCTACACTGCCTTACCCTGTGTGTGCGTGTGAGTGTGCGCACGCGTGCGCGTGTGTGGTCTCTTCAGGGGTACTGTGAGCTCTCAAAGGGCAAGAGACCAGGTCTCGGACCTTTCTGTAATCCTGCAGTCTGGTCTATCGCAGTCATTCAATCAATGTTGAACAGACATGTGAGGGTCAAGATTTGTTGCTATTTTAGTCAATAAATAACAATCAGCTTGAAGTTAAGTGTCTGAGCATTCTAGGGAAATGCCCCAGGGACCCACATCCAGACCATCTGGTTGGAGCAGAAGGTTCCAGGGAGGGAGCCACGGAGGCAGGACTGAAAGGCTGGTTGGGGTGTGACTGCAGCTGAGAGACTGAGATTGGTCCAGGAAGCAGCAGGGAAACATGGGAGGTGGTGGGCTGGCCATAGCTTTAAGGTCTGGCAGAGAGGAGGGGGAAGGAGTTGGAGGCAAGGAGACCCACCAGGAGACAATGTGATAGGGCAGAGGTAGGCGATACAGGCCAGCACGGGGATGTGGCAGACGGAATGCAAAGAAAGGAGCAGAGGCAAGAGGGAGAACGTGACGGAGCAAGACCAAGCGAGACACACAGCCGGCTGGATGCGGGGGAGTGTGGAGGAAGAGCCCAAGAGGGGCTGACGCCTGAACTTCAGCGTCTGGAAGATAACAGTGCCGTGAACAGACACAGGGCGTCGGGAAAGGGCAGCAGCCTCGAGCGACGGCTTGCTGTTGGATGTGCTGCAGGTCTAGGGTGCTTCAGGGGACACACCCAGCTGGTGGCTGGAAAGGTGTTACAGAGACACAGACTCAAGAGTCACCTGCACGGAGAAGGAGCTGAAGGGAACCTGGGCGGTACCTGCTCACGGGAGGGGAAGTGAAGGAGACAGAGGCGTGGAGGAAAAGCACGGTGGGGCAGCCCCAGGAATAGTCTTCACACCCCCCAGTCCTTGGATGGAGGGTGCTCTGGAAGCACCAGTAGGCTGTCAGAGCATGGAGTACTCTCAGCATTTACTATGTGTCAGGCCTGCTGAGGGCTTTACAAGGTTTACATCGTCTAGTCCTCTCCCTTCACATTTCAGAGATGGGAGAGTGGAGGTACAGAGAGGCCAAGGTCATCCAGCCCGAAGAGGCAGAATAAGGCTGAACTCAGGCTGCCTGGCTTTGGAGCCCGGGCTTCTCCTAACTACCGTGCCACGCGGCACCAACTTGGCAAGAAAGAAAAGCGGTGTTTGGCCAGGACCAGCCTGTTCCCCGCAGCCCCGCAGCCTCCCTGGGTCTCCGGGGTGACGAGGGCCCTGGGTTCCTGCATCTAGACCCCCAAAGGGAAGGGGGGCAGGCTGGGAGAGCAGGTGACCCTGTTTAAGGGAGCACTCAGAAGGCAGAAGGTGTGGTGCAGGGAGCACAGGCTCTGGAGCGAGAAGGGGCTCGTCGGAATCCTGACTCTGCCTCCTCACCTCTCTGAGCCTCACTTTTCTGTAAAATGGGAGCAATGACACTTATTTCAACACAGGCTGTGAGGGGTAGAAGGGATTAGATCCACGCAACGCTTAGTTAGCACAGTGCCTCAGGTTGTTGTCAGAGATGGACAAATGCAGCTTTAGGACTCACGTCCCCACTTCTCACTGTGTGGAGTTACATATCCTCACGCTAATAGCAAGAGTCTCCTGACAGCCCAGCCCTCCAATCCCAGTCTCCTCTTGAGTGGTAGCCATTTGGATGGGTGTGGGCTAGCTGTTCCCAGATTTTTGTCTTTGCATTTGCATACATGCCTACAGTTTGTGTGTGTATGTCTGTGTGTGTGTGTACATCTGTGTGTGTGTGGGGGGGATGTGTATGCATGTGAATGCGTTTTAACTTGAGTGGTTTTATGTCTGAGACTTGTTTTGTTCACCTAATCATAATTCTTGGGAGTTGTCCCAGTTCTCTTTGAGTTCTAAAGTATGATAGTTCTGTGGGGGTGTTGGCAGTAGGGGTAGAGAGAAGGCCTCTGAGAAAAAAGGTGGAAAGCAAAAGTATAGGGCCACACACAGAGGGAAGAGGCAGGCACAGAACTGGGAGCTGCAGTTGACCCTTGGTTCCTGATCTCTAGCCTCACGACAACAAGAAAAGCCATCCAGCTCTCAGCCAGGGAGCCATGTGGTTACTGACAACAGGTGACAAATACACATATGCACTGACTCACCGTGACACCCAAACAAATGTTCTCAGGCCCAGTCACAGGTGTGCAGTTACAGCAATACACAAGACAGCCACGGACCCAGCCGTCCTCCACTGTCTAGCAGAGAAACAGACATAAAACGAAGTCCATCTGGAGCCAGTTACCTGCTGGAAACGAAAGGACTCAGACCGCTTCTTCTGGTTGAGCTGCCACTCTTTGAAGTGGAGCACGGCTTCATCCACGTTGACGATGCCCAGCTTCACCTGCTCCTGGAGGGTAATAAGCTGCCGCTGACCTGGAGTTTTCATCCCAGCAAATGGGTCATACATGCTTGACTGAGGCCCGTCCCTCCAGGGTCTGACAGGTGGCTCTGGAAAAGATGGAGAAACTCAGCTTGACAGCGGCGCCGCTGGGGAGAGCTGACCGGATGAGTGGGGTTAATGAGGCTGGTCGTGGGCTCAAGAGAATGTGTCTCAAAAGAACAGTTACATGTGGAACCAAGAAAAGGGAGATATGACATGGAATCAGAGAGAGGGAAGCAGCTAATAATTTCAAGTCCTGTTACACTAAAGTAGACAAGGCCACACCATTTTAGGAAGTAAGGCATCCACGGAGTGAGTCAACGTGAATTACTGAGAAGCCTTTAGACCAGCATTTCTCAACCTTGGCACTGTCGACATTTTAAACTACATAATTCTTTGTTGGTGTTGTGTAGCTGTCTTTACACTGTAGGATGTTTAGCCTCATCCCTGGCTTCTGCCTACTCGATGGCAATAGCATCCCCTTCCTCAGTTGTGACAAAAAAAAATGTCCCAGACATTGCCAAATGTCCTCTGGCCGGTTGGGGGGTGGGGAATGGAGGAGAAGTCACCCCCAATTGAGAACCACTGATTTAGACTAAAATCCACTCCAGAAGAGAATATACAGGAAAGTCTAACCAGGCTGCTTCTCCCAGCACCACTTCCAGCCCTCCCCAACCGCCCTGCCTCCAAGCAGCATGGGGCACAGAGATTGGGGACCTACGGGTATGAACTGCCTGAGGAGACTGGAGTGCTAATAGAATCATGACCCAGTCCAATATCACCAGGTAAAAATTAGGTTCTGGGTCCCAGCTGACTCTCCTTGGGTTGTTCGTGTGCCAAGCTCTCCTCCGTATTAAAAATTTATAGTTCTCTGCTTTGGATACTCTAGGGAAGTATGAAGCCAACTCCTCTCTCTCCAGGCTCTGTGACTCCTCTAAGTTCTGTGGGAAGAAAGAGCTACTTGAAGAGGTGATGGGGCCACTGGAGCATATGAAAACGACTTGACATTTCACTGCTCATTTCCTGTAGGGCTATCTTTGATTCTAAATTTCTCCAGCAGGACCCCATGTGAGTTCAGGGAGACGGTATGAAGGAAAAAGAGATGACTTCACCAGTGGGTATTGAAAAAGCTTCAAAGAAGCTAATGTATCATTCTTACCAACCATTTACTCATCTGTCTACACACACACACATAACTTTCTCCCAGGTTTGCCCTCTTCCAGGCTGTCTTTAATTGTGTTGGGAGATGGAGTGTGGGGACAAAAAAAAAAAAATGCAAAAGCCAATCAGTTCCAATCTCCTACCACCAAAGCCCTTAGGGAAGCTTTCAAACGCTTAGATGGTGTCATAGTTCCTTTTCAGAAGAATCATCAATGGGATAATACTGAACGCCTCTGTTTAGCACAAGGAAATTCATCAAGAACAAAAGAATACTTATCTCTTCAAGCTTCCTTAAAAGGTCTTTGGAAAAAAAAGAAAAATGTCACCCAGTGGCGAGCAAAATGCCTCAAATAAAAGTTGAATTAAAGTATAGTTTAGCTAATACAGGCAGGGTAGGTAAATAGCACGGTAGGGCTGCAACACCAGGTAAAGATTGGGTGCTGGGCTGCCCACTTTCATCCTGTTGGTATCCGTCTCAATGTTTAAATTGCACTTTAGTGTGCTGTTACAGACACTTTCTAGGGTATTAATGTTGTCGGTATGATCAATTTGTACAGTGTTCTAAGGCCCCCCAATCTCTTCTCCTCTCCCTTTACCATCAGTACAGCTCCACTTCAGGTATCTCTTGGACCTCTCTGTTTTTCAAGGATAAGGAGCTGTTACACCTGGAAATCACTGAAACATGAACACTTCCACCACCCAGAAGTTCAGGTCATACAAAAGGAAGCGGAGGACATCTGCTTACCTTTCCTGATGCTCTCTGAGGTAACGTAGAAATTCTCAGGCCGCTCTTGACTTTTTCCTGCAAAAACTATGAGATAAAGAGTATTCTAAGTAAAGCCAAATAAGATCGCTTTCTAAAAGGCTTTATAATATTTTATACATTTACCAAAAAAATTACCAAAATCTTGTACAAAAAAAAAATAATAATGGACCACAACTTGGACCACTGTATGCAGTTCTATAAACCAAAACTTTAGGAGGCAACCAATGAGCAGAAGATATAGGGATTATGAAATGAAGACAGATCAAACCAACAAGGTCTCAAACCAGAAAGACAGAGCCAGTCAGAAGACATGATCAGCATTTACGAGATCATTAAAGAAAAGGATAAGGTGAACAAAATTACCCTTTTCCGGATCCTTGAATACTGAAGCGAGCCGCGGAACACCTTGAAGTTTAAGGATAAAAGGAAGTGCCACTTCACATGTCAACAAGTGCCATAAGACAGAACTCAGAGCAATGGAACAGGTAAAATATGTGCAAGCCTCCAAGGGGAGTTAGACGAAGTCAGCCATGCACAAGAGACACATAAAGACTTGTAGGGGGGACTTCCCTGGTGGCTCAGTGGTTGGGAGTCCGCCTGCCAATGCAGGGGACATGGGTTTGAGCCCTGGTTCGGGGGGAGCCCACATACAGCGGAGCAGCTGGGCCCGTGCACCACGGCTATGCGTTCTGGAGCCTGCAAGCCACAACTGCTGAGCCCACATGCCACAACTGCTGAGGCCCGCGCGTGCCTAGGGCTCGTGCTCTGCGGCAGGAGAGCCCACCACAATGAGAGGCCCGCACACCACGACGAGGAGGGGCCCCTGCTCGCCACAGCTAGAGGGGGCTCGTGCGCAGCGGCGAGGACCCAATGAAGGCAAAAATAAAAAATATACAAATAAATAAATTTATTTAAAAAAAAAAGACTTGTAGGGAAAACTGGGAAATGACAAGCATTCACTCAGTGGTAGGACTTCACAGTGATTAAGTCTCCCTGGGCTCTGCACACGACTCCCTGGGTTCAAATCCTGGCTCTGCCATTTACGAGCCATACAACCTAAGACAAGAGGCTTGACCTCTTCTTGCCTCAGTTTTCTGATATGTAGATTGAGGATAATAATTGTACCCTCCTCTTTGTGGGGATTACAGGAGTTAATACATGGAAAGTGCTGAGTATAGTGCCTGGCACATGTAAGCACTCCATGTTAACTTTTATTATTCACATCTAAACCTTGAGATTGATGCCAATAAGACAGCAATACCTTGGCTTACTAGTTAACACAAGGGATGTCTACTCAGTGCTTTACAGTTTATAAAATAGTTCCTCATGTATTATTTCATCTGACCCTCACAATAAGGCTCTGGCAGAGTATTATTATGCATCATTGTATACATATATTATTATGATACCCATTTTATAGATGAGGAAACTAAGGCTAAAGAGGGTGAAATGACTTACCCAATGTTCCATACTGTACAGCTGAAAAATGTAAGAGCTGAGACTTGAACCCAGGTGTCCTGGACTCCAAACCATTGCCCTGTTTGTCATCTCCTGCCCCTCTCCTTTCCTCCTCACAGTTTCCTAGCAGGTCCATCAAGGCTCTTTAGGAACCACCTATGCCCCTCCCAACTGAACTTCCCACAGTGAGCCAGACCATCAACACCCTCTCCCCACCCCCTGCCATTTAGGCATTATCAATATATATATTTGCAAGCTTCTTCATTTGGGTTCCCTTAGAAGCAGACCTGGGGGACTTCCCTGGTGGTGCAGTGGTTAAGAATCCACTTGCCAGTGCAGGGGACATGGGTTTGATCCCTGATCCAGGAAGATCCCACATGCCGCTGAGCAACTAAGCCTGTGCGCCACAGCTACTGAGCCTGTGCACTAGAACCCGCAAGCCACAACTACTGAGCCTGTGTGCCACAATTACTGAAGCCTGTGCGCCTAGAGCTCATGCTCCGCAATGAGAAGCTCGCACACTGCAATGAAGACCCAACGCAGCCAAAAATAAATAAGTAAATTAATTAATTAAAAAAATAGAACTCTGGAAAATATGTCTCTTAAAAAAAAAAAAAAGAAGAAGCAGACCTGGGGACAGTGATCCAAGTACATGTAGACTATGTAAGGTAGGTAAGATGGGGAAGTGGATAAAGCAATAAATGGTGGGTTATCCAGTAAGTCACCATGATGGGCAAGCTGGGGAGCTCTGGAAAGCAATGTAGAGCATGCACCCCAGAGTTCTCCCAGTAAAGGGGCAAGTAAGCTAGGGTACTCAGCCAACAACTCTACTCAGTCAGTGGTTGAGGGCTGCATCCAGGGGTGATAATCCCCCAACTCTTCCAGCCTGTCCTGCCCAAGAAAGCCATCAGGCTAAAAGACACAGGTTCTAACAGGCAGGGTCCACCCAGTGGGCACAAAAACTTAAAGAGCTGGGGAGATTTGAGCAGGACACTCACAGTGTCTGCTACACACGCCAAAGGAGATGCCATCCAAGGGAGGGCAAACCATGAGCACTGATGGCACTAGGCAATATATAATATCCCCCCCACTGTATTTCTACCCAATTTAAGGTTGCCAGATTTAACAAACCAAAACCAAAACTGAAAAAAAGAGTGCAATATTTGGGACACACTTACACTAAAAAATTATTTGCTGTTTGTTTTAAATTCATACTTAACGAGGCATGCTGTACCTTATTTGACAAGCCCAGCCCAACTACCTGGGGCTCTGGTTGAGGGCTATCTTCCCCAGTTTATAATCTTTGCCATACCTTCCACAACTTGCTTATACTATTAAAAATGGAATGGAGGGACTTCCCTGGTGGCGCAGTGGTTAAGAATCCACCTGCCAATGCAGGGGACACAGGTTCGAGCCCTGGTCTGGGAAGATCCCACATGCCGCAGAGCAACTAAGCCCACGCGCCACAACTATTGAGCCTGCACTCTAGAGTCCACGAGCCACAACTACTGAGCCTGCATGCCACATCTACTGAAGCTCGCGTGCCTAGAGCCCGTGCTCCGCAATGAGAGAAGTCACCGCAATAAGAAGCCCACGTACTGCAATGAGTAGCCCCCACTCGCCACAACTAGAGAAAGCCCACGCACAGCAACAAAGACCCAATGCAGCCAAATATAAATAAATAAATAAGTAAATAAATTTATTTTTAAAAACTGGAATGGAGGTCAAGTGCACAGATCCGGCAATTCCTATACTCTTACGGTACTTGTAATCATATTAATAAAATCAAGTCCTGAAAGATAGTGAAACTGACAATGCTATCAGCATCTAACTAATGTCCCAGGGATCATTATGGGTCAAAACCCAATTATCACCAACTTTTATCAATACGAAGGTAGACAGCATAGCATTGTGGCTGAAAGCCAAGGTTGTGGAGTCAGATTCTTTGAGTTCAAATCCTGGCTCTGCTACTTGATAATCAAGTGACCTCTGTAAGCCTCAAAAATGAGGGCTTACATTTTCCTCATCTGTAAAATGGGGATGATAATGGCCCTTACCTAATAGATTATGACATATTCCAAATAGAGCACTCTTGGTAGATTTCAATAAATGTTAACTATTAAAAATTAATAATAATGAGAGTTTCAGGAGATACAAATTTACCAGGGATCTTGCCATTTGGAGTAGAGGGACATCTTGTTTACCTCTGTCTTCACACTATGCATAAATTCCTCCAGGAAGGCCAGAACTGAATCTGACCACTGCCCCAGTCTAGTTCCAGAATCTGCCCCAAGCTCTGACTCTGTCTCCTGGGGCTGGTTGGAGACCATTCAGAAGGGAATGGTCTTGAGCAATGGTTCAGGAAGTAGAAGATCTAGGGAATTCCTGCTGAGAGGCTCTGAAGACCCTACTGTGCATCATTCCCTGCCACACTTGCCTTTAGAAATGTATGGTTCCTTGTCAGACAGCTGGTGAGTGCCAGAAGCACTGGCCTCTGGCCTGGGCACTGGGACAGGGGGCCTGTTGGCCAAGTTCACGGAAGAGGCCTCATCATCATCCACTGTGTGATAAACATCTTCTTCCTGACCGAGATGGTGTACCTCCCTCTCCAAACTGGACATTCCCATGCTGTTGCCTAGAAACAGAGAGAAAGGTGACTGAAAGCAATTGTCAAACCCTGGGACCCCCAAGTCATGCAGCCAGCTGCCCTGGGACCCAGCTCTGCCCATCAGCAAGCTGGTCACCTCCACATTAGGTAGGGCCTGGCAGCCAACCAGGCCGGGGGCCAGCCCCACCTACCTGCACACCCACAGTAGTTGGCCCTGCCACAACAGAAAGACCCATGGGGCACCACTAGAACATATAGCTCTGGTGACCAGAGGGGAGTGTGCTACTGGGCCCCACAGACATCTGCTACATAAGGCCACCACTCTAAGATTGGCAAACATCACCAAGCTACCTAATACACAAAAATTAAAAGAGAGAATTGGGCAAAATGAGGGACAGAGAAATATATTCTAAATGAAGGAACAAGAAAAACCCCAGAAGAACTAAGCATAGTGGAGATAAGCAATCTACTTGATAAAGAGTGAAGATAATGATCATAAAGATGTTCAATGAACTTGGGAGAGGAATGGATGAACACAGTGAGAAGTTTAAGAAAGAGCTCAAAAATTTAAGGAACCAAGCAGATCTGAAGGATACAATAACTGAAATTTAAAAATACACCAGAAGGAGTTAATAGTAGATGAGATAATATAGAGGAATAGATCATTGAACTGGAAGACAGAATAGTGGAAATCACTCAAGCTGAACAGAAAAGAAGAAAAAAGAATTTTAAAAAATAAGGATAGTTTAGGAGATCTCTGAGACAACATCAAGCATGCTAACTTTCCCATTATTGGATCTCTGAAGGAGAAAAGAGAGCAAAAGGGGCAGAGAATGTATATGAAGAAATAATAGATGAAAACTTCCCTAACCTGGGAAAGGAAACAGATGTTCAGGTCCAGGAAACACAGAGAGTCCCAAACAAGATCAACCCAAAAAGGTCCACACCAAGACACACTGTAATTAAAATGGCAAAAATTAAAGATAATGGGAGGGGCTTCCCTGGTGGTGCAGTGGTGGTGCAGCGGACGCCTGCCGATGCAGAAGACATGGGTTCATGTCCCGGACTGAGAAGATCCTACGTGCCACGGAGCGGCTGGGCCCATGAGCCACGGCCACTGAGCCTGCGTGTCCGGAGCCTGTGCTCCGCAACGGGAGAGGCCACAACAGTGAGAGGCCCGCATACCGCAAAAAAAAAAAAAAAAAAGATAAAGGGAGAATATTAAAAGCAGCAAGGGAAAGGCAACTAGTTACATATAAGGGAACTCCCATACGAACACCAGCCGCTTTTTAGCAGAAATTTTGCAGGCCAGAAGGGAGTGATATCATATTTAACGTGATAAAAATAAGCTTACAACCAAGAATACTCTACCCAGAAAGGATATCATTCATATTTGAAGGAGAGATAAAGAGTTTTACAGACAAGCAAAAGCTAAAAACATTCAGCACCGTTAAGCTGGCTTTACAGAAAGTGTTAAAGGGACTTCTCTAAGCAGAAAAGAAAATACCACAACTAGAAATATGAAAATTAAAAAAAGAAAAATCTCATTGATAAAGGCAAATATACAGTAACTATACAGATCAACCACTTATAAAGCTAGTAGGAAGGTTAAAAGACAAATGTATTAAAATCATCTATATTCACAATAAGTAGCTGAGGGATACACAAAACAGAAAGATGTGAGATATGAAATCAAAGACATTAAACATTGGAGGCAGGTAAAAATTCAGGGTTGTGAGACTTCCCTGGTGGCGCAGTGGTTAAGAATCTGCCTGCCAGTGCAAGGGACAAGGGTTCAAGCCCTGGTCCAGGAGGATCCCACATGCCGTGGAGCAACTAAGCCCATGTGCCACAACTACTGAGACTGTGAGCCACAGCTACTGAAGCCTGCACACCTAGAGCCCATGCTTTGCAACAAGAGAGGCCACCGCAATGAGAAGCCCGTGTACCACAATGAAGAGTAGCTCCTGCTTGCCGCAACTAGAGAAAGCCCGCACACAGCAATGAAGACCCAACACAGCCAAAGTTAAATAAATAAAATAAATTAAAAAAAAAAAAGAATCCGGCTGCTAATGTAGGGGACACCGGTTCGAGCCCTGGTCTGGGAAGATCCCACATACCACAGAGCAACTAAGCCCACGAGCCACAACTACTGAGCCCACATGCCACAACTACTGAAGCCCTCACGCCTAGAGCCCGTGCTCCGCAACAAGAGAAGCCACCGCAATGAGAAGACCATGCACTGCAATGAAGAGTAGCCCCCACTCGCTGCAACTAAAGAAAGACCGGATGCAGCAATGAAGACCCAATTCAGCCATAAATAAATAAATAAATAAATAAAATTAAAAAAAAACACAAAAAACCTCATGGTAATCACAAACCAAAAATCTATTATAGATACATACACAAAAAGAGAAAGGAATCCAAACATAACACTAAAGATAGTCATCAAATCACAAGGAAATAGGAAAAGAAGAAAGGAACCAAAAAGAGATATTAAAAACCAACCAGAAAACATTAACAAAATGGCAATAAGCACATACCTACCAATAAATTGCTTTAACTGTAAATGGACTAAATGTTCCAATCAAAAGACATAGAGTGGCTGAATTCATCTATGATGCCAGCATCACCCTGATACCCAAAGCAGACAAAGGCATCAAAAAAAAAGAACATTACAGGCCAATATCCTTGATGAACATAGATGCAAAACTGTCCTCAACAAAATATTAGCAAAGGGAATTCAACAATGCATTAAAAGGATCATGCACCATGGTGAAGTGGGATTTAATCCCAAGGATGCAAAAATGACTCAATATCTGCAAATCAATTAACGTGATACATCATATTAACAAATTAAAGAATAAATATCATATGCTCATTTCAATGGATACAGAGAAAGCTTTTGACAAAATTCAACATCCATTTATCATAAAAACTCTCAACATAGTGGGTATAGAGGGAACACACCTCAACATAATAAAAGCCATATATAACAAGCCCACAGCTAACATCATACTCAATGGTGAAAAGCTGAAAACATTTCTGCTAAGATCAGGAACAACATAGTATTGGAAGTCCTAGCCATAGTAATCATACAAGAAAAAGAAATAACAGGGACTTCCCTGGTGGTGCAGTGGTTAAGAGTCTGCCTGCCAATGCAGGGGACACGGTTCAATTCTTGGTCTGGGAAGATCCCACGTGCCACGGAGCAACTAAGTTCATGCACCATGACTACTGAGCTTGCACTCTGGAGCCCATGAGCCACAACTACTGAGCCCACGTGCCACAACTACTGAAGCCCCTGTGCCTACAGCCCGTGTTCTGCAGCAAGACAAACTACCACAATGAGAAGCCTGTTCACCGCAATGAAGAATAGTCCCCACTTGCCACAACTAGAGAAAGCCCGCACATGGCAACGAAAACCCAACACAGCCAAAAATAAATAAAATTTAAAAAAATAAATTTTTTTTAAAAAGAAATAAAAGGAATCCAAATCAGAAAGGAAAGAGAAAAAAGGTCACTGTTTGCAGATAACATGATACTGAATATAGGAAATCCTAAAGATGCCATCAAAAAACTACGAGAACAAGTGGTGCTTCCCCGGTGGCGCAGTGGTTGAGAATCCGCCTGCCAATGCAGGGCACACGGGTTCGATCCCTTGTCCGGGAAGATCCCACATGCCACAGAGCAACTAAGCCCATGCACCACAACTACAGAGCCTGTGCTCTAGAGCCCGTGAGCCACAACTACTGAGCCTGCGTGCTGCAACTACTGAAGCCCACGTGCCTAGAGCCCGTGTTCCACAATGAGAGAAGCCACCACAATGAGAAGCCCATGCACTGCAACGAAGAGTAGCCCCCACTCGCCACTACTAGAGAAAGCCTGTGCACAGCAACGAAGACCCAACACAGCCAAAAAAAACCACAAACAACTATTAGAACTAGTAAATGAATTCAGTTAAGTTGCAGAATACAAAATTAATATACAGAAATCTGTTGTGTTCACTAATAATAAACTATAAGAAACAGAAATTAAGAAAAAAATCCCAATTACCATTGCATCAAAAAGAATAAAATACCTAGGAATAAATCTAACCAAAGAGGTAAAAGACCTGTACTCTGAACATTATAAGACATTTATGAAAGAAACTGAAGACAACACAAATAACTGGAAAGATATACCACATTCGTGGATTGGAAGAATTAATATTGTTAAAATGACCATACTGCCCAAGGCAAATTATGGACTCAATGCAATCTCTATCAAATACCAATGGCATTTTTCACAGAACTAGGACAAATAATTCTAAAATGTGTAGGGAAACACAAAAGACCCCAAATAGCCAAAGCAATCTTGAGAAAGAAGAACAAAGCTGAAAGTATCATACTTTCTGATTTCAAACTATACTATAACGCTATAGTAATCAAAACAGTATGGCACTGGCATAAAAATGGGCTTCTGTAGATCAATGAAAACAAATAGAAAGCCCAGAAATAAACTCACGCTTATATGAGCAATTAATTTATGACAAAGGAGCCAAGAATACATGGGGCGCAAAGACAATCTCTTCATAAATAGTGGGAAAACTGGACAACATACACATAATCACTCTTCAATACAGCCTTGACTTAATAACACCTGCGTATGTTCCCCTATGTTCTCCTCCTTCACCAGAAAGTAAAGTCTCTTGAGGGAATTGATTATATCTTATTTTCCTTTGTGTCCCCTAGCCCGACAACTAAAATAGTGCTTTGCTCATAGTAGGTACTCATTAAATTTTGGTCAAATTAAAATAAACAAGTGTTTTTAAAAAGAGATTTTGCTAAAGGCAACTTGTTTACCCAAAGCAGTGGCTCCAGTGGTGGGAACTTCTGGCTTACTTGTAATAGGCTGATGGGGGAGCTCGTGGGAATAGAGTGCCTTCAAGCACACCATGTGGCTTGCACATGGCAGCCCATTCCTTGAGTGGAGCAACCCTCATAGGGAGCCAGGCAATATCTAACATCTATTTCTCTTTCCCTCTTTTTGTTTCCCTGCTCACTGCTGCAACTTACCTTCTAAAAACTTGCGGATCATAGAATCCTTAGTGGTCCGAGAGAAACCATCTCCGGGGATTGGATTAGATGTACTGGCCTGAAGCATTTCAACATCTAGAAGGAAAAGGAGACTAAGACTTTATATGTTGTTCTTCCACATAAACAAGGACATTTTATAAGTGGATATACAAGGTTTGACAAATCAAGAGATTCAAGAATTCATTAAACCATCCATCTACCCATCCATCTGTCTAATCACCCATACATCCATAGGTCCATGAATGCATCCATACATCCAATTATCTACCTGCTCAATAAGGACACTCAGTAAATATGGGGTATAAAGGAGAGCAACATTTACAACCTTCAGGCCCTTTCCTAGACCACAGGACTCAAAAGGTATAGATATGCTCACTTGTGTTTGAAAGAATGAGCCTAATTTTTAAATATATACCTGTAGTCTTTATAACAGCAAAAAAAATAAAAAATAAAAGGACAACAACAAATAATTGGAGGCAGAAACAACAAAGAATAGATAAATTGTAATTTATTTAAACAATGAACCATTTTCAACAGTTAAAAAGAATGTATGGGAGCCACTCTATCAACATAGTACCATCTCAAAAACATAACAACCAGAACTCTATTTTTAGGTCATTCATGTAATTGGTCATTTATAAGAAGCTGCACATAGACCTTGGGTTTTTCACTATTAAGCATAAACCCACGGGGACCAAAACTGTGTGTGAAAACTATTCAATTGTCACAGCAGATTCTACTAAAAACCTTAGTAACCAACATTACTTTATGTTACTTTATGACTCTGAAGTATGCATTTTGGGAGCAAAATTTCAGCCTTGTGTTAAAAGTAGAACTTTGATAATATCAAGAGGTTGCGTTCAGTAAGGCATATCACACAGTTACTGGGGACTTGTTTGCTTAGGCAAAATATGTAGTTTGAAGTTGAATAGTATACGTTGAAAAAAAAAATCATGTGAATTTAATCAGTATACACAGATATACTGTTCCTACTACTTTGATATTTGGGGACCAGTTAAATACAGTCTGGTGAATTTGTATGAAATATTTATATTTATATCACATTTTCCAAGAATATTAATTGAAAAGAGGTCATGGTCATAAAGTTATGTTAAGGATAATGAACTTCACATGACATAATCCTAGTTTTGAAACAAAATATCTGTATGTACATAGAAAAAAAGCCTGGAAGGAAATACATCAAAATGTATATAGTGGCTATTTCTGAAGTAGTATGGATAGGTCATGGACATTTCAGACCATAGACATTTTATTTTCTATTTTACACTTTTCTTTGTCTTCCAAATTATCCATAGTGGCTTCTGTTGCATTCATATATGAGAAAAACCCTATCAGCACTTTTTTAAAAGGCCTAGGTAATTATGATCAAGTATGTACAATTATTTTTTTAAGGAGAAAAATAGTCTTTATTAATTTTTACTATCACATTTAAAAAAATTTTTTTTATTAGTTTCTGCTTTATAACAAAGTGAATCAGTCATACATATACATCTGTTCCCACATCCCTTCCCTCTTGCATCTCCCTCCCCCCCACCCTCCCCATCCCACCCCTCCAGGCGGTCACAAAGCACCGAGCTGATCTCCCTGTGCTCTGTGGCTGCTTCCCACTATCTATCTACCTTACGTTTGGTAGTGTATATATGTCCATGCCTCTCTTTCGCTTTGTCACAGCTTACCCTTCCCCCTCCCCATATCCTCAAGTCCATTCTCAAGTAGGTCTGTAAGTATGTACAATTAGATTCCCAAAGCAAAAATAATTTCAGGTTATTAAAAAAAATTATAGCTCACCTGTCAATTACCAGATTACTGATTTTTAAATTATAAAACATACTGCTTTTTATTTTTTAAATTAATTAATTTATTTATGTATTTATTTTTGGCTGCATTGGGTCTTCCTTGCTGCGCGCGGGCTTTCTTTAAGTTGCGGCAAGTGGGGGCTATTCTTCGTTGCGGTGGCTTCTCTTGTTGCGGAGCACGGGCTCTAGGTGCGCGGGCTTCAGTAGTGTTGGCTCGCAGGCTCTAGAGTGCAGGGTCAGTAGTTGTGGCACACGGGCTTAGCTGTTCCGCAGCATGTGGGATCTTCCTGGACCAGGGATCGAACCTGTGTCCCCAGCATTGGCAGGCAGATTCTTAACCACTGCGCCACCAGGGAAGTCCATACTGATTTTTAAACTTTCCAGTGACCAGATATTACATTATTACATAGCATAGCTCTTACCTGACCTTGTTTCAAACTTTGACAGTCTTTTAATAATCTAAATATAAATTTTGTGACCATAAAACAAAACAAAACACAATGTTGAGTGAAACAGTTGCAGACTGGTTTTTGCAGTATATAAAGTATTTTATATAAAGTAGTTTTCAGTATATAAAGTAGTTTCTATAAAGTTTTAAGGTCTATAAAATGATACTACATGTAGTTTATGAATTCATAAATATCTAGTAAACATATGAAAACATGCTGAAATGCTGGAAAGGATAAATGTTGAGTTCATGGTAGTGGTTACCTCTGGGAGGGAGGGAGGACAATCAGGTTCCAGAGGGGGTTCATAGGGGGCTATAATATGTAATTAAAAAAAAAAAAAGATCTGAGACGAGAAAAAAAATACATATTCTTGATGAATCAGAATCTTCAAGAAATACAACATTTTTGAAAATTAATATGCTACCTTTTGCCCCCAAAAGGGGAAAATAAGATTCTATTTTTGTATTTTCTTGTATATGCAAAAAAGAAACTCTGGAAGGAGATATAAGAAATTAAGATCAATGGTTTCCTGGGAACTAGAAAGATGACAGACAGGACTGGAAAAAGGTTTTTTTCACTGTTCATCTTTTAATATTCTAGTTTTTCTATCCTATTGAAAAAATAAAGGAAAGAAATGCAGAGCTCTGATCATGTTTTCGTTACTTTAAATATTATCCAAAAAAAGGGAAGATAAAGCAATTCCCCTTTTTTACCTTTTCAGTTTAATGTTTCTTGAAATGTGTGTAGTGGAGACATTACATTGAATATAATGTACCTTGATACCCTCTGGTCCAGAGCCCTGTGATTCCAAATGAGTAAACTGTTAATTCAGTGAACTTCTCTTGTCAACACTGAATTCTATAAAGTAAACCGTAGAGAGATTAGGGTGACTGTACTGATCCTGAAACACACTTATATGTGTTTTAATTTTAAAAATAAATTTCTGGGACTTCCCTGGTGGTCCAGTGGGTAAGACTCTGAGCTCCCAATGCAGAGGGCCCGGGTTTGATCCCTGGTCAGGGAACTAGATCCCACACGCGTGCCGCAGCTAAGAAGTCCACATGCTGCAACTGAAGATCCCACATGCCGTAACTAAGACCCGGCACAGCCAAAATAAATAAATATTAAAAAAAAATTCTAAGAACTCACAATTCATTCCTTAAAAATTCAAGACCAGAAAAACGACACTTATTTGAGATTTCTATTTAAATTGCTTAATTGTGGTTTTATGGGACATGTTTCTCATGGAGTTAGAAAATTGGGAAGAAAGACATATCCTACAGGTGTGCCTTACTGGGAGCAGGACCCTCCTCTACCCTCCTGACTCCTACCCCTACAATCCCTCACCCCTTAGCTTCCTGACCCTGACCCAGCCAACTTTTGAAACTCTTCATTCACACAATAAAACACAGAGGAAAAGACCCCGAAGGAAAGACTTGCTTGCATCAGACACCCCTAGAGATGAGGGGAGGGAGAAGTTTTGTGGGCCTATCGTTGGGCTCTGTCATGCCCAGTGCTGCATCCTCCAGGAGACCACAGCCCCCTCAGGCTCCAGCATCTCTAAGAACCTGGTGAGGGCAGAGCAGCATCAGGACAGTTTCAATCACCAATAACCAGATCTCCCAGGCTGGCAACACCAGAGCGCAAACCTCACACACACAATCGGCCACCCCCACTGACAGTGGTAAAAGAGACACGCACGGCCTAGCTACTTCACTCACAAAGTTCAGTTTGAGACAACTGATCTCCACATCTGAGATGTAGCTGCAAAATTGAAGGAGCTACAAAGAGTGTTGGAAAAACAAAATGTAGACGAAAAATGGAAACAGCAAGAGCAGCCCTGGCTGGACCTGGCACACTTCCGTAATAAGGATGCGGGCTTCTGTGCCTGGTACTATGACCCCATCGTAATGTGCTGAATTTTATGTGGGTTAAAGAAAGAATTTTAAAAAGAAAAGAGAGAAAGAAGAATGAGCACCAGTAAATGACATGCCAATATCACGATCCTTTGCTACAACGCACTGAGGAGGAGGCAACATCATTGTTATGGCATTCTTGTCCAGAATTTATAACCTCAGTCCAATCACAGAAAGCATCTGACAAATCCAAACTAAAGGGCATGCTACAAAAAAACTGATTGGTGTTCTTCCAGAATGTCAAGATGAGGAAAGACTGAGGAACTGTTACACATTGGAGGAGACTAAGGAGAATAACAGCATGCACTGCAGGATCCTATCTAGGTTCAGCATCTAGTCCTATCTATGAACAGAAAAAGAACATTAGGGGGAAAACCAGTGAAATTTTGAACAAGGTCTGGAGGTTAGTTAGTGGAATTGCACCAATGTTAATTTCTTGGCTTTAGTAACTGTACTCTGGTTAGGTAAGATGTTAATATTAGGGAAATCTGGGTGAAAGGTATACAGGAAGGGTAGCATTTTTGCAACTTTTCTCTAAATCTAAAAGTATTTCAAAATAAAAAGTTTTTTTTTTTTTAAAGAAGAAGAACAGGTAGGAGGGAAAGAGATGAGAAAAGGAGAGGAAGAAATGCAACAGCAAAACTAAAGAAGCGTAAGCCCTGGGAATGACCTACACTGACCCTTTCCTGTCCACCTACACTATCAAGTCACCTTCCAGGGACTCCTGGGAGCCACGCACCTCTGGGTACGATGAACAAGGCAGGGCTAAATGAGCCACCTGTGACAAACAAATCTTTTTACTCTGCGGTCACGCTTTCACTGGTGGTTAAGAGCATGATTTTGGAAGGAGACAAACTAGGATCTGCTAAAGATCAGTCCTGAGACATAAGTAGAATTATTTCTCCTCCCTGAGGCACCCTAGAAGGATGGTGAGAGGTTTGGGCACTATGGTCAGAATGCATAGTTTCCAATTTTGACTCTTCCACTTCTGACTGTAGGACTGCAACACCCACCCGTCCAACTGACTTTTAGATCCAACTTTTTGGATCCAGCTGATCATCTGGGCTCGCAAGATGACCGTGGGCCATGCTGGTGCCAGTCTACTCAGAAGGATGGAGGATACAGACCAGCAGGACAGTACCAAGCGGCCTTCCTCATCGAGGGCAGTCTTTACACCAGTCCAGAAACTCTCACGCAAGGAGACAAGATCCAAACCAGGCAGGTGGAGAAGCTGCCATGGTGTCTCAAGGGAGCAGCATTTCTCAACTCTGGAGTTTATTAGCAACTCCTGAGGCATTAGCTTCCAGGGTCTCCATAAGAGGCATCCAGAGACATTGCCCTCAGGGAAGCCCAAAGTATGGTGTCCCTTTCGGGTATTTATAGTTTACATACAACTCCTCTCAGTTCCAGATGCAATTTACCACCAATTAGGGGTCATTTTTATCACAGGCAATGTTGCCTAGAGACATAATTGACATATGGCTTTTATCAGGTTACCAGGGTAACAGAGTGGAAGTCAACAAAGGTCAAATTCTCCTGCAGAAAGGGAAATGAGAGCTGTTACATTAACTCTTTGCCCACAATTATCTTGGGCCAAGTTGTTTACATCCTCTCAGGATCTGTTTTCCTGTCTGTAAAATGGTGATAATAATAGTACATATATCATAGGTTTCTCATGAGTATTAAATGAGAAGCACAGAGCTTAGCACATAGGAAGTGCTAAATGCACGTTAGCTGCTATTATTACTGTTATCTTTATTATTAAATTCTACACCCATGCTAATGTCCTAAGTAGAGAACAATTTTAAAAAGAGGACTCAATTTATACTTTTTAATAGTAATTTTATTTGTTTGAAGTCAAGTCTCCTCCTTCAGAGTAATAAATGCTTATGGGTTAATTCTAACATCTGAATATCCACACATATTTTCAAATTACCTTTCCTAGCAAAGAATTACACCCAATCAATAGTTTTATATTGAATAGACTTAAAGCACAGGGGCATTGTACGATAACAAACGATAATTCTTCACCATGGAATTATGTGTGGAAACCTGACTCACAAACAAGGCTTGCCAGGCATTGTCTTGATCATGGCTCCTGAACACCAAGTCCAGGCTGGACAGAGCTGGAGGCTTCTTTCCTCCTTGGCCAAGGCTCTGCCGCTGCAGTCCAGACCTAACTTGGAGGCCTCATGCCCATTCCTTGTGCTTTCCTGAGGCTTATCACATTTTTTATTAGAAGGCTCAGCAATGAGCACCAAGGGGAAATTCTAGCAGCTCTTCAATCCCTTCTGGCCCCACCCCATACTGCCGGGATCACAGGTAGAGGCTGATCTTAAGGTCAGAGCCTAAAGCCAGAGGATCTGAGGCTTGGCTGGAAGAGCATGATGGAGGCAGGGGCACAGGGAGGAGGAGGATGGTCTGCAGACACATGAGAAGGCCTGGAAGTCAGCCGTAAAGGCCCTGACAAGGGCTGGAGCCAAGTGAATGGTCTGCATTCAGGCTACAAACGTAAGTCAGGGAAAGGCAGCAGTCAAGGCCCGGCAAGCAATAGAGGTCCAGGACACTGGCCGATAATGTCTGTAAAATGGTGATAATAATAGTATGTATCTCACAGGTTTGTCATGAGTATTAAATGCAAAGCACAGTGCCTAGCACACAGGAAGTGCTAAATGAACGTTAGCTGCTATTATTACTATTATTACCATTATCTTTATTATTAAAGCAGGTCAAGATCACAATCAGAGGTGGTGATTACCAGCGTGGACTTTGATATCCTGGAGACCTGGGTTCAAGCCCTGGCTCTGATTCTTAGTAGCTCTGTGTCCTTGGACAAGTTACTTGATATCAGTAAGCTTTCATATCTCCATCTGTAAAGTGGGTATGGATAACAGTACCTACCTCATAGGAAGACTGTATGAACCAATTGAGACGATGCTTATAAAATGTTTAGCAACAGTACTAGGCACTAAATATTAATGGTTATCATTATATTGAGGCAACCTAGACAGTTTATTAGCTTTCTATTGTTGCTGTAGCAAATTACCACAAACTTAGTGACTTAAAACAACATCCAGTTCTGTAGTTCAGAGGTCTGAAATGGGTCTCACCGGGCTAAATCAAGGTTTCGGCTGGACTGCATTCCTTTCTGGGAGATCTAGGGGAGGTTCAGTCTTCTTGCCCTTTCCAGCTTCTAGAGGCCCTGCACTCCTCGGCACGAGGCCCTCTTCTTCCATCTTCAAAGCCAGTAATTTTGGACAGAAAGCTCAGCTGAACAGAGTCCTTCTCATGGTGCCATCTCTGGTCTAACCTGATTCCTTCCTTTACGTTTTTTTTTGGCCACGACCAGGGCCAGGGATTGAACCGAGTCCTAACTAGTGGATCACCAGGAAATTCCCATCTTTCTTCTACTTTTAAGGACCCTTGTGATTATACTGTGCACACCCTGATAATCCAGGATATTCCCATTATTTTAAGGCCAGCTGATTAGCAACCTTAATTCCATCTGCAACTTTCATTCCCCTTTGCCATGTAATCTAGCATATTCATAGGTTCAGGGGCATTATTCTGCCTACCACAGGTAAGACCAAATGTGAGCACAGTCAACCTGTCATGAATTTCCTTCCCATGTGGGACTGGCGAGGGGAGTGGGCACAGGGACCAGGGTGCACTCAAGCAAGTCCATCATGTCATGTCCACATATGGACTCAGTAGCCCTGGCCTGATGTGGGCACAGGCCTCTACTGAGTCTCTGTAGGTGCACTGCCTTAAATGAAGAAAAATACTTTTCTTTCCATTTATATTTTAAATAAAATGATTATTTTTATACTGAGTTCAACGTAAGTATCTTTGAATTAGACCAGGAACAGTGGATACACACATTGGCCTCCATGTCCCTATTGTGTACTCAAGGCAAACATCCCTATTCAATCATAGCACTCTTTGCGGCCTCAGAATCCTTCTCAACACAGCTCCCCAGGCACTCAACACCAGCTAACTGACACTGACACATGAAATTACTTTTAAAACACTATTTGCCATAGCTATATTAGGCAGTAAGTCCTAGTAGTAGCAGATACTACTTTTGTAATAATAAAGAAGAGAAAAGAAAAAGTACCTGGTGGTTTGGAGTTAATGAGAGATAAAACCCTCAAACTGTAAATTTGACAACCCATGTGTACATACAACCCAGGCACACAGTAACACATGAGCGACTGAAATAGAAAATTCTGGAGGTGAAGGGAGTCCGTTTCCAGACAAAGGACATTTTGAAAAGAAAAGCACAGCAACAGATCCCTGCGTCCCTGGATGCTCAGGGTTTGTACTTCAGATTCTAAGCATTTAACCTTCACCACTTAGGTAAACTGAAATGTGCTGAAACCTGCTGGTCTAAGGAAAAAGTGCAAAGTTCTTTCATTTCTTTGGGAAAAAAACCCCAAAACAATAACAAGGAAACTCTGGGGCCACAGTCTTCTTCTGGGAAAAGCAGCTGCAGCGTTACACTATACTTTTTCAAAGGAGTCAACCCCAAAGAAACCATTCCTGGGAAGAAAGAAGCTTGAACAGATGAAGAGAAGGCAGGTAGGCAAGTAATTAAGGAATAAGTCAAGAGCAATAACTAATTTTCAAAGAAGCTCATATGATACTCCTCATGGGACATAAATCTGGATCACTCGGCTGCAGTGGAAACTCCATCCAGATTATGTGTTGTTACTTTAACAGAAAACCTAATCTGAGTATGTAATACAGTAAAATGTCAGATACTGAGAGACTATTCTTCTGGAAAGGCTCTCAAACCCTGAAAGCAGGCCAAAAGAATTTTTTTCAGCAAGTGCTTTTGTGGCCAGAAAAGAGGCTTAGAACAAGGATCAGCATGGTAAAACATGTGAAGAAAACCTGAAACCCGATTGGTTCCATTTGCACACAGGTGGAATGGACTGCTGGATTGACCATGTCAATAAGAAAGTCCAACCTTCCCATACCCTCATGGAGAAGTGAGGGGAAGGAGAGAGATAGGCAGAGACAGAGAGGCAGAGACAGGGACAGAGAGAAAGAGATAGTCACACACATGCAGAGGTCGGGGGGGAGAGGGAGAGAAAGGGAGAGAGACAATGAGACAATGAGACACGAAGAAAGAGGGAGTTGGGGGAGGGGAGAGACAGAGACAGAAACAGAGACAGAGAAACAGAGACAGAGAGAAGAGGAATGACAGTCTGAAATTAGAGGTGCTAAGGAGTGATTGACATTGAAAAAGAAGCTAAGCATGAAAGGGTTAGGAGAAGCAGCATGCTAAGTTTTGTGGATTTCTTAGCAGACAACAAGTACCTTAGTGCGGTGCTCCTGGTAAGCACACAGGCCCTCTGTCTTGCAGGAATGAGTCCACGGGACGAGCTCCTGATCGGGTGTAGTGGGCACTATGACTTGCTAAGTCACAGGCACCCCTCCCCCAATCCATTCTCTACTAGCTGCCCTCTTGAGGGCACCGTGTCTTTTTCCTCAATCGTACTGTCACAGTTTGTAGTTATATATTCAGTTATGCAGTACCTTTGTTTAATATCCAACTCTCCCGCTAGAAGGGAAGCTCTGGAAGGCAGGGATCATGCCAGCTTATTTACTGACTCCTCATCACCTGGCACAGCGACTTAAGCACTCAAGGGGGTTGATAAATGTTGTTGAATGAATGAATGTGAGAATGGACAAACTAATGGGTAATAAGCAAATGAATACATGGATATGGAGATCTTTGGGCTTTGTTAAGGAATGTGGGCATTTCCCAAGCTGAGAAAAGAGAAGGGCAATTCAGGCAGCAGGAAGAGCGCAAGCAAATGAATGGAGACAAGAAAGAAAAGGCAGCTGGGAGCGGCCAAAGATGTCCCACCTTCGGGGACATCTAACAGATATCTCACTACCACCTATCGGGGAAGTCAAGTCCCTGCACTGGAACATCAACAAACAATTCCACACCACAACATCTAGGATGACTTCTTATTTTCTGGTAACTCTCAAATTCAAGAAATAATTGAGCACCTGTTGTGTACAGCCTGTGGATGATACATGCTTCCTAACTGAAGTAGGAGCAGGTAAGCAGAGAAGCGTGTACATAACCAGAGTGCAAACTGATCGGCATGCCATGCCCCGAGGAGGGTGTGACCCACAGCTGTACAGGTGCAGAGGGGAGCGAGGTCGCTGCTGATGGTGAGGATTTTATCTTATTAATTTAAAAACATTCAATCCAGCATGCTTTCACTAAGTGCCTATCTCCACAACACAGTTCTTGTACATCTAGAGGAGGGAAAAGCTACAGAAGTCAGGAAGTGCCCTGAGGATCCCTCTGCTTCACCAGGTCAGTTTCAGCCCCAGACAAGACAGGAACAGCCAGCCCTGCCTCAGAGGGAGTTCCTTGCTGGTAAGACCTCATGCCTTGCACCCAGCCCCACTGCCTCTAAGGCACTTCTTGGCTCTGCTAGCCAGGGTCTTCCCAAGATGAATAGCAGGAGGATGGCAGAGACTCCGCGGCTGCAGGAAGGAAGACTCTTGAGAGAAAAGTGTGCAGGTGGGGAAGGCAGCGTGTTCCAGTAACTTAATTTTACTTACAAATGGTCCTTCAGGTGGGCTCAGACCTTACATGGCTGGGCTATGAGGCTGCTCACTGGGCCCAGTTATGCCCCCAGCTCAGAGGGGACCCTGCTCACAGAGACGGTAACCAGAGAACCCCAGTAAAGAAAACACTGCTGGAGATGATCTGTTACAAAGACGGCAGTTACCAAGGAGGTTGCTAAGGGAAGTCAGCAAGTTAGCTGGGGCTAAGTTGGCTCTCCACTGCACACAAACTTGAGCCACAGACCCAGGTGGAGGGAGCAGGGGCACAAAAGAAACGTTCAACGCAAGAGTCACAAGAAGCAGAACAGCCCTCTGGGATGGATTAGAGTGACACGTGTGAGTTTAGTCTCTAGTAGCGAGACATTGCATCCTTCTCCTTTTACTCCTCTCTCCTGATGCAGAAAGACAAACCTCTGAGATAGTCAAGCAGCACTAAATCCACAAGCGGATTACCTTTGAAACAGCTGGACAACGGCCTCCCAGAAATGGCTCCTGAGGCCTTAGTACCCAGAGCCTCATCAAAGTGCCAGTCACAGGGTGAGGCTTTCCACACAAAACGTACTACCTAAGTCAAAGGACCACCAGGACCATCGTATCATTCTCTGAAAGCAGGGATAGAAGCAAACGAAGTAAATGAGAAAAATATCAGGAGATAGTGAAGATACCCAAAGAGAGGTGTGCTGTGATGTTTAGTTAGTGTTTGCAGAAGCTTACCCTAAGAACATTTATTTCTTACATAGTACGGTGCGGAAAATGATGGTTTAAATCCGTGGGCGTTTGAACACAAAATTCTCAAGAGAATTGAGAGCAAAGTTGAAAGTCTGATAACAAAGACGTAGTTACCACCTGGTGGCAGCATATCTAAACTAAAGACAGTATGAGGAGTGTGTACGTGCCTGTGTGTGTGTGTGCGCACGCGTGTGCGCATGCGTGTGCACCCGCACCCACGCACGCAAGTTCAGGGGAAGGATCATAAAATCTCAGGATCAGAACCCAACATTGCTGCCCAGCCAATTCATTCAACACTGGGAGTTTCCCAAACAACCTTCCTACTTAGTGGTTGTTTGGATTCCCTTTGGGGACCTCATTACTATCCCCTTTCCAAAACTCTCAAGTCAGAAGGAGGCAGCTTTGTCCCAACACAATCAGATGACCTCCAAAGCTGTGGTAAGGAGATGGCATAGAGCCTGCACTCCATAATGTTTGTCCTGTGAGTGAATGAATGAATGAGTGAGCGAGTCAGCTAGTGAATAAACACGGCCTAGTTTCCTTCCTATTTTCAGCCTCTAGGGTTGAATGGTAACAAAGGTGGGGCACTGATAACCTCCGCTATTCAGATTTAGGAAATAGCTCCCCTGTAAGTATCCGTCCCAGGGCTGGCAAGTCCCGACCCTAGAAGAAGGGCAGGCCAGGAGGGTCCTCTAGCTCCGTGGGCAGCTGACAGACTTGACCCCTGGGACTACGCAGACCCAGATTCCTGACCTGGTTCTCCCACGATTAGACTGAAGTAAGTTACTAAATCTTGGAGCCTTAGCGGTCTCCTCTATAAAATGAAGATAACTTTATCCACCAAGCCCCAGGACGCTCAGATGGGATCACAGAGATGAAAGCGGTGTATTGACTTGAAAGGGCCAGAAGATTACTGTGCTGGCTGGCGTTACAAGTATGCATCTTAGATTTATCAGTCTTATTTATGACCTAAACTGCCTTCTCCCCCAGAGAGTCACTGGTAGTAAGATGAATGGTTCCTCCCCAGGCACAAGTTGCTGCTGCTTCTGGGCCAGTAGGTAAGTGGTCATTCTCAAGATTAAACCACAGAGACAGAAACACAAATCATATCTAGATTCAGAAAATTCAGAGTTTACATGATCTGGCAAGTGAAAACTGCAGTGGGTTTCCGCTGCCCATTCCCCAGACAGCGGAATCCTACAGCCTGCCTGTTGCTGGCCTCCTCCAAGCTCCACGGCAACCAGAATTCCCCACACCCCCACCCCCTGGAACTTTACAAGATGCCAACTGGCCGCAAACCAGGCAAGCTCCATAGCACTCCACCGCCTTGGGAAGTGCTGAAGAGGCTCAGCGCTCCCGCTGTGAGAGGCCCAGCAGACAGGAGTAATGGGATGGCTGCTGTTAGCATTCCCTACAGCTTTGCACTGCTGTGGTGGGGGGATTTCCTGTGTTGGAGCAACCAGAGGGATAAGAGGTGTTAAGGCTGTCTGTCAACACTAAACCAACTACCAGTAAAGTGCGGGATCCTTCGATTGTTCAACTGCCCCACCGCAGGGACACAGGGCAGAAATGATGATGCATGGTCTCTGGCTTCCCAGAGGGGTACTAGTTTTTCTCCAAATGTTCTTTTGTGAATGAGTCTCTGTTCCAGACTGAAAAGGACTGTGTCTTCCCTCCAGCCCATTGTCTCACCAAAAACCAGGAGTGGGAGCGGCAAGTGGCAGAAACACAGATGCTCCAGAATGCTTGTTGGGTCCATGGAGAGATGGACGGATGTGCAAGGGTAGGGGGCGCCAGAGGCTGTTTTTTTTTTTTTTTTTTTTTTTTTTCTTTTTGCGGTATGCGGGCCTCTCACTGTTGTGGCCTCTCCCGTTGCGGAGCACAGGCTCCAGACGCGCAGGCCCAGAGGCCATGGCTCACGGGCCCAGCCGCTCCGCGGCATATGGGATCCTCCCAGACCGGGGCACGAACCCGTATCCCCTGCATCGGCAGGCGGACTCTCAACCACTGCGCCACCAGGGAGGCCCCAGAGGCTGTTTTGTGAGCTAACATCTGGGCCGCAAAAAGAGGAGGCATGGCTGGAGCTGCTAGATGGTTTTTCTAAAAGAAACCACGACTAAAATTTGTGGTGTTAGATGGAAACTTCTGGCACAGAATAAGGAATATGGTCCTCAAGACAGAGAGACCTGGGTTCAAACCTGGACTCTATCACTTATTAGCTGTGAGACTTTGGCAGAGTTGCTTAACCTCTCTGTGCCTCAGTTTACTCATTTGTAAAGTGCAGGTTAATAAAAGCACCCCTGTATGGCTGCTTTGAGGATTCAGTGAGGTAGAGGATGTGGATGGTGAGGATGACGCCTTCTCTCCTCACCTTCCTGCTGGGTCACGGCTGATTCAGGAAGAGCTTCCATAAGTACCTCAAGTCCTTCCAGTCAGGTGCTGAGAGAGAGCTTCCACCGCTCTGTCCCTCTTTCTTCTGTTCCCCCAGAGGAGCAGCCAATCTGACTAGCAAGCACCTAACAACCACTGGACCACATCTTCCAAGTGTTAGGGTTGCAGTGTCAAAGGCTCTGCTGGTGTCAGGGTTCACCTCTGGCCCCCTGACTCGCCCACATTTCCTGCTCCAAAGCGCCCTCTTAATGCCTGCTTTTCCGTTCATGGATGGGAAAATCAGGCCCAACTCCTTGTGGGCCCAGGTCCCCGCGGTCTTCTCCTCAGGCTGAAAATTGGCAATACTCAATCTAGCCCATTCCAGAAATTCCTCTGTCAATAAAGCCGATGGATGTGTTGATAGGTATGTGTCTTGTCTTTCTTGAATCTATTGATTAGACCAGAGGGAAGGGGGGAGAAGTTGTAGGCAGTGTTTCAGAGCTCCTAGCATCTCGTAGCAAATGGTGGTAACATATAATGAAGACCCTTAGAGGGCTGGTTGTGTGGTCCTCCTGCTTCAACCCTGATATGTGCATCGAAAGCCAATGTTTATTTAGACCAGTGGTTCTCAAGGGGAGTGGCACTGCCCTCTAGAGGGTGTTTGGAAAATCTATGAGGGTATTTTGGGTTGTCACCATGATGCAGGGACACTACTGGCATTTAGCAGAAGGGAGAAAGATGCTAGACAGCCTTCATTGTGGGAACAGCCTTGTTTTGTGTCCCTCATGACTTTTAAATATTTCACTAGATAGACATATGGGTTAAAAAAATAACTACTTATGATACATATTTATACATATGTGTATATTTGTACATATCTGTTTATATGTATATGTATATGTGTATATTTTTAAATTTAATATCAGCAGGTATAAGGAAAAATATGGGCAAAAATCCCCACCAAACTATTACAAGTGCTATATAGGTTGGTTGAGTGGAGTCATGAACTTTCAATAGCTCGGTTATACATTTTTTTTGGTTTCCAATTTTTGGAAGAATGTATTATTTTTGCTATTAAAAAGAATTAAGATAAACAAAAATGGGCAAAATTTGTTAAGCAATTTACAAAAAAAATCATATCCTGGAGATATGATATTTTGGAAATAAGTTTATTATATATTAATCCAGTAAAATCAGGTTATCAAAAAAAAAACCCTGCTCGGGCCTCCCTGGTGGCGCAGTGGTTGAGAGTCCGCCTGCCGATGCAGGGGATACGGGTTCGTGCCCCGGTCTGGGAGGATCCCATATGCCGCGGAGCGGCTGGGCCCGTGAGCCATGGCCGCTGGGCCTGCGCATCCGGAGCCTGTGCTCCGCAACGGGAGAGGCCACAACAGTGAGAGGCCCGCATACCGCAAAAAGAAAAAAAAAAAAAAAAAAAAAAAAAAACCCTGCTTATAATTTTCTGAGCCTAGAAGCTAAACTGCTTCATTTATGAAATACAACTTGTATTTTTGCATGGTTTTGATATACACCAAATTTTCCAGGAATTCAATTACTATGAAAATGGAGAAGAGAATGTGAGGAATCATTCACCATTTAGGAAAATCCAGGCATTGATGCCAGCGCTGCTGGCGGTATCCAAGTCACTGATACAATAAACATGTCAGTCAGCACTTGAGGCTGTGACTTTGGCAGTGATTCTGAGCGTAGGTGACTGCAACTGACTAATGCACTATGTCCTTGTATGGAGGCACATCTGAGAATTTCCTCTCCTATGAGTTCTCTTCTATATTTCAATTGGGACTTATATTTGATTTCTAAAAATTTCATATGTAGGTAGGTTATATTATATGTATCTCATGTCAGGGTAGTAGTGGGGGCATTACAAAATGTTTGCTATAAAAAGGGCCCGTTGGGGCTTCCCTGGTGGTGCAGTGGTTGAGAGTCCGCCTGCCAATGCAGGGGACACGGGTTCGTGCCCCAGTCCGGGAAGATCCCACATGCTGCGGAGTGGCTGGGCCCGTGAGCCATGGCCGCTGAGCCTGCGCGTCCGGAGCCTGCGCTCCGCAGCGGGAGAGGCCACAGCAGTGAGAGGCCGCGTACCGCAAAAAAAAAAAAAAAAAAAGGGCCCGTTGGAACTGACGGAGTCAAAAGCCACTGATTTCGCTTCTGGATCACAAGGCACAAAGCCTTCATCGACTCTGACTTCCAGGCCCTTGCTTAAACTTTCCAGTCACACAGAGGTCATAGCAGAGGAAGTTTGGAGAACGATTCTGCTTGTCACAGCACATGATGACCTGTCTAACTTTGTGTGAAATGGGATCTTCATCACTGTGGAGTAGGGCAGGGGGTAAGCAAGGGAATTTCCCCAGACACAGCAGAAAGAAAAAACGCATTTCTCAGCAGAAAGATGGAAGCAGAACTGTGCTGTGCTACTTACAGAGGTCCTCGGTGGCAGCTGGGACAAAGGCCGCCATGGACTCATACAGCTCCTCGTCACAGCCGGGGTTGAGGGAGCACTTCATGAGCAGGTCTGTGGAAAGGTGGGCCATGGACTCATACACAGAGTCAGCCTCCTCCCCTTGCATCAGTTCCTCTTTAATGTGACTCTTCAGCATGTCCACAGTTTCCTGAAAGAGAAGGTGGGACCCCACAGGCACACTGACACAGCCGGGCTCTCTGGGTAGAGTCAGGCCCTCGAGTGGGCTTGTGACAGCAAAGTAAAGCCTCACACACATCAGGGTTGCAACTATGTGCGCATGTCTGTATTTCCCACCACACTGAAAGCCCCTTGAGGCCAGGCTCCAAGTCTTTTTCTTTGTTTTATGTTCTTTGTTTTAACCTTTGTATCTTCCTCCAACACTAAGAACAGAGTTATGCACTCAGAGGAGACACCCGTTAAATGTCCAGTGCCCAGAGGATACAAATTTAAAACTTTCTCTTGGGTACCTATTACGTGTCAGGGACAGTGCTATGGATGTGCCTATACATTATCTCATGGCATCCTTTCCACCACTGCTTGAGAGTGTCTCCTGTTCCCTGGTCAAAAGATGTGAAAACCAAAGCTCAGAAAAATCTAGTGCCTTATTCATGGGTCTGCAATCCTGGCTTCTGACCCTTCTACTATACCCTAGTGGTTCCTCAAATGGCAACAAATGGCACACAAAGGTATAACCCTTGCTGATTGGCCAAATGGAAATTCAAATGGGCTAAACAGGGCTGCAGCCAAGGCGCTCTTGCGCTTGTGTGTAGTCAGAAGTCCCTTGGGGACTTGGTCCACTAGTTCCTTCCTGTTCCTTCCATTAGGCTGCTCCAAAGTGCCCGCCTCAGTTTTACATCCTGTGCCCAAGAGGAGAGACGGTCTTGGGTGAAATGCCCTGAAGTCAGAGAGGCCCCCTTTGTCATTCTGCCTCCAGGTGGTTGTGAAGTCAGAGAGGTGGCTTCTCTGAAACCCCTGCACAACTTTTCCTCGTAAGAAACTGTGGTGTTTCACAATCCTTATTTCAGCATCAACCCACAGAAATCCTCATTTTCATCATCACTACCCCAAGGGAGCCAATCTGCTATCTGACACTCTGTGTTGGTTTCCTGATGAGCCCCAAGGAGTGGACCAGGTGACAGCTGTGGAGTGTTGGAGACTCAAGGTCTGGCATTTGGTTCTGATATGGTGGAAAGAGGAAATGGGACGGTTCTTGGAGGTCATGAACAACAGAGAGCAGCAGCCTTTTGGGGGCTGTGCTGGAGATGCATCAGTTGAAGTGATTGTAGTTAGAAAACAAAGATGATAGGACAAATGTGAACCAGATTAACTTCAGTGCAAACTAGAAGTGCATCTTTCCACGTCCCTGTGACAGAAAGTAGGATAATGCTCCCCAGCTTTACCATCAGCTAGGTTCAAATCCTACCTCCACCCTCACTAGTGTGGGACCCTTGGCACAATGACTCGGCCTTTCTAGGCCCTTTTCCTCCTTTGTTGAAGACAGAGGACAATACTGTCAACCTCAAAGGACTGTGGTGAGGATTAAAGGAGATAATGCATTTGCCAATCAACTAAATTCAACAGATCGTAGTGATTAATATGAATACAGTATGTTCTTAATAAAAACTATTGGCGGGGAAATGAAACACTGCAGTTTACACATTTGTGACTCCAAAGTAAACTGAAGTAAACACTCCTGGACTGTAAGTACCTTTTAGACTCATTTAAGTCAATGATGCCCCAAACAGGCACTCATGCTATTCTGTTTATTCAATACATTTAATCACCCCCTAAATTTTGGGAGGCCTCCTCTGTATGTCTCAGTGAGTCGTTGCCTTGTAGATTGTCAAGCACAGAGCAGAAAGCTAAGTTTCTGGGGAGGTGTCAGGCTCACTCCTGTCTGGAGGTCGTGTTAATTGTTCCTTTTCAGGTCACAGCCCCATGTGAGAGGATGAGCTATTCCCACGTCACTGCTGTGAATTGTGAAAATGGAGGAAAACCAGAAAAGGGTCGAGACAGGAAGGGCAGCTGCCTCCAAAACAATGGAAGCAATACTGGGGCATGGAACAAGGCCTAGGCACGGGATGAGATTACACTTAAAGACAGACCCAGAAGTCAGTGATCAAGGAGGATCTGTGGGTCCAAAACCAGGGAAGCAGATAAACCTTAAGACGGGCAGGGGCTCAGAAAGAGAGAGAGGTTGTCAGCAGAAGGTGGGGCCTCACGGTTGGCCTCCCTGAAGCCTCAGGTGCAGAGCTTTACTGTGGTCTCTGCTAAGGAAGGAACCAAGCCTAACAGTTCACCTGGGCCTGACGGTGGGCAAGGGAGCGGGGGGCATCCTGCCAAGTACCCTGGAGGTGGGGGGGGGAGGTGATTGAGAAAGAGGGATCAGCATCTACCTTCAGCAGATTCACTCTATCAATGCTCTGTAAATTCTTCAAGGGTGGATCTCAGTGCTTTACACATATTATTTCTTCTTATTCTCAAAACAACCCTAAGGGTAGAATTATTATAAACTTTCTCCACATATCACGAAACTGAGAGAGACAGAGGACAGATACATGATTTGCCCAAAGGCACATGCTGACAAGTATTGGTGAGGAATTTGGATCCAGATCCATGTGACTCCAGAACTCATCTCTTAAGCCCACGCATACTGGCCCTGCCAGAAGAGGCACGTGAGAACATGCTAGAGATGAAATCCACCCAGGTCTTTAGTGAAAAGGCAGCCCTGGAACCACATGGTACATTTCTAATCCTAGAGCCTCTCCTGCCTTGACCTTACCACATACTCGTCGATGAACTGCCGCAGGTCCCGGAAGCCGTGCTTCTCAGCAATGGTGTTGGGGTAGTGGCCATGCTTGTTGGCCACACTATAGGCCTGTAGGGCTCCTGGGCAGGTGAGCAACAAGGCAGTGAGGTTCTTCAGTCCATACTTGGCAGCAAAGTGCAACAAAGTGGGCAGCTCTTCATCCCTCTGATCTGAAAAATTGTCAAGGAAAACTTAATGGTCAGATAAAAAGGAAGGCATGGGGTGGTGGGGCGACTTCCCTGGAGGTCCAGTGGTTAAGACTCTGCACTTCCACTGCAGGGGTCGTGGGTTTGATCCCTGGTCAGGGAACTAAGATCCCACTTGCTGCACGGCATGGCCAAAAGATTAAAAAAAAAAAAAAAGAAAGGAAGGCACGGGGCACCTTGCTCATGGAGATGAAGCTAGAAGCCTAGCAGGTGCTCAATCATTACTTCTTGGTTGTTTGACCTAACATCTAACAGCTTCCTCTGTGACACCACTGAAGATGACAGAAGAAATGAGATATCAATTAATTAGCAAATCTAATCATTAATATTCTACCTTCTTTCTTTAAAAGGATCGGAGAATCCTGAGAAATAATACTAGTCCAAAATGTGCTGATGTTCTAAGGGCTTAAGCAGCAGCCACAAAGTACAACAGGGATCATGTTTTGACGTTCTCTTAAAATTTCAGAGCACTTTAAAACAATTGCTTTACGCTGATTAAAAGAAAGAAATCCTGGGACTTCCCTGGCGGTCCAGTGGTTAGAACTCAGCGTTTTCACTGCCGACGGCACAGGTTTGATCCCTGGTCGGGGAACTAAGATCCCGCAAGCCATGTGGCGCAGCCAAAAAAATATATATATCCATCTTCTTAGCTCTTACACCCGATTTCATAAAGTATGCCAAGTAATCCCGGGGCTGTTACTTAGCCTTTCTGTGGTCCTTAGTTTTGAACTAGAAAATATTTCCAGCCTATCTCAAAGGGACCTGGAAGGATTAACAAGATGGTTTTCAATGAGCTCTTTGTTTAGGACAGGTTTTGAATGATGGTATTAATGCGTGGGAACCCCAGGATGCCCATTAACCCTCTGATTTGTGGGAAACAAAGTACTTCTGAGAGTCATTGGATCCCCATGACACCTTCCATCTACTAATATCTGGATACGGCAAGTTAAACTCAACCAAGGAAATAGACGTGTTTGTGTTGTGGAGTTGGGGACAAACCTTTTTTTAAAATTTTCATAAAAGTTGATTTCTAAACCCGAGTGATAGATAGATGTATATATACATATATTTTATGTGTGTGTGTATACACACACACACACACACACACACACGTATTTTTTTAAATAAGACAAACCCAGCTTCCTATTCACCAGGATATGATCCATGGAACGAAGGTCTGAAAATGTCCCCAGGATCCCCCATGATTGTCAAACTATGAAATACTCCCTCCTGAGCCTCAAGTTCAAGAACAGAGCATATTAACACCTGTTGGAAGTGACGCAAGAACATTCCACAGTAGGAAAATGGAGAGAGGCAACAAGAGAATGCGCCCAGGAGAAGGACATGAAGGTAATATAACCTCATCCTTATGGTTCTCGGAGGCTGTGGAAAGATGGAACGCAGGCACTGGGTAACCAGGGGCTTGGGTCTCATTTGTGTAGTGCAGCTGAGATGTGAAGGAAGAGTGGTGTCTACAAAAGAACCATACCAGGAGCGCCAGGCATCATCCCCATGCAAGTGTTTCTCCCAGCTCCCGGCATGTCACATATGCCCACGAGACTGCTCCTCCCTCATCAAACAAATATTTGTTTTGAGCCTACAGTGAGCCACCAGGCACTGTCCCTGTCGTCATCCAGCTGACAGACTAGCAAAAAAGACAGACACAGCTGAAGAGTACAAGAACCCAGCATGCTAGGGGAGCTGCAGTAGGTAGATGGAACCTACCCGAGGAAGTGCTGCAGGATGAGGGGAGGAAGAAACGGCGTTCCCATGGGTCGAGGTGGCAAGAGGCAGGGCGGAATTTTCATTAGGTAAAAGAAGTTCATACCTTCCACAGAGCAGAGCACAGAAGCCAAGGGAGAGAGTAGAGAGAGGTGAGAGCAGAAATGTAGCAGGAGCCCCTTGGGAAGGCCTTGTATAAAGGTTGAGGAGTTTGGACTTTATCTAGAAGACAAGTGGGAAACACAAAGGGTTTTTAGTAAGGGGATGACATATTCAGATTTACAATTTGGAAGAATCCCGGGCTAGCCAGAGAAGAATGACTGCTTCTCAGAGGATGAGCTGTAGAGCAGGACCCAGCAGAAAACATGAGCACGGGCTGACTGCACACTGAAACCGACAAACTGGAATCAACCCCACTGCTGGTTTCCTGAGGTTTGACTGTTGACTTACTTGTCATCATATCTTCTTCTTCCAGCTGGCTGATTCCAAAGAGGTGCAGCCCACTTGCAGGGATGTTGTTCTTTAGGGACTCTGTTAGCAGTTTATCAAGGGTCTCTGTGTTGTAGGGCACAATTTTAAAGGCCTAAATACAAAAGTGAAGATGGTCAGATTTTAAATCCAGCTATCTCCCATCCAGCAGATTTGAGACTGGTGAACCATGAGCAGAAACTACAGGTCCAGAAAACTCCAGTGTCCTTTCATCATCCTTACCTGACACATGAACTCCACAGGATTTGCAGCATTGGACAATAAATCCCCAATTTCCTCCATGTCAGTATAATAGCTGATAATGGTTTCGCACACCACTAAATCCCCAGAATATATCTTCAGAGAAACATTCCCAGATGATAGGTCTGAACAGAAGAAAAGATACTATAAAACTGCTCTTTTTTTGTAGTACAAGAGTACAGGGAAAAGCGTTCATGGATTACTTAAATGGTGAAGAAATTAATTGGGGACTGGAAGAAAGATCTTGGAGGTGAGCTGCAAGATTGGGAAGTGAGGGAAACAGTAGAAGTAGCAGTGGGCACACTAACACACGGGAGGGCTCTGAGTCAGAGGAATTATCCTCACTGGGTCTGCAATTTAACTTTCGGAAGATTTTCATCTGTTTTGCTCATTACTGTAGGCCCAGTGTCACAACAGACAGGAAGAAGAGTTGAATTTAAAGCACTTTATACAAAGGGCAGTGGTCGCCAGAGGTGGGACCTGGCGGTGGGACTCCGAGCTTCCGCCCCATTGGGCCAGTAGAATTGATTCACTTGCTCTGCTGCCGTCATTATTATGTGCTCTCCTTGGGTGCTCTCTCTCTTCTACACCACAGGAAGGGGTTTTGAGGGGAAAAGAAAAAACTAAAAATACACCAGCCATAAAGATTCGATTCACAAAAGAGGAAATGCGACAAGTAGAGAACATGGAAAAATATTTAACCTCGCTACAAATCAAAGGAATACAAATTAAAACAATGGACTACTTTTTAGAAACATATCAAATTAGCAAAAATATTCAAAGTGATAATGCCTAGCATTGGTGACAGTATAGCAAATAAATGAGAATAGTAATATTTCATACAGCAATTAAGCACTATCTTCCAGGACCCTTAAAAATGCCCATTGTTTCAGGGATTCCATCTCAAGGACATAATCCTAAACACAAAAGAAAAAAACCCTGCCTGCATAAAGATGCTCAATATATCATCATTTAAAATAATAAGACAATAAAACCAGACATAGAGAATGGACTTGAGGACACGGGGCAGGGGAAGGGTAAGCTGGGATGAAGAGAGAGAGTGCACTGACACATATACACTACCAAATGTAAAACAGATAGCTAGTGGGAAGTAGTCACATGGCACAGGGAGATCAGCTCAGTGCTTTGTGACCACCTAGAGGGGTGGGATAGGGAGGGTGGGAGGGAGACGTAAGAGGGAGGGGATATGGGGATATATGTATACATATAGCTGACTCACTTTGCTATACAGCAGAAACTCACACACCATTGTAAAGCAATTATACTCCAATAAAGATGTTAAAAATAAATAAATAAATAAATAAAATAAGACAGTAAGAAATCAGAAATTACATAAATATGCAACAATGAGGAAATGAAAAATTAAAAGATGATACTTCTATTCAACTGAGTATTATACAGCTTTAAACATTATGGTTTTAAGATATAGATCCAACACAAGGGACTGGTTTTATAAATTATGGTACATCTGTACAGTGGATTACCTTGCAACCATTAGCATCATTTTGTAAAAGAGTATTTATTAACATGGGAATATATTCATAGTGTATTTCCAGGTAATGAAAGTTGGTTACAAGACATAAAGCTATGTACACAGATGTGGAAAAATACAGAAACCAGTGATTTCCTTGGCAGGGTGGGCATATGGGTAATTTTCTATCTACTTTCTTTTATGGTTACTGTATTCTCCAAGTTTGCTGTATGAGCACACATTACTTTTGTAATAGAAAAAATATGTTATAAAATGGAAAGTTACAAACTCCCTGTAATAGTACAGGGGTAAAGGGATGAAGAGAGAATAAATGAAGATTACATAAAGAAAAACGGAATATAAGGTAATAGATTCTATTGGAACAACTATGTTTATAAAAATTATGAAAAAAGGCAAAAAAGACTGAGTGGTAGGGTGTCAGATGACTTTTTCCCCCACTTTTCCTATTTTTCTCTAATTTCAAAAAATGTTAATATATGAACTTTATAAACATTTTAGTATATCCATCTCCCCCCGCCCCAATCACACATGTATGTTTATATAACTTCCTTTTCCTTTAAATAGAACATGGCAACCAAATCCAAATCTTGGCTGTCACTTTTCTCAGTGGCTGATGAAGACAGTTGTCGGCAAGTAAAAGAAAGTAAGAGGGGGACTCTTCACATGATGCCTAATTTCTGGAGGTAAATGGGGCAACTTACTGGGAGCTTTCATGGAAACGGTGTACTCATTCTCCAGCTTGGCATCCACCGTTATCGAGGGAGAATCCTCAGGAGAAAATTCGGCTTCTGTTTTCACCCTCTCATCCAGCTTACATCTCAAAATGACGTAGACAGTGGTTTCTGCCTGGAACGGGAAACCAGTCATTGTCCCTTCTCCCTCCTGTTAGGGTGCTGAGCCAGAGGGCCTCCCCAGCTTCTGCAGCCCCAGCTCTACCTAGTGAGGCTGTTCCAGAGCAGGGTGGGGTCTGAAGTCCAGTGGCGGGCAGTGACTGCTTGCCATGAGTCCCAACAAGACAAGTTACAAAAACCAAGAGTGAACATTTATAAACCTTAATAGCAATTTGATAGAGTAATTTTAGGTCTGTCAAACCTAATAATAATTTTAAAACCTGGGGCTTGTATTTCATATGTCTTTTTATTTAATTTTTATAGCATTTCTTTTTGTTGTATATTATAAAAGTATTGGTCCATGGCAGAATTGGAAATTTAAAACAACAAAAATTTTTTAAAGTTCTTCACCACAGATAGTTTGAGAAGCACTATTCTAGATCAGCCTTGCTATTCAAAGCGAGGCCAAGGGACCAGCAGCATTGGCATCCCTGAAAGCTTGTTAGAAATGCAGAATCTCAAGCCTGCCTGGACCGACCACACCAGAGTCTGCATTTTACCAAGACCCCTGGGTGACTCATGCACCTTACAGAGTGAGAGGTACTGGTTTAGAGAAGCCCTCTTGGGTTCTGCAATTTATGCTGTTCTTAGATGGACAAAAATAACTTACAGGAGGATTAATTTTCCCAAGGCACTGAGCAACCTAAGTAGCTATTTTACATTGCTTTGAGACCTCCTGCCAAACCTGCTAAATGGAATTATCTGTTTTACTGGGCTGGTTACGCGATTAAGCTCTTAAGACACTGAACTAGAAAGAACAGGCCCTCCAAAAAGCAGGGGAGAAGGAGGAATTTCTGGCCATAGCTAATCCCCAAATGTTCATTGTAAGATTCTGCTCTCCAGCCCTTATAGTAGGCCTTCATGACAAGGGCCACGATTCCAGAACAGGTGGGAGGGGGATGTGGTCCTGGCTCACGGAGACTGCTTAGGGTGAATGTGAATGTGTTTGTGGTTGACCTGACTCCCACTGCAGGTCCAGCCCTCTCCCACCTGCCCCTTCTCCCAGGGAGCATGGGGAGCCAGAGAAGACGAGTGTGTCTCTCCTATTGACAGTCAGGACCCAACCCCAGCCCAGCCGCCCCAGGAGCCAGGGACCAGGAGCAGGCAACAATGAGAATCCTGGGTCAGTGGCAACCAGAACAGGAGAAGGAGCCAAAGCCTGGAAAACCAGGGGGCATGGGAGGGGCATCATCCTTTAGTTCTAAACCCTCTCCCCACAGGCACCCACCAGCGTGGTCTCAGGATGAAAGGGGCATGGGGCAGGCAGGAAGGAGCACGAGGACACTGGAAACTGAAATGCCCACTACAAAGGCCTGGACAGTAAGGAAAAGGAGTGAAGTGGGTACAAAGAAAGGGGAGTGATGAGAACCAGCGACCTGGGGATGCACAGCCCCATCTAAAAGGTCACTTGACCCAGCTGCTCATCTCAGGCCTGGTATTACCGGATTCTGATTCAAAGGAGGCTGGAAACAGGTTTTCATGCCTAACTCTTTAGAACACTGTGCAGCTGGAACCAAACATGTCTATGAGTTCAATCCAACCCGAAGCAGCAGTTTGCAGCCCTCATGGAGGGAGTCCTTGCCCAATGCCTTGTGGCCTCAGGCTGCGCAGAAAACCACTCACAAGTGCAGGGAAGCTAGGACTTCCCATTTCCATGGCCATCATGCCCTCTTGACTACAGGAGCCCACAGTGGCAAACTTAGCACAGGGCTCCTACCCACAAAAAAGTGTTTCAGTGCTCTGAACCAGTATCACACATTTCTCATCAGGAAAAGAAAGATAATGAAAAACTATCAATACTATGGTAGGATTCAAATGACAGTGGCCCATCAGTTGGCCATCACATTCAGGTCACCTCTTAACATAGGTCCTACCCCTGGAAACATTAGTCACATGCTCAGGCATTAATTTTCTCCCTTTTGCAAGCAATGCTGGGCAGCAAGTTTCAGCCACCGAGATTCAAGGCATTCATTTGGGCCGTAAAGGGGGCCAGTTGATGGAGAAGCAAGCTCTCAAAATGCCCAGCGCTAGGCTGGAAGGAACAGACCCCGGCCTCTAACTCCAGGGTTGGCATACAAGTGTTTTGTAATGTTCACGTCTGCTGGTCTTCAACACGTTCTAAGTTTTTGATCATTAACTTAATGTCTTAGATTGATGACACATACATTCCTGGGCTCATCTCCCTTTGACTTAAAGGAGTGAGGTGTGCCCAGGGCCCAGGCACCGGGGGTCCCAGGGTAGCTAGTGCACAGGGAAACCCCACGGGAAGGCTGGGATTACAGTAAGGTGCAACAGGAGAACCCCGCTCCCTTTACTACAACAAACTTCCACTGAAAAGCCCCAAAGCCCATGCTCCAACATCCATCCACCAGCCCCAGCAGTGCCTACCCCACAGCGGATGCGGTCCGGCTGCACCACCATCAGGTTCCCGGGTGAAGTCTTCGGGGGCAGGCTCTGCTGCTCCGAGTAGGGAAGGACCTTCTCGTCCTCGGTCTCAGTGTCAGTGACTGAGTCGCAGCCAGAATCTGTGGCACAGAGAACACGGCTGAATGGACAGAGAAGGAAGCAGTGCTGGGCATGTTCCACCCCCATTAAAACCCCAAAAGTTACCAAATAGGAAATGGCTCTGACCGTCAAACAAATACAGGCTGAAGGTAGTGACTCAGGAAATCATGAAAGAGGACCTCATGGGGAAAAGTCAACCACCATGGAGGCCATGAGGGGAGGGTGAAGACAAGAGGACGATGGTGTGGAGAAAAGCCAAAAAATTTGAGGCGGGCTGCTGTCTGAGGCTGACAGGTCTAGTCGCAAACAATAGACTTCTGGAAGCTTTACCTCTGGACTTCTTGCAGGGCTGGCTTCAGTGATTGTGAGGAAAGAGGCCCCTTCTCCTCGGGGGGGGGTGTCAAGAACGGACTGTCCACTTAAAGGTCATCTTTTGAACATCAAGTAAAACCTGCACTTTCCAGGAAGCGATTATTCCTCAGGGTCATGGCTAGCTAACATACTCTCTCTGGAGCAAGGGTAAAAAGCAATCACTTTCAACAAATCTTAGAGTATAACTGGGTTCCAAATCAGTACCACAGCCAACACCTCTGCTGTGGAAAGATTAGAGCGTGCACAGATTCAGTGAAGGCGAGCAGGGGTGTGCAGATAGGGTGTGGCACAGAATGAGATAATGCTGAGATGGGGTAAGTGGAACCTACCAGCGTTCTAGGGCGGGGGCTCTTAACCAGGGCTCATTGATTGATAGGGTACCTGTGTGCAGGATTCTGTGTGTGTGTGCATGTGTGTGTGTGTGTTCCTCAAAGAGGAACAAAATGGTTAAGAATGGAAGGTTCATCTAGTCCCTTCGTTGGGCTTGCTCTTCTCCATTCCTAAACCACTGACAGAGCCAGACAAACATACTAGGTACTGCGAGGACATGAACGTGAACCGGACGTCCATCCTACCTTCAGAGAACCCTCATCTAAAAGGGCTGGTGAGAGGTAGGGGTTAACTTGGCTGATTCCTGCAGGCTGGCCTCCCATGGAAGGAGTGCAATCCTTCCTGGGAGAAAGCTGGGGTGGCAGACCAGGCCACTGATATGTCCCCACAGAAAGCTGTAACACAAGCTTGCACTCTAGATCCCAGGTCATGTCAGGAATGGGCTGAGGTGGCAGAGCAGGGATGGGGAACCAAGCACCACCGTGTCCTGGGGCTGTAACTGTGAGGCAAGGGCCTCCAGGGACCTTCTCAGGCTGGGAGAGGGGCCGAGGCTTCCCAGATACGCAACTGGAAAGCCCCACAGCCTTGGACAGGGGTCTTGTCCTACAGCCTGACATGTGTGCTGACAGATGTCTACACAAGGCCCCAAAGTGTGATGGGCAGTGAGGCATGTACTCCTGCTGCTCATCCCCTCTCTGTGATTTCTCCCAAGACACACTATTCCAGAAGGCCGGGCTGAGGGCAGCTTGGTCTCTGACCTTGTTCACACAGCAGGAACCCAGGCAGATCTTAGTGCTAAGAGAGGGGGCAAAGAACCCTGGGAGTTTCAAGGAGGAACTGTTTATCACTAGGCATCAGAACCATCAATCTCTTCTATCTTTCCTTTCCTTTCAGTCCTACCTCACTTACTCAGTGCTAATTATCCCCCTGCAAAGGCTAAGTGCAGTAGTCTTCCCACCTCTCTGCGGTCCAAGCGAAATTAACCAAAGGCTGCCATTTTCTCCATTGGATCTGCCCTTCCCCACATCCTTTTCTCCTTGACTGGTTACTACTAAAATGACCAGGGACCATCTCCATGGACAGAGCTGTACACGCCATCCAAGCAACTCCCACCCACCATGGGAATCTGTGAAAGAAAGAGCCAAAAAATTAGGGATAATATTCTTCTTCTTAATAATTATATAACACCACATCAAGCTTTAATTTTGTATTATTTGATGCCTGAACATGCCAGTTTTGCATTTCTGAAGTTCTTCCTGGATGAGAAAATAACCCCATTGACTTAAAACATTCAGTCAGTTTCTTAAAGCTGCAAGAAGCTCCCTGGAACTACTTATCGTTCTAGAATTGTTTAGACACTATTCTGTGTGGCTAGCGCGGTGGGTATCAACCTGTTATAATTTACTGTACATGTATAATCTCATTGGGATAGACACACAGTACAGTCTATTGCTTCAAAAAAAGAAATCTCTTCAGGGACTTCCCTCACGGTGCAGTGGTTAAGAATCTGCCTACCGGGGCTTCCCTGGTGGCGCAGTGGTTGGGAGTCCGCCCGCCGATGCAGGGGACACGGGTTCGTGCCCCGGTCCGGGAGGATCCCACATGCCGCGGAGCGGCTGGGCCCGTGAGCCATGGCCGCTGAGCCTGTGCGTCCGGAGCCTGCGCTCCGCAAGGGGAGAGGCCACAGCAGTGAGAGGCCCGCATAACACAAAAAAAAAAAAAAAAAAAAAGAATCTGCCTACCAATGCAGGGACACAGGTTCAAGCCCTGGTCCAGGAAGATCCCACATGCCACAGAACAACTAAGCCCGTGCGCCACAACTACTGAGCCTGCTCTCTAGAGCCCACAAGCCACAACTACTGAGCCCGCGTGCCACAACTACTGAAGCCTGTGCGCCTAGAGCCCGTGCTTCGCAACAAGAGAAGCCACCACAATGAGAAGCCCACGCACCGCAACGAAGAGTAGCCCCCACTCGCCGCAACTAGAGAAAGCCCATGTGCAGCAACGCAATGCAGTCATAAATTAATTAATTAATTAATTTAAAAAAAGAAAATCTCTTCATTTCTCCCAAATTACTGACCCAATTAGTTGGCTGGCCAAAGAGTCAAAGCTATAGTAAATATAATCAAGAAAAGAACAGAGAAATAGAAATAAGCCAAATAAGGAAGAGATGATAACAGCAGATATGGAGAAGAATTTTAGAAACATACTGATGTGAAAACTCATTGCTAAGAGTTTTTTTTTATTTCAATACAACTTTTATAGAAAAATATAAATTACCAAAATTGTCTCAAAATAAGTAGAAAATCTGACTCAAACAATAATCACACAGAAAATTTTCCTCACTTTTCAAATAAAATGTAAAGTACAGGTCACACACCCATTGCTGCATTGAATTTTAAATTGTAGTTGCCATGATGTTTTTCTTTACAACATTTAATTTTCCTATCTAGGAAAATTCCATTTATATAGGTTTTGTGTCTCCTACTAAAGTTTAAAAAACAATAAAGGATAGTCTTATTTTATATTAAATGTATCAAAAAATTAAACCAAGCAATTAAATACAATAGACAACTGCAAAATCAAGTTTCATTCTCATAAAAACTTAATATGTGGTAAAGAAAGCACTAAAAATCAGTACAGAATAAAGAAAATGGTTGGTGAGGATGATAGCAGATGGTACTGAAGAAATTTAGCTATTTGGGGTGGGCATGGAGGGACAGAGAGACTGTTTAGAATCTTCCTAATTCTTATACACTCCAAAATAAAATTTAGATGGATTACAGATTGAAATGAACAATGAAAACAAATTTTTAAAAATTAAAAAGATAAAAATATGGTTGAAAATTTTATCATTGTTTTGGGAAAAGATTTGTTTACCTTAAAAACAACTGAAGAAATACAATCCAAAAAGCAATAGAATTGATGGCATGAATTTAAAATTTTAGTAAACAAATTTATAAAAACCTAAAAACTAAATTGTAATGCTTTGGCAGCATTAGTCATAATAGACACAGGTGGAAACAACCCAATAGTCCATTCTTTGATGAATGGATTGACAAATTATTCAGCCATAAAAGGAATAAAATACCAATATATGCTACAACATAGATGAACGTTGAAAACATTATGCTGAGTGAAAGAAACCAGCCACAAAAGACCACATATTATATGATTCCAAATATGCGATATGTCTGGAATAGGCACATCTATAGAAACAGAAAGTAGATTAGTTATTGCCTAGGGCTGGGGTGCTTGGGAAGCTGGGGGAGGTTGGGAGATTATAGCTAAAGGGTGTGAGGTTTCTTTTTGAGGTGATGAAAATATTCTAGAATTGATTGTAGTGATAGTTGCACAAGTCTGTGAATATACAAAAACATCATTGAATTGTATACTTTAAATGGGTAAATTGTTTGTTATGTGAATTATATCTCAATAAAACTGTTACCAAAAAATTCAATGGCAAACCACAAATTGGTTAAAAAATTTGACATAAATATGCCAAGGGGCTGATCTCCTTAATATATGAAGAGGTCATAGAAATCTCTTTAAAAATACCCAAAGCCCAATAAGTAGATAATTCACAAAGGAAGAAATAAAACTTACCTCCCCATTCAAAAAAATTAAAAATCATTCATTATCTCTAATCATCATGGAAATGCAAATAAAAATAATATATTACTATTTCACCTTTTCTAATTAGTAACTATTTGAAGGTGAGGTAGGACAGGTACTCTCATTTGTTGCTGAAGAAAGTATAAACTGGTACACCCTTTCTGGAAAGCCATGTGACCATATACAGAGAAGGAGCAAGTCTTTAAAATGTTCACATCTGGCCACGTAATTCTACCTCTAGAAATCTCTCTTAAGGAGGAAAATAACTGTTCAAAATGTAGACAAAGATAGTGAACCAAGATGTCTGCTAAATCATTCTTTGCATTGCTGAGAAACTAAAAACAACCTGTCTGATAAAAGAATGTTAAAAATATTATTTTCAAAGAGTTTTAAGTAAAAGCTTATGATATGTTAAGCAAAAAAGCAGAATATAAAATCATATATCTTATAATGTAGTATATCAATTATATGAAGGAAAATGCATTTTAAAAGGTCCGAAGAAAATGTATGGATAAACTGCATGATCCTTCCCTCCCTCCTTCTTTTCTTCCTTCTTTCCTACCTTCCAACTGTTCATGTATTTTCATATCCTCCACAATGAGAAAGCACTTTGATGATGGGGATGGGTGAAGAGAGAAGTTAACACCTGAATCTTTTGGCTAATCACTTCATCAGCTTGGTATCATTTATGATGAGATTGGTCCTCATAGTACAGCACTTAGCAGGTTTCCCCAGTGTTCAGATGGGTCCTATAAACAATCCCTTCCAGTAGGTCTATTCATTTCGTTACCTGAAATGAATTAGCTACTGGCAGCTAATTCATTTCAAGAAGTCAGGCAGGATGCCATTCACTCTGTACGGAGATTCTGGTGGCGCTGATTGACAGCACCTTCACTTAAGTTTCTTCAGCCACTTCGGCCTCTTCCACAGCACACTACAGACCAAGCCAGGGTCCAACCACTTGAGCAGATGCAGAGTTTCCTTTGAAGGATATACCAACCCAGACAAAAGTACCACTGAAACCCACCTGAAAGAGTGAGATGACCCCAAAGTTTCCCACTTAAACGTGTAGATTCCTCTCGCCCCCTCCCCACCTTGAAGATAAACACCAGCTTTACTGTCCTGCGACTCAAATAAATAAAAGTTTGAGTGAAGGCACACTGAAAACCCCAAGGATCCTCGCCAGTTAAAGTCTTATTAAGACACCAATAGTATCCTTACTGCTTTAAAATTTAACAATATCCTCTCAGCTTTTATAAGGCCTGGAGAAACTCTGGAGAAATTATAGAAGACTTTCTTTGTGCATCCAGCTCATCTATAAAGGGCCCTCGTGGCAAACACTCCTTGAATTCAGTGGTAGGAAGTTTGTGTCCCCAGAGAACTTGGCTGCTTTCTCTCATTAGACAATAAGAACAAGCTAACATGGTGTGTTTCACCTTCTGCCCTTGCTGCCAGGTAGCTCAGTTTCAATTTTGGTTCTTAACCACTGTTAACACTTTCATCCAGGTCTTGGTCTTTCCTATTTCTCTTTTTTATATTGTGTTATTTTGGAGGCTGCTTCAAAACTTTGGGGATCTAGGCAGGATGTGAATCAATCTTTCTCAAAACTGGTATCTGCCAAAAGTCCACAGATGTAGTCTTATGAGAGTCAGTGCTTGGGCTTTTCATTTAGATGACAATGCCTTTAAAATGGGATGAAAAGACATTCCAGATTATCTGGATGACCACATGATACCTGGGTCCAGCCACAGGACTGTGGTGCCCGTGTGTGTGTATCATTTTGCAACTAGGTCTCACTAAGCTGTCAGGGGCTAATGAGGAAAGAAGACAGGGGGCAGGATGACATGTAAATGAGGCATTTGTGCCAAGTGAACACAAGAAGGTTTCCCCATACACTACTTCACACAGAGAAATGCAGTGGGAGATCGAAGTCCCACAGTAACACTGGGGAGCTGTAGCAAGTGTGACAGAATCAGCGAGCACCAGAGCTTTGTGCCACATTCATGATGCTGCTTCAGTAAATGACCATCATCTATGACAAAACGAATGTAAGGCTTCCCTGGTGGTGCAGTGGTTGAGAGTCCGCCTGCCGATGCAGGGGATACGGGTTCATGCCCCGGTCCGGGAAGATCCCACATGCCGCGGAGAGGCTGGGCCCGTGAGTCATGGCTGCTAAGCCTGTGCATCCGGAGCCTGTGCTCCGCAACGGGAGAGGCCACAACAGTGAGAGGCCTGCGTACCGCAAAAAAAAAAAAAAAAAAAAAAAAAATGTAGTCAGTTTACCCTGTATTTATTTTATGCATGTATTTGTATCTGGTTCATTTGTTTTGCTTTTGGAGTTGGGAAAGAACAATAAGCATCAGGAGTTGAATATGTTTATACGTATTTCAACAACATCAAAATAATCTACCAACACTAAAGGCTCATAATTCTTTTTCCTTTACAAGGGAGTCTAAAAAGTTATTTAACATTATTTGGGTCTAAAGAAACTATGAATTTTAAATGAATTGAGCATGTGTATGCACTTGGACACACACCAAGCCACGTGGACAAGCTCATACTAGGTAAGAGGGCTGGTGACAGATTCCTGATTACTACTAATATTGACAACAATAAAAGTTACCATTTATTGAACGTCGTGGTGACTGCTTTAATAGTCAATCTCATTTAGTTCTCACATCAACCCTGTGAGATAGAAATCAATATCCTATTCCTATTCGATAGATGGAAACGCAGTGCCTGAAGGATTGAAGTAACCCAGCCCAGGTCGTGCAGCAAGCAAGCAAGAGGCAAAACGGGAGTTCGCCCCCAGGGGTCTGTGCCTCCTTTGAGGATGTGGACCAGGGCAGGAAGCAGCATCACTTGCTATTCCTGGTCTGGGGTTGTAACTGTAGCTCATGAGACATGACATAAGCTTTTGCTCACCAACACCTGGTGGTCCTGCCTTGCTCTGAGCAATACTGCCTTGGTTAGGTATGCCATGACCTGCCACCATGGCCAACAGGCACATTCCAAGGATGGGGTTTAAGTCAAAAGACACTGAACTCCAACTGAACCAGCCAGGGTCCCACGTGCTCCAGGGGCCTCTGCCCCAAAGCTACAACTGTCTCACTTTCCAAATAAGTTTTCAGACCACAGTGCTTACTGCTTCTTTCCTGTATGTTGGTATTCAGTCAGGACTGTTTTTTGGTAGTCTGAGGGAGGGGTAGGGTAAGGATGGCCAGAGAATGATGTTTTCTGATCTTGAAGCATTTTTTTGTTTGTGTGTTTTGTTTTCCAGAATATAAAAGCTAACTTCTCTTGGAAGGTAATGCTAAGCTTTGGGGAAAGTACTATAAACAGGTATCTTTATTCTTTAAAAGGACCACAACTGCCATTGTTGAGCATTTACTATAGGACAGGAGCCATGCAAAACCCTTGACATATGTGATTCTATTTTATCACAGCTAAGAGATTGGAATAATTCTGCCCATTTCACAGATGAAAAAAATAGGGCACTGAAATTTAAATAAATTGTCCAAGTCACACAGTGCACGCTGTATAGAAAGTTAACCCCCAAATCCATGCTCTCGTGCACTCTGACAGTTTCCCACACTGGGAAGCAGGTGACTGGTACACAGGAAATAATTCCAAAGTGTACAGCAAACGTGCAGTGACACTGAGCCACATAGTAAGAAAGCAGTCCCCTTTCAATTCTTTCAATCCCACTCATATCAAGAAGAAAGGCTCAGTTTGGTAAGAAGATGCCTTTAACTTCTCCTTAACATGCTTACCTCTCTCTCTGAACCAGGGAAGGAACAAGGCCTTAAGTCCACAGGCTTCTGCAGGCATGAGTGTCTAGTAGAATTTACTACCACTGTTTTGTTTTTATTGTCTTTATTTTTATAGTTACCTTGTTTCTATCAAGAGATACTGTTTTTTCACTTATAGCAGCAAAGTTTCCTTTTAAAATAAATTTATTTAAATAAAAAAAACGGGAATTGACTTAAAGAAAATATTGTTAAGAGTATAAGGAAAAGTTTGGAAACAGATAGTGGTAATAGTTGCACAACATTGTGAATGTATTTAATGCCAAATTGTATACTTACAATTGGTTAAAATGGCAAATATTATGTTACATATGTATATACATATATGTGTATATGTATATATATATTCACAATTTTTAAAAATTGATAATCTAATATACCCCCCCAAACCATTGAATTATACACCCTATATGGGTAAATTGCATGGCATATAAATTATATCTCAAAAAAGCTGTTAAAAAAGATAAAGCAAAACCCATGTTGATGATCCTCAAGTGACTGAAGTTTGGGAAAAGCTGAATTATGCTATACTGCTTTCATTGTTGTTTTTTTTAATTCACTCATTTTATTTATTTATTTTTTAAATTAATTAAAAAAAAATCTTTGGCTGCATTGGGTCTTCATTGTGGTGTGTAGGCTTCTCTTGCTGCAGAGCACAGGCTCTAGGCGGGCAGGCTTCAGTAGTTGTGGCGCACGGGCTCAGTAGTTGTGGCTCGTGGGCTCTAGAGCGGAGGCTCAGTAATTGTGGCACACGGGCTTAGTTGCTCCGTGGCATGTGGGATCTTCCTGGACCAGGGATCGAACCCGTGTCCCCTGCACTGACAGGCGGATTCTCAACCACTGCACCACCAGGGAAGTCCCTATACTGCTTTCGTTTTGTCAAGCTAAATTTATTAGTGATTTTTTTAAAATAAGGTAAAGCAAAGGTGGGAAGGCAGGAAGAAGGCCTGTAGCATAAACATGTCGAATTATTTTATCTGACTTTTAGATAACAAGGAAAAAAAAAAGTGAACAGAGAAGGAAATTAAGGAGATAAATATCGACTGAGAATTAAGAGCCTTCCACCAATCTAGCCAAAAATGGAATGAAATAGAAGTGGTCACTGGAGCCAGACAGGGGCCCACATGTGTCTCTGGGCTGATATGAAGTAGGAGGACATCATCAATTTGCATCCGGGATTTCCAGTGTGGCTGATGAAAGAAAGAGTGAAGAAGATTCAAAGGTTTCTTGGAAGAAAGCAGAAATGAATAGCGAAACAACCTAGGCAGCGTGGTCCATGAAGGGAAGGGGCCATGTTCCGTCTGCATTTGCATCCCGGATTGAGACCCAAATTTGACCACCACACAGATGGGGCAGGAGTATAGAGAGTTGCCTGAGGTCTGGAGAAACTTCCAGAGGCTTTTCCACTCAGGATGAAATTTCTCAGCTATTATGAAGCTCATCCAGCCTATCTAAGCCATGATGATGAAATCATAAAACCATTTCTCAAAGCCCGACATAAAATGTTCTGAAGCCTGAGCTTCCTAATCACTGAGCAAGTATCTACTGAATATGCATGACAAGGATCCCACGGGGGTTCCCAAGAGTGTGCCTCGAGAGTGTCGGCCTTAAGGAGCTTACAACTGAACTGGGAAGGTGAGGTTCCACGTGAAACAACTGAGAGAACTATGTGATACCAGCAAGCATTTTGAGACCATAAATATAGCTAAATAAAGTGAGTTATGTTTCTAAGTGTTTATAAAAGTGCCGGCACATGAAAAATGTAACAGAAGTTTAGAAAGTTGAGAAAAACTGCCTGAAGGATGAAGAAGACAGGTTAATTTACTTTAACTAAGGCAAATAGCATTTAGGTGCTGAGATTACCATTCTTGTGAAAAAAGCATATTTTCCATTTAAATTAATAAAATAATTAGTAATTCATTCCTTTATTCCTTCAACAAACATCCAATGCCTATCAATGAATAACAAATATTCAAAGCCTATCCTAGGCCCCCTAAGAAATGTCAGGGTGAGAATATTTCTGTCCTCGCTGATAGTGGAGGGACCTCACAGGAGAGAAACAGCTTCTCTCCAACCTCCACAGACAAATGATAACAGGAATAACTTCAAAACAAAACATTACAATGGATAAGCAGGGATTTATAAAACACAGTTTATGGGGCTTCCCTGGTGGTGCAGTGGTTGAGAGTCCGCCTGCCGATGCAGGGGACACGGGTTCGTGCCCCGGTCTGGGAAGATCCCACATGCCGTGGAGCGGCTGGGCCCGTGAGCCATGGCCGCTGAGCCTGCGCGTCCGGAGCCTGTGCTCCGCAATGGGAGGGGCCGCAACAGTGAGAGGCCCGCGTACCGCAAAAACAACAACAACAACAACAACAAAAACACAGTTTATGGCCACTAGAGGATCAAAGAAGGAAGGACATCCCCAAAGACGTGACAAGTAGGGCCTTGAAAGGCACAGAGAATGCGGGCACAGGTTAGGAAGGAGTTTCCCGTCAGAGGTAAAGGCATGATTAAGGACACAAAGGCAAGAGAGCAAATGATGTGTGTGGGCCACAGGAAGCAAGGGAGGCACCTTCTATATGAAGCAGGGAGGGAGGGTGAGGGGAGAGGGACAGGGAGGGAACCCCAAATGCCATGCTAGGGGTTTGGTTTACACATAGAAGACCTGTCACGAAACAGTATTCATGAGAAAAGGAAATTCTGTAAAATATAGATTAAAACCCTAGTTTGTTTGCTTTGTTTGTTTGCTTTTGGCCACGCCACACGGCTTGCAGGATTTTAGTTCCCCGACCAGATCAAACTCGTGCCCTCTGCAATGGAAGTGCAGAGTGCTAACTGGACCACTAGGGAATTCCCAAAACCGTAGTTTTATTTTTCTGAAAGTTGAAGAATTTTCTTGAATTTGCTTGTTTTTGAAATAATTCCAGACACACAAGTAGACTATGTCAGCTCTTTTCTAAACCTTGGTCAGAATCGAGAAGCAGAGGGGCTGACTACCCAGCACACCTTGAGCAGCAGTGTCTTTAAGTCTGTAAAATAACATGAACTAGGGGCTAACAAAGTGTTACCAAGCCAACATCCTGCTCTATCTGCTTTCATGAGCAAATAAGATGCTATAATTAACCCAATGTCTGAAAGCATACCACAAGCATGGTTCACAAAATGCTTAGAAAAATGGTTCTTAAGTAGAGGAAACATTTCTCCTACCGTGTATCTTGTTTACACTAGCTATAAGCTTAGAAAATCAGTGTCATAGCTATTGTTATGTCCTTAGAAAGCACAAAGGGAGACCTCAGTCCTGGCCTTGTCCCCAGATTCTAAACGTGTGGATCCCAATGAAGGAGCTTCTGTTCCACTGCAAAAGCATGTGGGTTCGCCGGGGGAGGTGAGAGGCTGGCAGTGGTGGGACTCAGATCTTGAGTTTCGACAACCCCACCTTCCTGCAGCTTCCTGGCAAACATCAAGATTGCTTTTTCATTTTAGTCACCACCCATGGGTCTTTCTTTCTCCCTTTTCACCCACCTTGGTTAATGGGTATTGAATTTCCCGTCCACCTAACCCCCTTCACTTAAAAAACTCCGAACACAGTGACAAGTATACCCAACCCGCAAGTCACCAGCTACCCCCTGAAGTCACGTACAGTCATCAATCAGAACGATGCTAAGAGGGTCAGTGGAATGCCAGACTCTTACCCACCACATGTCTTACTGGCACTAAAGTCAGGGGAGGGAGGAGGTGATGATTACTTGGTGGTGTTAGTGTGAGTTCATTAGAGTGACGTCAATCATTGTCCTTGTCACCTTCATCCTCCTCCTCCTCATGATGCCAGAAAGGTAAGGCAGAGCCCTGTGGACACATCCCCAAGTCAGACTTTAAATAAACCCATGGTGGCCACTCTGCCTCCCTGGAAATAAGGAGAAAGTAGTAGAAAGGAGAAGGAAGAATGGATCCGCTCCTCCCATAAGCCCACACTGACTTCCTGAGGCAGTCGACGCGGCTGACTTTCCCCACACAGGCTGACTCACCTGTCACATCCAACCTGCTTTGCCATCCAGATGGTCTGTGTCAGCTGCAGATTCCTGAGGCTGCCCAGTTTCACTACACGTCGATGGATCTGCAGCACTTGGTAGAGGGCTCTGGATCAGGAATCTACTGTACCTCCACCCCAGTCTTTTCCAGCTCACATAGACATGGAATCCTTTTTCCTTCATTCACCAGGTAATTCCCCTGGCCCTCCTCAAGGTACTCAAAGTTCGGGATAAGGCGGTAGGACAAGAGGAGAGGAGAGCTCAGGCCCCTAAGCCCTTTATCCAGGCCCCACCTAGTTGCTCTAAATGAGCTATTCAAAGTGTCAGTTTAGTTTAGTTTTGTTTTAAAGCAAAGGATGATGGTTCTTCCCGTCCCCTCCCCAACTCACCCTACTTGCTCTTCAGCTTGAATAAAAATAGCCCCACAGCTGAGGCTGCCATGACAACCGATGAAAGTGTGGGCTCACCCTTGTCCACCAGTGATAAAATCTGCCTCCAGCTCTACCTACCCGCCCAGCTGGGGCTGGGGCCCTCCAACCCCCTCCCAAGTTCAACCTTCAGGAAACTTTCCTGAGTACCGCAGCCAAGTCACTCTATCCTCACCCGAGAAGCTGAGGGGTATTTGGAGCTCTTGAACCACCCAGTGCCTCAGAACTTTTTAATGTGTTTTCATTTGTTCTTTTCAGTGTTCCCAGGCACATGTGACAGATGTGACCACCTCCCTCTTGCAGATGGGAGAACTGGAGGCATGGGGACATGAACTGACTGGCCCTACCTAGGTCATTAGCTGCTGGTTTAATGGCTGAACCACATTAAGAACTCAAGATTCCCACCTCCTATGCAGTTCCCAGACCAAAGGAGCAGCTGTTCTTGGGAAACAGGACCCCAGTGGGGAAATAATTTCCCTGTGTGAGCTGCTTCCTGGCCACAGGCTGAAGTTCCCTCAACCAGAGTCTCTGCGATACATCTGGGAAGTGTTGGGGAAAACCTGCTGCCGTATCATGGGATCCAGCTTCCACAGAAACCCATTTCTATCCTGGACCCATCATCTCTGGGGCTGCTCCAGCCAAGCACAGCTTCACCACCCAGGTTTATCAAGAGCTTTAAGACACACTGTCCATACCTACATTCCAAAGGCCACCACTAGGGAGAAAGTTCTCCACCAGGGCTCTCAGGGCTGGAGGCCAGCAGGTCCCTGTTTCATTGTCCAGGAAACCCCACTGTTGCTAACAAAGCAGGGGCTACTACAGCCCCCCATGAAAGCTTCCTCTTTCTTCATCTCTTTCCCACACTTATAAATGTGCTTCCTCTCTGTATGTAAATTTCGCTCAAATGGCATGACACAGACTTGTAATGAGGCCATTAATAACTAGCCTTTAAACTGCTTCTTCTTGGTTTCCTGGTTCAGGAATCAATTCTAATCTAAGAAGACACTGATATCTGGATTTACTGGTGTGAGGACAGACAAATGGGCTTTGTTGGGAGCAGACCACGAAAATGCAGCTTATTTTCACCCAGCCAAGAACTGACAGGATGAAGGCAACTCTTGATAGTAGAACCAAGGTGAAGAAATTGTAAAGAAAACTCCTCTCCTTTTGTCTCTCTACCACTCAGTCATCACACTTCCAGGAAAGGCCAAGAGGGTGTTTACCTGCCCCCACTTTTGCTGACCTTTAGCATTCTAACCAGCTGAAACTATGAAACTGGACTGGTCAGTTTCACTTTCCATCTTCGGAATGGGTAACTTTCTCTCACTCCTCACCCTGAAATGCTGTATCTGGTTTTCATGTACGATCAAGTTGGGGTGGGAGCATGCTCTCCTCAGTGATCTGCTTAAAAAAAATACAAAACAAGATGGCATCCAAATCTGCTTAAATACTTGTGGGTCAAAATAAAAACCCCTTTATTTTTTATCCCCCAATTAAAAAAACCCAGGAGCTGCTGACTGCCCCCAATAATTAAAACCTGGCTACTAAGGGCAAGGCTCTAAAGATATGGTGTAGTGTTTCCTAGCAACATAAATGCAGCTACCAAGGGGATCTGGAAGAGTACAGTCAAGGAAGCCACAGAAGGCCTGGATTTAAGTCCCATCTCCCAAGTCACAGGGTATCGTGACTTTTCAGAGCTTCAGTATCCTTTCCTTTAAAATGAGAATATTCACACCTGCCTGGCCTGCTGCACAGGCTTATTGGGATTAAGTGATAAACACTTAGAAGCCCTTTGAAAACTGAAAAGTACTAGACAAAGTTATTTGTTATTTTTGTTACTATTCATTTAACGAATGAGAGTTCCTATGAAATGATTCTCCATGTGGAAATGGGCAGGAGCATACCTCTGCATACAGTAGTCCAGGGCTAGTCAGTCAAACGTGACCCAGGAAGTGAGTGTCAGGCAACCCAGGGATGCTCTGGGTAGCCATGGAGACAGACACCAGCAGAGATCCTGCTACCTCCAGGCAGGCAGGAGCAGCAAGTCTTGATCATCCACAACAAGCAGGCATCTGCACCCACCAGACTGCCCAGCAGATCACTATGGCAGCTGACAGGGATTTTTAAAGTGGGAACTGAACTGCTCTGAGCTCAGGGTTTCCATCGCAGTGGAAGCCTGCATTCCCCAGGCACAGTCACACTCTTAGAAGAGGTGGCATGGCAAGGGGCAGTGTAGCACAGCAGTGAGTGAGAGGGCTCTGCATGTGTTCAAATCACAACTCTGCGACTTACCTCTCTGTGCCTCAGTTTCCCCGTGTGCAAATGGAGATGATAATACCACCTACCTCATTCAATAGTTGTAAGTATAGAATGAGCTGATTCATATAAAACACTTAAAAGAGTACCTGACAAAGAGTAAGCACAGAAGAGTCATTAGCAATTAGAGTCATTTATCTGTCGACCAAATTGTTCTTCCACTAGTCTGTGATTTCTTTGAGGGCAGATTCCCTGACATTCATCTTTGGATCCCCGGGGTCTAGAAATCACCGTGAGAAGTCAATAAATGCTTCTTGCATGAATGGATGAATCGATGAATAAGACCAACCACCTAAGTTGCCAGCTGGGGGGAAAAATACAACACAGGGAGGATCACTGAATGGCCTTGGGCCTTGAGCCTCTTAGTGTGGAATCTGAAGAGAAGCAGGAAACTGACTAATCCCCAATTTATGTTGGCAGGCTGAACCAAGCTGTCCTGAAATGTGGTGTGGTATACTGTGTTAGTCCAGCTCCTCTGAGAAGCAAACACTAAAATGGGATTAAACATGCAAGGATTTTATTAGGGAAAGTGCCTGCAGCAGAAAATGGGGAGGGAAGCTGGGAAAACCATCAGATGGACTGAGCCTGAATGAAGAACAGCAGGAAGGAAGGATGGGTGGAAGCAACCTAGACCACTGAGTAGTCTAAAGAAAGCTCTGCAAGATGAAGTTGGCTATTGGAGGAGTCCTGTGTCTTCTGGGAGCTGACCTGCTAGAGCATCCCTGCTATGCTGTCACTGGCTGGGCACAGCCCGTGGGAAAATGCCATGATGGATTCAGAGCACAGGCCTGCGGCCCTTAGTCAGTTGCACTCCTGGCAGCTGGAGGTCTGCAAGATGCATTCTCATGGCTGCCACATATATGGTGGTCCTTAAGAGCATGGGATTTGGTGCTCTTACCAATCTAAGGTGAATCCCAGCTCTTATAGCTGGTTGCCTTAGGCAAGTTACTCAACCCCTCCATGCCTCATTTTCCTTATTTGTTAAATGAAAATTATAATTTCAGCCTCTTAGGATTGTTATTGTTGAGCACTGTGCCTGACACATATTAAGTGCTCATTAAAAAGGCAGCTGCCATTCCCCTGGCCATTATTATTATTAATAGTGAAGTACTTCTATTAACAATTAGGACATGAGAACAGCCCCCATTGTTACATACTTGGATTTGAGTTTTATGAGTCTAAAACCATGGCTTGGCAGTATCACAATTCAAACAACCAAACCAGTTTGTCTACAAATGAAAGGTCTTAGGGACTTTCCTAGTTCGGCTATTTCCTGAAAGGGAAAGGTGGGTTGTATTGTGCCAGAATCCATCTACAGCCACAACTCCCTCTGTTCTCTTCCACTTGCTGCACTTCGTCTGCAATGTCCTTGGCCTGTCCCCTGCCAGCTGTCCACCTTTGAATGAAAGCGTAGTCAGCACACCTTCCCCCCAAGAACAGGCTCAGAGAGACACGACCCTGCTATGCTGTATGTGTTCTGAGCACCCGTTTGGGACTCCTTGCTTGCCTTAGTCTCTGTGACCTTAATTCTTTCTTTAAAACCTTGGCCAACTTTCTGGTAGTGGTCACTGCTGGCCACTGCTGACTTCTGGCCACTCCATCTGACTGGAATCCACAGTGTCCCCTTGTTGGGCTGGCTATGACCTAGGGCAATCACAGCTTTCATGGCCCCAGTTCAGCGGGCTTGGGCCTCTCCCAGCCTTGCTGACACTTGTGCCTTGGTGGCAGTAACAGCTAAGAACCCACAAAAAAGAAGCCCCCAAACTGGAAACCACACTCTTACCCCTTCTACTACTACCTCAGAGGCTTTTTCTCTAACCCCCATTTCCCAGAGGGTCACCAAAAATACACTGGGATTTCTGGGTTTTGGTTGTTTTTTTGGTTTTTTAAAAAAATCTTTGAAGGAATGACCTTCAGGTTTTTTTTAACTGAAAAGAGTCAAAATCAAACTAAAAATTATTGATTTTATTTAATAATTAACATCTTAACAAAGCTGATCAAACTGTTTCTTCCAGAATGATATTCTCCATTTTAGAGGGACTTTTCTAGGGAATTTTAAGTTTCTGTGTTGGAGCTGGAATCCAACACTTGAGCTGCCTTGTTTTAGCCTGACGTTGGAAAGCCAAGAGCAGGAAGTAAAGAAACTGGTTGAGTGCCCCCCAATGAAGCCGACTAGGCTTTCCCACCTGAGAGAGGATGAGGTCTCTGGGAAGTGGAGGTAAAGCCTCAGAACAGTAAACAGGCTGGCCACTTACACATATGGCCAACATGAGCACTGAGCCCATCTCCGAACTTGGCTTCTTTTTCTCCTCTGGTTCCCCAGCCAGAGCTAGGAAAATGCTGGCCACCCTGACACCAGAAATGCCCAGTGCCTGAGACTGAGAATTCCCACCACCAGGGAGAAACACTGGTTGGACAGTCTTCTGCCCCCATTACACATGAAAATATTTACAAGCTTAGTAATTAGCCTCTTCACACCACCTTGGCCTCCTGTTTGCATTGATCCCTCTCACTAACTGAAAAATCAATCAGATTTGATTTCCTTGCAAATCCAAATTCTTAAAAAATGATCCCCTGAAGTAAAATCTGGGCATGCTCACACTCCTACCCTCAGGTCAGTGTGATTCATTAACCATTGGGCCCCCAGTGAGTCACATCCCTGCTCACAGATGGCCTCCCTGGCGTTACGATAGAGTGGACAATACAACTGTATTTCAGAGCCCCTGTCCAGCCCTGACACTCTGTGAGTGACACCACAACAGCCTCGCCAACTACATTCTCAGCTTCTGTGAACATTTCTCCCCAACCATCCCAGTCTGGTTATGTATCATACAAGATACACAGCGTGAGATCATACTTTCTGGTTCAGAGTCATGAGCATGAGGGCAAAATACAGTTTTCACTACTATTTTATATTTAATTATAGAAACCACTAGAAACCTAATCAACATTGGGACCAGTATCATGAAAAATCTATCCCAGTGATTCAAAATTTCTCAGAGGGGAGGCAGGAGTGTTTGCAAATGTCCTGTCAGTGATCAATTAGAATGGAGAAACTGTGTAGCTTTTAAAGCAGAGTCAATATTCTATTTTGTTTAACATTTTTTAACTATAATTTTTATAATATGAACTATGGAAGGGGGACATTTGTCAAAAGGGAGCATGGGTTAAAACAGGTGGAAAGGGACTTCCCTGGTAGCGCAGTGGTTAAGAATCTGCCTGCCAATGCAGGGGACATGCGTTCGAGCCCTGTTCCAGGAAGATCCCACATGCCGTGGAGCAACTAAGCCCGTGCGCCACAACTACTGAGCCCGCGCACACCACCTCTGAAGCCCGCACGCCTAGAGCCCGTGTTCCACAGCAAGAGAAGTCACCACAATGAGAAGCCTGCGCACCACAACGAAGAGTAGCCCCCGCTCGCCGCAATTAGAGAAAGCCCACATGCAGCAACAAAGACGCAATATAGCCAAATGTAAATAAATAAAATAAATAAATTTATTTTTTAAAAAAGCAGGTGGAAAACTGCTTCCCTGTAACCCTTGCAAGGTTTAGTCTACCTCTCACCCCTCCCCTCAGCCTCTGTGCCCCTCCCACTAAGAGCCCACAATCCACAAAACCTTCCTCTTGCTCACTCTTCCTCTTCGTGATATTGTTGGCCCTTTGTATGTTGTCTTTTGCAAATCCAGCAGTCACAATATGGTTTATTTCCTTTTTGGTTAGGGTTCAGCAACCTTCCAAAACTGGGGACCCCAGACACAGACCCTTATAGGCAAAGAGGACAGTGACTCACTCATATGAAGTAGGCAAGGAGCACCTGGAAGGCTCTCATGCACAAAACCTCCCCCCACCTCCACATTCTGCTAATAAAAGCTTCATCTGAGTTATGCTGGAGATAATGCAAATGTCCCGGGGAAGAGTTCAGCTTCATGGTCACTCACATCTTAGTAAAAATTATTTTTGAATCTTACATCATCAGGGTTTGAATGACACTTGAAAATCATTTAGAGCAAAATTCCACTCAATAAAGGATTTTTTAAAAATCAAGTCAAACTCTATTTGAATACTTACAGTAACAAAAGCTCCCTTCTTGGGTATTTGGAATTATCTGTGGGTATTTGGAATTATCTGTGAAAGCTCATCCTTATCTTCAGCCCAACCCTGTAGAATCTGTTAAGATGGTTCTGCTACAAGTAAAGGAAATTCCAACTTAGGATGCCTTAAACAATAAGGACATTTATCTCTCAGAATAGCAAGTCCAGCAGCTGGGAGGTTTGGGGGTGGCTGACATAAGGATTCAGAAACATCTTCACGGTCCTGGTTCTTTCCATTTCTCTTTTCCCTTCACTCTGTTTCAACTTATGTCACATGCACAATAACTATCACCAGGGGGATGCCAGGCGCTCACTGACTCCACTAATCATCCAGGGTGGAAGGAATGTTGGAACTTCCACTGTAATGTCCACCACTCCTGCCTCCCAGGAACATCCACCTCAAATAGAGTTCTTCCTTCCCCCACAACTCAGAACACAGCCACAACCCTTTCCACAACATGACAGCTCATACAACATGTTTCCAAACTCTCTGGTTGCCCTTCTCTGGATATAATCTAGTTGGTCAGTTTCCTCCTAAAAAGGTGTCACCCAGAATGAAACACCATTCTAGGTAGATAGAGTGAAATTATAATATTCCACGACTGGGGAGCTATCTTTTTATTAATGTAGCTTAATTTTGTAGCAGCTTTCAGCAGCAACATCATACTGTTGGCTTCTTATCAATCAAGTAGTCAACCTTAACCTGTAGTTCATCTTTACAAGTTAATTGCCATGCTGGACATCTAACTTGCTGCACTAGTTGAGTTGCTTTTATGGACCTCAGAGCAGAACTTAGGATCAACCCCACTGAACTAGATCAAGATAATTTTGAATAGTGCTTCTGCCACTCAGTGTAATAACTACCCAGCCACCTACAAATGTTATGCATCTATAAATCTGTATTAGTTTTCTAGGGCTGCCATAACAAAACAACACAGACTGGGTGGCTTAAACAACAGAAATCTATTTTCTCACAGCTCTAGAGGCTAACTCCAAGATCAAGATATCAGCAGGTCTGGCTTCTGGAAAGGAAATCTAAGACCAGAGTCTGGCACTCCGCTAGATAATTCTTTAAGGAGGACCATAAATAATCCAATTACCTTCTCGCATTATGCTGAGATCAGTCACTTTGGAGAGGAGATTTTAAGTAAATGTGGGAGAGTGTTGAAGAGAAAGATCATTCTGGAAACTGGGGCATTTCTAAGTTGAGTAAAAAGAGGAGGACTCTACTAGGGTGTTTCCACAGTCAGAGTGCGTGACTTTGGACACAGAGGTGCTGAATCAGGGGGCTGCTGAGCAGTGAGCTGTCTGGAGATTGGAGGAAAAAGAGCTAGAAGGTTATCAGAAGGCAAATTCAGTTACTTCCCAATTTTACTTAGGACATGAGTAGCGGCAACTGAAATTGAGACACTGACAATTACCCTGAGTGCCCATAGCATAGATTGGCCATGCCTGTCTTCACTTCTTTGGTCTGCAATTAGCCAGGTGGGCAGTGACCACTTGTCATTTTGCCCAGGGACTTGAAGACCCATGTTTTGTAGACATGATGAATGGAAAGCAATTGCTATGCTTTCTCACTCATACCCTCTTTAAAAAACATAAACACAAACATAAATAATAAGTAAGTATATGGGGGTGTGCTATTAGAGCAACTACACATAAATACTAAAGAATTAAGTAGGTAGCAATAGTTAAACAAACACCTGTTTGTAATTAGCTCAGTTACTAACTGATCCTTAACTGTTCCTTCTTAGATTAAATCCCTTAATTTAAGAGGCAAAAGCCTACTCTCCAGGTGGATTTACAATTCTAATGCCTGAAGCTTTAGGGTAACATGATGTTATTAACCCCTCTAGCCAGGTGTTTGTTTTTCCTTCTTGCTGGTTTGAGCAAGTACTCAAAAGATGGGGAAAAGTGGCTAGAGGGTCTGCAAAGGACATCTGATGCTTGGATCTCCTTTCCCACAACCAAATGCCTATTTCAAACCAATAAAACTGGCACATGGGAGTTCATCTTTGCAAGAGCTGCCTTCTCCCCAAGGAAGCTCTCTTGTCTTCAATTTCCTCAAGGAAGAAATTGTCAAGGGAGAAGAGAAGCACCATTTTTCGTTCCCTGCTCTAATTTGTACTGCCTTGGTCAACATTATGTGGTTAGTATGTGCTGACATGATACCTGGGTGGGGAGAGAGCTGTGTGACCCCATTCTTTTTTTTCTTTTGCCCCATTAATAGATGATTTTTAGCCACTTTACCAACTGACACCAAGCCTTGCCTCCGGTCTCTAATCAAAACCTTAGCAGAGTTTTACATAAACTGAAATTTACATTCAACCGTCACCATAGCAACCATCACACAGAATTAAATACAACTTTTCCCCCCTCTGATATCATCTACTTTTTTTTAAGAGCTGTTTTTCTTTTCAGTTGCTAATCTGAGCTATTCAGAAGATAACCATTAAAAATCTATTTTGAAAAACTGCATTTAAACAGATTGTAACGAGGTTCTCATAACAGGCATTTGAAGTGGTTTCTAGACACTTAGCACCATACACTTTCTCCCTCAGTTGGTGGCTGTACATTGCTGAAGTCTCAAGGATTCGCCTCTGCACTGGAAATTGTTAAAATCAAAACAAGGGCTTCGCTCATAATTGTGACAACCATCCCTTGAAAGATGCCCCAAGATAATGACCCTGAGCTAGGGCAGAAAATTCTGCTAATTGCAAAATGGATTTGCATCATGTTTAAAAAAAATTTTTTTTAATAAAACAACATTTCCATTTGACTATTCAATGTGAAATTGGCAAATCTCCTGAAATTTTCAGGATTCACCTGTTGACTGAATAGGAGATATTCAATTGTGAATGTGGCTCAAGGCCATATGGAAATATGCAAAGGCAATGGAGAGTAAACTAGAGATAAAAGGATAAAATATCCCCACCCAAGAGGTCTACCTTTTTCTTATTCTAGAGTAAAATGCCACAAGAGCCCTGAGTATTTGCAGCTGTTGGAAATATATTTCAGATTTAGAAAAAGGTAAGAAAAGATACCTTTCTAAATTTTACTAAGACCAAAAAAAAATCTACTTATGACACTAACCCCAGTAACAAATTAATGTACACCTATCTCATTACTCCATCTCATGCCCTTGCTACTTACAGTCCCAGAAATTGGCAATTCAGTTGTACTGAAAATTGAGACAACAAAATTAAGTCATTTTTCATAAGCCAAATAATTTGATCTTGTTTATTTAAGGCCAAACTATAATGTGATACTCCAATCGTTCATCAAATATTTATTGAGCACTAGATGCTAACATATGCTGAGAGCTACATCTCACAAAGATGAGTGAGACTTCATCCAAGACTTCAAGGGCTTTACTCTTCTAATTCCATCATATGGCAGATGTTTTATACCAAAATGTCACAGAAATCTTAATGTATTTTCTCTGAATGAATACTAAATGTTGTATCTGTATACAGGAGGTGATGCCCATCCCATGGCTGTGCCCATGACCTCAGTCTGGACAGCAGAAACTAGACCAATGGCTCACTTTTACTACTAAGACCTAGTAGACCTCAGCAGAGGACATTCATTTTGAGGTTTCTGAAAATATTGTGACTTGCTCCCAGTGCAGCTCTGCCACGCAGGAGATGTGGCTGAATCCCACCCTAAATGATAAAGAAGCCTCCCCCAAACACTTCTAACAGTCGGGCATTGCAGAAAGCAAGGCAGCTCATGAAGGTTCGCAGTCATTCTTTTCCATTCAAGAGCATTGGCATAGCTGGTTAGGCAACATGAGCAGGAGGTGGGGGTATTTCCAAATAGTGGTCAAAATACCTTATATGCCTAAAAGTGAGAAATATTACATATTAAGTGAGATATGTGGGAAAAGTGCAAGACCAGGAATGGGATGCTGGCTTCATTCACATCAACTGCCAGCTCCAGTGGATGGGGATGGATGTCTAGACCACTGAGTGAGACCAACGCTGAGGCCAATACCAGATCAGTGAGAAAAGATGGCTTGATTTATTAAGTCTGATCTATGAGCAGGCAGGCGGCACTGTGCAATATGTCCCACTGTATAAGACCATGGGAGGAGGAGCCTGGGCCGTGCTGGAGGAGGAATGAGGAGATACATGCCACTGAGTTACCTAGGAAAGTGTAGGGAAATAATCAAAAAGAAGATCCCAATGCATTCAAAGACCAATGAACCTGTGTCAGCAATCTTAAGAAAAAAGTTGAGGCACAATTGGCAGAATTTAAGACAGAATGGGTACCTTCCAAATAGCTGGAAAAGGTAAGAGCTAACTGAACACATTCCATATTAGAAAAAAATGTACGAAGAAGGGTTAAAAAATGGAAAACCTAAATATGAGCACAGGAATCAGAGACCAGAACATCTGAGATGACACCCTCTGACAGATATGCCATGTTGCCAATTAACCAGACAGGCTGAGGATAAAGTTCAAATCCTTTTCTAACATTTGAAGAGCCTAACCAACATATGCATTGCAACCAACACAGGAGTTCCTGGCTTTTGTTTATTTTTGCTTTTTTTAAAGATAAGTAGGAAGATTGCAACCTCCCGCAACACAGCCTACTGGTAATGAAGCAGACGTGTGGCTTTTGTGGTCAAAGGAAGCAAAGAATGTCATTTTGAGTATCTTAAGGCTGTAGACTTACTGCTTTTGAAAAATATAAATAAATAGAACCACAAAACCCAAAAAATTCACCTTGTGAGTTATTTATGTCTTGATTTTTCTTCAGAGTTTCTTATGACTGGTGTCGAATCTACAACAGTCCCAGCATGGTTTTCGGGTGGTCATTCAGTGGTTATCAAACTCAAGATGCGCAAAGCTATCACTGGTGTGAATTAAGCAAAGAGGGAGCACCCCCAAGTCTCCCCTTTCTGTTTAGGTCTATGCAGATGGGAGGAGCAGAGGCAGCCAGGTTGTGGTTTGGCAAGAAGGGATGCTGACCAACCGGACCTGCCTGCAGCCCCAGGGACCACTTCCAAAGCTATATTGACAGCAAACTATGGGCCTCACACACCCAGCAATGGGAATAACTGTATCTCTTCCTCACCCTTGTTGCAGAGGGAACTGTCTGTCATACCTGACATGCTTTCTGGGGGTGAAAAGTTTATTGAGCATTTACTACGTGCCAGGCTCTGAGCTAGATACTGGGACCATCCAGCTGGATTCATTTTCTTTTGCAGCTTTCTTTCTATCTTAGCTCATGGATAGCTGTGCTCTAATTGGTCTTCTTGCTTCAATCATAAAGGACCTCACAGTCTTTGGATCATAAAGATCTAAACATAATAGTAACTCCAGAGCAAAGAGAAAAGGTCAACAATAGGAGAAGGCCTAACATGTTCACCATGAAAAAGGACAGAAAAGCGACAAGAATGAGTCTCCAAAACTGGCTCTCTAAATCTTCATGTCTAAGGGAGGACATCTTAGAATCCAAGAGGAATCATTCAGGATACGTCACCAAAAAGTTAATAAACATGAAATTGATTTCCTCCAGGTAAGAAGGTTAACAAGAAGCTTCCAGGTTTTTTTTTTTCCTGTGGTACGTGGGCCTCTCACTGTTGTGGCCTCTCCCGTTGCGGAGCACAGGCTCCGGACGCGCAGGCTCAGCGGCCACGGCTCACGGGCCCAGCCGCTCCGCGGCACGCGGGATCCCCCCAGACCGGGGCACGAACCCGCATCCCCTGCACCGGCAGGCGGACTCCCAACCACTGCGCCACCAGGGAAGCCCAGGTTTGTTTTTTAAGAATTGAGTTGCAGGCCTATAATGAAAAAAGAGAAGTTGGGAAGGTTTGTCCACACCTCTGATCTTTTGAGGCTGATCTCAAGAAGGACCAACACGCCCTAAGAGAGAATATAAAGCAGGATAGAGAATGGGGCTTAGGGTACAGGGAAGGGTGCCTGAGCAGCTGGGGTCTAGAGGCCCCACCTATGTACACATTAACCCCAAGAGCTCCATGTTTACCTGTTTAATACACTGGGGGTACACATAGGTTTTGTTCAGAGGACAAAAGGTTTCTGCTGCTAACAACAACAACAACAAAATCTAAGAAATAGTCCAATAAAGCTGCAGAGGTCAGCAGGGGACAGATGGTAGAGAGCTTTGAACTGTCATATTAAGAAGTCTGGACTTTATCCTATGACCAGTGGTTCCCCATTTGGGTTTTAGAAAAACCATTCTGACAGGTTGGTGGAGGATGGGCTGGAGAGGTATGAGATGGAAACAAGAAGACCAATTAAAAGACAGCTGTCTATGAGCTCAGATGAAAAGCAAACTGCACGATAAAATGTATACAATAATCTACTTTATAAGAAAAGTCCACATGTGTATAAATTCACACCAAAAATCAATAAATTGAAAAAATCAAGTTACAGAGTAATATGTATACAATGATTCTATTTATAGAGAAAAATGTCTGTGTGTATTTTATAAATTCATAAAGATGGTCTGGAAAGACACACCAAGCTGTTTATGGTAGTCACCTCCAAGAGAATGAGGATTTGGGGAAGCAGACAAATATTTTCATTTTTTCCTCTACAGATTTCTGACGGTTAAAATTTTTTTACATAACAAACATGCATTACCCCTTATAATTTTTGAGACTTCTAAAACTTAAAAAAAAGGTTTACCATAAAGTAAAAAGATATCGTTTCGGTGACAAGAAATGATCAGGGGTTAAAAGCAAACCAGTAGTCATGAGGATAGAAAGTGGGGAGAAAACCCAGCAGACAGATGCTGATCAAAGAGCAGATATGAGCCCAGGGGAAGGAGGTGGCTGTGGGGAAGTGAGGGGCCATGTGTTGCCATTTATCTTCTCAGTTACATTTGCTGATAGCCCTGTGAGGTGGGCATTTTCACCTCATTTTACAGATAACGAAATGGAGTCTCGGAGTATTTTGCCCCTTAACCCAGAATTGGATACCAAAGCCAGGACTAGAACCCTGGCCCTCCTGACTCCACGTCTTAGACTTAACTGCCTTGGCCAACTGATTCCCTTCCTATCCAGGGCCCTCTTAACTGACTTTTGTGTGCTCAAGTTCTGATCCCATGAGGCAGTAGGGAATAAGGGAGCTAGTTCTGACAACGCAGGCTGGGACAGGGGGAGACCGGCAAGGCGGAGATGTGTTCCCATCCTCCCTGTTGGGTGGCAAGTCCCATACGCTGAAACTGGCCTTTAACAGAGGAATGCCCACATGCCAGCTTAGCTCATGAGGATTCTTGAGGGCAGAGCCTATGTTCTCTACAGAATCTGTAATGCCTCTACAGCATCTATTACAGGACCAAGTCCTCACTAAATTCACTGAGTGGGTGTTTGATAAATACATATTAATGGGAGGGCAGCAGGATCACCTGAAGCAAATATGAAACTGCATTTAATTCCTTATTTAGATCATGAGTGTTCTGAAAGCATTTTTTTTTCTGAACAATTCAGGATGTAGGCAGTCAATGCACATTTGTGACAGATAATGACTGTGACCCTACTGAGAGAGTAATTTAATCATTCTGTCAAAGCTGCTTTAGCTGCAAAGTAACTATAATATCTGTGCTCCAAGACTTCAGCCAAGCAGCCAACCAACCTTACAGCATTTACTAAGATCTCTGGGTGACCACACCGTGCTAGGCACAGTGGAGAATCCCATGGAATAATACATGGGCCCTATTCCTAAGGAATTTAAACTCTAGCTGGGGAACCCAACTGAAATTCAAGGATCGATTAGATAAATGAGTGTTACCTGTGGATGTCCTGCAAATGAGTTCCAAAGGAGTCCAGAGAGAGGAGAAACCATGCATACCACAATCTAAAGAAGACGGACGTGGGCAGTGAAGTAAAGGATAGTATCAGACAAAAACTAGGGCTCTCCCCAGCCTCTTAGGAGCATAATGGCATTTCATAATATCCATAAAAGCACCCATAGCTCTCAGGTTATTCACCCTCCGTACGGAGCGGCTGCTTTGCCAGAACTCTTTTAATGCCTTGACCACCCTCGGTTATGTTTATGTGCAGATTTAGGAACAGATAACCCCACCCCACCCCCCGACATGCCATGGCATTTCCCCTGTTTATTCAATAGGCAACACTGGGTCTCTGCTCCTTCCAGGCAACCATCATTCCCCACCCACACGGGAGATGAGACCTTGCACGAACACACCACCTGAGCTCTCCAGAGCACATACCACTGATAGTAAAGGGGGGCTGGTGATAAGAATCAAAGGACAAGAATAAGATGTCAGAGGAACTTAGCACTTGATGTTATCTCAATAGAATACATGAGCCTATGTAAACTGACTGGAATATTTCATCAGAAAATCTGTATGTAACATGGGTTCCATTTCTCATTTAAGTAGGCTCTATATACATTTAGCTCTATACCCAACTGACACTGGAGAAAAGGCTGCCTTAAAAACAGGGCCCTGTCCCTACTGCTGCTTTTCAGCTCGGGCCCATTATCACCTCTCCCCTAAAGGATACAGGAGCCTCCTGCTCAGTCTCCAGCCTCCAGCGCTGCCCACACAGCCACCAGACTGAACTTACTGAAAAGCAATCCTGATCATGTCAGACTCAACTTTCAGCCCTTCAAGGTCTCCCCACGGCCTTCAGAGCAAAGTTTAAGCTGTTCAGAGAATTATGAGGCTTTTCAGGATCTGGTCTCCCCTCCAGCTTTCCCTAGAAAGCTCTAGACCAGTGGTTCTCAAACTTTAATGCCCATCAGAATCATACTGGGTACTTGTAAAAAAATGCATATTCCCAGTCCATTCCACACAGACATTCTGGTTCCTTAGGTAAGAGGTAGGGCCCAGGAACATAAATATTTACCAAAACTGTGGGGTTCAAACATATGGGGAACATGAATATTTATAAAAATATGAGTTTCAAAATATTTGGTTCTGCATCAAAACCAAACATATACGGTTCTCACACAGGTGTTCTGAAGATCACATTTTGAGAACACCTGAGAAAGACACTGTAAAAATGGAACTGGAAACAAACATTTTTTGAGAAGCCATTGAATGTAGTGGTTAAGTCTAGGGGCTTGGGAGCAAAAATGAAGTTTCCACATGCCATTGGGAAAGTAACTTAGTGTTTCTGTGTCTCATCTGTGAAATGGAGCTAATAATAGTATCTATATTATAGGTTAAGTTTCAATGAGATAATCATTGTAAAATGATCAGCACAGCAGTTAGCACTGTAAACGCTGTACAACTGGTGCAAGCTGTAGGAAAACAGTGAAAAGCAACATCGTCCAGCTTTTTAATCTACAGTGTCTCTGGGTTGGAAGGAATTTGAGGGATTCCTTCTTCAGCATCGTTGGCAGATGTTTGCATAAACATCTTTATCTGGGGGTTTGAGGTGACCACATGCTCAACAGGGATCAGCAAGGTAGCACAACTGCTCTAGGATACGGTCTTTAGTCTGAAGGCTTCTGATGACGGGGCTTCTGGCCACCGCCTCCTGAGGCAGCCTGCTCCATTGCTTGGCCATTCCAGGTGTTGACATTCTTCCTTAAATCTAGTAGAATTCTGCTTTTCGGTTACCACTGCCCATGAATCCTAACCTGACCTTTGAAGCATCATCAAATAACACCGTTCTTATTTCCACATACCAGTCCTTCAAATGTTTGAAGGTAATTTTCTTGCCTCTCCTTGGTATTTTCTTCTTTAGGAAGACAATCAAGTGTAGTGAATGAAACTCTGAGTTCAGAATTCAAGGCCTGGGCTTCTGTCTCTACCCAGCTGCGTATCCTTGGGCAAGTCATTTGACAATACTGAGCCTCAGTTTCACTCTAGCCCCAATTCTATACTTCTATGATTAAACACCCCTTGGTTCGTTCCTCTATCCCTCAGGCACAAGCATGTTTCCAGATCCCTCATTGTGGCAACTGTCTTTCGCATTGCTTGACAAGAACCGAATATCAGACCCTCTTTGGGAAAATTCTGCATCCCTCCACTCTCACCAAGTGGCTTGAGTGGAAGCTGCCAAGTTTTTCGAAATCCCACTCCCCAGGCTATCAACATGGGCCAGTCATAGTCCTCCAATCCCCTTGGCCTACAGTTAGGCACCTGACCCAAGTTCAATTAGTTAGATCTTACCCTGGGATTTTAAAATTTTGGGCCAGAGAGAGCAAGTATCAATTCCTCTCTGGAGTTAGACCTGGAAGGAGTAAGGAGTGGCAGCTCCTACGGGCTGTAATACTCCTTCTTGGAGATGACTCATCAGAGAATGATGCCAATTTGTGGACAGACATAGAAGGAGAGGTGGAGAGGTAACCCTGGAGTTCAAGTCCTTGATTCCACGTTATCTCTGAGGACCAACTACATTCCTACCTTTCCTATAGTTTCATTAATTTCTCTTTGGTCCAGGCTGGGGTTCTCTCCCTACAAACAAAAAAGTCCAGAGTAATACACTCACCTTTCTAAGCAGGCCCCAAAAAGAGAGAGCTCTGGCTTATGTGCCTCCCCACCCCTCCAACCTAACTTTCCACTCCTCCACCTTCTGCCAATAGCTACTCCAGATGGGTAGCTACAGCCTGTGTGTAAAACAATAAGGGCCATCATTTCTGCCAATATGGCTATTGTTCAGAAGGGCAGCTCAAGACTGCAACTTAGAGCAGTTGTGCCACCTTGCTAAGTCATATTGAGCATGTGGTCACCTCAAACCCCCAGCTCTTTTTCATGTAAACCATGGAAGCCAGGACTTTCCCTCTGCTATGTTATAATTCTATAGCTCAGTTTGTTTTGTTTGGGTGGGGGGGAGTGGGGGATGAAGTTTGAGACCTAATTACAAATAAACACCTAGGCTTGTTAAATGTTATATGTTGGATTGGAGCCAGTGTTCTTGCCTGTAAAGATTGTTTTGACTCAAGATCCCATCGTTGGGCTTCCCTGGTGGCGCAGTGGTTGAGAGTCCGCCTGCCCATGCGCACGAGTTCGTGCCCCGGTCCGGGAAGATCCCACATGCCGCGGAGCGGCTGGGCCCGTGAGCCATGGCCGCTGAGCCTGCGCGTCCGGAGCCTGTGCTCCGCAACGGGAGAGGCCACAACAGTGAGAGGCCCGCGTACCACAAAAAAAAAAAAAAAAAAAAAAAAAAGATCCCATCGTTAACGGCAAAGCTTCCCAACTGGTCTACCAAATGGGATGGGTTACAGATGTTCCAAGATACTCATTCCCTCAGTTCTCTGCTTGGTGAAACAAAGGTTGGGAGCTGAACCCATGTTAGTGGCTTCCAACCCTGGCAGCCTTGTCATTTTCTGAGTACTCCTATTTCAACTCTCCATAGTTATGGTATCATAGGAAAGCTATATTTTTCATAACATAACATAAAATATATATATTTTTCATAACATAAAAGCATTTACTAACAAGATGCGCATTTACAAAATTGGTCTTCACTTAAACTTCACTTCACTTCTCTGCTTGCTTAATGTCACATATTTATTGCTTATTCTCTCCTAGATTTAGAATTTATCCACAATAAACTATAAATGCAATGTGATTTGGTTATATAGGGTAATTCTAGATTTTGCAGAAGAGTCATCATTTTATAAAGTTGATGAAAGTGACGTTGGAAAACTGTTTGAATCACAAGTAAAGTCACTGTCCATTGGAAAGGTGACCAACTGGACAGGATAAAGTCCACAGAGATGCTGCCCAATAATCAAAAGCAAATGATAGGACTACATAATGATCGAGAGGCGGCCTTGAAAATTTTAAAAGTCAAACTGGTTGTGAATCTTATTTCAATACAACTGTTTTTTTGAAAAGTCAAATGCAAACTAAGGAATGTTATTTTGTGCTGGCATAAAACTGTGTCAGAAAACTGTACTCAATTCCTCTTCCATAAAAGCCAACAAGAGTTGATTCAGTCTCTGTGTGGCTTAAGACTTAGTATAGAGCTGAAATTATAATAAAACCTGTGTTAATATGTTCAAATAAATTTATTTTCTTAACTTTTAGAGTTACTTTTCAAAATAAAGTCCCAATAAAAAATTTTTTGTCATATTTACTGTGAAATTTTGGTCCCTGCTTAAGTGTATCCACTTTAACCTGACCTTTTCCTAGGATCAGTTGTCTTTGGATTGCAAGGGCCTCCTACACCTGCATTGTTGCCATTGTTCCAACTTTCATCCATTGCTCCTTGCCCCGTCCACCACAGAAACACAGAAAAGTCCTGCTGCTCTGCTTTTCCATGTGAAAGGCCTTCAAAACTCCGTAGACAGTCTCCATGGTTCCAGTGACACTTCCTTATAACAGATTTGTTTCCTTCAACTGTTTATCTGACAGAATTTGAAATTACCCCATTCACTACAATCAGTCATTTGACAACTTATTGAGGGCCTACTATGTGTGAAGCATTGTTCTAGGCACTGGGAATACAGTAGTGAACAAAACCCCCACTTTCCTGAGGCTTACATTCTATTCAGGGGACAATAAACAAAATAATTGAATGGATGGATGAGTGGATAGATGGATGAAATGGATGGACGGACGGATGGATGGATGGATGGATGGATATCTGTATGTGCTTCCCATTGACACAGAGAACACCTCTTAGGTAAACTGACCTATAAGGGTAGAGGAGGAGTCTCTTCTAGGACACCAATACTTCTGTTCATAAATCTGCATGTGGCATTTACTTTTTTTGGAGGTGCTCTGTTGACCATGCTTAGCTTGCCTTCAACTAAAACCACCAGATCTTACAAGCAAGTCTTAAATATATATCCCTTCATCCTGCTCTTGTACAACTGCTCAATTATTTTCTTGAACCATGAGCAGAATTTTATATTGATTCTTATGAATTTTCCACTTATCTTTAGCCTGTCCTTCCAACCAACTCACATTTAGGTGAACTAGAATGTAAAACTTCCAAATTGTGGGAACATAGTAATATATATACCTCAATATCACTGCCATATAGAAACTTAAGGGAACAATCAAAATGTTTATTTTAAAATTAAGTAAAAAATAATAATAATAATAATAATAATTAAATAAAATTAAGTAAAACTACATAAAATTTTAGACAGTCCTAATCACTACTCTGAGAAAATGACAGTCCTGCCTGAAAGCCATGGTTAACTTGGGCAATATGTTACCATTAGATAAACAGGTGCATAATAATTGCCATAACTACAAGCCATGCCTTTTCTTCTTTTTTCCAAGATGGATGCTCAGGAAACTCATTCTTTCCTTAATGGATGATAATAAGGAACTATCAAAGGGGCCCTCAGGAAATCACAGGTCCCCTTTGTTATTCATAGAGAGCTCCCTGACTTCTGCTTCATAATGCTGGACACTCCTGGCATTATGTAATTAACAGGACAACTGGCTGTTTAGTGGCCGTCTACCTCCAGGACACATAAACTCTGCAAGAGCAGGACTTGAGTATGACTTTGTCATCAGGTCTTCCCAGGGCCTTGCAGAGTGCCACCCCCATGGCAGGCACTCCATAAGCTCAATAAATATTTGTTGAATATAAACATAAATTACCAGTCTCATCTCTGCCACGAACTGTGTAACACTGGGCAATTCCTCTACCCCTCTGAGTCCTACTTTGTTCATTTTAAACTAGAGAGACTGTGCTAGATGAGCCCAGAGTTTCCTTTTCTAATGTTAGTATTCTATATTTCCATCTTGTTGACTCAGTGGCTCCCTGTATCTCTTTTCCCACTAGAGACTCTAAAGCTAGATTGTTTCCAGAGTATAGGCAAGTTTTAATCGAATGAACACCCTGGACCATGGAAGGGATTGTTATTAAAAATAACATTTAGGCTGTCCAATTACTGTATGATTATTTCAGCATTACATTTTTCCTGAAAAACTTCTAACATGAAAATGCTTTATAATCACAGCTGGAGACCTTCTCTAGCAAGAAACCAAGGTTTGGGAGATGATATTCAGAAAGTTTTGGAAAATGAAAAGGGGGATCTGTTTCAGAACAATAACAGGTTGACTCTGTAAGCAGATAGGTTAGAGGGTCCCTGGAAAGAGAAACGAAAATGACTTTCTCGATTTAAGAGAAGCCATTTTGGCCTAAGCCATTTTGTGATCTAAGCCTGGCCACCATGCTTGCCCTTGAACAGGTCTCAGTAATTGATGATTTTTTTTTTGGCCAGCTGCGTGGCTTACAGCATCTTAGTTCCCCAACCAGGGATTGAACCCAAGGCCAGGCCGCAGCAGTGAAAGTGGGACCACTGGACCGCCAGGGAATTCCCAGTAATCTACATCTTAAGGGAACAAACGAATGCAGAAACAGAGAGAAGGCAGTCAAACAATAGTGCAGTGATAAAGCAGAGTCCTAGTTCCTCCTCAAGGGATATACATAATAATATATCTTTGAGTTCTACAGGAACTAATGCCCCCACCCAGGTGGAGGATGGAATGATGAAGTTGACCCTCCCGACATCAATCAACTGAAGCTTGGACTCGTCCACCTCTGCCCCAGTTCTATGCTGAATTCTCCTCTGCTCCAGCCCCTTCATGAATATGCATATACCCTTAGCTTAAAACTTCCCCAAGTTTGCTGTTCAGAAAGACACTGCTTCGGGAAAGCGCCCAGAGTTCTCCTTACTTGCTGCAAGTAATAATCAGTCCTTCTCTCGATCTTTGGCTAGGTTGTGTCTTCTGGCTCAACACCCACCAAGGGGTGAACCCAGTTTTCTTTTCAGGTTACAACTCCACTTGGGATGCTAAATGCCATATCCTGCAACAGAAATATTTTCCCACATTTCACACGCTCAAAAAAAAAAAAAAAAAAGAGTCAACAGCTAACGCTAATATTCTCCTATCTGCTAGTTTTGATGAATGTCTATCCCACTGCAAGCCTTAACAATAGCTACAGCCTCAAACATTAGCTGTATATGTAAAAGAAAACTTATTTTCGTCCAATTTAAAAGTAGAGCATTTTCATTTCATCATCAGTCTCCCCTCTATTTCCTGTGTTATCAGATGTTAGAGAGTGAGCCAACAATCTGTTGTGAAACTGGCGACTTGGCAGATAAAATATGCACATTCAATCAGTATTCTTTTAAATTAAAGGCTAGTATGGGTCTAACCTTGTAAGAGTGATACGGAAGATACACATATGCAGAAGATACAAACCAAGAAAAAAAAAAACCTACCAAGGAATTCCCAAAACCACTAAGCCAATTCTAGAGGTCTCCTCTGATCATTTCAGATTTCTTCATTTTAATGCTCTCCTTCAAAAGGACACACCCAATTTAATTTCTGCCACTAACGATCCACGTGCACCCCATGGAGTTAACCATTCAAATTATTAACTAGCCTCTGTAATGGCATACCTGGTTCTTTTCTGGGATGGGTTGTCATAACTGGTACATTTTTAAGTATGAACAGAGCAAAAAAGGTGCACTCGATAGACCCTGTCTTGCTCTGAATCAGTCAGTTTCTGTTTAGACACATCCTGACTATGTGACCACAAGACAAACCTGCTCCATGGTAACAGTTGATGATCCAAAAGGCACCAGCAGCACAGGCTCCCTAAGGATACTCATGGGAAGGATATCTTTTTCTCCAACTAGGACATTCAAAATGGGCTCAAGAGTAAGGAAAATGCACAACAATCCATGGTTGCACCCACCCATCCAGTCATCCATCCATCCACCATTTACTGGGCACAAAACACTTGTCAGTGGAAACCAGCATTTTCTTTAAAAACATAAACACAGTGAAAATAAAGTAGTCTCCAAATGCTTTTTCCCCTACAGAAAAGGCAAGTTTATCAATTACTGATTTTGTTCGTTTTTCTGTGTCATGGAAAACCAACTTACCACTGTTTACATCTACATTTTACCAAACTGGCTAAATTAGGAAGTTTTCTGCCCAGCAGTCTATACGACAGGGCTACCATGGTTTCAATAACTTCTCCAATGAGCAGATAAAGAGTCATTTACAGCATAAATCATCCTATTTCCTCAGCCATCTCAGACACACTCTCAGTCATGTGAATGGCGGTGGAAACTAAATTGAAAAGCTGTCAAAACATCCTGCAAAAATAGGGAAATTAACAGACCCATTCTGTCATGCATATTTGCTCCCATTTCCCTTGTCCCCATTATCTTCCTATGAGCCCACATTCATATATCTACATGTACACCATAGTAAACTATATATATATATATATATATAATGTTAAATATATGCATTCTTTCATTCCCACACAGATAATGGCATATTATTATGTTCTAAGACTGAACTTGGGCTAATGTCCATAAATAGAAAGCTATTATTATGTCATTTCATGTTTAAAATTCTGTTGCAAAGGATAACTTTTTAGCTGAAATAATACACTATACCTTGATGGGATTTTGAAAAGTATCAGATTGAGAACCAGCAATGAAACATAAGATATTTAAAATCACATATGGTTGGAATCATGGAATTTCATGGCTGCAAAGGTCTGAGATGTCAACTTGTGCTCCTCCCAGCATTTTAATGAAGATAAGAATAGGTCCAGGGTGGCCAGGTGACTTTCCCAAGGTGGCACAGCCCGTTAGTGTCAGAGTCTGTGAAATACACCCACATTCTCTTACTTCTTGTAATAAAGACTACTTCTTGTAATAAAGACTGTAGTAAACTAAGAAGACATCGATCTAAATTCCACAAGAGTCAAATTCCATTTGACAAGAGTAAGAATATGACTCAATGATAAGTAGCTGTTCCCTCTTTTCAGGCATAGCCCACATGGAGTGAGTGATGGTACAGACGTTACAGCAATAACACAAACCAACGTCACTTCCCCTTACCCAGAAAATCAATCTAATGAAGCTGAGAAAAAGGCCAAGGAGCTTGTACAACTCCTTGTTCCTTGTGGAACTTAACCCGAAGCTCAAACTACTTGGGTTAGCTGGTGTAAGCCCAACTCCTTCCTCTAGATCCATAAAATCCCCATGACCCCATCAGTTTTCCCTTCTAAAATCCCTGAGAACAAAAATTAACATCGTAGAAAAATTAAAACACTAGAGAAATGTCTAAAACAAAAAGTTCAAAATGTCCACCATCCACCCAAAGGCAACCACTATCAACAATGTCTTGTGTATCCTTCCAGGAAAAGAATTCATAAACCAGTATAAAAAATATATATACACATATACACCAGCATAAATATAAATAAATATATATAAATGCTGCTATATACATACTTCTAAAATTTAGATAGATAGGTAGGTAGATAGATAGAAACACCCTGGTTTGATTCTGCCTTCACATAGGTTGCCAGGAGCTCAGTCTCACTAGTTCAGATGATAAACTGGTTATTCCAAGGACAGAAACCCTGTTGTTAATCAAAGCTAATTTTGTCTTACCTGACTCTGTATTTCTGGAGCCTGGGAACATAGCTAAACAGCTGACAAAATATAGATAGAGACAAAGAAAGGGGAGGAATGAGGAATAAAAGCAAGAAAGAGGAGATCAGAGAGGAAAGGAAACAAAAAGATGAAGAGGTATTCCCTACAGACCAGCACCTGGCAGATACTCATTCAATACTTTCTGAATGACTGAGTAAATAAATGAATAAAAAACCAGGACAGGCATTTTTTAAAGCACATATGACATTTAATGTATTAAACTTTTAACAGATGTGGCCCCAATTCTCTGAGAAGTAAGCATCCTTCTTGATCTATACTGTCCAATGCTGTAGCCACTGGCCACACGTGGCTATTGAACATTTAAAATGTGTGCTCTATGTGTAAAATACACACTAGATTTCAAAGACTTATTATGAGGAAAAGGATATAAAATATTTCATTAATAATTTTACATTGATTATATGTTAAAATTTTAGATATATTGGGTTAAGTAAACCAGATTATTAATTCACCTGTTTCTTTTTATTTTACTTTATTTTTTTACTGCAGCTACGAGAAAACTTTAAATTTCACGTGTGGCTCACATTATACATTTTTTGGATAGTGCTGGTCTAGAACATAGATACTATTATAGCAGTGACTAGATCTGTCTTCCCTGCTCTATTCCAGCACCCAGCACAGGGCCTTGAGAATGGAAGGCTCACTGTGATATCTAGATAAGGCAATAGCAGGTCTTGAACAACAAGGCAAGAGGCCCTTCCCCCAATCCCAGATCTAATGGAAAAGCAGCTGTGTGAACCTGCCAGGCCTTGTTTTCCTCATCTTTAAAATGGTGATGATAATAATAATGTCTGCCTTATAGGAAAATAGCATGGACCAAATGAGACAGTGTTTACAAAAGGGCTTTGAAGGGGTAAAACAGATGTCAGGTTGCTCCTAAGTTCTAGTATCCTCCTCTAGCATAGTCCCAGAAGTGAGATGCAGAAACTACAAAAACAGCAGGGTAAGAAACTAACCGATAAAATTCCTATATCTGATATTTCCATTCCAGCTGTGTTAGAAAGTTTAGACAAAAACAGGTGCAAACTTGAGATTCTCACACTGGTGGAAACTTCAGCATTCATCACTCACTCCCTTTTCACTGCATCTCACCAACCACAGCTGACAAGGTGACTTGCAGATATTTTCCTTGAGGGACCACAGAAAGTCTAACAACTGGGAGCAGAAGGCTGCCTCTGGGTGGCTGACGAGGTTCACAGCTTTGTGGGAGATTCATAATCCTAGGGGACTCGGACGCCTCAGGGGAAACGTTCTGTGGGCACAAAAATCTATCACGGGCATTAGTCCTCGTTAAGTGTTTCAGGTGCAGCTAGGAGAAAGTATCTTGTTCTACAAGGCGGTCAGGGTACCTGGCAAGGGATATCCAAAGGACCCTTGGACATGCTGTAGCTTTTAGTGACACTGGGACAGATTTTACCATCCCACCTGGGCATCTTCTTCTCCAAATCAAAGATTATTTCAAAAGGAAGATTGTACGAAGAAAGTATTCTTCTGCAAGGGGCATTTAAGGAGGAGCCTTACGTGTGGACTAACCCACAGCGGAGAGAGAGCAGACCCAACAACCCAAGGCCACAAGGCAGGAGGACAGCAGAACAAAAATAGTCAATTTCAAGAGGCCCAAGGTCAGATTCTCCCCTCAGTCTCTGCAAGACACCACAGAAGCTCAGAAGCCATCAATGACTTACCACCGGCGAGGCCGCCACACCAAGGAGAGCGAGGAGGGCATGGTGACTTCCCCTTTGCTGGGAAGGTCTGTCACTCTTCCCCTCTCTAAGAGCTGCTGCCTGTGACGTGGAAGTGAGCTGTGACATGGCCAAGCCCTGAGCCCCCGTGACCTGCCCTGTGACGGCCCACAACGCCTGAGTTGCTGCTAGCCCCTCTAACTGGAAAACCAAGGGAGAGGGCAGCAGGCATGGAGCAGAGCTTCCAGAACATGGCTGCAGAGCATAAACCACAATGGAGGCTTTTTGAAATTCATATTCCCCAAACCAGCTGCTGAGATTCTGGTTCAGTACGTCTAGGGTGGGGCTGAGGCACCTGCATTTTAAACAAAGTGCAGGGGCAGTGCCAATGCCCAGTCTGACTTGGGAACCTGTGGTCTAGAGAACTCAGGGAAGCTTCATTGTCCTTAATCCTTTCTCTTTCACAGGCTTTCTTCATGCTTCTTGTCCCCACGTGGAAGAGGAGGGTGTGGGGAAGAGGCTTAGATGTAAGCAAGGCAAAGCAGAGAAGGAGTCTGAAGGCCCTACGTTTCGATGTGAGCTATTCCCAGTCCTCATGCAAGTCACTTAACCTTTCTGAACCTCAGTTTTCTCATCTGTGAAGTGGGGGTAAAACCATCTACCCACTCAGGGTTGTGGGGGGAACAAACACCCATGAAGTGCCCAGTGCATGACACAGGGTAGCTGTCAGAGCATTCACCTTAGTATCAGCTCTTTCCATTAGGGACAGGAGGGGTGCAAGCAGTTCTCCATATGAGTATCTTGGCAAGAGAAAATGTAAATGTAAATAACTGCCTTAGGCATAAAGAGAAAGAAAAATAAGTAAATAAACCGCAACAACAAAAAAAACACAGTAAGGGGCCATGAATTCAGGTTACATGGGGAGGGTGGGGAGATGCACAGAGCAGGTATGCAACACCATCTCTGGGAGCTCTACAGAGATTGGCTGGGAGGAAATCAACAGAGATTCACAAAGATTTAGGCACAAAGCTGTGTGAAGATTTACTGCGACGTTATTTTTTTTTTTATTAGAAATAGCCTACAGGCATTTTTTCATTTTCTTTTTTTTTTTAACATTATGATAAACATGTATTACAGTTGACCTTTGAACAACATGGGTTTAACTGCGCTGACAAGTCATACACAGATTTTTTTCAGTAAAAATGATCAACTACATGATCCGCAGTTGGCTGAATCTGCGAATGCAGAACCACGGATACCGAGGGCCTGTGTGGGACTTGAGCATCGTAGATTTTGGTGTCCTACTTGGGTCCTGGCACCAATCCCCTGCCAATACCGAGGGATGACTCGAAGATTTTTGCCTGCACAGGTTGGGGCAGGGGAGTCGGCGCCCCTAACCCACACGTGGTTCAAGGGTCAACAGTACTTTATTTCAGAAAAAAATGATCCTTTTTAAACCTGGGTGAAGATTTTGGAATCTATTAGACTAGCTAAAAGCACCTGTATCTCAACTGTTTTCCTTTCAAACTCCAGTTTAACATTCAGATTAGAACATTAATATCAAGAAAGGAAGGCCTCTAAATTTTCCCCATGTAAACAAAAGGCAAAATACATTATAATTGTGGGTACCGTCAACACTTCTGAAGCACAAAGGGCATGAGGAAGGATTGGGGGTGCCTAAAGAGAAAACACATATAAAGAAGCAGACAAGATCTCCAATGTAATCCCGAAAAGTACTGGAAGAATTGGGTTCACTGCTTCCCTTCTCCCTCAACACAACAAACATACACACACGCATGTGTGGACACACAAAATTATGAGAACTTTTGAAATAAAACTCAATGTTACCCACCAAGTCCTCTCCCGCACAGACCAACAGAATCTATTTTTATATTGCAGTGAGATTTGCAGCAAAGAATAGAGCACCAGTAAAAAGAGGAAATAATTTCTGTGCTGTACCTGGGTTTTTCTCACTTCCCTATTTTAAAATAATCACCTAACAAGTCCAAAAAATTCAGAACAATAGTACAGTCTTCTATGCACTGGGTATATATCCCTGCAGACATTTTGGAACTAAACTGAACCACTTAAAAGGTTCTGGGTAATTTGCCATCTATTTAGAAAACTTATAATGATATATTACAGCGCTGGGGGGCTGGAAGAAACCTTCCAAATCATCTGGTCCAACCCCATCATTTTATAGATGAAGATCTTGGGAAATAAACTGGCTGCTCCAAAACACTGAAGACTCTTAATTAAAACATCTGCTCAATTTTAAGGTGGCTGACAAACTTGGAGAGAGGGGATGGGAAATAAAATAAAACCTCCAAAACATTTTTTTAGTGGCATAGTAATTATAATCAATGGTCCTATTAAATGAAGAAGCAGTGAGGATCGTGACGGAAGTATACCCCCACTCCAATGTCAGGACCACTTACATCTGGAAAACTGAGAGGTTTAAAGCTGTCAGAGCTAACACATTGAATCTATGGGTTGAGGACCAGGAAGAAAACTCAGGAGCCCTACCCTGAAGTCTACTGGCCTAAGCATCAAACGCTGGTCTAATTTTATACCTAAACACTGGTCCAGGAGTCACCCTTATGTGATGGTGCCTTCATTTCCAGAAAAAGTAGAGATTTGAGAAAATGGTCCAGGCATAACAGAGATACATGACAATTGACGTGACAAAGGAAGGGTGGCTTAGACCTTAGCTCAGTTTTCAGTGGACCCCTGACCAGCAGCATCAGCATCTCCTGGTTGCTTGTTAGAAATGCAGAATCTTGGGTCCTAACCAGACCTATGGAGGCAGAATCTGCATACTGACAAGAATCCCAGGTCCTCCTGCCCACATTAAAGTTTGATAAGTATTGATACTTATTTAGATAACACAGCAGCAAGAGAAAGTGTAATTAACTGCCTGTAACCACATTCAATCCAAGTTTCTGGAATAATTACCTCCATCACCAGCTCTACTTTCTAAAGCTTTTGATCTTTAAGCCTTATTTTAAATTTTAAATGGTCTAAAATTTAGCCTAGGGCTTCCCTGGTGGTGCAGTGGTTGAGAGTCCGCCTGCCGATGCAGGGGACACGGGTTCGTGCCCTGGTCTGGGAAGATCCCACATGCCGCGGAGCGGCTAGGCCCGTGAGCCATGGCTGCTGAGCCTGCGCGTCTGGAGCCTGTGCTCCGCAGCGGGAGAAGGCCACAACAGTGAGAGGCCTGCGTACCGCAAAAATAAATAAATAAATAAAAATAAATAAAATTTATCCTAAATTTTAAATGGTCTCAATGAATATCTTATTAAATAGTAATATTTGTTGACAAAAATTCAATTAATTATCAAGTTAAGAAGACAAAAAGGGAATTTTATCTGAGTCATTCTGAGGATTATATCCCAGGAAGCAGATTCTCAGAAAACTCTGAGAACTGTTCTGCCTGTTAGAAGTTGAAGGCACAGTCATATACATTTCTGAAACAAAGGATCATACATCAAAATGACATACTGATACTTTACATAAAGTTCACCAAGGATAAATGGTCCAGGTAGGCACATACAAAGCGAGCAGCAAGTCACCGTGACCCCGTACAGGGCTGGGAAAGAACACTATTCGTTTAAGAAGTTACACTGCTAGTGTCAGAAGAAAGAAAAAAAATTGATCTTTATGGTTGAGCAAGCACTCCCATCTTTGAGGAGCTCTGGTTAATGTGTAATGTGGATGCACACTGCACATTAGGGAGGGAGGGATGAGGTCCAAGCAAACACAAAGAGAGAATTTTATGTTTAATTTTTTCTTATCCTGCCCTAAAATATAAATTTTATTTCATCATGTTTTCTCACCAACTGTCTTAAAATTGAGAAAAAAATATAAATATTCTGGGCACATAACTATTTTCAAGGGTTACATAGATTATGAAGTGAAGTCTTTTTTCCTGCTATTGTCTGCTGGGGTCATAGTAGAAACATGACCAGTATTTCTTCAGCTGGGAGTTAGAAACCCCAGGGAGATCTGGTGAAGGAGGAAGACTGAATTTAGAATAGAAATGTTTTCCTAGCAGAAAAAAGAGAAGCTACAGGTAAGGGAATTTTATGATCAAAACGTTGTGAAGGTCACATGGTCCAATCATGGTTCCAAAGCTGAATTCCTTTTACACCACACATGCAGTCTCTGCTTGCACACTCCCAGTGATGTGGAACTCATCACCTCTAAAGGCTACCCATCCCATCTTTGCATGCTCTAATTGTTAGAAAGATGCCTGAAATTTGTCTCCCTGTAGCCTTCGATAGCCCCACAATCAGTAACCCCACAATTACTGTCCCTACCATTAGCTCATTCCCATTATCAATTTTCCATTACATTTACCAGTGGAATTTTTTTTAACAGAGAAAGTCAAAGAAACAAGTTTCATGTATTTATTTCTCATAGGACTGGAGCAGCTTGTATAGTGGGCCGTATGAAAATTTTATTTTTTGCTTTTATTTTGAAGTGTCTCAAACCTCATGTGTACAAGAGGGATATTAAAATGAATAAATCGCAAGTTGTAGAGACTGTAACCAAGGACATAATCATACCAGAAGCCTAGTGTAGGGATAATACTGTCCTTAAACACTGTTTTAGTCCTCAACTTCCTGGGAGTCAAAGCAGGTATGAAATAGGGCAAGAAGGTGGTGCTTCAAAAATGTTTGAGACTCTCTGGCCTAGGGGACTCTAGGTTATCAGCCGTGGAAAGTGTCTTAGATCAAGTCTAATCCCACCTCTTACAGAGAAGGAAACTGAAATTCAAAGAGGCTACATAAATTGCCTAATATTGGGCACCTAGTAAGCAGCTGAGCCAGGCAATAGAGTGTCGCTACTCATTTTTGCTACAACGCCAGACCTTGAGTCTTGGGTTTGTTAAGAAAGCTTGTTCAGGGCTTCCCTGGTGGCACAGTGGTTGAGAGTCTGCCTGCCGATGCAGGGGACACGGGTTTGTGCCCGGGTCCAGGAGGATCCCACATGCCGCGGAGCAGCTGGGCCTGTGAGCCATGGCCGCTGAGCCTGTGCGTCCGGAGCCTGTGCTCCGCAACGGGAGAGGCCACAACAGTGAGAGGCCCACGTACCACAGAAAAAAAAAAAAAAAGAAGAAAGCTTGTTCAGCACAAAAATCAGAGATAATAGCACCACATTACTGGGCCAACAGGACACTCCCAAAGCAAACCCAGCCGTCCTGGCACACACAGAGACCTCTAATCCCCAAATTCGCAAGTCTAATACCAGATAAGAAAATGATATTGGAGGCATAAGCCATCCTTCCTCCTACTCTTTTTCCTATAATTCCACTTGTCCCTACATATCCATTGATTCTGAACTACAGAGATTTTCCACTAAGCAGCTTATTTTAATCTCCCATGAAAATAATCTCTTTCTGATGAGAGGTTATTTGCTCTCAAAGCAGAAACACCACTGTGAAACATTTCATTCCTTCTGAAACACTTGAAGCTAAAGTCTCATAGCACACTGAGCCAGAGTCATTAGTGCAGAGTAAAATATTATAAGCGATCAACTTCCCCAGGCATCTGAACATTGGACTCATCCAAACGATATTCAGAGAATTCCTTTTACCATCTATTTTTAAAAATAATACCACTGTAGTATTTTAAAGAACAATCTGGTAGTGCACATGGCATGAGATGCCAGTACAGTGACAATACATCCACGGTGCTCTGAATGATTGGCAGGTGGGTCACAGCAGCCTGCCCACCAGATCATAAGCTCATCCTCAGCAGTGACAGAAGCTCATGCGCAGAAACAACTAGTTGCATCTCGCTTCTCTGTAAGTTTCAGCAGACCCCTCAAAGCAATGAAGGGCAATCATGCAAACATGAATTCTGTGCTTTTTCTATCCTCGTGTCCTTCCGAAGTAAAGATAAGCAAACCCTGGAAAAATGACTAATCCAGGTCCCACGTATTTCAGGTGAGACGTCTTCTATGCTCACACTAGTCATTTATATTACAAAATGACCTGGGATGCTACTATGTTAGGTGACCTGGTCATATTTATTGGTTTAGAGCAGGCCATTCCTGGGATAAAAGCATCTAGGGAGCTAAGAATTTGTAAATTCTTGATTCAGTTCATTAAATGAGACGGGGCAGATGAGCCAAATTAATACCCAAGTCAAACCAGGGATAACTGAGCACAGTTACATCGCCCCATAATTTTCCAGGCTTCTTTGCTGGTATCAGGTATATAAGAGCTCAAAGGCAAGAGAATAGAAGATAAACACATAGCCTGCTCATAGCCCACAGTGAGGCAAAAATAGAAAACAAGAAGAGGAAGAAAAGCCGTGACATGCATCCATCCCAGAGCACATCTTCCGTTACTGCTAATCAGAGCATATGTCACACTTCCTGGGGCCACTGAAGTCATTAGCCCCACCAGAGAGGATCGGAATTTTCCCACTTTAAAAGGAGAAACAGGGCAAAAGACAGAAACTAGGCTAGCAGGAAATAGAGAAGGGAGGTATTTCTCTATAAACATGTTATCCAAAAGCGACACCTTTTCAACCAAAATCTTCAGGTGACCTGATGATAAAATCGAAATGGCTTGCAAGCAGGAAGGTTGGCAGTTGTATTCCTCACACCCCACCAAACTAAGTCTCAGCCTCCCACCCCCACTGCTCTCTAGGCTGGAACCTGTGTCCAATGTCTCCCAAGGTGTAGAAAATTCTAGAAAGAGGGCTAGCTTATCCTAGCACAAAACCCATGGGCAAGTGTCATCTTTCTTGCCTGCGGTCAAGGAGACCTACTCTATCCTTATCCCATCCCAGAAATAGGCTGCTCTAAACCAGTAAGTATGACTGGGGCTCTTAGCATAGTGAGGTCCAGGTTCAGCTTGTAATAGGAATGACTAGTGTTAACACGACAGTGTCTCAGCTGAAATGTCTAGGACTTGGATGGGTCTTTCTTTCCAGGGCTTGCATATCTGTACTGCAGGAGAGACCCTTACCTTCAGAAATGGCCTTCCTCACAGCTGCCACGTAAGTCTCAGGCTCATCGTCACAGGTGAGCTCCTGCCAGTGTGCCCAGTCTGGAAAGAAGTCCAGAAACTCCTCGCTGTCCTGCACCCCGCAGAGCAGGCGCACCACGCGGTGTGGAGGATGGAAGGCTCTCTGCAGCAGGGGCAGCAGGGCCGGCTGGCAGAAGCACTGCACCAGCTCCGCAGACAGCAGCACCACGATGCAGCGTGTGCGGAGAAAGAAGCTCAGGTCCTCGGCTGAGAAGGAGGTCTTGGGGCCCAGCCTGTAAGTCAGCATCTTCTGGCTATGGACCTGCCGACTGGACAGGAAAAGGTCCTGGAGGTACTGGCACCATTCCTTGGCATCGGAGCTGTAAATGATGAGGATGTCGCATCCTACAAGCATCCCTGAGCAAGAAGGAGGCACAGAAGCACATTAACACACCTGCTCCTACTAGGGCTTCCCATGACCTGCAAGATATACCATCCAGATGAGGAGCCTGGCACCCACAATCTTTCACCGTCTGCCTCCAGCCTACCTGTCTAACTTCTTTCTCACTTGCAGTCTGTGTTCCAACCATTCCAGACTCCCTGCTTTTGCCCAAACATACCATGCCATTTCAGATCTTTGCATAAGCTATTGCTTCTGCTGGCATGCTCTTCTCCCCACAGCTGATGCAGTATAGGATGATGATGATGATGATGATGAAGATGATGATAGCAACTGCAAGCACTTATATAGAGCTTACTGTGTTCCAGACACTCGTCCAACCTTATTGCCTCCCAAACTCATTTTATCATCACAGCAACTTTCTAAGGTAGGTACTACTATTAGCCTGATTTTGAAGATGAGAAAATTGAGGTATGGCAAGTTAAGTGATTTACCCAAGAGCCCCAGTGGCAGAGTCAGAATTTGAACTCAGGCAGTTTGATCCCCGAGCCTAGCTCTTTTCCAAATACAGTGGTTACAAGCACAGGTCTGGAATCAGGCAGCCAGACTTAGCATCTTGGCTCTCTGAAGTATTAGCTGTGCAACCTTGGGCAAGTTGCTTAAATTTTCTAAACCTCATTTATTCATCTGTAAATGGAAATATAAAGGCAATATTTATCAGTGTTTTGTGAAAATTAAATTAGGTATTTCATGTAAAGTGCTAAGCATGGTGCTTGACGTGTAGTAAACCCTCAATGATTGGTAGCTGGTGTCATTATCCTCACATTAATATAAACAATGCATTAATGTAAAAGTAACCATGGTTGAATTAACATGTTGACCTACACAATACCATTTATAAGGTGCTTCTCGCCATATATGGTCTGTCACATAGGCTTTCTTCTTCCTCTAATAAAGCACAAATGCCAGAAACAGAGTCCAAAGCCTTAGAGAAGTGTTGAATTAAAAAGGTCTGGGCTTCCCTGGTGGTGCAGTGGTTGAGAGTCCGCCTGCCGATGCAAAGGACACGGGTTTGTGCCCCGGTCCAGGAAGATCCCACATGCCACGGAGCGGCTGGGCCCGTGAGCCATGGCTGCTGAGCCTGCGCCTCTGGAGCCTGTGCTCCACAACGGGAGAGGCCACAACAGTGAGAGGCCCGCGTACCACAAAAAAAAAAAAAAAGAGGTCTTTTGGGGATCACTTGGTCCAAACTCCTCATTTACAGATAAAAGAAATACTTCATCTGGGAGATAAAGGAATTTGCTTAAATTCACACTCAGCAAATTAGTTCAGAGCCAGGACTGAAACTCAGGTTGTCCCCTGGTTGCTTATCCAGTCCTCTTGCCAATCTACCTGCTGCCTCCCATCAGGAATTCTGTCAAGAATCTTATGAGCAATAACTCTGATCTTCCCATTATCAAAGTTCAAAGATGCTTGGCTCTTATAACGGTTACCACTGTTGTGGGTCTTCATCTCCCACTAATCCAATGAATTATTCTAAGGGATTCGGAAGGGGTGAGCGCAGAGAAGTAGCCATACATCTACAATGCAATAGGGATCCTTCCTCCCACTTAGAGAAGGAAGCTTGGAATTTTGTCAAACGGGAGTCATCTAAGTTGTGGATTATCACAATTACATGCCATCCCTGGGCCACATTTAGCTGAATGGTTCCTGGCCAAAAGGTCAGAGGCAGGAGTGGGGCAAGACCTGAGCTTCTCCGTTCTGAAAACATCATGAGAGGAACCCCCTTTCCTGCCCCCATCCATCACCATATTCAAAGTTAAAACAATGACATATAAAATGTAAACTCAACACAGTTCTGATATCCCCCAGGATGACAGTACCAAATCTTTTAAAACAGTAAATAAAACAAAAATATGGAGTTTCTCTCTATTTGGAGTCCCTAATTCAGTACTAATATAAGACGCAACAGGCTTCCAGTAGGCTTCTGTTAACAGCACATTGCAATACCTGCTGCTCATTAAAGACCTCTAGTCATCAAGGAAAGTTTAAAGGTTAATAATAGGGGAAATTGGGTGTGCAATATATGAGAATTCTCTGTATTACCTTCCCAATTTTTCTTTAAATCTAAAACTTCTAAAATAAAAGTTTAAAAATACAATTTAAATAAAATGCGCTTAAGGGTTTAACCTCTTCTAAATGGAAAACCTATTTAAAATGTCTCATTCCTGAGGTTCCAGTGTTAAATTCAACCTCCCTTTGAGCAAAAGTACAGGCATACCTCAGAGATATTGCAGGTTCGGTTCCAGACAACCCCAGCAAAGTGAATATCACAAAAAAGCAAGTCGTCCAAATTTTCGGGTTTCCCGGTGCATATAAAAGTTATGTTTACACTATACTGTAGTCTACTAACTGTGTGAGACCATTATGTCTTAAAAAACAATTGTTAATTTAAAAACACTTTATTGCTAAAAAATGCTAACCACCATCTGAGCCTTCAGCAAGTCGTAACCCTTCTGCAATAGTCAAAAGTCACAGATCACAAATCACCATAACAAATATAATAATAATGAAAAAGTCTGAAATATTGCAAGAATTACCAAAATGTGACACAGAGACAGGAAGTGAGGAAATGCTGTTGGAAAAATGGCGCCCATAGACTTGCTCGATGCAGGGTTGCCACAAACCTTCAATTTGTCAAAAATGTGGTATCTGTGAAGCACAATAAAGCCAAATGCAATAAAACGAGGTATGCCAGTACTTGAGAAGGAAGTGGTTAGTACCTCAGACTAGTTAATATCACAACCCACTTGGTCACCAACTCATGGTGTGACTTCAGACCAATACACTATATCTAAACAAATTTTTCCTCAATGTAAATGAGGACAACAAAATCTATCACCTCCCTGAGCTTTGCTCTGCTGCTGAAACTGAAAGCTGGGGAAGTTATAGAAAAGTGTAAGTTAAAGTCCCTCCACAACCTTCTGGGTAACAACACAGGACTAAATGCTTTGTCGGGGACTCTCTCTCATATGTGGGGACACCCCTTTCTTCAAGGAGAATTCCCTTCCTTTAACCATAAGTCACTTCTTCACATGTGCCAAATCATTCCTCCCACTGTTGTTTGTTTGTTTATTTAGAGAAATGAAGTACATGAATCAACAAGGAGTCCATAAATCCTAGACAGAAATAAGGAAGGGTCTTTGTCCTTGTCGAGCTTAAAGGCCAGGTTTGGCTATAGAAGGAGAAAGGAATGGATAACAGTAGAAGCAGGAGCTGGCTGGTGGCAACAGGGAGTGATGGTGGTGGTAAGAAACACAGTGACCAAAAGAGAAGTTCCTTTAAAAGATTCAAAATCCACCTGAGAAGAGAACCGAGAAGAAGGGCTTGGAAGCTTCTCAATCTACCCAGCCCAGACCGCTTTTTAGTCTGGCACTCCGTTCATCTGTCCTGGAACCCATGTTTGAATCTGGGCACTGTACTGAAGAGGGGTGTGAGATAGGGAAGGTGAATTGGATAGGGAGAGATCTGGAAACAATTAATGTGAGGAGCTTCCAGACTCCGAAGGTTTCAAGTATAGAGACTTGGCAGGAGTATTGAGGAACCTCAAGGATCACGTGGAAGTTAAGACGACAAAAAATTAAAGGTCCCTTCAAGCCCTTTTGTCCTAATAAATCCAGGAATGGTAGAAGGATCTGGAGATAAGAGAAGCCTTGGAGAAAGCGGGCAGAAAAAGGTATGAGAGCTTTCTTCAAATACCTGGAGGCTGACACATGGAGGAAAGGATTCTGGTTTTCACTCAACCAGGCTTGGCCACTTGGGAAAATCACTTATGGCTTCTCTCTCTTCTCTCTCAAGAGTAAATACAAGAGACGTCACCAGGAGCCTAGAGACTATTCCAGGATAGGCTGATTCCATTTCATTTTACCTTGCTTCCCAAGTTCTTTCAAAGACTGGGAGCCAAGATTCTCCTTGATTTCCACAAGCAAATACGCCTCTCAAAAAACAAAAGACTAATGCTTACTCTTCAGTGGAAGGGAACTGAAGAAGACCACATGATTGAGCCATAAGAAGGAATGAAGTACTGACACATGCTACAACTTGGATGAACCCTGAAAACGTCATGCTACAAAAGAAGTTAGTCACATACTATATGATCCCATTTACGTGAAAGTCCAGAGTAGGGAAGTCTACAGAGACAGAAAGTAGAATTTAGGGCTAGGGGAAAGGAGGCAACAAGGGGGTGATGGCTAAAGCATACGGAGTTTCTTTTTGAGGTGATGAAAATGTTCTAAAATTGACTGTGATGATGGTTGCACATATCTGTGAGGATACTAAAAACCATTGAATTGTATACTTTAATGGATGAATTGTATGGTATGCAAAATACACCTCAGTAAAACTATTTAAAAGAAGATGAGGGCTTCCCTGGTGGCGCAGTGGTTGAGAGTCTGCCTGCCGATGCAGGGGACACGGGTTCGCGCCCCGGTCTGGGAAGATCCCACGTGCCGCAGAGCAGCTGGGCCCGTGGGCCATGGCCGCTGAGCCTGTGCGTCCAGAGCCTGCGCTCCGCAATGGGAGAGACCACAGTAGTGAGAGGCCCGCGTACCGCAAAAAAAAAAAAGAAGATGAAGGAGGGGAAGGAGTGAGAGGGAGGGGGAGGGGGAGGAGGGAGGGGGAGGGGGAGGAGGGAGGGGGAGGAGGGAGGGGAGGAGGGAGGGGGAGGGGAGGGGGAGGGGGAGGGAAAAAAGAGGCAAAGAAGAGGAGAAGAAGAGGAAAACCACAAAGAAGAGTGGCCTGGATGACTCCAGAGCCTACAGCATTTTGGCAAGAGACGCTCTCACCACTGTCACCACTGTGACCTTCCACCGTGGGTCCTGGTACTTCCAGACCTCAGGGAGTCCCGCGGACTCCAGAGGCCCAACTCCCACTTGCAGCCCCTGGAGTGGTGACTCACCACAGAGGACGTTTACGGCAAGAAGGTTTGACAGCTCCAACCCATTACAGACATCTGCAAAGCCACTACAGAGCCCATAAAGAGCCCCAGGTTTGGCCACCAGGCGTGAGTTCCCTTCTGAATAGGAGCACACCCTTCTAGCCCCTTTGGCCACGCCCACTGGGGGGGCAATGCACATAGGACACTGGACCAGGGTGGTTTTCTCTGCCTCCGCTGCCCAAAGTATGCTCTTTCCTGGACTTAACAGCCCAGGGCCTGTTCCTAGCAATGCAAGGAGGTGGGAGCTTCACTGGCCTTATCTCCTACTTCTCCCCAATCACCCACCTACTGTGGCCACTGTGGTCTGCTCCCCGTTCCACAAATACATCACATGCACCCATTTATTGTTCCCCTGACTAGAGCACTCCTCCCCGACACGACTCCTCCCCCGCCCTCCTTCAGGTCTTTGCTCAATGCCCCTTCCTCTGTGAGGCCTAATCTGGCTGCCTCCTTTAAAAGTATAACCCCAACCCACTTTACCCCTCTACTGTTTTTCCACTGCACTTACCATATCATGTACTTTCCTTATTAACTGTATTGCCTGCCTTCCCCCACTGCTGCATAAGCTCCATGGGGTCATGGCTTATGTCTGTTTTACTTACTAAATATACACCTGACACCTAGAACTGTGACTGTACTTGGTTTGTTTCTGTTTTTTAATTTATTTATTTTTGGCTCCGTTGCCGTGTGCGGGCTTTCTCTAGTTGCGGTGAGCGGGGGCTACTCTCCATTACGGTGCGCGGGCTTCTCATTGCGGTGGCTTCTCTTGTTGCGGAGCACGGGCTCTAGGCACGCGGGCTTCAGTAGTTGTGGCACGCAGGCTCAGTAGTTGTGGCTCGTGGGCTCTAGAGCGCAGGCTCAGTAGTTGTGGCGCTCGGGCTTAGTTGCTCCGTGGCATGTGAGATCTTTCCGAACCAGGGCTCAAACCCGTGTCTCCTGCACTGGCAGGCGGATTCTTAAGCACTGCGCCACCAGGGAAGCCTTGTATTTGTTGAATGAATTGATTCCCTCTAGATAACTCCGCATTGGCTTCCGAATGGAATGTGTGGACTATGAACCTACTATTACCTTATTCACAGTACAGGTTCTTCTAACCTCCAGAGCCCAGCTAGAGAGCCAGGAGGCTAAGGTTAGCTACCTTCCCACTTCCCGTAAATAATGAGCCTGCATCACCAAATCTAACAACTGTCTCCATTGGCCTCTTCTTCCAAAGCACCATTAGAAGGCTCAGGGGATCTAGGGAGAGCTGGCTCTTCATTCTAGCATCTGCCCACAATTTCTCCAAGAACAGCACCTTCTCCCAGCCAACTATATTTTATTTTTCAAGAAGCTTTTACATCCCGTTTCCACATTTTATCTCTACTATAACATCATAAGATGGGATGGGGAAATACAAGTAAACCCATTTGCAAACATGGTAACTCTAGTCTTCTCATCTAGTAATTCCCTGTTTACTTATTGCTTGCCTTCACAGACTATAAACTCCTTGAGAGCACAGATTAGGGTGTCCTGGTCACCACTGAGGATATATTTAGGTGCACATTGTCTATTAAATTGTATAGTTAGTGCTCATTAATTGTCTCTATTCTCATCATCATTGCCGTGTTTGTCCTGTATCTCAGTGAGTGCGTGACTTGCCAAGTGTACACGCCCATGAACCAGAAGGGAACCCAGGGCTAATGGGAAGAGACTCTTGGCACCTTTCGATGGGTCGATTACCCAGTCACCTCCACCTCTCCCCAGTCCCCAAAGTTCTGCAAAGGACATAAGAAAAGTAAAGCTAAAGGAATGGTGTTCCTAGAGTCCTATGGAAATTCTAGACAAAAACAAAGCCCAGGAGGGTAGAGGAAGCGGGCATAGGAAGGTGGCCCAAGGGCCCATCTCCAACCTCGGACTGTCTGAGCTCCCCCTATTGGCCCGATGGGACCCGAAGAGAAGCATTTCACCGGCCGAGAGACAAGTCGGCTCTCCACCTACTTTAAACTTGACTCTCGGCTCACAGAGTTAGTGCAACAGGGAGATCGACCCTCAGAAGCTCGGGCCAGTGCTGGAGGGAGAAAAGGAAACTTAGAAGACGGGGGACAGGGGAAGGTCGGGCAGGGGCTGAAGAAAATCGCGCAACGGGCTGGGAAGGGAAACGTGAGAAAGTTGGGGTGGGAAGTTTGCGACAAGGAACAGAGAAAAGAACAGAAAGAACACAGATGCTACGCCGAGGAAGCAGCCGGATTCGAAAGGGTACAGCGTACAGCAAGAGGCGGCGGGCGAGAGGGCGCGCGGAGGGGAGGCGGAGGAGAGTCCGGCCTACGCACCTGAGGCTGCCATGCCGCCGGCCGCAGTCCTCCGTGCCCGGCTCGCTGCGCGCGGGGCCCGGGGCCGGAGCGGGCCCGGCGGCGTCCCTGGCGCGGAACGGGAGGGGCGCCCAGCTCCGCGCAGCACCAGCCGCCGCTCTGGCGCTTCCTCCCGCCGGGCAGCGAGGACTTGTCGCGAGGGCGTGTCCACAGGGCCCGCCCCGCCGGCGGGGCTCGGCCCGGGGCACCTGCACCCCAGGCCGTTGGGGAGGGGAAGTGAGAACAGCGCCCCCCGCCAGCCACCGGCCGGCCTTCGGCCAGCTCCCCGCGCGGCCCCCGCTCCCCCCCATCGCTCACTCAGGGTAGGTAGGAGGCAGGGGGCTTCGTGCGTCCCACTCCCCGTGAAAACAGCCGGATGGGCCACCAAAGGGCAGCCTGAGGTAGAGGGAGCGTTGAGAGAGGAAGCAGGGAGAAGGGTTAGCTGCCCGGCCTCTGTGACCTGGGGCGGGGGCTGAGCACAGCTGGCCAAGCCATCTCCCCATCCCCTGGGGCTTTCTCCCTGAGCCGCTGCCCCGGCAGGAAAGGGAGGGGTCAGGAAGGGGAAGAGGCACCTTCCCTGGCACCTGGCCCTGGGTGCTTGGCGTTGCCCTTGATTACCCTCCAGTGACCTGCCTGAATTCCCTAGACCTGGTCTCCTGATGGCACATGAACGTTAATGATAATCTCTTATGATAAATGCATGGTATAGTTATCATTGCTTTTTATGCCTTTGAGGTAGCACCTATCACTGTCTTCAAGTTAGCGCTGAAGAAACAAACCAAATCCCTTGCTCAGACTCCCACAGAGAGTAAATGCTCCCCGAGGTTCCATACCAGGCCTGTCTGAGTCCAGAGCTAGAGGTCTGCCTTAACCCTCGCACTCACCTGCCGGCTTCTTGTCCTTCTCCCTTTGCTGCCCCTCTAATGGATCTGAATAGCTCTGTGACCTTGGAATCCTCCACGATGCAGGTCCAGGGGATGGGTCCAGAGAGCAGAGATGACGGAAAGATAGGGTTCCAGCGCAGGTGGAAAGGAATGAAATGTATTTTAAAACGGAAATATCAGGGTTCAGGCCGACAACCAGTTTTCTACTGTTGCCATAACAAAAATTACTACAAAACTTAGTGGCCTAGAATAACACAAATTTCTCTCACTGTTCTGTATTTCAGAAGTCCAACATGAGTTACACTGGGCTAAAATCAAGGTGTCGTCATGGTTCGGTTCCTTTCTGGAGGCTCTAGAAGAGAATCCATTTCCTTGCCTTTTTCAGCTTCTGGAGAAAATTACACACATTTCTTGATTCATGCCCCACCCCCATCTTCAAAGCCTGCAACATAACATCATTCTGACCCTGCTTCCCTCATCAGATCTCTCTCTGTCTGTCTCCTCTGCCTTCCACTTTTAAAGGCTCTAGCGATTACATTGGTCCCACACAGATGATCCAGGAAAGCCTCTTTAAGTTCAGCTGACTAGCAATCTTAATATCACCTACAACCGTAGTTCTTCTTTGCTGTGTAACAACGTATTCACAGGATCTAGAGGGTTAGGATGTGGACATCTTTGGAGGGGGCATTACTCTGCCTACCACAGACCTGGAATTCTGAAAGAGGAGATGAGCCTGCTACCTGCTCTACCTTATACCTGTTCTCCATGTTCAGGATTTCTCTGGCCTCCACACCAGGTTAGCCATACCTGCTACCCACCCCCAGCCCCCTATCAATGCACTGTCACAGCCCTATACTGTTCTTTAATAGAACTTATATTGATAGTTTTCTGCAATTACAAGTAGCTTCACAGACAAAACCTAGAAGCCTAGCCCTCTTGCAAGCTTCCTTCCCTACCTACCAAAAGGGCCACTCCCCATAAAGTTTCTGCCACGTGTCTCCTTGGGCCACTTTGAGCAGTAGCAGTGCCCATTTCCAGGCTGGACCTCAGGTTCAGAGAAATGAAATGTTGGGCATCTGCTGTGTGGCCAAATCTGCTCAGAGTGCTGTCACTTATTCAGCTTTCATGAATCTTTACCTGAAACCTGTGAGGTAGTCATATTATTATGATCCCATTTGACAGGGGAAGAAACTAAGTCTCCAAAAAGGTAATTTGCGTGATCCATGGTCACTTATTTAGTAAGTGTCAAAGCTAGATTTTGAATTCAAATCCACGTGCTACACAAGAGCTGACTCTCTTGTCGTGCGTTGTGATTCAGAAGCCACACCAGCCATTCCATGCCAATTCCACGATCTCCAAACCAAAAGTGACCTTAGTAACAGGAAAAAGGAGTGTTGTAGAGATTGCTGGTTGCACACCCAATATCTATTGTCCTTAGTAACAAAATCACAGTTTTATCTGTAGGCAGCAATGTGCCCCACTAAAAGATTCCACTCCCCAGCCTCTGTTGCGACAAGATGCTGAAAGATGAGGAGGAGGCTGACAAGATGTAACTGGAAGTCATTAGCTGGGCATCCAAAAAAAAGTTCTCTACGGTGTGCTTAATTCTGCTGCCAGATATCCCTTTTGCCTTTCTCTCTCTCTTTTAGTGCCTTCTTGGAATGTGAATGGATGGCTGGAGATCCAACAGCCTTCTTAGATTTTGAGGTGACCTCGTGAATGGAAGCCACACACTAAGGACAGTAGAGAACAAAGATGGGCAGAATCTAGTTCCCTACTGACCATGGAGCTTCCATATGAAATCCAGGGTACCCATATTCGAATTATTTTACTTGAAAGAGAAATAAACACATCTCTGTCTCGCTAGAGCCATGATTATTTGTGTATTCTGCTATATGTAAGCAAACCTAATTCTTTACTGACATGGGAATGGAAGCTAACATTTATTGAGCACCAACTATAATTCATGAACTTTCTTATGCTATCTCAGTTTAATCCTCACAGTAATTCTGAGTCATAGGTGTTATCTCCACTTCAGAGATAAAGAAACTAAGATTCAAAGATGTTAGTTTTTTCAGGGTCATTCAATAGTTAGTATAACTATGATTCAAACCCAACTCAGTCTAAACCCAATGTCCATGGTCTTTCCATGGCACAATGACATAATGGATGACTTCAGAGAGTAAATTAAAACTACTTACTGAGGATACTTGGGTGCTCTCAAGTGAGGGGTCCCCCTTGAGTCCTCGGCACTTCAAATCTCACACAGATGGTGCCTTCACTTGTGCATGAAAGCATATCTTGCACGTTTTCTACTTCTTCCTTCTGAGGTGCTGAAGCAGAAAGTTTAGGCAGCTGTGATAAAAAGTTTAGGACTTGGCCTCATACACTCTTAGAATGTTAAAGCTGGAAAAGACCCTAAGAGGTCATTATTCGACCCATGTGGAAACTAAGGCCAAGAGAGGTAAAGTGACCTTTCTAATATCATACATTGAATTGAAGGCAGAACCAGGATTAGAATTCTAGTCTTGATTCCTAGTCTGGTGGTTTTTAGCTATATCTGGCCACTTATTTTTTTCCCCTATTAGTAAAAGAAAGCAACTGTAGAAAATTCTTTCCTTAATCTGATGTTTCAACTTTGTAGTTCTTTCCCATAAATCTACCATAAGCTCCTAGACAGTTAAATCAAACTCGAATGCCTCGGATAAGCCCCACTTGGTCATGATGTATCATCCATTTTATATGTTGCCAATTTACTAATATTTTGTTAAGGATTTTTGCATCTGTGTTCATGGGGGATACTGGTCTATAATTTTCTTTTTTGTAATGTCTTTATTAGTTTTTAGTATCAGGGTTAATCTGGCCTCATAAAACAAGTTTGGAAGTATTCCTTTCCCCTCTATTTTCTAATAGAGAACAACTGGTATTATTTCTTTCTTAAATGTTTAATAGAATTAACCACTAAAACTATCCAAGCCTAAATTTTCTTTTCTCAGGTTTAGCTAGCCAGTTCAATTTCCTCAAAAGACATAGGGCTATCCATGTTTCACATTTCATCTTGTCCAGTATTGGTAAATTGTATTTTTCAGGGAATTTGTCCATTTAATGTAAGTTTTAAAAATTTATAGATATGAAGTCACTCCTATTTCCTTATTATCCTTTTAATGTCTGTAGGATTCGTAATGATAGCCCCTCTTTTATTTCTGATATTGGTCATTGGAGTCTCTTCTCTTTCTCTCTCTCTCAATCTCTCAGTCTTGCTCTCTCGATCTCTAGCAGTCTAAATAGATGTTTATCAATTTTATTGGTCTTTCCAAAGAACCAGCTTTTGCTTTTAATTTTTCTGTCATTTGTTTTCTACTTCATGGTTTGGGCTCTTTATTATTTCCTTCCTCCTATCTACCTTGGGTTCCCTTTGCTCTTATCTAGTTTCCTAAGGTTGAACATTTGGCCATTGTTTTTTATTCCATTCATCTTTTTTTTTTTTTGGTAGTATTCTTTTATTAACTCTATAGTATAAAGTAACAATACAGACTTCGAAATGCCTAGCCTCATCATGGCCGGGGGGGCCCTACATCTATATTCCAGCCACGATGGTCTCCTTTCAGCCTGTCAGACAGGCTGTACTTTCCCAGCTCTGGGTTTTACTTCATCTTTCTTAGAGGCTTCTTTCTATAGAATAGACTTCCCTGATCATCTGTCTTCCAGATCTGATTTAGGTCCCCTTCATTTCTCATATGACCTCACACTGCCACCATCACAGATTTTATCACTATGTATTGTGACCATTGATTTATTTTCTGCCTGCTTCATGATTCATAAGCTCCAGGAGAGCAGTGTCTACTTGACTCTTACTCTTTGTAATGTGTTTCCTGTCACAGTTAAAGCCCACCATTGGTAAGTTGTCATTACATTTGGGAGATAGGATGAATGTATGAGAAGACCTATGTGTCAGCCCAGGTCTCTCTACTGGTTGACTCTGTCAATGATAGTGTTGAAGATAATACCTTGCTCTGGGGGTTGTTGCCAGGATCAGATGAGATAGTACAGGTGGAAGTGCTTCGTAATCTATAAAATGTTAATTATTACTCAATCTTCTTTTTTAAATTTTATTTTTATTTTTTTTATTAGTTTCTGCTTTATAACAAAGTGAATCAGTTATACATATACATATGTTCCCATATCCCCTCCCTCTTGCGTCTCCCACCCACCCTCCCTATCCCACCCCTCCAGGCGGTCACAAAGCACCGAGCTGATCTCCCTGTGCTATGCGGCTGCTTCCCACTAGCTATCTACCTTACGTTTGGTAGTGTATATATGTCCATGCCTCTCTTTCGCTTTGTCACAGCTTACCCTTCCCCCTTCCCATATCCTCAAGTCCATTCTCAAGTAGGTCTGTGTCTTTATTCCCGTTTTACCCCTAGGTTCTTCATGACATTTTTTTAAATTCCATATATATGTGTTAGCATACGGTATTTGTCTTTCTCTTTCTGAGTTACTTCACTCTGTATGACAGACTCTAGGTCTATCCACCTCATTACAAATAGCTCAGTTTCGTTTCTTTTTATGGCTGAGTAATAGTCCATTGTATATATGTGCCACATCTTCTTTATCCATTCATCCGATGATGGACACTTAGGTTGTTTCCATCTCTGGGCTATTGTGAATAGAGCTGCAATGAACATTTTGGTACATGTCTCTTTTTGAATTATGGTTTTCTCAGGGTATATGCCTAGTAGTGGGATTGCTGGGTCATATGGTAGTTCTATTTTTAGTTTTTTAAGGAACCTCCATACTGTTCTCCATAGTGGCTGTACCAATTCACATTCCCACCAGCAGTGCAATAGCGTTCCCTTTTCTCCACACCCTCTCCAGCATTTATTGTTTCTAGATTTCTTGATGATGGCCATTCTGACTGGTGTGAGATGATATCTCATTGTAGTTTTGATTTGCATTTCTCTAATGATTAATGATGTTGAGCATTCTTTCATGTGTTTGTTGGCAGTCTGTATATCTTCTTTGGAGAAATGCCTATTTAAGTCTTCTGCCCATTTTTGGATTGGGTTGTTTGTTTTTTTGCTATTGAGCTGCTTGAGCTGCTTATAAATTTTGGAGATTAATCCTTTGTCAGTTGCTTCATTTGCAAATATTTTCTCCCATTCTGAGGGCTGTCTTTTGGTCTTGTTTATGGTTTCTTTTGCTGTGCAAAAGCTTTGAAGTTTCATTAGGTCCCATTTGTTTATTTTTGTTTTTATTTCCATTTCTCTAGGAGGTGGGTCCAAAAGGATCTTGCTGTGATTTATGTCATAGAGTGTTCTGCCTATGTTTTCCTGTAAGAGTTTGATAGTTTCTGGCCTTACATTTAGGTCTTTAATCCATTTTGAGCTTACTTTTGTGTATGGTGTTACGGAATGATCTGATCTCATACTTTTACATGTCCCTGTCCAGTTTTCCCAGCACAACTTATTGAAGAGGCTGTCCTTTCTCCACTGTACATTCCTGCTTCCTTTATCAAAGATAAGTTGACCATATGTGCGTGGGTTTATCTCTGGGCTTTCTATCCTGTTGCATTGATCTTTCTGTTTTTGTGCCAGTACCACACTGTCTCGATTACTGTAGCTTTGTAGTATAGCCTGAAGTCAGGGAGCCTGATTCCTCCAGCTCCGTTTTTCGTTCTCAAGATTGCTTTGGCTATTCAGGGTCTTTTGTTTTTCCAAACAAATTTTGAAATTTTTTGTTCTAGTTCTGTGAAAAATGCCAGTGGTAGTTTGATAGGGATTGCATTGAATCTGTAGATTGCTTTGGGTAGTAGAGTCATTTTCACAATATTGATTCTTCCAATCCAGGAGCATGGTATATCTCTCCATCTATTTGTATCATCTTTAATTTCTTTCATCAGTGTCTTATAATTTTCTGCATACAGGTCTTTTGTCTCCTTATGTAGGTTTATTCCTAGATATTTTATTCTTTTTGTTGCAGTGGTAAATGGGAGTTTTTCTTGATTTCACTTTCAGATTTTTCATCATTAGTGTACAGGAATGCCCGAGATTTCTGTGCATTAATTTTGTATCCTGCTACTTTACCAAATTCATTGATTAGCTCTAGTAGTTTTCTGGTAGCATCTTTAGGATTCTCTATGTATAGTATCATGTCATCTGCAAACAGTGACAGCTTTGCTTCTTCTTTTCCAATTTGGATTCCTTTTATTTCCTTTTCTTCTCTGATTGCTGTGGCTAAAACTTCCAAAACTATGTTGAATAAGAGTGGTGAGAGTGGGCAGCCTTGTCTTGTTCCTGATCTTAGTGGAAATGGTTTCAGTTTTTCACCATTGAGGACGATGTTGGCTGTGGGTTTGTCATATATGGCCTTTATTATGTTGAGGAAAGTTCCCTCTATGCCTACTTTCTGCAGGGTTTTTATCATAAATGGGTGTTGAATTTTGTCGAAAGCTTTCTCTGCATCTATTGAGAAGATCATATGGTTTTTCTCCTTCAATTTGTTAATATGGTGTATCACATTGATTGATTTGCATATATTGAAGAATCCTTGCATTCCTGGAATAAACCCCACTTGATCATGGTGTATGATCCTTTTAATGTGCTGTTGGATTCTGTTTGCTAGTATTTTGTTGAGGATTTTCGCATCTATGTTCATCAGTGATATTGGCCTGTAGTTTTCTGTCTTTGTGACATCCTTGTCTGGTTTTGGTATCAAGGTGATGGTGGCCTCGTAGAATGAGTTTGGGAGTGCTCCTCCCTCTGCTGTATTTTGGAAGAGTTTGAGAAGGATAGGTGTTAGCTCTTCTCTAAATGTTTGATAGAGTTCACCTGTGAAGTCATCTGGTCCTGGGCTTTTGTTTGTTGGAAGATTTTTAATCACAGTTTCAATTTCAGTGCTTGTGATTGGTCTATTCATATTTTCTATTTCTTCCTGATTCAGTCTTGGCAGGTTGTGCATTTCTAAGAATTTGTCCATTTCTTCCAGGTTGTCCATTCTATTGGCATAGAGTTTCTTGTAGTAATCTCTCATGATCTTTTATATTTCTGCAGTGTCAGTTGTTACTTCTCCTTTTTCATTTCTAATTCTATTGAGTCTTCTCCCTTTTTTTCTTGATGAGTCTGGCTAATGGTTTATCAGTTTTGTTTATCTTCTCAAAGAACCAGCTTTTAGTTTTATTAATCTTTGCTATCGTTTCCTTCATTTCTTTTTCATTTATTTCTGATCTGATCTTTATGATTTCTTTCCTTCTGCTAACTTTGGGGGTTTTTTGTTCTTCTTTCTCTAATTGCTTTAGGTGCAGGGTCAGGTTGTTTACTCGAGATGTTTCCTGTTTCTTAAGGTGGGATTGTATTGCTATAAACTTCCCCCTTAGAACTACTTCTGCTGCGTCCCATAGGCTTTGGGTCGTCGTGTCTCCATTGTCATTTGTTTCTAGGTATTTTTTTTATTTCCTCTTTGATTTCTTCAGTGATCACTTCGTTATTGAGTAGTGTATTTTTTAGCCTCCATGTGTTTGTATTTTTTACAGATCTTTTCCTGTAATTGATGTCTAGTCTCATAGCATTGTGCTTGGAAAAGATACTTGATACAATTTCAATTTTCTTAAATTTACCAGGGCTTGATTTGTGACCCAAGATATGATCCTGGAGAATGTTCCATGAGCACTTGAGAAAAATGTGTACTCTGTTGTTTTCGGATGGAATGTCCTATAAATATCAACTAAGTCCATCTTGTTTAATGTATCATTTAAAGCTTGTGTTTATTTATTTTCATTTTGGATGATCTGTCCAATGGTGAAAGTGGGGTGCTAAAGTCCCCTACTATGACTGTGTTACTGTTGATTTCCCCTTTTATGGCTGTTAGTATTTGCCTTATGTATTGAGGTGCTCCTATGTTGGGTGCATAAATATTTACAATTGTTATATCTTCTTCTTGGATCGATCCCTTTATCATTATGTAGTGTCCTTCTTTGTCTCTTCTAATAGTCTTTATTTTAAAGTCTATTTTGTCTGATATGAGAATTGCTACTCCAGCTTTCTTTTGATTTCCATTTGCATGGAACATCTTTTTCCATCCCCTTACTTTCAATCTGTATGTGTCTCTAGGTCTGAAGTGGGTCTCTTGTAGACAGCATATATATGGGTCTTGTTTTTGTGTCCATTCAGCCAATCTGTGTCTTTTGGTGGGAGCATTTAGTCCATTTACATTTAAGGTAATTATTGATATGTATGTTCCTATTCCCATTTCCTTAATTGTTTTGGGTTTGTTATTGTAGGTATTTTCCTTCTGTTGTGTTTCTTGCCTAGAGAAGTTCCTTTAGCATTTGTTGTAAAGCTGGTTTGGTGGTGCTGAACTCTCTCAGCTTTTGCTTGTCTGTAAACGTTTTAATTTCTCCATCAAATCTGAATGAGATCCTTGCTGGGTAGAGTAGTCTTGGTTGCAGGTTTTTCTCCTTCATCACTTTAGTTATGTCCTGCCACTCTCTTCTGGCTTGTAGAGTTTCTGCTGAGAGATCAGCTGTTAACCTAATGGGGATTCCCTTGTGTGTTATTTGTTGTTTTCCCTTGCTGCTTTTAATATGATTTCTTTGTGTTTAATTTTTGACAGTTTGATTAATATGTGTCTAGGCGTATTTCTCCTTGGATTTATTCTGTATGGGACTCTCTGTGCCTCCTGGACTTGATTAACTATTTCCTTTCCTATATTAGGGAAGTTTTCAACTATAATCTCTTCAAATATTTTCTCAGTCCCTTTCTTTTTCTCTTCTTCTTCTGGAACCCCTATAATTCGAATGTTGGTGCGTTTAATGTTGTCCCAGAGGTCTCTGAGACTGTCCTCAATTCTTTTCATTCTTTTTTCTTTATTTTGCTCTGCATCAGTTATTTCCACTATTTTATCTTCCACCTCACTTATCCGTTCTTCTGCCTCAGTTATTCTGCTATTGATCCCATCTAGAGTATTTTTCATTTCATTTACTGTGTTTTTAATCGATGCTTGATTCATCTTTAGTTCTTCTAGGTCCTTGTTAACTGTTTCTTGCATTTTGTCTATTCTATTTCCAAGATTTTGGATCTTGGAAATAGAATCTTGGATCATCTCTACTATCATTATTCTGAATTCTTTTTCAGGTAGACTGCCTATTTCCTCTTCATTTGTTAGGTCTGGTGAGTTTTTATCTTGCTCCTTCTCCTGCTGTGTGTTTTTCTGTCTTCTCATTTTGCTTATCTTACTGTGTTTGAGGTCTCCTTTTTGCAGGCTGCAGGTTCGTAGTTCCCGTTGTTTTTGGTGTCTGTCCCCAGTGGCTAAGGTTGGTTCAGTGGGTTGTGTAGGCTTCCTGGTGGAGGGGACTAGTGCCTGTGTTCTGGTGGATGAGGCTGGATCTTTTCTTTCTGGTGGACAGGTCCACGTCTGGTGGTGTATTTTGGGGTGTCTGTGGACTTTTTATGATTTTAGGCAGCCTCTCTGCTAATGGGTGGCGTTGTGTTCCTGTCTTGCTAGTTGTTTGGCATAGGGTGTCCAGCACTGTAGCTTGCTGGTCGTTGAGTGAAGCTGGGTGCTGGTGTTGAGATGGAGATCTCTGGAAGATTTTCGCCGTTTGATATTATGTGGAGCTGGGAGGTCTCTTGTGGACCAGTGTCCTGAAGTTGGCTCTCCCACCTCAGAGGCACAGCACTGACTCCTGGCTCCTCAATTTGGGATGATTCGTTGTCTATTCATGTATTCCACAGATGCAGGGTACATCAAGTTGATTGTGGAGCTATTTAATCCGCTGCTTCTGAGGCTGCTGGGAGAGATTTCCCTTTCTCTTCCTTGTTCTCACAGCTCCCGGGTCTCAGCTTTGGATTTGGCCCCACCTCTCCGTGTAGGTCGCCGGAGGGCGTCTGTTCTTCGCTCAGACAGGACAGGGTTAAAGGAGCAGCCGCTTCGGGGACTCTGGCTCACTCAGGCCAGGGGGCAGGGAGGGGCACGGAGTGCGGGTGGAGCCTGCAGCGGCAGAGGCCGGCGTGACGTTGCACCAGCCCGAGGCGCGCCGTGCGTTCTCCCAGGGAAGCCGTCCCTGGATCCCGGGACCCCGGCAGTGACGGGCTGCACAGGCTCCCCGGAAGCGGGGTGTGGACAGTGACCTACGCTCGCACACAGGCCTCGCGGTGGCGGCAGCAGCCCCAGCGTCCCACGCCTGTCCCTGGGGTCCGCGCTTTCAGCCGCAGCTCGCGCCTGTCTCTGGAGCTCCTCCAAGCAGCGCTCTTAATCCCCTCTCCTCGCGCACCAGGAAACAAAGAGGGAAGAAAAAGTCTCTTGCCTCTTCGGCAGGTCCAAACTTTTTCCCGGACTCCCTCCCGGCTAGCTGTGGCGCATTAGCCCCTTCAGGCTGTGTTCACGCCACCAACCCCAGTCCTCTCCCTGCGCTCCGACTGAAGCCCGAGCCTCAGCTCCCAGCGCCGCCCGCCCCGGCGGGCGAGCAGACAAGCCTCTCGGGCTGGTGAGTGCCAGTTGGCACCGATCCTCTGTGCGGGAATCTCTGCGCTTTGCCCTACCCAGGTACGTGGGGAGTTTCTTGCCTTTTGGGAGGTCTGAGGTCTTCTGCCAGCGTACGGTATGTGTTCTGTAGGAGTTGTTCCACGTGTAGCTGTATTTCTGGTGTATCTGTGGAGAGGAAGGTGATATCCGCGTCTTACTCTTCCGCCATCTTCCCCGGAAGTCTCCCTCTTTTTTTTTTTTGGAGTCACTATTTTTTTTTTTACATCTTTATTAGAGTATAACTGCTTTACAATGCTGTGTTAGTTTCTGCCATACAACAAAGTGAATCAGCTACTTGTATGTATATCCCCATATGCCCTCCCTCTTGCGTCTCCCTCTCACCCTCCGTATCCCACTCCTCTAGGTGGTCACAAAGCACTGAGCTGATCTCCCTGTGCTATGTGGCTGCTTCCCACTAGCTATATATTTTACACTTGGTAGCGTATATATGTCCATGCCACTCTCTTACTTCGTCCCAGCTTACCCTTCCCCCCTCCCCGTGTCCTCAAGTCCATTCTCTACATCTGCATCTTTATTCCTGTCCTGCCCCTAGGTTCTTCAGAACCATTTTCTTTTTTTTTAGATTCCATATATATGTGTTGGCACATGGTATTTGTTTCTCTCTTTCTGACTTACTTCACTCTGTGTCACAGACTCTAGGTCCATCCACCTCACTACAAATAACTCAATTTCGTTTCTTTTTATACCCGAGTAACACTCCATTATATATATGTGCCACATCTTCTTTATCCATTCATCTGTTGATGGACATTTAGGTTGCTTCCATGACCTGACTATTGTGGTACATGTCTCTTTTTGAATTATGGTTTTCTCAGGGTATATGCCCAGTAGTGGGATTGTTGGGTCATATGATAGTTCTATTTTTAGTTTTTTAAGGAACCTCCATACCGTTCTCCATAGTGGCTGTACCAATTCACATTCCCACCAGCAGTGCAAGAGTGTTCCCTTTTCTCCACACCCTCGCCAGCATTTACTGTTTGTAGATTTTTTCATGATGGCTATTCTGACTGGGGTGAGATGATATCTCATTGTAGTTTTGATTTGCATTTCTCTAATGATTAACGATGTTGAGCATTCCTTCATGTGTTTGTTGGCAATCTGTATATGTTCTTTGGAGAAATATCTATTTAGGTCTTCCACCCATTTTTAGATTGGGTTGTTTGTTTTTTTGATATTGGGCTGCATGAGCTGCTTGTATATTTTGGAGATTAATCCCTTCTCAGTTGCTTCATTTGCAAATATTTTCTCCCATTCTGAGGGCTGTCTTTTGGTCTTGTTTATGGTTTCCTTTGCTTTGCAAAAGCTTTTAAGTTTCATTAGGTCCCATTTGTTTATTTTTGTTTTTATTTCCATTACTTTAGAAGGTGGATCAAAAAGGATCTTGCTGTGATTTATGTTATAGAGTGTTCTGCCTATGTTTTCCTCTAAGAGTTTTATACTTTCTGGCCTTACATTTAGGTCTTTAATCCATTTTGAGTTTATTTTTGTTAGGAAGTGTTCTAATTTCATTCTTTTACATGTAGTTGTCCAGTTTTCCCAGCACCACTTATTGAAGAGGCTGTCTTTTCTCCATTGTATATTCTTGCCTCCTTTGTCAAAGATAAGGTGACCATATGTGCATGGGTTTATCTCTGGACTTTCTATCCTGTTCCATTGATCTATATGCCTGTTTTTGTGCCAGTACCATACTGTCTTGATTGCTGTAGCTTTGTAGTACAGTCTGAAGTCAAGGAGCCTGACTCCTCCAGCTCCGTTTTTCTTTCTCAAGATAGGTTTGGCTATTCAGGGTTTTTTGTGTTTCCATACAAATTGTAAAATTTTTTGTTCTAGTTCTGGCGGAAATGCCATTGGTAGTTTGATAGGGATTGCATCGAATATGTACATTATTTTGGGTAGTATAGTCATTTTCACAATGTTGAGTCTTCCAATCCAAGAACATTGTATATCTCTCCATCGGTTTATATCGTCTTTGATGTCTTTCATTAGGGTCTCATAGTTTTCTGCATTCAGGTCTTTTGTCTCCTTAGGTAAGTTTATTCCTAGATATTTTATTCTTTTGCCTGGAATGGTAAATGGGAGTGTTTCCTTAATTTCTCTTTCAGATTTTTCACTTTTAGTGTATGGGAATGCAAGGGATTTCTGTGCATTAATTTTGTATCCTGCTACTTTACCAAATTCATTGATTAGCTCTAGTAGCTTTCTGGTAACATCTTAAGGATTCTCTACATATAGTACCATGTCATCTGCAAACACTGATAATTTTACTTCTTTTTTTCTGATTTGGATTCCTTTTATTTCCTTTTCTTCTCTGATTGCCATGGCTAAAACTTCCAAATCTATATTGAATAATAGTGGTGAGAGTGGGCAGCCTTGTCTTGTTCCTGATCTTAGTGGAAATGGTTTCAGTTTTTCACCATTGAGGACGATGTTGGCTGTGGGTTTGTCATATATGGCCTTTATTATGTTGAGGTAAGTTCCCTCTATGACCACTTGCTGCAGAGTTTTTATCATAAATGGGCATTGAATTTTGTTGAAAGCTTTTTCTGCATCTATTGAGATTATCATATGGTTTTTCTGCTTCAGTTTGTTAATATGGTGTATCACACTGATTGATTTGGGTATATTGAAGAATCCTTGCATTCCTGGGATAAACCCCACTTGATCATGGTGTATGATCCTTTTAATGTGCTGTTGGATTCTGTTTGCTAGTATTTTGTTGAGGATTTTTGCATCTGTGTTCATCAGCGATATTGGCCTGTAGTTTTTTTTGTGTGTGTGACATCTTTGTATGGTTTTGGTATAAAGGTGATGATTGCCTTGTAGAATGAGTTTGGGAGTGTTCCTCCCTCTCCTATATTTTGGAAGAGTTTGAGAAGGATAGGTGCTAGCTCTTCTGTAAATGTTTGACAGAATTCACCTGTGAAGCCATCTGGTCCTGGGCTTTTGTTTGTTGGAAGATTTTTAATAACAGTTTCAATTTCAGTGCTTGTGATTGGTCTATTCATATATTCTATTTCTTCCTGTTTCAGTCTCAGAAGGTTGTGCTTCTGTAGGAATTCGTCCATTTCTTCCAGGTTGTCCATTTTATTGGCATATACTTGCTTGTAGTAATCTCTCATGATCCTTTGTATTTCTGCAGTATCAGTTGTTACTTCTTCTTTTTCATTTCTAATTCTGTTGATTTGACTCTTCTCCCTTTTTTTCTTGATGAGTCTGGATAATGGTTTATCAATTTTGTTTATCTTCTCAACAAACCAGCTTTTATTTATTTATTTATTTATTTTTATACAGCAGGTTCTTATTAGTCATCAATTTTATACACATCAGTGTATACATGTCAATGCCAATCGCCCAATTCATCACACCACCACCACCCCCACCACCACCCCCCCACCACTTTCCCCATTTGGTGTCCATACGTTTGTTCTCTACATCTGTGTCTCAATTTCTGCCCTGCAAACTGGTTCATCAATACCATTTTTCGAGGTTCCACATATATGCGTTAATGTACGATATTTGTTTTTCTCTTTCTGACTTACTTCACTCTGTATGACAGACTCTAGGTCCATCCACGTCTCAAGAAATGACTCAAATTCGAAAGAACCAGCTTTTAGTTTTATTGATATTCACTATTGTTTCATTTCTTCTTCATTTATTTCTGATCTGATCTTTATGATTTCTTTCCTTCTGCTAACTTTGGGGTTTTTTTGTTCTTCTTTCTCTAATTGCTTTAGGTGTAAGGTTAGGATGGTTATTTGAGATTTTTCTTGTTTCTTGGGGTAGTATTGTATTGCTATAAACTTCCCTCTTAGAACTGCTTTTGCTGCATCCCATAGGTTTTGGGTCATTGTGTTTTCATTGTCATTTGTTTCTAGGTTTTCTTTTTTTTCTTGCAGTACGTGGGCCTCTCACTGTTGTGTCCTCTCCCGCTGTGGAGCACAGGCTCTGGATGCGCAGGCTCAGCGGCCATGGCTCACGGGCCTAGCCGCTCTGTGGCATATGGGATCCTCCCGGACCAGGGCATGAACCTGCTTCCCCTGCATTGGCAGATGGACTGTCAACCACTGCGCCACCAGAGAAGCCCTGTTTCTAGGTATTTTTTGATTTTCTGTTTGATTTCTTCAGTGATCTTTTGGTTATTTAGTAGCGTACTCTTTAGCCTCCATGTGTTTGTATTTTTTACAGTTTTTTGCCTGTAGTTGATATCTACTCTCATAGCATTGTGGTCAGAAAAGATACTTGATACAATTTCAATTTTCTTAAATTTACCAAGGCTTGATTTGTGAACCAAGATATGATCTATCCTGGAGAATGTTCCATGAGCACTTGAGAAGAAAGTGTATTCTGTTGTTTTGGGATGGAATGTCCTATAAATATCATTTAAGTCCATTTTGTTTAATGTGTCATTTAAAGCTTCTGTTTCCTTATTTATTTTCATTTTGGATGATCTGTCCAATGGTGAAAGTGGAGTGTTAAAGTCCCCTACTATTATTGTGTTACTGTCAATTTCCCCTTTTATGGCTGTTAGCATTTGCCTTATGTATTGAGGTGCTCTTATGTTGGGTGCATAAATATTTACAATTGTTCTATCTTCTTCTTGGATTGATCCCTTGATCATTATGTAGTATCCTTCTTTGTCTCTTGTAATAGTGTTTATTTTAAAGTCTATTTTCTCTGATATGAGAATTGCTATTTCAGCTTTCTTTTGATTTCTATTTGCATGGCATATCTTTTTCCATCCCCTCACTTTCAGTTTGTATGTGTCCTTAGGTCTGATGTGGGTCTGTTGTAGACAGCATATATATAGGTCTTGTTTTTGTATTCATTCAGCCAGTCTATGTCTTTTGGTTGGAGCATTTAATCCATTTACATTTAAGGTAATTATCAATATGTATGTTCCTATTACCATTTTCTTAATTGTTTTGGGTTTGTTATTGTAAGTCTTTTCCTTCTCTTGTGTTTCTGCCTAGAGAAGTTCCTTTAGCATTTGTTGTAAAGCTGGTTTAGTGTTGCTGAATTCTCTTAGCTTTTGCTTGTCTGTAAAGTTTTTAATTTCTCTGTCGAATCTGAATGATATCCTTGCTGGGTAGAGTGGTCTTGGTTGTAGGTTTTTCCCTTTCATCACTTTAAATAAGCCTTGCCACTCCCTTCTGCCCTGCAGAGTTTCTGCTGAAAAATCATCTGATAACCTTATGGGGATTCCCTTGTATGTTATTTGTTGCTTTCCCTTGATGCTTTTAATATTTTTCTTTGTATTTAATTTTTGATAGTTTAATTAATGTGTGTCTTTGCATGTTTCTCCTTGGATTTATCCTGTATGGGACTCTCTGTGCTTCCTGGACTTGATTGACTATTTCCTTTCCCATGTTAGGGAAGTTTTTGACTATAATCTCTTCAAATATTTTCTCAGACCCTTTCTTTTTCTCTTCTTCTTCTGGGACCCCTATAATTCGAATGTTGGTTCGTTTAATATTGTCCCAGAGGTCTCTGAGACTGTCCTCAATTCTTTTCATTCTTTTTTCTTTATTCTGCTCTGCAGCAGTGAATTCCACCATTCTATCTTCCAGGTCACTTGTCTGTTCTTCTGCCTCACTTATTCTGCTGTTGATTCCTTGAAGAGTATTTTTAATTTCATTTATTGTGTTGTTCATCATTGTTTGTTAGCTCTTTAGTTCTTCTAGGTCCTTGTTAAACATTTCTTGTATTTTCTCCATTCTATTTCCAAGATTTTGGATCATCTTTACTATCATTACTCTGAATTCTTTTTCAGGTAGACTGCCTATTTCCTCCTTATCTGTTTGGTCTGGTGGGTTTTTGCCTTGCTCCTTCATCTGCTGCATCTTTCTCTGTCTTCCCATTTTGTTTAACTTACTGTGTTTGGGTTCTCCTTTACTCAGGCTCCTCTTTTGTAGTTCCTACTTCTGGTGTCTGCCCCCAGTGGGTGAGGTTGGTTTGGTGGCTTGTGTAGGCTTCCTGGTGGGAGGGCACTGGAGACTGTGTTCTGGTGGGTGGGGCTGGATCTTGTCCCTCTGGTGGGCAGGGCCACGTCCGGTGGTGTGTTTTGGGGTGTCTGTGAACTTAGTGTGAGTTTACGCCATTAATCTTGTATAATATAAACATTTAAAGCTACAAATTCCCCCATTCAATACTTTAGCTGCATCTCCCAAATGTTTATACGTTCTATTTTCATTATAATTTAGTACAAAGTATTTTGTAATATCTCCTGTAATTTCTTCTTTGAGCCATGGGTAATTTAAAAGTGAGTTTTTCTCCAAATATTTGGGTGTTTTTAAGCTATCTTATTGTCGTTGGTTTCTAATTTAGATCCATTATGGTCAGAAAGCAGATTCTGCTTGTGGATATACATATTACAAACATGTAGATGTTTTCTTTATGACAACTATAACATAAAGTAAGGGGCTGAGGGGAGAGTAAATGGTTCTAAATAGTGGCAAATTTCTTAAGTTTTATGAGATGCAGTAAAATATCAACTCTAAGCAGACTGTAAAAAATTAAGAATGCACAGTATGTTTTCATCCCTAGAACAGCCACTAAAAATTAATTTTAAATGTATGGCTAAATAGTCAATAAATAAATTGGAAAGGAATCCTTAAGTATAGCTAATAAATATACACTACCAAACGTAAGGTAGATAGCTAGTGGGAAGCAGCCGCTTAGCACAGGGAAATCAGCTTGGTGCTTTGTGACCGCCTGGAGGGGTGGGATAGGGAGGGTGGGAGGGAGACGCAAAAGGGAGGGGATATGGGAACATATGTATATGTATAACTGATTAAATTTGTTATAAAGCAAAAAAAAAAAGAATTCAGAGGCAGGGTAGATTAATGAACTAATTAAAAAAAAAAAAACTAAAAAGGAAATGCAGCCTAACAAAAGATGAAAATACTAAAATGAACTCTAGCTTCTCTAGGCCCTGAGATCTAATGGAAATTTTCCTGCAGAAATTAAGACTAACACTGAATGACTTACCTGGTGATACTTTTAATACCGTCGTACGTGTATTTTATAAACTTTGCATAAAAAGTAAAAGTTAATAAAGAGATTCTTCAATAAATAAATAAATAAATAAATAAATAAATAAATAAATGCAAGTAGTCAGGAAAGGAGGAACAGAAGAGCAAAATACAGAGGGGACAAACAGTAAATAAATAATAAAATGGTAGAACCACATATTTATAATTACATTAATATTAAGTACATTAAATGTAATAATTACATTACATATTAATAATTACCTTAAATTACATATTTTCTCTTTATCTTTGGTTTTCAGCAGCTTGACTATAATAAGCTCAGGTGTGGTTTTCTTTGTATTTATTCTGCTTGAGGTCAACTAAGCTTCCTGAGTCTGTAATTTTATGTGTCTCACCAAATTTGGGGAAATTTCATCCATTATTTCTTTAAATATTTTTTCTGCCTCATTCTTTTTTTCTTCTCTTCTGGGATTCCATTAACACATGTGTTAGACCTGTTGGTATTATCCCATAGGCACTTAAGTGTTTGTCCACATTTTTTTCAGTCTTTATTCTTCAGATTGAATAATTCCTATTGATCTATAGTCAGTTCACTGACTCTTTATGCTGTTGTCTCCAAAATGCTTTTAATGCTAATAAATGCAAGTAATCAGGAAAGGAGGAAATGCAACTACTTACCTTTATTCTTTCTGCTGTTGTCTCCAAAATGCTTGCATTTCAATTTGGTTCTTCATTAAAATTTCCAATTCTCTGCTGATAGTTTCTCTTTGTTCAATCACTTTGAGTGTGCCTTTCTTTACATCCTTGAATATAGTTATAATAGCTGTTTGAAAACTCTTGTCTGCTAATTTCAACATGTACTACATCTTGGGGTCAGTTTTCACTGACTGCCTTTTCTCCTGATGGGGATCCCATTTTCCTATTTCTTCACGTGCCTAGTAATAGTGGATGGTACCCTACACATTGTAAAAGATACTTGTAGAGACTCTGAGTTCTATTCTGCCTCTGAAAAGTGTTTTTCTAAAGTAGGGAGTTATTTTGGCTGGACTCAAACTGCCAACTCTGTCTTCTCCATTGTGGTGAGCAGCAGCAGAACTCTCTGTCCAGTTATTTTACCCTTAGCTGGGCTGCACAGAGTCTGCCACATACAGGTATAGTTCAAGAGTTAGCAGACCATATCACCCTTCCTGAAATACTCAAGACTGCTAGGTGACTGAGAAGAATCATACCGTGAAAAGAGAGAGACGAGCAATGCACCCAAATGTTGTGTTTTCTGGATCAGTACACTTTTTTGTTTCCAATCTTAAAAATTTTTTTAGGTAAGGACATTAAAAAGCAAAACAAAATCTATCAATATTATCACCATCATTTCACAGGAAAGGAAGGGAATTTTAACACCGAAAAAGTAGAAACAGTATGATTTCAGAAAAAAAAAATTAAAATTGAATATATGTGGTGTTGTTAAAAATTCACCACATTATATTATTTTTCTCCCTTCTGTATGACTTGATGAAAACGCCATCCCAGGTGAGTCCCCAGCCTAGGAAGGGAAATTGAGAATTTTTGTGATAAGAGCACAAAGTAACTCAATGTTTGCCAAAAACATTGTTTTAAAGTAAGTTTCAAAATAGAAGAATCAAGACAGTATTTCCCAAACTTCAATCATGTGAAAACACCATCACAAATATTGTCATGGCTGCATTTCACCTGCTTTATTTATTTTTAATACTTTATTTGAGTCATTTGTTTACTTAAGTTTATTTTAAAATGAAAGCCTTATATGAATACCATAAATGGAAAGACAGTATCCCTTGTCATAAAATCAAGAAAACACAAATGCTGGAAGGTCCTTAGCCTGCAGCCAACTCCCTGTTGAAAAGGGAGATTAGCAGATATTAGGGGTTCAAGTCACACCCGCACCAGAATGAAACTTTCTGTTTGATTTAACTTCAAGGACGAAAAGAGAATTGAAGGGAATAATTTTCTCATTATGTAATTAAATGTCATTTAATGCATTGTCCATGTACCATCTAAAATCATCTTTTTGCCAACTAATATTGTCTTGGTAGATGGTCTATAGAATCAAAGGTGTCATCACATAGTAATTTGGAGCATTGGCTAAATTAAGAAAAAAAAAAAGTCAGCAGAGGTTTGGGTAGGGTTTGGAGCTCCCCTCTCTTGCTCTCTCCTTTCTGAGACAATGCCCCTCCCTTTCCAGCTGCTGTATCCTTTGAGTCTTCAAAACAGTTTGACTGTACCTCTACTACCAAATATCAATGAGCTCTATTATGTGGATATTGTTTATTAATAGGCAATTGAAACTGTTGGTATATACTGCACTTGTTGTAAGAATCTGAGCTCTTATTTAACAGCAATCTGCCAGTAGTTTAATCCATTTCACATACATGCACGATTTGTGACTCTATCCTTAAATATGTAAACTCTATTTTTAATACACCTTTCTAAATATTTAATAGTCTATCAGAAATTATAGCATGACATTTCTGTTCCCTGATTTTTTATTCTTGATCAGTGGCAGATAGCAAAATATTTGCTATCTATTTGATTCTACTAATAGTAAAGTCCGTAACTACTCACGGCTCCTATAAGGGCTTCTCATAAACAACTGCTGCATAACAGATAAATCAACGCATGCTTGCCTCCACCAAAAAGAAGTTGATAGGTGAAATAAACTTGTGGATACAGAGCAAGAGTGAAATGCTGCAAACATATTAGCTGAGCCTGTTGATTTTGGGGGAAATTAAACAGACGTTTATGCCTATTAAATTAAGCCTGGGCTTCCCTGGTGGCGCAGTGGTTGAGAGTCCGCCTGCCGATGCAGGGGACACGGGTTCGTGCCCCGGTCCGGGAAGATCCCACATGCCGCAGAGCAGCTAGGCCTGTGAGCCATGGCCGCTGAGCCTGCTCGTCCGGAGCCTGTGCTCCGCAACGGGAGAGGCCACAACAGTGAGAGGCCCACGTACCGAAAAAAAAAAAAAAAAAAAAAAAAAAATTAAGCCTATCTAAGCCTCCTTGTAACCGTATCTATTATAATTTTTTTAAACTCTATTTCATTAAAAAAAAACCAGTTCGACTGTGTATAATCTACCTGAATTTTAGCTGCCTCACAGGGCCCAGACTGGGGCCGGCTCTCTGGCAAAAAGCCATAAAACTGAGAAACCCAGTGCTGTTCCCTTCTAAATGTTGACTCCCCTCCGTGTCTGCCTGCTTCCTGTCACTCTCTAGAGCATTTAGGTACTTGTTATTTCTGTTTGTTTTTTCCAGAGTTTATCACGCTACCTGTGGTAGGATTGTTCCAATAGAGCTACTCCTCTATTGTCAGATCTAAAATCACTAGCATCTTGGGCCCAGTAAAGAGATAGATTAGCTGGACAGTTGCCTGAGATGCCACTCTGTAAGGAATGCTAAAACATCACAGGAATATATCAGAAATACAGCAAAAGAATGAAATAATGCCATTTGTAGCAACATGGATGGACCTCGAGATTATCATATTAAGTGCAGTAAGCCAGAGAAAGACAAATATCATATGATATCACTTATATGTGGAATCTAAAAAAATGATACAAATGAACTTATTCACAAAACAGAAATAGACTCACAGACATAGAAAACAAACTCATGGTTACCAAAGGGGAAAGGGGGTGAGGAGGGATAAATTAGGAGTTTGGGATTAACATATACTTACAACTATATATAAAATAGGTAAACAACAAGGACCTACTGTAGAGCACAGGGAACTATGCTCAATATCTTGTAATAACCTATAATGGAAAAGAATCAGAAAAAGAATATACATATATATATATGTATAACTGAATCACTTTTCTGTACACTTGAAACTAACACAACATTGTAAATTAACTATACTTCGATTTAAAGAAACTGAAAAAAAAAGAAATATGGTGCCAATTAACTCGTTTCCACAGGTTACTCCTTATGTAATAGATGAAACACAAATTGTTTCTTCTGTTGCCTAAGTAAACACAGTCCTCAAGTAGACATTTAAGAACTTGAAAAGTCCATTTATTCAGACATATCTAACTCGTTCTTTCAAAAGTTGCATAATACTCCATGGTACCATAATATATCAACTGTCTTCTACTGATGAAGCTCATGGTAAATTCTTATTTTTCTTCAGGTGAGGTGCATCTTTTTGCCTCTACAAAGCCAGGCCACAATAAATTTCCTTGAGTGCTAGCTTCAGCAGCACACATACTAAAATTGGAACCATACAGAAAAGACTAGCATGGCCCCAACACAAGGATGACATGCAAATTCATGTAGCCTTCCATATTTTTAAATAAATAAATAAATTTCCTTGAACATATTTCTTTATGTACTGGTGTTATCTTTCTGTAGGAGAGATTACAAAAAATAGGATTGCTGGGTTGAAGGACATGTGAATTTTAAAATACATATTGTTATAATACTTTCCAGAAAGGCTGTAGAAATTAGCATTACAACCCATATTGATAGTCTCACCAGTATTTTTTATTTTTGACAATCTAATGGATCAGAATGCTGTATTCTTTATTGTAATAATTTGAATTTTCTTGAACACCATTGAGGTTGAGAACCTTTTCATATTGCTGATGATTTACTTTTTTTTTCTGGAATTGCCTGTTGAATGCTTTGTCAAATTTTAATTGGATTGATTGTCTTCTTTCATTTGGTTTGTAGGAGCTAAGGTACATTAGCAACATTTGTCCTTTGTTATCTATATTTTAAGTATTTAGTCATTTGTCTTTTGATTTTGTTTATAGTTTCTTTTGCTATACAAAAACATGTTCACTTTTAAGAGGTAGTGTATGACTATTATTTTCAGGTAGTGACCCTTAGTGTTTCTGGATTTTATCTTTTCCTTCAGAAGGTCTTTTTTACTTTATGATCTTATAAATAACTCCTCACATTTGTATCTAATATTTTTATATTTCACATTTAGACTTCTAATCCATCTGGAGTTTATTTTTGCATAAAATGTGGGGTAGAAGTGTAACCATGTTTTCTTCCAGATGGATAGTCAGTTCTGCCAGCACCATATATTAAGAAGCCATCTTTCTCCCTCTAAACAAAATGTTATTTTTATTTATATTAAGTACCCACTTGAATTTGTTTCTGGAATCTTTCTTAGGTTCCACTTGTATTATTTATTCCATGCTATGTATGGTTTTATTATAATAGCATTACAATAAGTTTTATTATCTTGTATATAAGGCAGGAATTGTGTTTAGCTAGTAATGTAGATACAAATAACAGAAGCTTAAACAAGAAATAAGTTTATTTCTTTCATATAAAAGAAGTCTGGCATAGTAGGCCAGGGTTGGCATGGTAGCACCATGTTCATCAAGAATCCAGGCTCCTACTATTACTCTCCTCAGGCATCCTTAGCAGTGGCTGCCACCCTCAAAATTGCCTCATGCTCCAGGGGTGGGGATGGTGGTGTGCTGAATTGGGTGATTGGGATTGACATGTATACACTGATGTGTATAAAATTGATGACTAAAAAGAACCTGCTGTATAAAAAATAAATAAAATTAAATTTAAAAATTAAAGAAAAAAAGATTGTCTCATGCTCCAAGATGGCCGCTGAAGCGTCAGCCATATATTCCTTATTCCTGTCAGGAAGCAAGCAGAGTGGGGAAGAGCAAAAAGAGCACATGCAGCTGTCTGACCTCCTTTTTAGGAGCTTTTCTGGAAGTCCCACCTAACAAGTTTATTTATACCCCTATCTGAAAGGGAAGCACAGAAATGAAGTCTTTCAGTAGCTGGATATTGAGTGTGAACCTAGTTAGTTTCAGCCCTCCCTCCTCCCATATCCTTTTTAAATTTTTAAAAATTATTCTCAAACATTTATGTTTTTTAGTAAATAGACTTTATTTTTTACAACAGTTATAGATTTACAGAAAAATTGGGGAGATGGTACAGAGAGTTTGCATATACCCTCTTCCCAAATACTCTCCCACCACACACACACACACACACACACACACACACACACACAGAATTTCTATTATTAACATCTTGCATTAATATGGTACATTTGTTACAATTAATGAACCAATAGGATAACATTACTATTAACTGAAGCCCATAGTTTATATTAAGGTTCTCTGTGTTGTGCATTTCTATGAGTTTTGGCAAATGTGTAAAGCCGTGTGTCCACCATTACAGTATCACACAGAATCATTTTACTATACTAAAAATCCACTGTGCTCCATTTATTCATCCCACCCCTAACACCCCTGAACTCCTGGCAATCACTTATCTTTTTAGAGTCTCTATAGATTGCCTTTTCCCAAAGTCATAAAGTATACAGCCTTTTCAGACTGGCTTCTTTAACAGCAATATGCATTTAACTTTCCATCATGTCTTTTTGTGGTTGAGAGCTCATTTCTTTTTATCACCAAATAATATTATATTGTATTGTATGGATATATCAGTTTGTTTATCCATTCACATATTTAAGCACATCTTGGTTGCTTCTAGTCTTTAACAGTTATGATTAAAGCTACCAGAAATGTTTGTGTGCAGGTTCTTTTGTGGACATAATTTCATCTCAATTGGGGAAATACCTAGGAGCACAATTGTTGGATTGTATGGCCAGTTTATGTGTAGCTTTGTGAGAAACTGCCAAACTGTCTTTCAAAGTGGCTGTACCACTTTGCATTCCTATCCACAATGAATGAGACTTCCTATTGCCCTGCATCCTCTCTGGCATTTGGTATTGTCAGTGTTTTGTATTCTAGCCATTCTCATAGTTTTGTGTTGGTATTTCATTATTGTTTTAATTTGCAGTTCCTTAATGACATATGCTGTTGAGTATCTCTTCATATGCTTATTGGCCATCTGTATAACTCCTTTGGTGAAGTGTCTGTTCAGATCTTTTGCCCCTTTTTCCAATCAGGTTGTTTGTTTTCTTATTGTTGAGTTTTAAGAGTCTTTTTGGATGGGTCTATGTTTGGACCCTCTATTCTGTTCCATTGATCTATTTGTCTATTCTTTTGTCAATACCACACCATCTTGATTCCTGTAGCATTAAAGTAAGTCTTGTCAGTTCTCCAAATTTGTTCTTTTTTAGCATTGAATTGTCTATTCTCAGTCTTTTGCCTTTCTATATAAACTTAAAAATAAATTTGTTGATATCCACACACACAAAAAAAAACTTGCCAGGATTTTGATTGGGACTAAATTGAATCTATAGATCAAGTTGGGAAGAATTGATATCTTAACAATATTAAGTGTTCCTGTTCATGAACATGGAACATTTCTCCATTTATTTAGCTCTTCTTTGCTTTCTTTCATCAGAGTTTTATAGTTTTCCTCATACAGATTCTGTATATTTTTTGTTAGATTTATACCTAAGCATTTCTCTTTTTTTCAGTCCTAAGGTAAATGGTATTGTGTTTTTAATTTCAAATTCCAATTGTTCACTGTTGACATACAGGAAAGCAGTTGACCTTTTATCTTACAATCTTGCTATCATAGCTTATTAGTTCTAGGAGTTTTTGTGTCGATTCTTTGGGATTCTCTACCTAGACAATCATGTCACCTGTGAGCAAACACAGTTTTATTTCTTCCTTACCAATCTGTATACCTTTTATTTCCTTTTTTATCTTTTTGTATTACCTAGGACTTCCAGTAAAATATTGAATAGGAGTGGTAGAGGGGACATCCTTGCCTTCTTCCTGGTCATAGGGGGAAAGCATCTATTTTCTCATCATTAAGAACAATGCTGGCAGTGGGAAGCAGCCACATGGCACAGGGAGATAAGCTCGGTGCTTTGTGTCCACCTAGAGGGGTGGGATAGGGAGGGTGGGAGGGAGACGCAAGAGGGAGAAGAAATGGGGAAAAACATATATGTATAGTGATTCACTTTGTTATACAGCAGAAACTAACACACCATTGTAAAGCAATTATACTCCAATAAAGTTGTGAAAAAAAAAAAAAGAACAATGCTGGTAGTAAGTTTTTCTAGATGTTCTTTATTAAGTTGAGGAAGTTCTCCTCTAGCCTTAGTTTGCTGAGAGTTTTTATAATGAATGAAAAATAGATTTTGTCAAATGCTGTTTCTTCATTTATTGTTGTGGTCATATGGTTTTTCTTCTTTAGCCTGTTGATGTGATGTATTACATTAATTGATTTTTGAATGTTGAACCAGCCTGGTATACTTGGAATAAATCCCACTGGGTTGTGATGTATAATTTTTTATACATTGTTGGGTTCGATTTGCTAATATTTTGTTGAGGACTTTTCCATCTATATTCATAAGAGACCTTGGTCCACAGTTTTCTTTTCTTGTAATATACTTATCTGGTTTTGGTATTAGGGTTATACTGGAATCTTAAAATGAGTTAAGAAGTGTCCCCTCTGCTTCTATTTTCTGGAAGAGATTATATAGAATGGGTATCATTTATTTTTTAAATGTTTGGTAGAATTCACTAGTGTACCCATGTGTGTCTGGTGCTTTCTGTTTTGGAAAGTTACTAATTATTGATTTGATTTCTTTAATAGGTATAGGCCTATTTAGATTATCTTTTTCTCCTTGTATAAGTTTTAGTAGTTTCTATCTTTCAACGACTTAGTCCTTTTCATCTAAGGTATCAAATTTGTGGGCATAAAGTTTGTTCATAATATTCTTTTATTGTCCTTTTGATGTCTAGTAGAGATGACTCCTCTTCCTTTTCTGATATTGGTTATTTGTGTCTTCTCTCTTTTTTAAAAAATTTAACCTGGCAAGAGGTTTATCGTTTTTGTCGATTTTTTTCAAAGAACCAGATTTTTGTTTCATTGCTTTTTCTCGCTTGTTTTTCTGTCTTCATTTTATTGATATTTGCTTTAATTTTTCTATTTCTTTTTTTCTGATTGCTTTAGACTAGTTATTTCTTAACTTTCTCTAGTTTCATAAAGTGGAAGCTTAGATTATTGATAGATCATTCTTTTTTTCTAATATATACATACAATGCTATAAATTTCCCTCCAAGCACTCTTTTTGCTACATTTCACAAATTTTGATAAACTGTATTTTTGTTTTCATTTAGTTCAAAATGTTTTTTAAATTTCTCTTGAGATTTCTTCTTTGACCCATGTATTGTTTAGAAGTATGCTATTAAATCTCCAAATATTTTGGAATTTTCCAACTATCTTTCTGTTATTCATTTCTAGTTTAAGTCCATTGTGGTCTAAGCATACTTCTATAGGATTTCTATTCTTTTAAATTTGTTAAAATGTGTTTTATGGCCCAGACTTTTTTTTTTTTTTTTTTTTGCGGTACGCAGGCCTCTCACTGTTGTGGCCTCTCCCGTTGCGGAGCACAGGCTCTGGACACGCAGGCTCAGCGGCCATGGCTCACAGGCCTAGCCGCTCTGCGGCATGTGGGATCTTCCTGGACCGGGGCACGAACCCGTGTCCCCTGCATCAGCAGGCAGACTCTCAACCACTGCGCCACCAGGGAAGCCCAACATTTATTTTTATATGAACTTTCCAATCCCTTTGTCCAGTTAATTTTTTTAGATGAAACAAGATTGGCAAAATGTTGATATTTGTTAGATCTGTGCATATGTGAAAATTCCGTCATAGAAAGCTTTGTAAAAATTACTTGAAAACAATAACAGAGTTTCTGACACATAGTAAGGGATAAGCCATAATCATCACTGTCATCATCAAACAAGACAGTTGTGGGTCTTTGTGTCTCTTCCATCTTCAAATTCTTCCTCTCCAGACACTGTCCCATTATTTCTTTTTTCTTTAATTTTTTTTTTTTTTTTTTTTGGCCTCACAGCTCGGCTTGTGGGATCTTAGTTCCCCAACCAGGGATCAAAACTGCACTCTCAGCAGTCAAAGCGCAAAGTCCTAACCACTGGACGGCCAGGGAATTCCCCACTCTTCCACTTCACGGTTTAGTCATATTTGACTCTACTGATTGTTGACTCCTTGTGTCTTTCTCTGTCTCTGGCTTCTGGGCCACCATCTCTCCTGGTTTTCCTCCAATCTCTCTGATCTCTCATTCTGTCTCCTCTGTGGACAGGTGTCCTCCTCCAGCTCCATATACATTGGTGTTTCCCAGGGTCTCAGGTCTGCTGCTCTTTCAGTCTATACACCATCATTGGATGATCTCTTCCAGGCAGTCCAAGTTCAATTACCATCCAAATCCTGCTGGCTCCAAAATCTATAATCCCAGTCCAGTTTTCTCTCATGCGTTCAGAGACATATCTCCAACTTCTGGCTAGATACTTAAAACTCAATGTTTCCAAAACTGAAATTTATAAACTGGCTCTGATAGTCCCCATCTTGGTATAGGCACCACCACCTACCCACCATCCACCCAATGGCCTAAGCCAAAAGCCTGGGTCATCCTCCCCTCCTCCCTCTCCTTCATCAACCAGATCCAGTTCCCACATCCAAGAGATATGACTTTCTTGCTGCTTTGATTGAATTCCCTTCTCTCCATTCCCACTGCGTTACATCCTAATTCAAGCCCCCATCACTTCTTCTCCTAACTGGTCTTCCTGCCTGGAGTCTGTCCCTCCAATCTGTTCTCCACCAGAATGACTTTCCAAAGCAAAATAAGCATGTTCTTTGCCTGTTGCAACCCCCTCAATGAATCTTCATAGTAGGTTTTTTTTTTTTTTTTTTTTTTTTGCGGTAGGCGGGCCTCTCACTGTTGTGGCCTCTCCCCTTGCAGAGCACAGGCTCCGGATGCGCAGGCTCAGCAGCCATGGCTCACGGGCCTAGCCGCTCTGCGGCATGTGGGATCTTCCCAGACCGGGGCACGAACCCGTGTCCCCTGCATCGGCAGGCGGACTCTCAACCACTGCGCCACCAGGGAAGCCCCATAGTAGGTTTTAATCCCTAATTACCTTGTGGTATTTGCCTTCCCTTCCTCACCATCCTCTCTCTTTGCTCCTCTCCACCCCCCCCCAAACAACCACCCTCACCTTAAAGCATATTTATAGTTCCCATGAATGGGCCTTGCTGTTTCATTTAGCCTCCACACTTCTGCACCTTTTGCTCGCTAGCTGGCACTGCCCTCCCTCCCTTCCTTCCTCAGGATTCCAGTCAGAGAGCCTCTCTCTGGGCACTTTCCCAGCTTAGCTCCCTCCCATTTCCCCTCCCCCACCTCTTGCTACTCCAGCTTGCATCACTCTATGATGGATTCAATCATCCATCTCCTCCATGGAACAAAGATTTCCTGAGGGCCCAGACTGCGCCTACAGACCATGGACCCAACTAACTGGCACATCACAGCTGCTCAGAAAATGTTGGCCAAATAAGTGAAGAGATGCTTACAGGTCAGGAACAGAGGGACAGAAGAGGCAGAATTTGAGAAAATGACAGGAGTGTTTGTTTGCTTTTAGTCATGGGGTGGAGCTCCTGGGCAGCATAATTTCCTTTTTAACACTCACATATTGATATATTAAATAAATACATAGTTTATGTACAGCTATATTAAATAAACATGTAGGTTTAAACTAAATCAGGTGTTTTCTTCTACTTGATTCTAGGATAAACAAGTGGTGGCAGGTACCAAAAAATTACAAAAAGCTATAAGGCAAAAACTTAACATTAAGTAAATTCATTTTATGATGCGGGAAACACATGCAATATAATATTTAATGAAAAACCTCAGCTCAAAACTATATATGGCTCTTCCGAGTGGTGAATCCTCTGGTTATCGCTGCCATCCTGGCCTTGGCGGTGCCGATTTCGAGACCCTTGGGAGGAGGACTCTCGAGGCTACTGATTTCTCCCTGGGAGAGGCGTTCTGTGCGGGGAGACGTGTCGGAGTCCCATGCTTTGTGCCCCGGTGCTCTCGGGCCTCAGCAGGGTGCGACGGTTGGGAATGGGGCTGGCCGGGTGTACAGGCAGGCTGTGGTGGTTCTCGACTCCGGAGGTCCGGTGACCTAGAAAGCCCCACAAAATCATGCAAGTCGAGAGGTTCAAATCTTCGTGTTCACTTTAAGAACACTCGTGAAACAGCCCAGGACATTAAAGGTATGCATATCCGAAAAACCACCAAGTATCTGAAGGATGTCACTTTAAAGAAGCAAGGTGTGCCATTCCGTCGTTACAATGGTGGAGTTGGTAGGTGTGCCCAGGCCAAACAGTGGGGCTGGACACAGGGTCGGTGGCCCAAAAAGAGTGCTGAAGTTTTACTGCACATGCTCAAAAATGCAGAGAATAATGCTGAACTTAAGGGCTTAGATGTAGATTCTCTGGTCATTGAGCATATCCAGGTGAACAAATCCCCCAAGATGCGGCGCAGGACTTATAGAGCTCATGGTCGGATCAACCCATATATGAGCTCTCCCTGCCACATTGAGATGGTCCTTACTGAAAAAGAACAGATTGTTCCTAAACCAGAAGAGGAGGTTGCCCAGAAGAAAAAGATATCCCAGAAGAAACTGAAGAAACAAAAACTTATGGCCTGGGAATAAATGCTGCAAAAAATAAATGCAAATAAAAGTAAAAAAAAAAAAACCTATATATGATATAGTGTATATCTTAGCTAAAAATGCAGGCTCCACAGTCAGATTTAAGTTTGAATCCCAGCTTCTTACTTACTACTGTGTGGTCTTGGACAAATTTCTTTACTTCTCTGTTCCTCAGTTTCTTTTACTGTTAGAAGAAAGGAATAACAAAATTTCTGCCTCATAGGGTTATTATGAAAGTTGTATGCTTTCTAAAGGGTTTAGAACAGTAGTTGGCCCTGGTTACCATTCAAGAAATATTAATTAAACAATAATGATAGCTAAATGTTGTTTATTATTAATATTAATATTAATAATGTGAACTATTATTATTAATATAAGATTATAATATATATTATATTATACATTATGTAATGTATGACATATTAATATATTATAATATATTAGAGTTATTATATAATATATTGCAATTAACTGTTATTATTCATAAGTATATCTAATTATATTTGTAAATATATTATTGATCAGTCTATCACAGAAAAAGAGCCTGGAAGGAAATATACCTAAATATGTGGAGTTAAGATTATGGATTACTTTTCTTCTTTTAATTTTTCTAATGAAAAAATATATATTAATTTTATCATGAGAAATAAGTAATATTTTTTAAAAGAGAGATCATTCTATCTGCAAATGCATAAGACTTTTGTTTGAACTGTAGACCACCTTGGCCCAGGGTTTCTCACGGCCTAGTTTAAGAACCACTGCTGCTCCGACGCTCCTCACTCAGGCTTGCCCCAGGTAGTATGAGGCCATACAGGGCTAGCCGTCCCAGCAGGCCGAGATTCCCATGTGAGTTGCTTGGTAACTGGGTAAGAAATCTGAGCGTCCTGTCCTGGGCAGCCTGTGGACTGACAGTAGGGTTGGGGTGCAGGTCCTCTGAGAGCTGTGAGAGGGCTATTGCCTCCTGGAGCTTTCTCTGGAGGGAGAGTCTTCTTCCTCTGAGACTGGCATTCCTCAGCCTGCCCCCACCAGCAGTTGGACTTGGGTCCTCAGAGCAGGGCTCAGGTCATGTAGCTTGGGACCATTAGCTTTGTGGGTACACGATCTCCTCCTCACCTGGCACTTTCTACCTTTCAATGTCTTTGAAGTCTGCGTCATGACTGGCCTGATCAAAAGCTCCATTTCTGTTTAGACTTTCTGCAAGTCCTTTGCATCCCTGTTCTTCTGTGATTTCCATTGGCTTAAGGCCACTTCCCTTTCCAAGTCTCGCCAACTTTCTGGCAGAAGTCCCTCTACAATCAGCAATCTAATCTTATCATATAATATTATATATTATATAGAAATAATACATATTATTTAAAATCATATACATATATCTTTTTTCACATTCTTAGTTTTTCATTCTAAGAAATTCTCAGCCACTAGAAAACTCTACATACAGTCACTGAAATTTCCTCCTGATTGTGTAATTTCCCTCCTCAAACTGTTCAAGTGCTCAAGTAGCTGAGCAGAAAAGGGCCCCAGTTCTGCTGCCTCTAGGGCTCAGCAGGGCCTCCACAGGCCTTCTGACATGGATACTTCCCCTTGGGGCCCTGCCCTCTCCTCAGCTGCAAAGTCAGCCTCCAGCAGCTGCCTCTCCTCTTTACTTGACCACAGCTTGCTCAACTACCTACATCTCCTTCATGGCTCTTGAAACAGTTCACTCTTCTCTGCTGCTCACTTGCTGTCCTTCTACCTGTTTCCTTGCCCCGCTGAACCCCCTCCCATTCCCTTCCTCACCAGGCAGGAAGGGGCACTCTGCCTCACCTGTTCCTTTTTCCTTCATTCCATCGACTCTGTCCATGCAGACTTCCCCCCCTTTCCTCACACATTCTCACGATTTCTTTTCTAGTTTGTTGTTGCTGTTATTGTTGTTTTACTTTTTAATATAAAACCAGTACATACTTAGCAGGAGATAGTAGGTAAGCCCTAGTTAAGTTAAGGTTCTGGGGTTCTTCATCTTCCTGGATATTGACTATTTTCTGGGACTGGCTTAAAGACCCAAGAAAAGGATTTGAAAACTCCACTCCATCTCCTTAAGTGTTCCATGTTCACTAGAAAAATATTTTCTTAAGGGTGAAAATGAGAATTGTGAACATGGTGCTGACTAAGATCATTTTGAGGTCCATGGAGCAATGCATTATTCCTCCTGTGTTAAATTTATCTGAATAGATTAAAATTCAGGAAACTATAGGCAAAATAATAATAATAATAATAATGAATACTCATTGCAGAAAAATTAAAACATAACAAAGTCAAAAGGCAAAAATAATAACGGGCTGCAACTCCATCAACCAGCAACAGCATTGTCACAATGCAGTGCTTTCAGGCTTTCTTGATGCCTACATAGAACACAGACCAACAATCCCTCATCTATAATTCCAGAAAGTAAAAACCTCAGGAAACAGGAAGCTGTTTTTTGTTTTTGCTTTTGTTTTCTAAGTCTGCAGCAAATTTCTTTGGCTGTACAACCTGATCCTAACTGATGTGATGCTATTTATGGTCTTTAGTTATCCCACTTAGTGTGAATAGTCATGGTTCAGAAATTTTAATGGGTTTGGCTGTGAATTGCTGCCTCAGACAAACTGAATGTGTTCCGTAAGTAGGCACCTTTGTAAAATCTGAAAAATTCTGAATTCCAAAACACCCCAGGGGTCAGAATTTTGACCTGAATACTTAAAAGAAACGATGATAATAATAATCAGCATGCTCTATGACATTTACATGCTCCAGGTACTGCTAAGCACTTTGCATATATTAATTAATTAAATTCTTATAACACCCCCATAAGGGGGGTACTATTATCTTCATCTTCATGTTACACGTGAGAAAAGGGATTATATTGTACCTACTGTTTTATCGCTTGCTTTCTGCACGTAATAATATGTCTTGAACATTTTTCACTTTAGTGAATATTCATCTGCAGCCTTATCATTAGTGACTGCATTGTGTCCCATTGTGTGACTGTGCTGTCACTTAGCCAGTCCTCTGGTGTTGGACATTTAGGTTGTTTTCACACTCTTTCTCTTGGATTCATTTCTCTGTGAGATCCTTCAGTAGAGACCAGCCAGTTGTTCCTCTCAAACCTTTGACTTTGAGGAAAGCACATGTCAGTACTCATTGGCTCCTTGAAAGGAAGCCCTTCCTGCCTCTTGACCAACTCCTCTTATATTTTTTATTTTTTGTTATTCTAACAGAAATGTGCTCACATCTCTGTATGCCCCTGTCTGATTTCCTGGTGTTTGGAAAATCCATTCTGCCATTATAGGGGCAGGATCTGAAATGGTGTGTCTCTCGCTCCACGAAACACGGTCTCTTCTGTTTCCTGCCCTTAACTCCTGGCAGTTCCACTCGACCTACTTCCCTCTTCCTGTGACTTTGTTTCAGAAGATCAACATGTCATCTACATGAGGTCTGATTCCTATTGCCTAATGCTAAATATTTAGTCAAATGAGTCCTTTTCCAGTGTCTTTTAATCTTAATTCTTTTCCCAGAGATGGTACTGAAATCTCCTCATGCACTTGGGTTTATTTCCTGTGGCAAATCACCCCAAAGTGAGGAGCTTAAAACAACACAAATTTATTCTCACAGTTCAGGAGGCCAGAAGTACGAAATTAAGCTGTGGGCAGGCTCTGAAACCTAAGTTTTGGCAGAGCCATGCTCCCCCTTAAGGGCTGGGGGAGAATCCTCCCTTTGCCATCTCCTGGTGGTTCCAGGAGTTGCGCGTTGGCTGCATAACCCAAATCTACGTCTCCGTCTTCTCATGGAGTTTCTGTCCCCATATCTCTTTTCCATGTCTCTTGTGAGGGCACTTGGGATTGGATTTAGGGCTCACTGGATAATCCAGGATGATCGCATCTTGACATTCCATCTGCAAAGACCCTTTTTCCAAATTATGTCACATTTACAGGTTCCAGGGGTCAAGACGTGGGCATATCTTTTGGGGGGCACCATTGGAACCACTATAGCACCACTCTTCCCAAATCTAGGGATTAATTTTTTTCCCTCCACACTTCACACTTCACACAGGTGAGACCTCTTGCTCTCCCAGTTCCCATCCAGGGTAGCCCATCGCCCTCGGAGATCTTTCATTCATGTGGAGCTCATGGCGGTTAAACAATGGCCATGAGAAAAATGGTTCCTTTCTTCTGCTGATCCACAAAAGAATCCCAAACCAATCCTTTCACATTCATTAAATATATTTTCTTTAACAAATTAAGTGTTGTTACTTATGCTAAAACTATGGACACTTTTTCTTTACCCTAAGAACCAAAGGTTACATCCCAAGGAGGAGGAAATTATTTCCTGAGTGCCTACAATATATCAAGTGCTGTTATATTACCTTGTTTAACTCTCATAACAACCCTGAGTCTTACAGTCCATATTCTCTGCTTTAGAGAATAGAAAACTGAGGCTCAGAAAGGTTAAGGAACTTGTTAAAAATCACATAGTAACTAGCAGGACTCAGCTCTGTCAAACCCAATAGCCTTCGATCTCTCTACACCAAACTGCCTTTCAGATTTTTATGGGTATGTGCAGCACAGAGACAGTAAATGACTCAGAGGCCACTAATGATGGCAGCAAGACCAGAAGCTGGGTCTCACCTGCTGGTTCACTGTCCTTTCCATCACACCACACTGTCCACTCAGAATAGAGGGTGTCATTTGAGCTGACAGAAGGACATGCACCCTGACTGAGCTCAGAAAGTGCCTGAACTTTGGCGTCGGAGCCTGAGTCTATTCTGCCTTGGTGACAGGTGCTTCTGGACCAGTCATTGGGCACCTTTGAAGCTCAACTTCCTCTTCTGTAAAATGGCATGATAATGACACCCACCTCTCTGCATTGTTGCGAGGATTAGATGCATGCTAAAGCACAGGGTGTGGAGGCGTTCCTCAAACGGTAGCTATGACAATTCTGTATATTGCAATCCAATGTCTCTTTAAAATTAAAGTTTTTTTAATTATAAAAGAAAAAGTAATTCATGTTTATAGTAAAGAGTATAAAGTAACACCTCGCCACTCCCCAAAGATCCCAGTCCTTGTCCATAGAGATAGCTATTGTTAACAGTATCTTTGGTATGGTTCCACAAATCTTCTATTCATTTGGAAGTATATATTCATTCATTGCACAAATAGGTTCATACAAGTTCACAGCTTACTTTTTACTAAGCCATTGTCCCAGATGTGTTCTCCAGGAAGCAGACTCTGAGACAGACTTTAGTGTGCAGAATGCTAACTAGGAAGCACTCTCGGAAGTAACATCTGTGGAAGGGAAGGAAGGCAGGAACAAGAGTGGACAGAAGAAGTCAAGATATTGGACAGCTTCAGCCAACCTCACTGGAGCTCCAGAGTTAACTAGACCATCAGAATTGTCCCATGCCATGTTGGTCCCAAAGGCCTGGGCTTCAGCCCCCCCTCCCTTACCCCCACTATCAGTGGGCCAGCCTGGGTAGGCACACCCTTGGACAAGGCAGCTCTTTGCAGCTGAAGCCATCTGTGAGGGGGATGACAGCTGAAGCTGTTGCTGACAGCACTCCCTGTAGCTGGACAAGTCCTTCTGAAGGGGTATCTATCAGCACATTCTGGTGTCCACTTCAGTAACATTGAGATGACTTAGCAAGACAGAGCCTGCAGCTGCCTACAATGCCACAGGAAAACTCTGATGAAATAATGGTATACAACTGCCCTGGCTCATTAGTCTAAGAACTGGAAGACCCACATCCTGTAGACCCAGCGACTTTAGCTACATGGGGCTGTGTTAGCATAAAATTAGCTTTATGTGAGTTTTTACTGTCTGGGGATAGTCACCTCACCTTGTCTTCCCCTTTTGACAGCAGAACTTTTGGTTCCCCTTTGGCTGGGAATATGGTGAAGGGCTGGGGGAGGGGATGCTATTAAGTCTCAAGGCACACTTCTCTGACAGTGAAAAAGAAAGTGGCTGAGGACTCCCATCCTATAAAAGACAAGCACAAAGGGTCATTCATGTACATGACAGTGGGCCCTTTCTATTGACTTTCCCTTTCCATGTCCTTTTAGTATTTATCTTTGTTCAGCACTTGCTGAATCAAGTCCCAAGGTGAGAATTTGGAGCCATTGCCACATTGTCTGAGAAGATAGATGCCCAGGCTATGCCCACAAATGGGCTGCTATGTAACTCAGCATACCCAAATGGTGGTCCCACACCTTCCCCTCCCTCTGCTCCGCCTTCCTCCCTCAAATTTAGGCATCCACTCATCCATAGAAAGGCAAAGATTGGGAGAGGGTAGACTAGGCTCCACCCTGGGGACGGAGACCTGCTTGAAAGCAAGAATTAGGCTTTAATCAATATTACTGATGGGAATATACCATTTCAAACCATTTTGAAAAACAGTTTGGTGGTTTCTTATAAAGTTAAACACCACAAGAGCCAGCCATTCCAGTCCTAGGTAAATGAAAACCCATATTCACATTGTGATTTGTACACGAATGTTTATAGCACCTTTATTCCTAATAGCTCAAGCTGGAGACAACCTAAATGTCCATCAGATGAAAAACTGTGGAATACTAATCATCAGTAAAAAGGAATAAACTATTGATACACACAAAACACGAGTGAACCTCAGAAACATGCTGAATGAAAGAAGTCAGACATAGGGGTATATATTGTATGATTCCATTTACATGAAACTAAGAAATCAATTTAATCTATACTGTCAGAAAGCAGATCCATAGTTGCCTGGGGCTAAAGATAGAGGTAAATTGACTATAAAAGGATATAAGGGAAATATTTTATATCTAAATTATGGTGGTGATTACATGGGTATATAAATTTGTCAAAATCCATTGAAGTGGATTTCATTGTATGCAAATTATTCCTCAAAAAGTTGATTTAAAAACAAAGTATGTAGGCAAGTATATTAAAGAAAAATATAAAAACTAAATGAAACCAAGGAGTTTAACTTTCCAGCTATTTTAACGTATTATAATTTGTATTAAAACTATTGGATAAATAATAGAAAAGCTATTAATATAAATCATTCTATTTATAAAGAAGTATAATCCCAAGATTATCTCAAAAGGCACTAGGAAAGTATTTAATAAAAGTTAAAACTCACATTCCAGAAAGAAAAAAAATGAGTAGAAACTAGTAATAGAAATTCCTTGACTTGAGAAAGATTATCCATCAGGAACTAAGATGTAATGGTGAAGCAAGGATTTCAATTACAAGTGCCATTTGTATTAGAGGATCATTCTAAAGGATGATCCTCTAAAGAGGATCAGTGGGACTCAACAAAGGAGGTACATACATCCTAGGAAACGTTCAGGAAGAATGAGAAAGCATATTTGGTTAACATAATGATTGGGGGTATGATAATGGTAAACATTGGGTAGTAACCAAAGATACTAGATATTTGCAATACAAGGACACTTCTATAGATCAAAGAACTGCCCCACAATACACACAACTTTCTAATGTCTTACTACTCTGCTTCACATATGTATAAACACAAGGCATGTTCTGCAAGGACATAACATATAATGAAAATTTTCCAGGAATAAAACTACGACTTAATTCGATGGAGTATTGTACTTTGCTTTTTCCAAATTTTACTGAGTTGTTGACTATTTAGAAAAATCTTGTCACCTGTGGCACCACTGTAGATATTTGAATATGACACATCTGTATTAGTCTAAATGTAGAGTTGTCACATTCCCAGTGATAACGTTCATAGATAGAGGCATCTGCAACTTTGTTATGACTGTTGGTGAATTTGTGTGCCAAACATTTACATATTGAAATAATACTATCTTATCATAAAATACTTTTTCTTTATTTCTCCTTACATTATGGCATAATACTGATGTTTAGAAATCATGAGATTAAGTAGTTTATATTACCTATGGATTTCATTTCAGATTAGTAAAGATGCTGTTACATAATTTTTATTATAAGTATGATGGAATTGAGAACCATAGTTCTAGTGCAACAAGCAAAGTAACTGAAGGAAAATATAGGAAAAGAAAAACAGAAGCTGTTTGTCAGAGATATAATTGTATTCTTAGAAAACTTAAGAGAGTCAACTAAAATCTGTTAGAATTGGTAAGAGAAATTACTATGGTAGCTTTTATCCTATGACTGTAAAGGGTCTGATTGACTGTGATATAATAAGTATGCAATGGTTTTGTTTTTCTTGATAAATATCACCTTTTCTTTGCAAGCCCCACTCCCCACCCTAACCCGACACTAGCAGGGATAGGGTGGAGGGTGGTGATGAAGACTAAGCATTGCCCATGAATGTCTCTTCTGCTACCCACAATGATTTCACTCCGAGTGGTGGTTATTTCCTACAGAGGTGAAGAGAGGAGCTGGTGAGTGGGGGAGAGCAAGGCTCAGGTTCTCCCTCTCCCCCTCTCCCCTCTCGGTTCCTTAAACCAAAGCTCTCAGCAAAAGAGGACTAGCCCACAATATCAGATGGCCTGTAGGAGGGCTTTGCCCCTGGTCTTAGTTATTTCTCTGTTGGATCCTTTCCCATTCTTGTTAAAGAAAAGGAGGGGGAGAGAAAGGAAAGGAGGAAAATTTTAAAAAGAAAGAAAAGAAAGTAGAAGAAGAATATTTAAAAAAAGAAGAAAAAGGAGTATATATGCTTAGAAAAAAGGATATTATATCAAATGTTAAAGTACTTAGCTCACCTGGAGGGTGGAAGAGGTTGGGGGGCATCACAGATGACTTTCACGTTATACAATTCTATATTGTAAAAATTTTATAATATGATCCAGAAACTCTACTCTTAGGTATCTTCCCAAGACAAATGAAACATATGTCCACACAAAAAAAAATCCACAAATGTTCATAGCAGTATTATTTATAATAGCCAAGAAGAAAGTCAGAAAAACATATATATGATATCACTTATACGTGGAATCTAAAAAAAATGGTGCAAATGAACCTATTTACAAAACAGAAATATAGTCATATATACAGAAAACAAACTTATGGTTAGCAAGGGGGAAAGGGGCGTTGGGGAGGATAGATTGGGATTGACATATACACACTACTATATATAAAATAGATAACTAATAAGAACCTACTGTATAACACAGGGAACTCTGCTCAATACTCTGTAATGACCTACGTGGGAATAGAATCTAAAAAAGAGTGGATATTTGTATATGTATGACTGATTCACTTTGTTGCACAGCAGAAACTAGCACAACATTGTAAATCAAGTATACTTCAATAAAAATTTTTAAAAATAACCAAAAAGTAGAGATAAACCAAATAAATGCCCATCAACTGATGAGTGAATAAATGTGTTATATCCCATATGGTGGAATACTATTAGTCAATAAAAATAAATGAAATATTGATATGTGCTTCAATACAGATGATCTTTGAAAACATTATGCTAAATGAAAGAAGCCAGTCACATATTATATGATTCCATTTATATGAAAAGTTCAGAATATGAAAGAAAGTAGATTAGTAGTTGCCTAGGTTGGGGGAAATGGAGAGCAGGGTGGGAAGTGACAGCTAAGGGATATGAAGTTTCTTTTGGGGATAATGAAGATGTTCTAGAACTGATTGTGGTGATGGATGCATGCATCTGTGAATATACTAAAAATCATTAAACAGGTCAACTATATGATATCTGAATTATATCTCAATAAACTTTTAATAAAAACTTTACAAAAAACATGTACTATTTTATACTAATAAAAAATTAGTGATTTTAACTGTTAAATGTACATATCATCATATAGATTTGTTATATATTAAATATTCACCCTCAAAATATCCAAAATATTATAATAGGACTCTGCCTTGAGTCCCCTGGATAATTACTTTCATAAATGGGTAGGTTATCTAACAAAAGCAGGAGGGAATACAATATATTGTGTGAGCCAAAATGTGCCTTCAGTTTTTTAAGTAAAAATAAAAGACACATTTTTCATTTTCACCAAGAACTTTATTGAACAACGTATTCACCCTTTTGTTCCACTACCTTCTGCCATTTTTCAGGCAACTTCATAATTCCATCTTCCCAAAACTTTTTATCTTTTTGAGCAAAGAACTGTTCCAGGTGCCTTTTACAGCACTGGGAATTGAAATTTTTTCCATTAAGAGAATCTTGTAAAGACCGAAATAAATGGAAATCCGAAGGTGCACTGTCTGGTGAATACGGCGGATGAATCAGAACTTCCCAGCCAAGCTGTAACAGTTTTTGCCTGGTCATCAAAGAAACATGCGTTCTTGTGCTATCCTAATGGAAGATTATGCGTTTTCTGTTGACTAATTCTGGACGCTTTTTGTCAAGTGCTGCTTTCAGTTGGTCTAATTGGGAGCAGTACTTGTTGGAATTAATCGTTTGGTTTTCCGGAAGGAGCTCATAATAGAGGACTCCCTTCCAATCCCACCATATACACAAAATCAACTTCTTTGGATGAAGACCGGCCTTTGGTGTGGTTGGTAGTGGTTCATTTCTCTTGTCCCACGATCTCTTTTGTTCCACATTGTTGTACAGTATCCACTTTTCATTGCCCATCACAATTTGTTTGAAAAACGGGATGTTTTCGTTACGTTTCAGTAGAGAATTGAATGCAGACATATTGTCAAGGAGTTTTTTATTTTCGCTTAACTTATGTGGAACCCAAACATCAAAGCAATTCACATAACCATGCTGTGCAAATGATTTTTCAACGCTTGATTTGGATATTTTGAGTACGTAGGCTATCTTCTGCGTGATATAACATTGATTGTTCTCAATTATTGTTTCTATTTGATCGCCATCAACTTCAACTGACCTACCCGACCATGAAGCATTGTCCAGCGAGAAATCTCCAACGCAGAACTTCACAAACCACTTTTGACACGTTCGATCAGTCACAGCACCTTCCCCATACACTGCACAAATCTTTTTATGCATTTCAGTTGCACTTTTACCTTTCTTGAAATAATAAAGCATAATATGTTGAAAATGTTTTTTTCTTCCATCTTCAATATTTAAATGGCTACACAAAAATTCACCAATTTTGAGAAGTCTTTTTTTAAATGCACGCTGATATGACAGCTGTCACATACAATCTAACAAAATTGTTTTGAATGAAGTTAAAGACAACTAAGCGCTACTAGAGCCATCTTACGGAAAAAAACGAACAAACCTTTTGGCCCACCCAATAGTACTGACATTTGTTTTGAATGAAGTTAAAGACAACTAAGTGCTACTAGAGCCATCTTACGGAAAAAAACGAACAAACCTTTTGGCCCACCCAATAGTACTGACAAGAAGAAAAGAAAAAGAAAATCAACATACAGCAGTGAACAAAAAGGAGAAACCGGAAATAGACTTAGCTAAATATAAAGCCATTACTCTATATAATATTGTAAGCTTTTTAAAACTCTGGGGTGAGGACACTATCTTTAATGAATGGTGATGGAATAATTAATAATTTAGGGAGGAAATTAAATCAGATCCATATCTTACAACATACTTCAAAAATGTACTCCAGATCAATTGAAATGTTAAATATAAAAATCATATTAAACAAAATAAAAAAGAAATGAGAATGGAGTATTCATTAGATCTGTGGAGGATTGGTAACTTTCTCAACTCTAAATGCAAGAAAAAGGTAACACTAAAGCCAGGTATTCAAATACATAATTTTTTTTCATTTTTAAACCTTGACAATTAAACAAAATTAAGATTAAAAAGCCATTAGATTTATTTATACACTTACATAAGTAAGAAATATTTATTACAAATATGGCAAAGGAGTAATAATAGAAAGGTCTCACTCTAGCTATTTAAAAAAAGAAAAAAGAACCCAGTTGGTATATAGATAAAGGAAATGAAGAGACAATTTGCATTAGGGGAATTAATAGTAAATAGACATACAGAACGAGACTCATAATTGCTAGTAATCAAAGAAATGCAAATTAAAGCAACTGCATTCTGAACGCTGGCGCTACTGTATCAACCTATGTGGTTGCCTTGGATTCTGGACCCTTACTTGCTTCAGCAAATAGACCTTTCCCCTTCTCTCATTTTTGCAGAGCTAAATTAGTGCTCAAATACAATAACCTCATGGTCTACACAAGGTTAAAATTATCTCGCATCGTTTCCTCTTTTCCCCCACCTTTGCGCCCCATATTTTTTTCTGGAAAAAAAAGTTATTGAACATGTATAAAGACACACTGCCTCTAATTCTCCTCCCCCACCTCCTCCTCCTCCTTCTCTTCCTCTTCTGTCCCTTTCCCTTCCCCTTCCCCTTCTCATACTTTTTCTCCTATTTAAGTATAAAGTTATTAACCCACAAAGCATACACAAGTGAACTTTTTAACCTATGAGCTACCAGATGTCTCATGATCCCTTCAGACCTGCTTTGTCAGGGCTATTAGGTGGCTCCCAATCCTTGTCTTGCAAAAAAAAAAAAAAAAAGGCATTTATTGTTTTGTTTTTTAAATGATACTGTTAACCAAAAAGCAAAAATAATTTAATTATACTATTTGATGCTAGCACTCCGGTACAATTGCATACTACTAATGGAAGCAGAAAATGATCCAAAGCCATAAAATTATGCATTATTTTGTTCTGTGAACGTGTGTGTATGTGTGAAGATATTCATTATAGTAACATTTATAATGGCAAAAAAAATGGTACTTTTCAAATATACAGCAACAGGGTAAGAGTTACATTGTGAGCCTGCCCCCTTTCAAAGACTGATTGGAATAAGGACAGACACCTGACACAATCCATTAATGAGCCAGTGAGCTATCATCTGTGTGACATGGTTTTAAAAATAAATAAATAAACTGAGCCTATTAGAGTCTCTCTCTTTTAAATTAAGCAACACCTATTGCCCATTGAGTGTAGGTATTAGAGGTGGACTATCATCTAGACCAGTGGTTCTCTAACTTTAATGTGCCTGAGAATCACCTGAAGGGCTTGTTAAGATTGCGGAGCTTCTGATTGGCTAGGTCTGGAGTGGGGCCCAAGAATTTTCATTCCTAACAAGCTCCAAGCAGTTCTGATGCCGTTGGATCAAGGACCACACTTCTGAGGACCATTGATGAAGACACTGCTAAGGTGCAGCTATTTCTGGACCATGGGCAGACATATGTGCCGAAGGGAGGAGGATGGAGAGGACCACAAAGGGAAGCAGAGATCAGCCGTGGTTCCTGACTACTTTCCAGTTCCCATTAGCCCAGCTGTACTTGAGTTCCTGATTTTAGATTTTACTGGACTTTTCTGTAATCCTTATACTAAAATCCACTTCATTTGGCTGGAGTGAGTCTCCTTGCAATGTAAAAAGCTTGCCTAGAACACAGTTGAAAGAATATTGTGTCCTCCAATAGAGACAATGTACATTATCCGCAACTCCATTCCAACCCACTCCCTGGGTTACCAAGGTAACAGGTTGGTATGTATCTTTCCACATCTTTCTCTAAGCTCCATATACACATATATGCAAGGATTTTACTATCTGTTTTACAAAAATAAAATTGTTCTGAGTTAGAATTCAGATTCGGCTCCTATAATAGACCAACATATCTGTGGCTTAAACAAAATGGAAGTTCACTGCTCTCTGGCATAACAGTCCCAAGGTGGGTGGTCCAAAACTGGCAAGGCGGTTCTGTTCTCTAAGGTCATCTTGGAATCCAAGCTTCTTCCATCTTGCAGCTTCACCATACTTGGGGGTTGCTTCACCCACATTTTCCAGGGTGGTTCACACCATGTCTGTATTCCATACAATAGGAAGGGGAAAGGTGGGCACAGAGGGTATTCCTTTCCTTTAAGAACAGATTCTCAAAGACGCAAAGATCGCTTTTAATCATTTCCCCTTGGCCATAATTTAAAACCATGCACACAACTAACTGCAAAGTAGGCTTAGAAATAGAGTCTTTAGCTGGTCAGACATGTGCCTGGTTAAAATTTAGATATTCTGTTACCAAAGGAAAAGGAAGGGGGAGAATGGATCTTGGGGAACATTTAGCAGTCCCTGCCACACACACTATAGACAGCGCTCTGCAACTTGTTTATTTCATAATGTCCCTCCAAGTCAATAAATATAGAGCCAACTTGCTTTAATAGCTGCCAATTTAATATCTCATTGTACAGTTTTAATGTACCGTGTTCAACTACTCCTATATGGGTGGGCCTTCAAATTAAGTCCATCTTTTTGTACCCAGAAAGTTTCTTCAATAAACATGCTTGTTCATAGATTCTTGCTTCCAACAGCTTTTGTTTCTGTAGGATGAATTGCCCAAAATTAGTCAATGGATATGTGAGATTTTAAGCTTTATATGTATTGCCAAATCACTCCCCCCAAAGGCTGAATGCTAAGTTGTACATTCACCAGCAATGAATGAGAGTCTTCATTCCCTCATGTTACTGTTAATGATCTTATTTTTTGCCCATGTTACTTAAATTTGAATTTCTCTGAGTACAAGTGAGGTTGAGGGTATTGTCCTATCTTTATTGATGATTTTCATTTCCTCTTCTGTGTATTGCTGGTTTATATCTGTATGTGTTAGGATCCCAGCAGGAAACAGAATTCAACCCAAATGATTCAAATGAAGGGGTTGTAATGAAGGCACTACTTACAGATCTGGGGGCAGGACTAAGGAATAAATAAAAGATGAAGAGCTGGTGAGGCACCCAGAAATGAAACAGCAGGAAGCTGTTGCATCTTCCCAAGGCTGAAAGGATAATACAGAGAACTAGTGTTACCCAGTAAGCCCAGTGAGTACTGAACCATGGAGAAAAAGCTGTCCTGTAGGAACTGCTGAGGTGGAAGCACTTCACTTCTGCCAGAAACATATCACCAGAAAAGGGAAACATCCCAACTTTTCTCTCCTTCAGCCCTTAAATCTCCTGCTGGTTCTGCCCATTGGCAGAGGGTGGAGAACAGATCTGAGTTCCAAACAGAAAGACCAGCACAGTGTCCTTTACCCCTTTTTCTACTGGGTGTGTATCTTCTCCCTATCAATTGACGAGCACTTGTCAAACACTAGGGATCTTAATCCTTTTTCTATAATACGTGTGCAAATGATTTCCCCAGCCCATCACCATCTACTGACTCTTGTCTGCAGTTTATTTTTTCATATAAACCATTCTCATGGTTTTGGATTCTATTTTGCTTAAGACAATCCCCACCATCACCTGTAAGGTTTGATAAATCATCTTCTACATTATCTTCAAAAGTTTTCTTTTTCTCACTTTTGCGTCTTTAGTCCCTTTGAATTTATTTTTGTATAGAGCGTGAAGTAGAGATTCTAGCCTTGTTTTCTTCCAGATTAAGAGCCATTTATGCCAGCCACAATCATGCTTTCTCCACTGATATAAAATAACAACTTTGTCTTATAAGCTTGGAATATATACTTGATTCATTACTGAGCCTGCTGTACCACTCCACTGGTCTGAGTGGGTGGTGTGCTGGGGAGTAAGGAATAAAAGCATTTAAGAACATATAAAGAAGAATCAAGGATTGTGAAGTAAGAGAATGGCTAAGAAATTCATGAAAAAAATCTTTTGAGTAGACTTGACATACTAGGTGCTAAAATTTTCTATAACGCTGTTCTTTTCAAAAGAGTGTGGTATTGATCCTCCCTGTTGTTTGTTTGGCCTGAGGCAACCCGGCACTGGAGCCTGCCTGAGCTCTTTGGTGGGGCTGGTGGCAAACTCTGGGAGGGCTCGCGCCGGGGAATACTTCCCAGGGCTTCTGCTGCCAGTGTCCTTGTGCCCATGGTGGGCCACGGCCACCCCTGCCTCTGCAGGAGACCTTCCAACACTAGCAGGACTCTCCGTGCCCTTCTCCTCACTGAGAACTGTGCCCATCCTTTCTGGCCAGGATGCTCATCCTCTCTCTGCTGCCCACTCAGCCACGCAGCCCAGCTGACTCCTGCTTGTCCTTCACGTTGTGGCTGAAATTTCAGATCCTGCAGGGGGCGGTTTCTGGACCCGCAGGCTCTGGTGCCCCTGCCCGCACTTTTGTGAAGCACTGAACACTTCTATCACTCACACTTGGGAAAGCCGACTGCTGTGTCCTGAGGCAACCTTGCTGAGAGGTCCATGCAGCAAAGGACTGAGGCCTGCCAAAAACCACATGAATGAGCTTAAAAGAAGATTCCCACCTCACTCCCGGTTAGGCATTCAGATGAGACCAGCCTCAGCCAACAGCTTGACGCAGCCTGATGAGAGACTTTGAGCCAGAGTTGTCTAGGAGCTGGTAAGCCTGGAAGCTTATTTAGGAGTGGAAGAGGAAATGAAACTGAAAAGACACGGTAAGATTCCTCTTTTTCTTGGAAGCAAGGCACAATATGAATATGAATAATTGTCATGCTGTCCAATTAACTGCCTCAAGTACAAATAGAAAAAAAAATACACACTTGGTTATTTGGAGAAATTGAAGAAAAAGCGAAGAATGGGATGGTAGTTTCAACAATAAAGCCCTAATGTAAAAATAATAATAATAATAATAAAGAGTGTGGTATTTTCCCAGATGAATACATAAAAACAATTTGAAAACTTACAGTTATATTCTACTACTCTAATATAGCAGCTATTTTTAGTACCTTATCTTATGTTCCACACTTCATCTGTGTAACCCAAAAGTCAACCTCCTGATTATCTCAAATTTATTTGCTTTCTGGAGACAATTTTCTTCTTCTTCTTCTTCTTTTATTTTCTTTTTTTTTTTGCCCCTCCCTAGCTCCCTTTTGCACTCATGGTTGTTCCTAGAACATTTTCTTGGGCCATTTCTTCTCCTGAAGTCTCCACCCTCCCATCCTTTTCCCTGTCTTTCTCTGATCTCAGTCTTCACCTCCACCAGCTTCTCCCCACTCCTCCCCTTCCCCCTTCACCCACCCCAGGAAATTAAAAATTCATATTTCTTTATTTTGAAGAGCAATAATGTATTATCTCACGCTAACCCAGGCCACCCCTAAGTTCTAGATGGCTACAACCACGGGGGTCTATTAAAGTATTTGGCAAAGGAAAGATAGCTCACATTCTGAGGATTTCTGTCTTCAGTTTTTAAAGGAACAACTTTTTCTCCCTGCTCTTTATGCATGGTTCTCACAGAGCTGTAATCACAGTTTATGTGCATACAAATTTGTGTTCTACTTTTTCATCTGATGTTGTTTCATAAGTAGTTTTCTCATCATGAGCCTTATCTTTAACAACTGTGTATTTCCACCATGCAGAGATGACATAATTAACACTCATTTCTCTAGTGTTGAACACTGAAGACATTTCCACTTTTTTGCTGGGTAAAATTTGTTATAAAACATTTTAAAACAATTAAAGTTCTTTTTCTATCAAATTGTTTTCTGAAAGTAAACCCCTGGGAATATGTGAGACGTGGAAAGAGGAGTTTACATCTTTATCACCCTCAATATATGTTGTTAAATTTTACACAATACAAGCCTACCAATTTACAATGTCACCAGTAATGAAAATTTCTCCATAGCTTCATTTATGTTGGATTTTGTTTTCAAAAAACTGTTCCAAGTTTATTGATGCAAATTACACTTAGTTATTATTTCTATATTCATGTCCATGATTACCGGCACTGTTGAAAAGTTTACCACTTATTTAAAATTTGTATTTTCTCTTCTGTATATTGTCTGTGTCCTCGTCCAGTTGTAATTGACTTTTTTTTTGCGTCTTTTTTTTTAATCTATTATTTTATTTTATTGTTGGCTGCATCAAGTCTTCGTTGCTGCACGCGGGCTTTCTGTAGTTGTGGTGAGCAGGGGCTACTCTTCCTTGTGGTGTGCGGGCTTCTCATTGCAGTGGCTTCTCTTGTTGCAGAGCGTGGGCTCTAGGTACACGGTCTTCAGTAGTTGTGGCACACGGGCTCAGTAGTTGTGGCTCACAGGCTCTAGAGTGCAGGCTGAGTAGCTGTGGTGCACAGGCTTAGTTGCTCCGCGGCATGTGGGATCTTCCCAGACCAGGGCTCGAACCCATGTCCCCTGCATTGGCAGGTGGATTCTCAACCACTGCACCACCAGGGAAGCCCCTGTAATTGACTTCTTGATGCTCTTATTCACACACTTCATAGAGGACAGATGTTAATACTGTATAACAGCTATAACTATTTCCTCCGAACTCTTCTTTTCCTTCTTTATAGATTTTGTCTGTAGATATTCTTAACTTTCACTATGTCCTAATAGTTCAACTTTTTCCTTATTATTTACTTATGTTAGAAGGTAGAAAAAGATAGTTAAGAGTGTATGAATTCAAATTCCACCATTCCTATTCTTGCTCTGCCACTCTGAGTGACTGAACAGATTAGTTAGTCCCTCAAGGTCCTCTTCCCATCTGCAATGACCTGATATCACTGGCAATGGCACTGAACTCACAGAGCCTTATGAGGATCAAATGAGATAAGGCAAAAAATGTATCTGGTGCATAGCAATTGATAAAAGTAGTTCATCACTGTTGTTATTATTATCATTCTCTTGTTCCTTCAATAATTAGGAAAATGGTTATTTTACCACAGTTGTGATAAATGACCAACTCACTTTTATTAGTTTTATTTTTAATCTCAACAATTCATATGTAGCCTATTTTGATGTATTGGGTTGGCCAAAAAGTTCATTTTGGTTTTTCCATAACATCTTATGGAAATATACATACCCAATATATATAATGGGTGAGTATGAAGCAAGAGAGAGAGGTATAATCCAAGCACCAGGCCACATCCATCAGGGATTCTAATGGGGGCAGTCACAAAGGGAATGGGGGACATTCCCATGGGAGAAGAGAGCTTATACGTTAAGCTAGAGAGATTAGTTAATAAATAGGTTGTCGAAATTAACACTGCCAATAAACAGGAGCCAAAATGGCAGGTGAGGAGCCACAGATGGTAATGCATCTATAAACCTAAATGCACAATGGCTCAGCACCTGAAGGACAAAATGAGGAAGTGCAGCATCAGCAGGAGTAAGCTGACACCTATAGGCACAGAGAAACGGGCCAGCAATTAGCCGGTATGCACCACAGTGGCCATACAGCGACACACTGAAACACGTTCGTTCTGCCAGAATGCATACTTTTGGAAGGGAATAAGCTCAGTGAAGGAGGAAAATTACAACCATCATCAGGAAGGCAGAAGGCCCTCAGCTCGGCTGCTACAGACTGCATGAGCCTTTCAGCTATATTAGGAAAATTTAAAATGAGTTAATTTTTAGTTAGGAAAGTTAAAAATGAGTACTAACACCCAGAGCCCTTTTCCCCAGCAGCAGGCCAGGTTGCACTGCCTCCTGGACTCACCTGAACAGCACTCAGAGCCCACTGCCATCTGTACTATCTCAGCAGCCGCTTGGCCAGCTCTAATTAAAGTACTGCCAGCATTTTCCCACTCTACCATATTGTGCATTTGAAATATCCATTGTGACAGCCTCCAGCCACACTGAGATTCATGTCAAGGCATCCAAATTATCTACTTACGTGCAAACTACTATTTCTATTAGCATTCCAGTTAAATATCTGGAGGGATCTGTCTCTAACCCTATTTTGCCCATAAGCCCCATTATTCATACTGCTCAGTTTTGCAGAAAACAAGGCTTTTCAGGAATGCACAATTATTAGGCCCCAGTGTGCGTGGCCTCATATCTTCTTGGTCATACCTTTGACCCCAGATTTCAGCCTACCTCTTGTGGTCATGGCTTAGCCCAAGCATGCACTGCCCATCTCCCCCTGACCCCCACAGGGCTTCTCTGATGTGGTGATGTGGGATGCCTGCATGAGCACAGTTGGCACTCACGTGCGACCCAGAGGTGCAAAGCCATTACAACCCTTTAGGGCAACCTCTGCCAATGCTGGATGGGAGTTGATGGATGAAGACTTACAAATACTTCTCCCTTGCTGGTCAGTTTGAGGCATATTCTGTATGGCTCCTCAGAAATTCCTGTTGGGATCAAAACCCAGTTGCCCACAGCAGTGACCTATGCAACTGGCTTGGCTTTCCCTCCTTTCCCAGCCAGTCTCCCTAGTCCCTCACTCCTGCTCTCTGGAATCACCTTCCACAATAAACCACTTACATACATGTCCTTGTCTTAGGCTTTTCTTTCTAGGGGAACTAAGGCAGCACATGATGCATTCAAGTCAAAACAACTTTGTTTACAGTTAGTCAGTAATCGCTGCCCAATCCTTTCAAGGGCCTTTGTCATCCCTTCCTCAGGACCCCCTTGGACATTTCCATGATGTTCCACCTAAAGGAGTAACGTCGGGCAGAGTAGGGGGCTGCCAGCACTCTACTCCAGCGCTGAAACAGCATCTGTTCTGACTGATCAGTACATCTGCCAAACCACTGTTGAATATTTTAGAATCACCCTGCCAGTGAGATGTGGGTATAGATGAATTCCAATCAAGTCCCTATGTTCCTTTTTCGTTTCTTTGTTTTGTTTTGTTTTGTTTATAGCTTAATTTTGTTTTTTTTAATTTAATTTTTATTTTTTTGGCCACGTTGGGTCTTTGTTGCTGCGTGCGGGCTTTCTCTAGTTGTGACGAGCAGGGGCTACTCTTCATTGTGGTGCGCAGGCTTCTCATTGTGGTGGCTTCTCCTTGTTGTGGAGCATGGGCTCTAGGCACACAGGCTTCAGTAGTTGTGGCACTGAAGTTAGGGACAGTGTCAGTGCCTGACACTGCACTCTAGAGTGCAAGCTCAGTAGTTGTGGCTTAGTTGCTCCATGGCATGTGGGATCTTCCTGGACCAGGGCTTGAACCCGTGTCCCCTGCCCTGGCAGGCGGATTCTTAACCAGTGCATCACCAGGGAAATCCCATCCCTATGTTCCTTTTAACTGTGGCTTATGTGGTAAACTCCAATGTAGTGGGGACTACTTATAAAGTCAAGGTTAGAACACTAGGTAATTTGGACTACATGTCCACTAAGGATGACCAGGAAAATTTGGGTAAAATATTAAATGTAATAAGAAGTCTAGCAAGAAAGTAAAAAATTATGAAGCCAATATCTGAGAGAAGATGAAAATCCAGAGAAGAAGAAAGGGCCATATTTCCCTTGGAGGAAACTGTCAATTAAGAAAGTAGTATCTTACAGAAAGACAAATGCCGTATGATCCCACTCATATGTGGAATCTGAAACAAAAACGAAAAAGCAAGCTCAGAGATACAGAGAACAGATTGGTGATTGCCAGAGGTGGGGATGGGGTGAAGGAGTTAAAAGGTAAAAGCTTCCAGTTATAAAATAAATAAGTCATGGGGACATAATGTGCAGCATGGTGACTACAGTTAATAATGCTATATTACATATTTGAAAGTTGCTAAGAGACTAGATCTTAAAAGTTCTCATCACAAGAAAAAATTCTAACTATGCACGGTGACAGATGTCAACTAGACTTATTGGGGTGATCACTTTGCAATATATACAAATATTGAATCATTAAGTTGTACACCTGAAACTAATATAATTTGTATGTCAATTATACCTTAATTTTTTTAAAAAAGTCTTAAAAGATAAAACAAAAAACGAAGGTGTCTTAAGAGGCTGAAAAATGAAGCTGTGCTTTTGGACAGTCTTGGAATGTGGAGGATGAAAATTAGAGTCAAATGCATGCAACATACTGGGGCATCCCAGTTACTCCCTCCCTCCCTTGTGATGGGGTTGGGACCCCAAAATGTTACCGAGGAATAAGAACTAATCAGGTATAGAACAGACCTTGAAGGAGCAGAAACCCAGCTTTGAATCATTTCAGTCACTGAAATTGGATTAGGGCAATTCTGGACTGGCAGTGCCCCTAGCCCTGCCTCTCTGGAGGAAAATAACATTATCTTAAGCCTCAAAATATTTCTATATAATTTCAGATACAATATCCAGTATTTAATTAAAAAATAACCAGACACCTGACAAGACAACATGAACAAAAACCAAAATAAAAAGCAGACACAGGGAGGAGATTGGTTCAAGGTGGCAGAGTAGAAGGACGTGTGCTCACTTCCTCTTGCGAGAGCACCGGAATCACAACTAACTGCTGAACAATCATTGACAGGAAGACACCGGAACTCACCAAAAAAGATACCCCACATCCAAAGACAAAGGAGAAGCCACAGTGAGATGGTAGGAGGGGCACAATCACAGTAAAATCAAATCCCATAACTGCGGGGTGGGTGACTCACAAATTGGAGAACACTTATACCACAGAAGTCCAACCACTGGAGTGAAGGTTCTGAGCCCCATGTCAGGCTTCCCAACCTGGGGGTCCGGCAACAGGAGGAGGAATTCCTAGAGAATCAGACTTTGAAGGCTTGTGGAATTTGATTGCAAGACTTCGACAGGACTGGGGAAACAGAGACTCCAGTCTTGAGGGCACACACAAAGTAGTGTGCACATCAGGACCCAGGGGAAGGAGCAGTGACCCCAGAGCAGACTGAACCAGACCTACCTGCTCGTGTTGGAGGGTCTCCTGCAGAGGCAGGGGGTGGCTGTGTCTCACTGCGAGGACAAGGACACTGGCAGCAGAAGTTCTGGGAAGTACTCCTCGGCATGACCCCTTCCAGAGTCCACCATTAGCCTCACCAAAGAGCCCAGGTAAGCTCCAGTATTGGGTCGCCTCAGGCCAAACAATCAACAAGGAGGGAACCCAGCCCAAGTGGATTAAAGTTTTACTGAGCTCTGCCCACCAGAGCAACACCCAGCTCTACCCACCACCAGTTCCTCCCATCAGGAAACTTGCACAAGCCTCTTAGAAAGCGTCATCCATCAGAGGGCACACAGCAGAAGAAAGAAGAACTACAGTCCTGCAGCCTGTGGAACAAAAACCACATTCACAGAAAGATAGATGAAATGAAAATGCAGAGGGTTATGTACCAGATGAAGGAACAAGATAAAACCCCAGAAAAACAACTAAATGAAATGGAGATAGGCAACCTTCCAGAAAAAGAATTCAGAATAATGATAGTGAAGATGATCCAGGACCTTGGAAAAAATAGAGGCAAAGATCGAGAAGATGCAAGAAATATTTAACAAAGTCCTAGAAGAATTAAAGAACAAACACCTAGAGAATTAAAGAACAAACAAACAGAGATGAACAATACAATAACTGAAATGAAAAATACACAAGAAGGAATCAACAGCAGAATAACTGAGGCAGAAGAATGGATAAGTGACCGGGAAGACAGAATGGTGGAATTCACTGCCATGGAACAGAATAAAAAAGAAAGAATGAAAAGAAATGAAGACAGCCTAAGAGACCACTGGGACAACATTAAATTCAACAACATTCGCATTATAGGGGTCCCAGAAGAAGAGAGAGAGAAAGGACCTGAGAAAATATTTGAAGAGATTATAGTTGAAAATTCCCTAACATGGGAAAGAAGATAGCCACCCAAGTCCAGGAAGCGCAGAGAGTCCCAGGCAGGATAAACCCAAGGAGAAACATGCCAAGACACACAGTAATCAAATTGACAAAAATTAAAGACAAAGAAAAATTATTGAAAGCAACAAGGGAAAAATGACAAATAACATACAAGGGAACTCCCATAAGGTTAACAGCTGATTTCTCAGCAGAAACTCTACAAGCCAGAAGGGAGTAGCATGATATATTTAAAGTGATGAAAGGGAAGAACCTACAACCAAGATTACTCTACGCAGCAAGAATCTCATTCAGACTCGACAGAGAAATCAAAAGCTTTACAGACAAGCAAAAGCTAAGAGAATTCAGCACCACCAAACCAGCTCTACAACAAATGCTACAGGACCTTCTCTAAGTGGGAAACACAAGAGAAGAAAAGGACCTACAAAAACAAACCCTAAAAATATTTTATGTTCTGGTATAATGTTCTAAGTCATAATCCTAGTTATTATTTTAAAATGTATATCTCAGAAATAACTAAATTTCCTTGTCAATTGCATTATTATGAACTTTCATTAAATCTTTAACCATGGTCATTTTTAAGTCTTTTGTCATTTACAGACAGTTCTGGGTGTTCTCTGATGCTTCTGCAAAAATGTTCCTGTAAAATGATTTCATTTTCAAGGAATTCATGGAAAAGACTCTGACAAGTACAGGTTTCTGGTAACTGACTATACTGTTGAACTGAATGAATAAGCATTTTCAGAACTCTAATGGAAAACTGATGAATTCATAAAAGTGCTAACAAAAGATCAAGATGAAAAAAAATTAATTACATGGGACTGAGTGAACTGGTGAGGATGATTATAATTTTTGTGACTTTCTGTTTGAATAAAAAAAAATCCCTCAAGGACTCAGAGGCAAAAAATATACAAATCAATTTTCACTGCAAAGTAAAAAAAAAAAAAAAAACCTATAATAATTAAGAAAATGGTAATAGGAGAACACACTGATAATTACGTTAAACATGAATGGATTAAATGTTCCAACCAACAGACACAGGCTCACTGAATGGATACAAAAACAAGACCCATATATATGCTGTCTACAAGAGACCCACTTCAGTCCTAGGGACACATACAGACTGAAAGTGAGGGGATGGAAAAAGACATCCATGCAAATGGAAATCAGAAGAAAGCTGGAGTAGCAATACTCATAGCAGATAAAATAGACTTTAAAATAAAGCATGTTACAAGAGACAAGGAAGGACACTACATAATGATTAAGGGATCAATCCAGGGCTTCCCTGGTGGCGCAGTGGTTGAGAGTCCGCCTGCTGACGCAGGGGACATGGGATCGTGCCCTGGTCTGGGAAGATCCCACATGCCATGGAGCGGCTAGGCCTGTGAGCCATGGCCGCTGAGCCTGCACGTCCGGAGCCTGTGCTCCGCAATGGGAGAGGCCACAACAGTGAGAGACCTGCGTACCGCAAAAAAAAAAGGGGGGGGGGATCAATCCAAGAAGAAGATATAACAATTATAAATATATATGCACCCAACATAGAAGCACCTCAATACATAAGGCAACTGCTAACAGCTATAAAAGAGGAAATTGACAGTAACACAGTAATAGTGGGGGACTTTAACACCTCAGTTACACCAATGGACAGATCATCCAGGCAGAAAATTAATAATGAAACACAAGGTTTAAATGACACAATACACCAGAGAGATTTGATTGATATTTATCGGACATTCCATCCAAAAACAGCAAATTACACTTTCTTCTCAAGTGCTAATGGAACATTCTCCAGGATAGAACACATTTTGGGTCACAAATCAAGCCTCAGTAAATTGAAGAAAATTGAAATCATATCAAGCATCTTTTCTGACCACAATGCTATGAGATTAGAAATCAATTACAGGGGAAAAAAACGTAAAAAACACAAACACATGGAGGCTAAACAATACGTTACTAAATAACCAAGAGATCACTGAAGAAATCAAAGAGGAAATCAAAAAATATCTAGAGTCAAATGACAATGAAAACATGACGATCCAAAACCTATGGGATGCAGCAAAAGCAGTTCTAAGACCAAAGTTTATAGCAATACAAGCCTACCTCAAGAAACAAGAAAAATCTCAAATAAACAATCAAACCTTACACCTAAAGGAACTAGAGAAAGAAGAGCAAACAAACCCCAAAGTTAGTAGAAGGAAAGAAATCATAAAGATCAGAGCAGAAATAAATGAAATAGAAACAAAGAAAACAATAGCAAATATCAATAAAACTAAAAGGTGGTTCTTTGAGAAGATAAACAAAATTGATAAACCATTAGCCAGACTCATCAAGAAAAAGAGGGAGAGGACTCAAATCAATAAAATTAGAAATGAAAAAGAAGTTACAACACACAGGGCAGAAATACAAAGTATCCTAAGAGAATACTACAAGAAACTCTATGACAATAAAATGGACAACCTGGAAGAAATGGACAAATTCTTAGAAAGGTATAACCTTCCAAGACTGAAACAGGAAGAAATAGAAAATATGAACAGACCAATCACAAGTAATGAAATTGAAACTGTGATTAAACATCTTCCAACAAACAGAAGTCCCAGACCAGATGGCTTCACAGGTGAATTCTATCAAACATTTAGAGAGGAGCTAACACCCATCCTTCTTGAAATCTTCCAAAAAATTGCAGAGGAAGGAACACTCCTAAACTCATTCTATGAGGCCACCCTGATACCAAAACCAGACAGAGATACTACAAAAAAAGAAAATTACAGACTAATATCACTGATGAATATAGATGCAAAAATCCTCAACAAAATACTAGCAAACAGAATCCAACAACACATTAAAAGGATCATACACCATGATCAAATGGGATTTAACCCAGGGATGCAAGGATTCTTCAATATACACAAATCAATCAATGTGACACACCATATTAACAAATTGAAGAAGAAAAACCATTTGATCATCTCAATAGATGCAGAAAAAGCTTTTGACAAAATTCAACACCCATTTATTATAAAAATTCTCCAGAAAGTGAGCAGAGAGGGAACCTACCTCAACATAATAAAGGCCATATACAACAAACCCACAGCAAACATCATTCTCAATGGTGAAAAACTGAAAGCATTTCCTCTAAGATCAGGAACAAGACAAGGATGTCCACTCTCGCCACTATTATTCAATATAGTTTTGGAGGTCCTAGCCACAGCAATCAGAGAAGAAAAAGAAATAAAAGGGATACAAATCGGAAAAGAAGAAGTAAAACTGTCACTGTAGATGACATGGTACTATACATAGAGAATCCTAAAGATGCCACCATAAAACTACTAGAGCTAATCAATGAATTTGGTAAAGTTGCAGGATACAAAATTAACACACAGAAATCTCCTGCATTCCTATACACTAATGATGAAAAATCTGAAAGAGAAATTAAGGAAACACTCCCATTTACCACTGCAACAAAAACAATAAAGTACCTAGGAATAAACCTACCTAGGGAGACAAAAGACCTGTATGCAGAAAACTATAAGACACTGATGAAAGAAATTAAAGATGATACGAACAGATGGAGAGATATACCATGTTCTTGGAATGGAAGAATCAATATTGTGAAAATGACTATACTACCCAAAGCAATCTACAGATTCAATGCAATCCCTATCAAATTACCAATGGCATTTTATACAGAACTAGAACAAAAAGTCTTAAAACTTGTATGGAGACACAAAAGACCCTGAATAGCCAAAGCAGTCTTGAGGGGAAAAAACGGAGCTGGAGGAATCAGACTCTCTGACTTCAGACTATACTACAAATCTACAGTCATCAAGACAATATGGTACTGGCACAAAAACAGAAATATAGATTAATGGAACAAGATAGAAAGCCCAGAGATAAACCCATGCACCTATGGTCAACTCATCTTTGACAAAGGAGGCAAGGATATACAATGGAGAAAAGACAGTCTTTTCAATAAGTGGTGCTGGGAAAACTGGACAGCTACATGTAAAAGAATGAAATTAGAACACTCCTTCACACCATGCACAAAAATAAACTCAAAATGGATTAGAGACTGAATGTAAGACTGGACACTATAAAACTCTTAGAGGAAAACATAGGAAGAACACTCTTTGACATAAATCACAGCAAGATCTTTTATGATCCACCTCCTAGAGAAATGGAAATAAAAACAAAAATAAACAAATGGGACCTAATGAAACTTAAAAGCTTTTGCAAAGCAAAGGAAACTACAAACAAGACAAAAAGACAACCCTGAGAATAGGAGATTATATTTGAAACAAATCAATGGACAAAGGATTAATCTCCAAAATATATAAACAGCTCATGCAGCTCAATATTAAAAAAACAAACAACCCAATTCAAAAATGGGCAGAAGACCTAAATAGACATTTCTCCAGAGAAGACATACGGATGGCCAAGAAGCACATGAAAAGCTGCTCAACATCACTAATTATTAGAGAAATGCAAATCAAAACTACAATGAGGTATCACCTCACACCAGTTAGAATGGGCATCATCAGAAAATCTACAAACAACAAATGCTGGAGAGGGTGTGGAGAAAAGGGAACCCTCTTGCACTGTTGGTGGGAATGTAAATTGATACAGCCACTATGGAGAACAGTATGGAGGTTCCTTAAAAAACTAAAAATAGAATTACCATATGACCCAGCAATTCCACTACTGGGCATATACCCAGAGAAAACCATAATTCAAAAAGACACATGCGGGCTTCCCTGGTGGCGCAGTGGTTGAGAGCCCACCTGCCGATGCAGGGGACACGGGTTCGTGCCCCGGTCCAGGAAGATCCCACATGCCGCGGAGCGGCTGGGCCCGTGAGCCATGGCCGCTGAGCCTGTTCATCCGGAGCCTGTGCTCTGCAACGGGAGAGGCCACAACAGTGAGAGGCCCGCATACCACACACACACAAAAAAAAGACACATGCACTCCAGTGTTCATTGCAGCACTCTTTACAATAGCCAGGTCATGGAAGCAACCTCAATGCCCATCAACAGATGAATGGATAAAGAAGATGTGGTACATATATACAATGGAATATTACTCAGCCATAAAAAGGAATGAAATTGGGTCATTTGTAGAGACGTGGATGGATCTAGAGACTGTCATAAAGAGTGAAGTTAAGTCAGAAAGATAAAAACAAATATTGTATATTAACACATATATGTGGAACCTGGAAAAATGGTACAGATGAACCAGTTTGCAGGGCAGAAATAGGGACATAGATGTAAAGAACAAACTTATGGACACCAAGGGGTGAAAGTGGCGGGGGGCGGGGGGTGGTGGGATGAATTGGGAGATTGGGATTGACATGTATACACTAATATGTATAAAATGGATAACTAATAAAAACCTGCTGTATATATATATAAAAAAAGCAGACATAGAAATGGACATATAGGGAATCCAGATAATGGAGTCATCAGATTTGGTTATTTATGAACATGCTTAATATGGTTAAACACTTAACATGGTTAATATGCCTAATATAGTTAAAGAAATAAAAGACAAAACAATTTTGGCTGAATACTGTAAACTATGAAGAAAGAACCAATGGAAAATATATAATGCAAAAGTATAACAACAGCTAAAATGAGATACCACTTCACACCCGTTAGGATGGCCATTATCAAAAACATTAAAAATAGCAATGTTGGCAAGAATGTGGAGAAATTTGACCCCTTGTGCATTGCTGGTGGGAATATAAAATGGTGTTGCCACTGTGTAAAACAGCACAATGATTTCTCAGAAATTAAGCAGAATTTCTGTATGACCTGGCAATTCTACTCCTGGGTATACACAATTGAACACAGGAATCCAAAAAGATATTTGTACATCAGTACAATAATGCTTCATAGAAGCATTATTCATAACAGCCAAAAGGTAGAAACAACTTGTGTCCACTGACAGAGAAGTAGATAAAGTGCTATATGTACATAAAATGGTATATTATTCAGCTTTAAAAAGGAAATTAAATGTGACACATGCTGCAACATGGATGAAACTTGAAGATATGCTAAATGAAACAAGCCAGATACAAAAGGACAAATATCACATGATTCCACTTATATGAGGGACCTAGATTAGTCACCTTCATAGAGACAGAAAGTAGAATGGTGCATGGCAGGGGCTGGGGGGAGCAGGGAATGGGGAGCTAGTGTTTAATGGGTACAAAATTTCAGTATGGGAAGATGAAGTGCTCTGGAGATGGGTGGAGGTGATGGCTGCACAGCAATGTGATTATACTTAATGTCACTGAACTGTACACTTAAGAATGGTTAAAATGGTAAATTTTATGTTACAGATATTTTACCACAATAAAAAAGTATAATAACAAAAACTTAAAATTCACTGGATGGGTTTAACAGCTTATTAGATGCAGCTGCATCCAGCTGTGAATGGAGGATGGGTCAGAAGAAATTCCCAAAATGAAAAACAGAGAAACAGAAGTTATCCCAAAGAATGATACAGAATGTATGCTCTAGTCTTTAGTACTGCTTTTGCTGGGCCTCTTCTGGAACTTCCCCTTTTATAGAAGACTTAACATGAGCTGGAGTAAGTGCTCACCCAGAGGAAAGGGGATGCCAGCTTTGAGACAGGCACTTGTGGATGTTGTTTCATTTAATTCTCCCCAAAAATCTAAGAGGTAGGAGCTGTAACTCCCATTTACATGATGGATATCCAAGTCAAGTAACCTACCCAAGGCCACACACCCAAAAGCCAAGATTCAACACAGATCAGCCCAGCTCCAAGCCTGTGTTCTTTCTACTCTACCAGGAAATCTATCCCTGATAAGGTGACATTTGAGCAGAAAACCTGAAGGAAATGAGGGTGTGAACCTTGTGGATATCTTAGGGAAAAGCTTTTGGAAGCAGGGGAAGAATGAATGCAAAGACTGTGAGGAGGTAGCGTGCTTGAAATGTTTGAGAAATCAGGGTTGGGGGAGAGTATGGGTACAGGTGGGAGAGGGAGTAGAAGTAGATGGAAATAAAGTTAGAGATATGATGTCTTTCTTTTATACGAGGAGCCCATTATCCTAAGATTATGTCCTCTATACTTTTTTAAAATTGTTGTTAAGGGTCCTTTATTTAAAGTAAAGTGATCGTGATAGTAAAGGTTAATTTCTTATTAATCCCTACTTGACAAACTTGAAATGACTAAATTTATAACAGTTTCTCGATTTAATAAATATGTGTTTCTTTTTTTTTTCCATTAAAAAAAAAGTATCTTGGGAATTCCCTGCTACTCCAGGGGTTAGGACTGGGTGCTTCCACTGCCAGGGGCCCGAGTTGGATCCCTGTCTGGCGATCTAAGATCCCGCAAGCCAGGGCACGGCCAAAAAAATAAATAAATAAAATATAAAAATAAATAAATTATATTTATTTAGGTTTCTGATTCAGCACATGTATCAAAGACTAATCAACATAAAGAAGTAAATAAGACATTAATTGGAAGTCTTACATCTTGCTAAACTCTGACCAGGAATGTCAAAACTGCCACCATTACCGTAACTTCAACCTAGTCAAGTTGTAGACAAGCTATCATGAACAACATACAGTGCACACAGATATGCAGAGGCCAAAGACATGCTAGCGCTTGGCTCTCCTCTCTTCCTTGTTGATGTCTTTCCATTGGACAGTCTACTTCTGCTTTCCATACCTAGTTCCAAAGAAAGTCCAAAGAAGGCTCAGGGTCAACCTGATCAAATACTCTTCTGGAGGAATGCATTCTTAAACTGTTGTGCCTACAAGTTTGTTTTTGCCAGGATGAAGTTCAGATTGAGATGTACAATACAACCTAGATGACGATCCAGACTAAGTCAAGAACTAAAGTTGAGCAGTAACCCAAGTTAAGGCATAAGGCGCACACACACACACACACACACAGGTGCATACCCACAGCACCCACGCTATCATAAACATAGGATTCTTTCCATTGTCTAGCAAGAGGCAACCAAGGTTTGGCAGTTAACCACAACTGCTGAGCATTCTGAAGCATGCTCCCCATAATTTTTTGCTAACAGCGGTGTGTGTATGTTTTTTCAAAAAAAAAAAAAAAACAAAGAGGAAAAGGAAAAAAGAAAGAAAACTAAAAAGAATAAAACAAAACAAAACAAAAAACCCAAAACCTAAAAACCCCTTAATCTCTTACAATGTCTCTTGAGGATGGAACTCACATAGCAGCATCAATGGCTGCTATCATTTGGAAATAAAAAGTTGTTTTACTATGTATTTCCTTGGTAGTCATCACTACAAAGTTTTCAGTGTTGGTTACCAATAAGACAAGTACTAGATAGAAGATCAAGTTACACAGAAATATTTCTTCTATACTGATAAGATAAAAATAGTGAGCTCTCAGATCACAAGTTACCAGGCTTTTCCTTGCCTTATTGGGCATCCTCTACAGGCAAGGCTTCATGCAGGAAAAGTTCGTGTCTACCTAACAAAGGGCGATACGCAAAAATATGTGTTTCTTTTAATTTACTATTCTGTGAAATCCAAAGGCTGAGTCTAAATGACCTAGATTTTAGGATACAAAGCATGCAGAGAACTCAAAGACAAGACCAGATGCGCATGCGTACACACACGAGTCAAAGTCTAAGTAGGGAATGTCCAGGGGAAAACACAAGCCTCAACAGGGATCTCACATCTGCCCTTCCGAGCTCATCTTGAATGTGACAAGGAGGGAAAAGCTGAGACTCACAAAGCTAGTGTTTACCTCACAGAGAGTTTTACTGAATCCCAAAGCACAGTTGAGGGTTAAAGCTGTGAGAGTCCATCCCTGTTTGTGGATTCAGCCCTCAGAATGGAGGAGCCACTTCTGGTGAGACACTGGGGCAGACGCTGAAAATTCAGCTCCTTCTACCGAAACCAAACAGAAGATTCCAGATGGAAGTTATATTCTTCAGTCTGGTTTACTCTGTTTAGTAAATGAACAAATGATGCCCTAGGTAATAGAAAACAGGTGAAAAGGGCACCATTGAATTTGAAAATTTGTGCTTAGCTTTAATTATCATGGAGATTGTCTTATTTGTCTTAACACAATGGTCCCTTTGTACTGCAAGTTTATTGTGCAAATTTGCAAAAAAAATCGGCAAACCAGTCTCCTAAGTGTAAGGGAAGTTGACTCTGGAGGCTTTTTTGAAATTCTTAAGATTAGGATACTATTTTGTAAGTTACCGCTTTGATTGTTCACATGGCACTCCACTATACCAAAAGTCAAAGTAACTCCCCAAATGCTCGCACGATCCAATGGCAAAATTCGATGCCGTGTGTGTCCAATAACCCACTCCAGAGGTAGAATTTCGTGCAAATCGATCTTCTTGCATTCTAGAAAATATTTCTGGCCATGTTTCAGAAAAGGCCATCACTTAAAAGCTGTCTAATTTGCCACTAACTAGTAAACTGACATTGATTGTATAGGATTTAACAGTATATATGATAGCAGTGGTTCTCAAACTAAAGCCTGTCTCAGAGTCACCTGGAGGAATCATGAAACCACAAAATGATGGACCCTATCCTCAGAGTTTTGGATTAGGTAGGTCTAGGATGGGATAAGAGAACTCAGCATTTCCCAGTTGATGCTGAGACTCCTGGGGCACCACACTCTGTATCACAGAGATGTGAAAATACTGGCTGTTAGGCTAACTATAAAATTAACGTAAATTCTATTTTATTCAGGGACAAAAGTGGCTCAAAATTTAGTTCTGGCCTGGAAAACAACCCAAGGTTATCTATAGGGTTTGATAAGCTTTGACATATAGATATATCCGTGAAATCATCACCACAATCAAGATAATGAACATAATCATCACCCCAAAGAGTTTCTTTGTGCCCCTTTTTACTCCCTCCATCCTGTCCCTCTAATTATGAAACTACCCCAAACCCCAGACAACCACTGGTCTGCTTTCTGTCACTATGTATTAGTATGCATTTCCTACAGTTTTATGTAATTAAATGTATGTACTCTTTTGTCTAGATTAAGTCAGCATAATTATTTCGAGATTCATCCACATAATAGCATGTATTAATCGTTCATTCTTTTTTATTGCTAAGTAGTATTCCATTGCATGGATATGTCACAGTTTCTTTATATATTTACCTATTGATAGACATTTGAGTTGTTTCCAGATCTTGGTTATTTTAAATAAAGCTGTATAAACAATCACTGCAAGTCTGTATGGACACATGCTTTCATTTGCTTGGGAAAACACCTAGTGACTACTAATAGTACAAGGGCATTCTAAGTTGCTCCACATCCTCATCAAAACTTGGTCTGCTCAGTCTTTTTAATTTTGGCCATTCTAATGGGAGTACAGTAGTACTTCCTGTGATTGTAATTTGCATTCCTCTGATGACTAATGATGCTGTTCATCTTTTCATGTATTTATTTGTCATCTGTATATCTTCTTTGGTGAAATGTCTTTCACTCTTTCTTAAAATTGAGTTTATTTTCTTACTATTGAGTTTAGAGAGTTCTTTATATATTCTGAGCAAAAGCCCTTTATCAAATTTTACTTGAAAATATTTCTCCCTAATCTGTGGATTACGTTTTCATTTGCTATCTCTTACTAAGAGCAGAAGTTTTATACTTTGATGAAGTCCAATTTATCAATTTGTTCTTTTATGACTTGTTCTTTTGGTGTCATGTCTAAGGAATCTTTGCCCATTCCCAATATGACAAATATTTCTCCTTAAAAATTTTTTTTAAATAATATAAATTTTAAAAATAAAAAAATTTTAAAACCCGAATATTTCTCCTATTTTTTTAAGAAGTTTAATAGCTTTAGGTTTTACATTTTGATCTATGATACATTTTGAGTAAATTTTTATATGGTATGAGATATAATTTGAAGTTCATTTTTTTTAATGTAGATATCCAAGTTGAACCAGCATCATTTGTTGAAAAGCCTATCCTTTCTCCAGTGAATTGCTTTTGCACCTTCGTCAGTTATTCATATATGTGGAAGTCTATTTGTATATTTTCTATTCTGTTCCATTTATTTGTCTATCTTTAAGCCAATGTCACATTGTCTTTATTACTGTAACTTGATAATAAGTCTTAAAATCAGATAGTGTTACTAGAATCTAGGTGATCCACTCTATTGGTATATATTGTTCATAGTAGTCTCTCATGATCCTTTTATTTCTGTGGCATCAGTTGTAACATCTCTTTCATTTCTTATTTTATTTATTTGAATCTTCTCTCTTTCCTTCTTAGCCTAGCTAAGGGTTTGAAAATTTTGATTTCCCTTAAAAAAAAAAAAACCAACAACTCTTAGTTTTGTTGATTTTTTTTTCCTAAAGGGGTATGTGCATTTTCAACTTCAGTAGCTCTGGCCAGATTGTTTTCCAGGAGGGTTGTGGCAACTTATACTCTCTCTGGAAAAGGTGAGGGATAATATCATTCTTCATCTGGAAGAAAATAAAGTTAACTTTGCCTCACACTATAAATAACAATAAATTCCATAGAAATTAAAGACACAGATACAAAAAAGAACTATTAAAATAGGAGAAAATAAAAGATAACATTTGTTTAACCTCAGGATGGAGTTGGTCCTTTTAAGAAAGACTGAAAATTTAGATGCCATAAAAGGAAAATTGACGGATTCAACCACATAAACATTTAAAATACCATAAACAAAGCCAAAAGATAAATGAAGAGACTGGGAGAGAAATTTGCAAGATATGAAAAAGTGTAAATATTACTAACATATAAATAACTCCTTCAAATTAATAAGAACAAAATATGTAAACAAGCTAAATGAAAAATTGGCAAAGGATAAGAACAAAAATTCATAGAAAGAGAGCTATAAATAGTCAATTAGGGACTCCCCTGGTGGCTCAGTGGTTAAGATTCCGTCTGCCAACGCAGGGGAGATGGGTTCGATCGCTGGTCCGGGAAGATCCCACATGCGCGGAGCAACTAAGCCCGTGCACCACAACTACTGAGCCTGCACTCTAGAGCCCACATGCCACAACTACTGAAGCCTGCGTGCCACAACCACTGAAGCCCGTGCACCTAGAGCCCGTGCCTCGCAACAAAGAGAAGCCACCGCAATGAGAAGCCCATGCACCGCAACAAAGAGTAGCCCCTGCTCGCCACAAGTAGAGAAAGACCACGCACAGCAACGAAGACCCAACGCAGTCAAGAATAAATACATAAATAAATTAATTAATTTAAAAATTAGTCAATTAGTTTATGAAATGTTCATCCTCAGAGGTAGTACAAGAAAGGCACACTCAAACACTAGTTATTATTGCCTGTGATATGGGCAAAATCGAAAATATTGCTAATATCTAATGCTGTTGAGTAATAGGCACTCTTGGTCACTCTGACAAAGAAACCATTTTAAGTAATCAATTAGGGAATTGCACTTTCATGCCTTACTTTTTTTTTTTTTGGCTTGATTGACAATATCTCCTAGCAAATGGTATTATATCACCAGCTGCTGCAGGTAACACCTGAATAAGGTGTGAAACAACATGAATCAAAATACGCTACCAAATGTAAAATAGATAGCTAGTGGGAAGCAGCCGCATAGCACAGGGAGATCAGCTTGGTGCTTTGTGACCACCTCGAGGGGTGGGATAGGGAGGGTGGGAGGGAGGCTCAAGAGGGAGGGGATATGGGGATATATGTATATGTATAGCTGATTCACTTTGTTATAAAGCAGAAGCTAACACATCATTGTAAAGCAATTATACTCCAATAAAGATGTTAAAAAGAAAAAAGCTGTAGCACGTAGAAGCCTGTTCACGGTGCTGAGTGACAGAAGTGAAGCTCCTCCTTCCACTTTGCAAATTTTTAATGTGGTTTTCACAACCCAAGAACAAATGTTAGCAAGAAAAAAAAATAATGGTCTCATATTCTTTCCTAAGTATGCTGATTTGGAACCTCATTATGCAATCTGTACGCCTTTCACTTCTGCCAAATGAGTCTTATACCTAAGAACTCTCTAATAGCATGAACAAAATTCTCACTTCAAAATAAAGCATTTCATTTTATTTCCTCCTTTACTTGCAAGCAGAAAAAGAGGAAATATCAGGGGAAGCTTTAGGAGGAGATTTTGATCCATATAAAGAAATGCAGTCCAGAAGGGGAACACAGTTAAATTCACCTGGTTGCCCTTGTTGTATAGAACAGGACAGTGTTAAGCTAAGGGAGGCAAGACCTCAAAAAACAGAGAGGAGATAGATGTGTAGCAGTTGTCACTGGACTTTGTTATAGATCATTCCAAAGAGATTTTTACCCTCTTGTGGTCCAGCCCCTTCTCTGTGGTCACAGACTTTGCAGAAGGAAGACCCTTCTGGTGGAGGCTGACCACTAGGTGGCAGTGTGCACTGCTGGGCTAGTTCTGGTAAACTATCCCCAGCCCAGCTCCAGACAGGGCTTCAGTTTCTATGGACAGGTCCTTCTCAGGCCTGCTAAATCATAATTCTTCTTCAAAATACATAAACTCAGTCAATTTTAAGAACCATCTCATTTTTATCAGAAAAGAAAGAATTCTGGTTTGTGATGTGGAAGCACCTTCCTCTTTAAATATTTCTTGGAATAAGTCCTTTGCTAATTTGTTAATGTAAAACTTATCCAGCCTCTGGGGACTTCTCGAGGAGCCCAGCAAGAGGTGAGCTATGAACTGCAGAAGAAGTATGGAGAGTGTATAGTGCATGGAAATTCTTCGAGACCTAAGAAAAAATGAAAGCCTCCAGAACAAACCATATCAAACACCTCAGGCTTTGCTAAACCTGTCTCTCATGAAAAACTTGGCAATGGAGCAAGGAACTGCAGTCAGAAGAATTAGAATCTCCAGACATAATCCACCAGAGGTAAGTCTTTAAGACTATAAGAAACATCAACTAAGTCGTCAAGCAGCAGGCCCTGACCCTTTAATCCTGAACCTCCCAGACTCCAAGCAGCCCTCAGCTGGGAATCCTGTCATGTCCAGCTGATTATCAGCACCATCACCTCCCGTCCAACTTCCATGGGAGTGGCCACGGCAATGTTGTCACTGACAATGGTAGCATCCTGAAAACAAGTCTTCCTATCTGGGAAATGAGGACCAGAATTACAAGCCGAGAACCCCAGGCACACCTGGGTTCCACAACCTGGAAACCACGCTGAGGAGGCTGTCTGTTCACCAGGAGAATTACCTCTTGGAGAGGAGGTTCTTTGGGCAGGAGCAGGAAAGGTAGATCCCCTGGGACCTGGTGGAGAAGGCAAGCTGCACTGTGATGCACCAGAGAGCATCCTACCCCTTGGCACACACTCCCATGTCTCTGAAGTCACTGATTCTCTGGCATGTCCTTTAGCAGCCTGTTGTGCGACCTGTCTGCAAAATTCCAGAATGTGAAGTCACTGGGAAGTTCTGCTGCCCTCCACCCCTAATAGCAGAGGCCAGCCTCACCTCAGGTCATCCTGGACCTTCAGCTAGGTGTGGTCACCAAGGGCTTCTGGAAGCTAAATATTGACCTGGGCCAAATGTCCATCCTTAACAATTTTGAAGAAGACTGCATGGTTGAGAACACAAAAAAGCAGCATAGACAACTATATTGCTTTCCTGAGCCTAGCTTCCTGTGTGCCACTTTAGAACCCAGAGACATCTGATGAGAGATCCTGGGCACAGGTGTCCGGCTCAGGCAGAAGTTCCCTGAGCTGGCCTCAGGCTTTCACAGAGGAGATGTAGGAGCCACTGGCTGCCACAGATAAAGATGGTGGTGTGAGGGGTCTGGTGAGAGAACCACATCATGTTCTATAAATCTGGAACCTTGAAGCAGGGTTTTCCAAGGTGTGATCCCTAGACCTTCAACATCAGCATCCTCTGAGAACTTGTAAGAAATGTTACTAATTGTCAGGCCCTACCCAAAACCTGCTGAATGAGAAACTCTTGGGATGGGGGCCCCCCATAAACTGTTTTAACAAGTCTTTCAGGTGATTCTGATACAAAAGTTTTGAAACACTGCTTTACACAATGCTTTATTAAAGGCCGTCTCATCTCCATCCCAGGCACCATCCTAGAGGCTATTTGTCTAGCCTGTGGGGATGATGCTTAAAAGAATACTCATTGCCTGGTTTTATTTTCTTTCTGTTTATAGCATGCCACTCACCCTGGGCATCAGATAGAACACACAATTAGCCACAGCCATCCTTGTTCAAGATTGTTGTTATTGTTGTAAAGCCCAGCACACCAGGTACTCAGGGAATATTTGTGGTCAGCAATAAAGCATTTTATATATACAGTGCTATATACATTGAACCTCATGTACAAGATATTGCGTGAAAGAAGCCAGATACAAAAGATCATATACTCCATGACATCATCTATATGAATAATACCCAGAAAGGGCAAAATTAACAAGGATACAAGTCAGAAAAGTGGTTACCTTTGAAGGGAGAGTATTGACTAATAGAGTGCCTAGGATGCTGGAACATGACCTGGGTGATGGTTACATGGGTGCATGTGTATAAAAAGTTCATCAGGTACTACAGTTAAGAAAAGAAGGAAAGAAAAGTAAACACCTGAGATGACAGCCCAGCTGGAAAGGAAGGCCGGAAAACAACTATGAAAATGAAAATAAGATAAAGAAAGAAGAAAAAAGGGGAGAGGTAGAAACAGAAGAAGTTCAAAGAACAGTCATTTATATAATTGGAGTCTCAAAGAAGAAAACAAAGCGATGGAACAGAACTAACATTTAAAACTATAATCCAAGAAAAATCTTCAGAAACAAAGAAGACCTCAATTTATATATTGAAAAGTACCAAGTACCTGAGGAAATTAACCTAGAATGATTAACTCTGAGACACATCTTGGAAAAACTATTAGATTTTATAGATAAAGAAAAAAGTCCTCAAAGCCTCCAGGCAAAAAAGGACATATAATTTGCAAGAGCATAAGAATGAGATTAGCATCAGACTTCTCAACATACCAAGCAAGGCAAAAATGGAGCAGCATTTTCTAGAAAATGAATGAAAAAAAGTGCGACACAAACCGGCCAAACTGTTTTTCAAGTATCAAGAAAATCATTTTTTCAGCTTATAAGAACTTAGGGCCATTCTTAAAGAATCTCTTAGAGGTAAAGCTGCATCCAACCAAGAGATGACTAGGAAAATATTAGCAAAAAGATGATTATAGGTACTTTAATATAGGTAATTGTAGATCAAAGACTAAACCAAAGGTGAGAATGAGAGTAGAAGACCAATGTACAAATACAATATGTTGTGACAAAGTAGAAATAATGCAACTAAAAAATGGGAGGAAAAAGGAAAGGGGAAAAGGAAAGTAGAAAAAGTTGACTTATTGCACAGGCGGAACAGGTAGGAGGTAAAGGATGCCATTAAAACTGATGCTCTTACAGATATATGTCAAACTTTCCATCCTGAATATGCCTTCTCATGCATTCAAAAACATTCTTAAAAATTGATCATATATTAGGTCCTTAGAAAAACTTTAGTAAGTTCTATCAGGTGGACATTTTACAAAAAATACTCTCTGATTACAATGCAATCAAACTAGAAATTATTAATTGAAAAAACTGTAAAGGATTCTTACACCTGGAAAATTTTAAACTTTATATTAAATATCTTTTCAGTTTCTGAGGAAATGCAACAAGAAAAAAATTTGTTTGTACCTGTGTGTGGTGATGGTTGTTAATAAAACTTATTATGCTGATCATTTTGCAGTATATACATATATCAAATCATTATGAAATACACCTAAAACTAATACAATGTTATATGTCAATTATATTTCAGTTTTAAAAAAGAGGAAATGCAAACTTAAATTACAGAATTTCTAAAACATGATTAAAACACTGCATGTCAGAATCAATAGGATACATGAAAACAATAATCAAAGAAAAATTCATAATATAAAATACTTTTATCAGTTACAAACAAAAATTGAAAATAAATTAATTAAATTCCTAGCTCAAAAATGCTAGAGAAAAAAAAAATAGGAAAAGAACAACAAAGTAAACAAAAAGAAAGCCCAAGGTAGGAATAATAAAGATATGTGGCAAATTAAGGAAGCAAGAAATACAAAAGGAGAAAATCTAATTAATAAATCATAATCCTGGTTTCCTGAATAAATTAACAAAACAAAGCACTCAATAAATTACTCACCAAACAAAGGAGAAAGCACAAATATACAAAATAAAAAATGACGAGAGACACAACCATGGAAACAAAAGAAATTTTATAAATCAAGAGATTAATTTGCACAACTCTATACAAATAAGTTTTAAAACCTAGGTTAAATGTACACTTTCCTAGGAAATACAGAGTAAATACAGATTTAAATGTACACATCCTGGGACTCCCCTGGTGGCACAGTGGTTAAGAATCCGCCTGCCAATGCAGGGGACACAGGTTCAAGCCTTGGTCCAGGAAGATTCCACATGCCTCAGAGTAACTAAGCCCGTGTGCCGTGACTACTGAGCCCGCAAGTCTAGGGCCCGTACTCTGTAACAAGAGAAGCCACCACAATGAGAAGCCCTCGCACTGCAATGAAAAGTAGCCCCTGCTTGCCACAACTAGAGGAAGGCCATGTGCAGCAACGAAGACCCAACACCGCCAAAAATAAATTTTTTAAAAAATGTACACATTCCTAGAGAAATACAAAATTGACTCTAGAAGTATAAAGCTTAAAGTGATCCATTTCCATAGAAATAGAGGCAAGTATTCAGGAACTAGCCCCACAAAACGCACCAAACTCAACATTCTGTAATTTTTTTCAGAAAATAAGCAAAATCTCCTAATTCTTATTATGGTGTAAGTATAACCCTGATACCTAAACCTGATACTTAAGGTACAAAAACAGAAAGCTACAGACCAGTATAACTTATGAATACTGACACAAAAGTGCTAAATAAAATACTAGGAAACAGAATCCATCACTGCATTAAGAAAATAATGCACCATGACCAAATGGGGGTTTATTCCTGGAATGAAAGATAAGCTCAGAATCAATAAATCCATTAATATCATTTACCATATTAACAGATCTAAGGAAGAAAGGTCATATGATTATTTCCATAGATGCTAAAAACTACAGACAAATTTCAACATCTATTCCTGATAAAAAGAAAGCCAAGAAAATAGAACTGATGGATATCTTTTAATAGTCCTAAAGGCAGCATCATACTTAATGGATAAACACTGGAGGCATTTCCACTAAGATTTGGAACAAAGCAATAATGCCTACTATTTCTACTACATTCAACATTGTGTTAGAGGTATTAACCAAAACGTTAATTAGAGACATAAGAATTGGTAAAGAAAAGATATATATATATATGTGTATATAATATATTTATATACATATATATGCAGATAACATGATAGTATATGGGTAAACCCTTGAGAATCAATGATAAAACTAACTTAAACAAGAAAAGAATTCTGAAAGATAGCAAGATATAAAATTAACACTCAGAAATCATTAGCCTTCATATGCATTAACAATAGCCAGTTAGAGGATATAATGGTAAAGAAAATCCCACTGACAATAGCAACAAATAAGATTAAGTATGTAGAGGTAAATTTAACAAGAAATGTAAAAAACAAATATGAGTAAAACTCTAAAATATTTTTATTTTTTTAAACATCTTTATTGGAGTATAATTGCTTTACAATGGTGTGTTAGTTTCTGCTTTATAACAAAGTGAATCAGCTATACATATACATATATCCCCATAAAATATTTTTAAAAGATACAAAGTAGACTCAATCAAATGAAGGCATCTTCTATTTTTGGATAGGACAACTCATCATAAAGATGTTAATTCTCCCTAAGTTAATTTGTAAAGTTAAGATAATCCAAATAAAAATACCAACAGTTGATACTAAAATTCATACAGAAAAACAAGCATACAAAAATAGCCCCCGCCAAAAAAACCCTGAAAAAGAAATACAGTGGGGACCTAAACCTACTAGATATTAAAACATGCAATAAAGACTCTATAATTAAAGCGATTAGTACTGATGCATAAATAGACTGACAGAATTGAATAGAAATTCCAGAAAGAGACCCTAGTAGATATGGAAACTTATTTGTATACAACAAAAGTGGTATCTGAAATCACTGGGATAAATAAATGATAACGAGGCAACCCAGCATCCTTTGGAAAAATAAAATTACATCCATACCTCATTCGATGCACAAGAAGAAACTCCAACCTCGTCAGAGATCTAAATGAAAAAAAGAAAAAGAAAACCTTTAACTATTAGAAAAAATATGGTTAAATTCCTTTTTAACCTGAGTATATGGGAAAGCTGTCAAACTCTGATTCAAGATTCAAGAGTAATAAAAGAAAAGATTGATAAATTTGACTACATAAAAATAAACTTTTGAATGGTTAAAAAAAAAACCCATAAACAAGTAAAAAGATAACTGACGAACTGGGAGAAAATGTTTGCAATATACATTACAGACAAAGGGCTAATATCACCAATATTTTTTAAAACTCTAAAATTGAGGAATAAAGGAGGAAAAACTAATAGAAAAAAATGGAGGGAAAAAGATATGAACAGACAGTTCACAAAAAGATATAAAAATTGCCTTAAAATATGTAAAGATGTTCAATCTCACTTATAATTAGAGAAATGCAAATTGAAGCTACACTGATATACAATTTGTCACCTATTAGATTGGGAAAACTTGGGAAAAAAAAAAAGAAAATGATAGCACATTCTTTTGGTTAGGCTGTAGGGAAACTGGTACTCTCATACATCACTGATAGAAATCAAAATGAGTACAGTCCTTTTATAGGGGAATTTGCCAATATCTGACAAAGTACATATGTGCTTACCTTTTGTCCCAGCAATGCCACTCTAGGAATCTCCCTGAATTTATGCCTCTACCAACATGAAAACACATGTGGTTAAGGTTGTTCGCTGCAGTATTGTATGTAATTGCAAGATATTGGAAACAACCTAAATTCCCCTATATAAGAGTGTTTGAATAAATTATGATACATCCACACAGTGAAGTGCTTTGCCACTGTAAAAAGAATGAGGAAGAACTGATATGAAGTGATTTCCAGGATATTTCATTAAATGAAATAAGCAAAATGCAAAGAAGCATTTATTGAGAAACACTTTTAGAACGGCAGCTTGAGGACCTCTGAGGACCCACTCCCTACAAAATAATCATAACTGGTAAAAACTAGCAAAAACAAACAAACACATTTAAATTCTCTGAAAATCACCCTAAGATCATACAGCAAATGAAGAAACATTTATCCAAGAACATCTACTAAATGTTGATAAGATCAGCAAATGTGTGGTACTTGAGTCACAACCCACTCCTTCCCCTGACCAGCTCAGAGGGATGGAAGCTCCTCTCCCTTCCAGCTCCTAGGCAAGAACTACAGCATTTCCCCAGGAAGGGCAGGTCATCAGCATTTCTTATCCTTCCTAGCAATGTGCTGAAAAGGATTAAACTCTGGGCAGAGAGTGTGGACAAGAGGTTGGGGATTCTCTTCTTACACCCATCCCCTACAGACAGGGTTGGAGGCTCTAACTCAGGGGAGCAAGCTAAGAATACTGGGACTCTGAATGCCCTCACCCCCACTGCTAGTAGGCTGCAGGTTCTACAAGAAGCCAAGGAAACAATGGGTCCCTCCGCTGCGTGGAATTTGCCAAGCAAAAGAGCAATGGGAAGTCTCACCACTGAAGAGTTGAACAGACCTGATTACATAAAAATTTAAATCATGTATGTTAAAAGGATCTTAAAATCATAACATCATTAAAAAATTAAAGATAAACAACAAAATGTGAAAAGAGTTTGCAATACATGCAGTGTGGAAATAAAGACCTATTCAAATAAGGACTCAGAGCTTACTGAGCAAAGGAGTCACCAGCATCACATGCTTTTGGCAGAGATTCAAAGTCTGTCTGGGGAGTAGGAAAGCATTATGGTGAAAAAAGTAGAAGGCTTAAGGTGTGCTTTGACTGGAGATTTTTGGCACAGAGAAGCTGGAGGCAGACAAACTAGAAGCAGGGCATCTTATGAGATTAGTTTGGGGAGCATACTTTGCTTTCTCTGGTTGGTCCTGAGTTGGAAATTGGGGAGAGGGAACAATAACAAAAAAAAAAAAAAAAAAGGAAAACTATTGATGGTTTTGGACCAATTTCTACAGAGGTTCTGGTTTGGTGGCCTGGACTGGCTGCTGCAGAGGTGGTGGGACAGAATTCTATTGTCATGCATGGTCTGGCTATGGTCTGTTTTTATACTCAGTCTCTCAGTAGGTTACGTGTATAATATGTGAAACTTATACAAAAGGAAAAAGAAAACCTTAGAAGTCCTCAACAGATTAAATTGTCAAAAGATATAAACATATAAATTTCTAGATTTGGAATTAGAATTAACAAATTCAGTAGACTCAAATCATAGTTAAGTTTGATTTATGGAAATCTGATTGCAAATGCTCAAGAAAAAAGAGAGGAAGCTGATTCAATTCTATTATTCCCCACAGTGAGTGTATGTCACAGGCAATGCAGACCATTATTCAGATGGTCTTATAAAGTGGGTTAGGATGGCTTTGTCTTCAGTTGGACTAGCAGAATTAATTATGACCCACGGAGAAACACTGATAAAGAGTTAGAGGAACTGATAATATCAGCTACAGAAGATACTATTAATATTTTATGGATGAGTTAAGACAGTGTTTTCAAACTATGGGTTATGATCCATTAGTGGGTTGTGAGACCAATTTACAGGGTAATCAGCATTTTAAAAAAAATTTAATGGTATAGAATAGAAAGGAATATTGCTTTTTTGCATTAGCAGTTAACTTTTAGAACCCAAATTTGGGTAAAATGTGACTGCAGTGTAAACATTAAAATAATTCAACCTCACAGTAGAAGTAAATAGAGATAAAACAAGATACCATTTGTCTAAATGGGACTACATCAAACTTAAAATTTCTGGACATCAAAGGATACAATCAACAGAGTGAAAGGCAACCTACAGACTGGGAGAAAATACCTGCAAATCATACATCTGACAAAATTTTAGTATCCAGAATATAAATAGAACTCTTATAACTCAACAACAGCAACATCAAAAAAACAAATAACCCAATTTTAAAAATGGGCAAAGGACTTGAAGAGACATTTCTCCAAAGGTGATAGACAAGTGGTTAACAAGCATATGAAAAATGCTCAACATCATTAATTACTAGAGAATTGCCACTCAAAATCGCACACACACCCCCCCTAAAAGCAAATTAACAAGCATTGGCAGGGATGTGGACTAACTGAATCCCTTGGGCACAGTGGATGGGATTGTAAAATTGTACAGCCACTATGGAAAACAGTGTAATGGTTCCTCAAAAAATTTTTAAAAACAGAACTACCATTTGATCCAGCAATCCCACTTCTGGGTATATATCTAAAAGAACTGAAGGTAGGGTTCCAAACAGGTATTTATACACCCATGTTCATAGCTGCATTATTCACAATAGTCAAGAGGTAGAAGCAATCCAAATATTCATTGATGGAAGAATGGATAAACAAAGTGTGGTATATATGCAATAGAATATTGTTCAGGCTTAAAAAGGAAGGAAATCTTGGCACATGCTACAACATGGATGACCCTTAAGGACATTATGCTAAGTGAAATAAGCCAGTCACAAAAGGACAAATACCGTACAATTCCACTTTTATGAGATATCTAAAGTAGCCAAATTCATAGTAACGGAAAGTAGAATGCTGCTTGCCAGGGGCTGAGGGGGAGAAGAAAATGAGCCGTTGTGTTCAGTTTCAGTTTAGCAAGATGAAAACGGAGATCTGCTGCACAACAATGTGAATATACTTAACACTATTGAACTGCACACTTAAAAATGATTAAGATAGTTTTATGTTTTTTTACCACAATTAAAAATAAATATAAAATAATTATTTTAAACTAAAACAATATACCATTTGTTATTAACCTCCCAAGCTTTTAAATGATAATGCTAAATGCTGGTGAGAGTTTAATGAGGAGAGTAGTCTCACCATTGCTTGTAGAAGCATCTCCTACCAGAAGGCAGTTTGGCAGCTTCTTTCAGAGACTTAAAAATATTAATACCCTTCAACTCAGTAGTTCTATTCATAGAAATCTATCCTAAGGAAAAAATTTTAAATGTGGCACAAAGATGTTCATTACATTCTTTTTTTTAAAGGGAAAAATTGTAAACAATGTAAATATTGAACACATGGAGAACAGTACATATAAAAACATCAGAACATTAGAAAATGAATGATTTAAAATGGCATGATGGCATGTCATAGAGCCATTAATTCATGAATTAATTCATGAATAATTTTTAAAGGAGAAATGTTTATGATTTAATGTTAGTCGTGCTAAAGGATAATTTTTTAGAAAGAAAATCATGATTCTCTCACAAATATAAAGTGCAACTATACCTCAATCAATCAATCAATCAATAAAGTGAACAGCCATCAAAGATACAACTTAACTCATTAATTAATGAGGGAAACAGTAAGGTATCATAGCCAGTTCAAAAGAGAATTCAAAGGATCCCACATGAATAGGTCAATCAGGAATACTTTAAAGAATTTAAAAATAGATACAAAACTGCCTGTATCTACTTGGGAATCTTAAAGTTATTTGTCCCTCCACCCAACAGAAATCAGATATCTATGGACCAGAGTCATTTGCCTCGCTACCCGTTAGCAGAGACTTGTGGTAAACAAGACATTAAGTGATCATTTTTTCTTTTCCTTTCTTTCCGCCATTTCAAAGTTTTTTACAACTTTTCCCGACAGTTAAAATAATCAGAAAATAAAATTAAATATATAGCACTGTCTCAATTAAGGGGGAAAAAAGAGAATATACTCCAAATATTAAGTGTGGGGTTTTTCTTTTTCTTTATTTTTCTTTCTTTCTTTATTATTATTATTTTTTTGGCTGCGTTGGGTCTTCATTGCTGTGCACAAGCTTTCTCTAGTTGCAGTGAGCAGGGGCTACTCTTCGTTTCGGTGTGCAGGCTTCTCATTGTAGTGGCTTCTCTTGTTGCAGAGCAGGGGCTCTAGGTGTGTGGGCTTCAGTAGTTGCAGCACTTGGGCTCAGCAGTTGTGGCACGTGGGCCCTAGAGCACATGGGCTTCAGTAGTTGTGGCACGCAGGCTCAGTAGTTGTGGCTCATAGGCTCTAGAGCGCAGGCTCAGTAGTTGTGGTGCACGGGCTTAGTTGCTCCGTGGCATGTAGGATCTTCCTGGACCAGGGCTCGAACCTGTGTCCCCTGCATTGGCAGGCAGATTATTAATCACTGTGCCTCCAGGGAAGTCCCAAGTGTGGGTTTTTTCTTAGTGGTTTAATTTCTTCCTCTTTTCTATCTTTTCCAAATTTTCTTACAACAAGAACATGGTCCTTTTAGAATAAAAAAATAATTTTAAAACTGTAATTGTAGGTAAAGACGGTTTACAGGAGGCAAAAAGACCCCCAAAAATGTACCCCTAAAATTCAACAGTAAGCAGGAAAATTTATATCTAGAAATCTAAAGTTAAAAGAGTTAATATAAAATGTCTGGGAATAGCTACTTGTGGAAATACTCCCCAGAAGCAATCTTCCTCTAAACAAATTTAATTGTAAATGTTTTTGAGAAATCAAAATGTTTTCAAATTCCCTAGGGAAATCACAATCTAGATCTAAAATTAAAATAATTAAGGTGAGTATTTTTTGATTAACTGTAACATGAATTAATACTAAGGATAAGATTTGGTAAAGATAGACTTTGGTCTGCACAAATAGTGAGGAAAAGATCTAGACATAAAAGATTTGCCAGTGTTTCCTCAGTAGTTCTCAGAGGAAAGAATATACTGACTTAAGATGGCTGGTCCTAAATATTTCAGTAAAAAAATTTTTTTTGAGTCAAGAAGGACAATTTATCTGTTTACTAAGTTTAAGGGAAATACTTCTAAAAGAACATACTACTCTTTTTGTTCTGTTAAAGTACAATACAAAATGGAGACCAAACTTGAAAATTCCCTGAACCATGTAAGCAAAACTAAATCTAGCTTACTTCATGAACGTAAGTGAAACATAGGTTCTTTCTTGTAAATGCCTTTGATAATAATAATAGAAACTTAAATCATCTTCCTAAAAATGGTATAAAATAATTATTTGTAACCAGTCCCCTACCATCTGGAAACTCCCTGATTATAGTAACCAATCATTGTAAAGGTTAAGGTATTTCCCCATTTTCACTTTATAAGCCATCCTGTAAGGTCATGCCTCTGAGCTCCATATCAGTTTTGTATCTGAAAATTCCTAGTTTGCAAACTGTCATTACACGCACAATAAACTCTTATCCAATATTATTTTATTGACCTGGTGGTTTTCATTTTACTATTTCTGGATTTTTGACAATTCTTATTCTACCTTTACCTCTGTGATATGGACTCATGTAATCATATCCACTAGAATGATAAGTCTTATACGCATGTAATTTCCTATTATAAATAATAACAATGGACCCCAGGTATGTTTGTCAGCACAGTCCACCTTAGAAATTCATCCTGAACTTGCAGTATCTTTACAAAGAGGTTCAGTCAATCTTGGCAGCACCTACAACAGTGAGATTCTGGGAGGCCAGTGCTCAGAGGGCACCTGGGGGCATAGGTGGTTCTGTATGGGAGAATTGTTTTCTCACTTATTGGGCTCAGGGTTCCTGTCAGGTAGCCAAGCCTCCCTCAAGGGACAGCAATTCCTATCAGACCCCAAAAGTATGTCTTGGGCAAATTAACCAGGAAAGGAAAACAAAGTAGAGATAAAGGATAAAAATTAGGGAAATTATAGGCAGACATATAGTTCTTAAGTCATGGTGGTCATTTTCATCTATGACTAGACTTTAATTGATCTATTTTCAGACAAAAGGCATTGTAAAATAATTTCTTTCCTTGGTAATTGATCTATTTTCAGACAAACGGCATTGTAAACTAATTTCTTTCCTTGGATTTATGAGATTATGCTGTTGTTTGCATTATTTACATAGTGAAGATTCTTCTTCAAAACATTCTCATCTTGTCTCAGGGACAATAAAAGTAAAGGGTTTTCTCTGACCTCCCACAACAGTTTTTTATTTTGTTTGTTTGTTTGTTTGTTTACGGTATGCGGCCCTCTCACTGTTGTGGCCTCTCCCGTTGCGGAGCGCAGGCTCCGGAGGCGAAGGCTCAGCGGCCGTGACTCAAGGGCCTAGACGCTCCGCGGCATGTGGGATCCTCCCGGACCGGGGCACAAACCCGTGTCCCCTGCATCGGCAGGCGGACTCTCAACCACTGCGCCATCAGGGAAGCCCCCCACAACGGTTTTGAATGTAGAGAAGGGCCAGGTGTTCCTCTGGCATAATAGTTCTCAGACGTCAATGACTTTAAGGATCTACTATATTTATAAACCTTGTCCCCCCAAATGTATACATACTCGAAATAATCAACATTTAATCTTGGAGAGCATACCCCCAAAGTCGGTTCATGGACCTCCTAGGGGCTCATAGACCCCATGGTAAGAACCCCTGATCTAACTGAAGCTTTGGAAGTATATCCAGGGGAATTTCCTGGTGAGAAGCAGGAGTGACACAGCTTCCTCTGGATTGTTCCCTTCCTCCCCATCACCCACTCTACCTACTCTTGTCCACACCCGTGGTCCACTGTTTCCTGGTCTAGAGAGAACCGGCTCTCATTTTTCTTTCTATTCTCCTTCCCTAAAACCTATGAAGCTTTCTGGCTTCCTCGGGACTTTCATTCTAGTCTGCATTTCTGGCCAAAATTAGGAGGTACGGAATAAAAAGAGTTTATTTAAAAAATATACAACACGGATTAACCTTGAAGACATTAAGTGAAATAAGCCTGACAAAAAAGGACAAATATTGTTTGGTTTCACTTATACAGGGTACCTAGAATAGTCAAATTCATAGAGACAGAAAGTAGAATGGTAGTTTTTAGGGGCTGGGGAAGCAGAGAATAGGAAATTATAGTTTAATGTGTTCAGAGTTTCAGTTTGGGATGATGTGAAATTTGTGGAGATGAATAGTGGTAATAGATACTCAATAATGTGAATGTACTTAATGCTATTGAACTGTACACTTAAAAATGGTTCAAATGGTAAATCTTATGTTATGTATATTTTACCACAATAAATAAAACCAGTGCACAAACATTTACTAAAACAGTTTTCTGTTAGTGTGATATGTGCTTGACTAAGGAGGTAGGTAGGGAAACAAGATAGATATGCAAGCTCAAAGAGCTCATAATCTAACTGGAAGATAAGCCATATATCAAAAGATTAAAATAATACTTTGCAGCTCACTATAGTTTAGAAGAACTGTCCCTGATACTTTCTTATTCAGGCCTGTGAGATTGGCAACGATGGGAATATCACTACCCCTCCCTTACCACATCGTTTACATATCTAATAGATGAAGAGTCTAGCCCAAGATCAATAATTGATAGGGTGGCCAACAAAGTTCAACTTTACAAATGATTGGTGAAAAATTTTTTTCAGATATTTACATTTCTGAAGAAGAATGAATGGAGGGAACTATGAGCAGCAATAACCTGAGAAGTGTATTTTCTGCTGCTACCCCCAAATTTCCTTATTTAGTGAGTCTGCAGAACTTTGGGCTGAGCCTGTTGATTTTTACTGAGTCTGAAAGATGCTTTTCAATACCTGTTTTACAGTTGTTTGTGATTCTTTGGACTGTGTCAGCTCTTGCAATGCCTTGGGATGTAAAATATATATATATATATTTTCCAACTCAGTCTTTATTGACTGTTTCAACTTGGTGCCACCAGTGCTAACAGGTGGAAGGGGGGTGCACCTTTATGCATGTCATGAACCCTAGAGTACCCCGCTCAGAAGAGAGAATAAATCCAGTTACAGAACTTACATGGCAGTTGGAAGGGGTGGGAAAGGGGCACAGTATGTGCAGAGATTGAGGGGGATGTTGGAGAAAGTTCCTCAGCAACAGGGCATGGTGGTGCTGAAGAGGGAAAATACAAAACTGTAGTCAGTTTAACTAATGTCCTAGGGCTAGCTGCTCAGCCACACAAAGATTGAATTTTTTTATATCGAAAGTGAAAGTCCTAACAACACATACTCCATAGTCTGTCAAGAGCATCAAATGAGAATCCGTATATGAAAGTTCTTTGTAAAGAGTAAAAAACTACATGAAGATTAGCTGGGTGAAGTAAGAGAGTGGCATGGACATATATACGCTACCAAATGTAAAACAGATAGCTAGTGGGAAGTAGCCGCATAGCACAGGGAGATCAGCTCGGTGCTTTGTGACCACCTAGAGGGGTAGGATAGGGAGGGTGGGATAGGGAGCGTGGGAGGGAGGGAGACGCAAGAGGGAAGAGATATGGGAACATATGTATATGTATAACTGATTCACTTTGTTATAAAGCAGAAACTAACACACCACTGTAAAGCAGTTATACTCCAATAAAGATGTAAAAAAAAAAAGATTAGCTGGGTGTTTACTTACATGTGCTTTTGTATGCACATACTTTGTGAGAGTAATGGGATTTCAGATGATCTTGGTAGAATGGGTAGGAGTTAAATTGGCAGAGATGAGTCAGTATGTGGGAAAAAAAGGTATGATATGATAAAGAGCAATTAATCTAAACCAAATACAATTAAAAGAGAAACATGAGAGGCACTCTTTTCAAAATAATGATACCCACTATTAATACTATTATTATCTACTGCTTTGAAAATTCTTCCTAATGTACTAAGATATGAAATAGAAATAAGAGGAATGAACATAAAAAGGAAGAAACAAAAATCACTATTTGTAGATGATGCAGTTTCAGTACTAGAAAACTAAAAAGAACTGGTTAAGAGTATTGAAATTAATAAATGTATTTGGTAAGAAAGAAATTAATATATAAAGAAGCAATAGAGAATTCCCTGGCGGTCCCGTGGTTAGGACTCCATGCTATCGCTGCCGGAAAAACAAAACAAAACAAAAACAAAAGAAAAAAAGAAGTAATAGCATTTCTCTAACCAGTTGGAAAAGATAGGGAAATTTTGTCCATGTGTGATTCTGAATACCCTTCCTTTGCCTCCCAGTCAAGTGCATTGTCCAAACCAGGTCTCCCCAATGTCCTTATCCTTCCTTCCCACCACAGTGACACTGCCTTGAGGACAATCTCATGTATTACATATATTCGTGTTAATTAGTATCAGTGAGAATAAATTTTATCTTGAAGATTCTGTGTTAACGATGTGTGTGGACCAGGATTCTCTAAGAAGAGTGCTTAAGAGAGGCCCTTCATATAATGTTTTTGTTGTCTTTGTTAAGGCTTATCTCCCTTTCAGTTTCTCTTAGGTCTTGCTTTCCTTTCGTCCCTCCCAATAACTGTTTGTTGTGAAATATAATAAATTGTAGACTTCTGCGATAAGCTTGCAATAAATGCCAGTGTCTGTGTGCACATGGAAGTAAGTGGTTACTCCTCTCGTCTCCACCAATTTATCATCTAGACAAAGGCTCTGGAGATGGTTAGCAGAGTTATACACCCACAGCCTCTCTCAGCCAGAACATTCCTCCCCCAATCTATCTGCCCTGTCCACCAACACCTGCTAAGGACTTTATGGTCATAATCTGACTGCCCGCAGCTCTCTGCAGTTAGATGGGAGAGCACACTCAGGTCCTTGGTCTGGAGAAATTTACCCTCTTTGGCCCCAAGGGGACTTTGGCCCTGAATTTTATTTGAAGCTGAAGAATGTTATAGGGCTTAGGCTGTGACTTCGAGGGCTGAGTAGCCAGATCATAATGTGGGAGAAGAGGGCGAAAAATGCCCCTCCCTTCACTGTTACCTGGGTCTTCTTCCTGGGCCAAATTTGGTACCAGCAAAGGTACATGGAGGGACCTCAGCATGGGTTTAGTAAGGGAACAAGTCCTCTCTCTCTCAGCTTAGCCCTTGTTCTTTCATGCTGAGCACTGTGAGACCAGGCAGTGGAGTGAGTAAGGAATGTTACCAGGCTTGGAGGTAAAACATGTCACTAGTTTTAACTAGTATTAACTGAACTCCCTATTAGATTTCACTAGTCTTTTTCCCACTAATGTCCTTTTTCTGTTTCAGCATCCAATCCAGGATAGCACATTGCATTTAGGGGCTAATGTGCTTTTAACCACTGTATAAACCTTAAATGACCATTTCTAGCTCCATCCCTGTACTTTGTTCTAAGATTTTTCATCAAACATTAAGGAGGTGAAGGACCCAAAATCCTAAGATGGTCAGCTCTAAAAGCCATCTCAGAACTTCTCATTGGCATTTCCTGAAGTGAAATTTCCAGAGCAAAAGTGTAAAAGAGGCTCTGTTATTTTAAAGAAAAGATGGTTTCTATAGTCAAATGAGTTAAAGAAATGCAAATGCCAAATCCTTTCTTGAAGAGGCAAAATGTCTATCAACATGATAAAATCTCTGAGAAGTCCTGCAACAAATAAGCCAGCTTTATTTGATTTAACAGAACTTTTTTCAAATTTCAGTCATTTGTGTACCACCTTCACAGTTTTTGCCACATCTGCAGACAATTTGTACTATTATTGACTTGATCTTTTTCTTTAAATCCACTCACCTTTTAAAAGGGACATTCTAAAGCACTTTTGATATCACTACTATACATGGAAAATTAGGATCATTTGCCAAAATTAATTAGAATGAATAAAATGTTAATTTCAATGAAGAACCTCCTAAAGTCAACTCATCTAACATCAGTGGTTCACATAAGACAGTTTGGGAAATATTGGTTAACAGAGAACCCTTTTTTCCCTATCACATGTTAACATCCTGGGGATACACTTTGGGAAATTATGATCTAGTTGTTCTATCTCTAAGGCCCAGAAGATCAGAAAACATGCACAGGAAGCTAGTGGTAAAGCCCAAATTAAAACTGAAGGCCCCTATCTCCCTCTAGTGCTCTTTTCACAACCCTACTCAGCCTCTGACATTTCCTGGGCTTGGCTGAAAGAGGTTCCATGAAGGTCAGTTTGTAACACAAGAAGTTCAGATTCCATCTGATCAGGTTGTGATCTCACATTTGGGGTTTTAAACAGATTCCCAAACCCAGCTCTGAAGTCTCCCTGTTTTCCTCCACTCCAGGGAGAGAACTTGGATCTGATTCTTTGTCAAAGTAAACAGGTACAAAGTGTTTTCTGATTCTCAACTATCATTGCTGACTACACCCAGCCAACTCTCACTCATAGACCAAATACCTGCACTTTGTACAGTTCTTCCTAAAGTCATGTTATTTTAAAATTTAATTGTGTTTGAGCAAAAGGGTGTGGCAAGAGGGTAGCCTAGTGTTAATCAGTAACAGAGAGTGGTAGATAAACAAGGTTTTCAGCTGGGCCGGGCACTGCTTGGTCCTCAGTTCTTCCTAAAGTGGCCCCTGAAACGTACTTGATTCAACTTACTGTGCCCTTGGCTGTCTTCTCAACCCAAGGGGCTAGATCACAGGTGTCCCTCTCTCCTCCTCCACTTGGCCAATTGCTTAATGTTGTGAGTGGATTTGACAACTAATGCTCACTAATCCCACCCCAGCTGGTTTCCAACATTCAGACCAGACATGAGTGCCACTGGGCTTGATAACCTTTTCTCATTCGAAATGTTAGACACCTAAAATAAGCCAGTCTGTGCTGTGTAATGAGTAATAATAGATAATATTTACAGAGCTCTTGTTTGTGTGTTAGTCACTCCTTGTACATTATCCCACTTAACCCTAGGATAATTCTGTGAGGAAGATACTATTTTTCACATTTTAAGATTAAGTAAACTAAGGCTTAGACAACTTAAATATCTTTCCAAATTATACATATTAATAGTTGACACATGTCAGATCTGAGATTTGAACCAGGTATACACTTAACAGCAGAGCTTAGACTCTTAGCCCTTACCCTCCCATGCCTTGGGAGAAGGCATGGTTTTTACCCTCAAGGAATTCACGTATTTATAATAGCTATTTTGAAGTCCTTAAGAAATCTCTGCTGTCTTTGGATATGTTTCTATTCTTTGTCCCCCTTGGGGATTTATCACTTTCTCCTTCTCACACCTGGTGATGTTTATTGAATGTTGTACATTGTGGATGCTACATTGTAGAGCAGCTGGATTTTGTTGTCTTCTTTTAAAAAATGTTGACTTATTTTCTTTTCCTGGAAGTAAGTTAATTTACTTTGTATTAGCTTGATTTTGTCACAGCTTTGTTTTTTAGGGCAAGTCTAGAGTTCCTTTATCCTACAGCTAAACTAGCCCTATTCCTAAGGCATGTTAAGTTTGGGGATCCAAACTCAAGGCCCAGAGTTTATATCAAGGACTCTCTACTTTCTCTGGTCAGAACTCTAATATCTCCCAGGACTGTGAGACTCCAAGGATCTCAGTTCTTACAACCCACTGGTAGTTGTTTTCTCCCATGCTTTGTGGATGTTTTCCTGTGTATATGCAGCTTAGCATTCAGCCGAAGACTGGATTTCCATTAAGGGAACCCCTTTGTATATTTTTGAGCTACTTTTAAAATGCAGATCTCTCCTCTCTTCTACCTGCCTCACAAATTACAGCCACTACAATTGTCTAGAACTCTGATCTCTGCCTCCTCAGCTCTGCAAGATCTCTGTGCTCTGCTTCGGCTCCACTTCCCTGCACCGTGATTTGGAAAGTGTGCCCAGACAGAAAATTGTGTTGAATATGGAGCTCACCTTATGTATTTCCATTTTCTCAAAAATCACAGATAAGCACTGTCTGTTGTTCAGTGCCTAAAAACAGTTGCTTCATGTATTTTGCCAATTTTATAGTTGTATATGGTGGGAGAGTAAGTCTAATATCTGTTACTCCATTATAGTCAGACCTGGAAACCTTGGACATTTCTTTTTTTATAATCTGACCATCTCTGAATTTTAACTGGAATTTTAGTCTAATTACAATTATTGTGTTTATTGATATATCTATTGTCTAACCTTTGGTTGCATATGTATTGCATTTTCAATTATTTTCTTTCCTCTTTTTTTCCTTTAAAAACCATTAAAGTATTTTTTGTTCTTTTCTATTTCATTTTATCTCTCTACAAATTTTTCAGGTCTACATTCTATTTTGATTCTTTTACTAGTTATTCTTGAAAAGTTTAACATGCGTACCTACTTACATCAACAATTCTATAGTTCATATCTGCTCCTCTGCTGAACAGTACAAGGCCTTTAGAATACCTCTAAATCCTCCACTTCTAATTCATAATTGTTATCCACTATTTTCATTTAGTCCTTTAAAAAACACAAAAATTAATGTTATAACAGTTTTACTTCATATAAATAATACTTATTTAATGTAACCTACAGGTTTACCAATTTCTTTGCTCACTACTACCCTTCAGATCTCAGGTCGTTGTACTGAGAAAATCTTTTTCCTGAAGTCATTTTTTAGAAGTGCTTTTGGTGAAGTTCTGCTGTGATAGATTCCCTCAGATATCAGTCTCAAGAGAGTTTTATTCTGCCCTCCTTCTTTTCTTTTTTAATTTTTTTTAATTTTTATTTTTGGCTGCATTGGGTCTTTGCTGCTGCGCACGGGCTTTCTCTAGTTGCAGCGAGCAGGGGCTACTGTTTGTTGCAGTGCTCAGGTTTCTCATTGCGGTGGCTTCCCTTGTTGTGGAGCACAGGCTCTAGGCCCGCAGGCGTCAGTAGTTGTGGCACATGGGCTCAGTAGTTGTGGCTCGCGGGCTCTAGAGCACAGGCTCAGTACTTGTGGCACATGGGCTTAGTTGCTCCATGGCATGTGGGGTCTTCTGTGACCAGGGCTCGAACCCACATCCCCTGCATTGGCAGGCTGATTCTTAACCACTGCACCACCAAGGAAGTCCTCTGCCCTCATTCTTGAATGATAATTTGACTAGGTACTGTTAGAGAACAAAAATTCAACTTAGTAAATTTGAAGACCTAATTGGTTTTATTAGATGATTCATGAATTAGGCAGCATCCCATCTAGCATGTAGAAAAGCATTTCTAGGAGTTGTACAAAATGGAAGGTTTTCACAGACAGAAAGAGTTAGGACAAGGAAATTAAAAGAATGGATTATTTCAGGCAAGGTTACCTTCCCTTAGGGGGAGGCAGGGGGTCTTAGGCAGATTACCTCACTAGTGCTGACCAGGAAATTCCATACTGCTTGGTTTAAAAGTCTACGCATGGGAGAGAGTGAAACTACAATTAGGTTAGGTATTAAGTCTTGGATTTGGCACAAGTGACTCCATTTTGGGCTCATATGTTCTTTTCTTGAACATAATTTGAAGTGAACAAGTATGTTCTAATTCCAGGTTGACAATTATGTTCATTCAGCACTTTGAAGATACTATCAATAAATATATTTTCTACCTGAGTTATGAAATCTGTATCAGTCAAATTGTCATTCACTTATAGATAATTATTTTCTCTTAAGCTGTTTCTAAAATATTTTAGCCTTTGTGCTCTGGAGTTTTACTATAAAGTATCTAGGTCTAGATTTCTTTTTTATTTATCAAGCTTGCTATAAATCATGTTTGGGGTATTTATGGATTTATATGCTTCATCAGAATTGAAATGTTATCATCCATTAACTTATCAAATATTTCTTCTCTGTTCTCACTAATTTATCCCCCAGAAATCCATAAATTAGATGTATTATTTTATTTTCCATGTCTCGTAATCCCACTTTCATAATTTCCATTTCCTTATTTTCCTGTATTACATTCTGGGTAATTTATTTAGATCCAACTTCCATTATATTTTCTCATCCATGTCTAATCTGTTGTTTAATCCATGGCTTTATGAAGTTTAAAATGTCAACAATCATATTTTTAATTTTCAGGTATACTATTTATCTTTATTTCACAAATTCCCAGTCTCTTGTGATAGTCTCTTGTTTCTTTTTTTTTTAGTTATACTTTTTTTTAACATCTTTATTGAAGTATAATTGCTTTACAATGGTGTGTTAGTTTCTGCTTTATAACAAAGTGAATCAGCTATTCATACATATATAGCCCCATATCTCTTTGCTCTTGGGTTTCCCTCCCTCCCACCCTCCATATCCCACCCCTCTAGGTGGTCAGAAAGCACTGGGCTGATCACCCTGTGCTATGCAGTTGCTTCTCACTAGCTATTGGTTTTACATTTGGTAGTGTATATATGTTCATGCCACTCTCTCACTTTGTCCCAGCTTAACCTTCCCCATCCCCGTGTCCTCAAATTCATTCTCTAGTAAGTCTGCATCTTTATTCCCGTCCTGCCCCTAGGTTTTTCATGACTTTTTCTTTTTTTTAGATTCCATATATATGTGTCAGCATACGGTATTTGTTTTTCCCTTTCTGACTTACTGAACTCTGTATGACAGACTCTAGGTCCATCCACCTCACTACAAATAACTCAATTTCATTTCTTTTTATTGCTGAGTAATATTCCATTGTATATATGTGCCACATCTTCTTTATCCATTCATCTGTTGATGAACACTTAGGTTGCTTCCATGTCCTGGGTACTGTAAATAGACCTGCAATGAACATTGTGGTACATGACTCTTTTTGAATTATGGTTTTCTCAGGGTACATGCCCAGTAGTGGGATTGCTGGGTCATATGCTAGTTGTATTTTTAGTTTTTAAAGGAACCTCCACACTGTTCTCCATAGTGGTTGTATCAATTTACATTCCCACCAACAGTGCAAGAGGGTCCCCTTTTCTCCACACCCTCTCCAGCATTTATTGTTTGTAGGTTTTTTCATGATGGCCATTCTGACTGGGGTTGTAGTTTTGATTTGCATTTCTCTGATGATTAGTGATGTCGAGCATTCTTTCATGTGTTTGTTGGCAATCTGTATATCTTCTTTGGAGAAATGTCTATTTAGGTCTTCTGCCCATTTTTGGATTGGGTTATTTGTTTTTTTGATATTGAGTTGCATGAGCTCCTTGTAAATTTTGGAGATTAATCCTTTGTCAGTTGCTTCATTTGCAAATATTTTCTCCCATTCTGAGGGTTGTCTTTTCATCTTGTTTATGGTTTCCTTTCCTATGCAAAAGCTTTTAAGTTTCATTAGGTCCCATTTGTTTATTTTTGTTTTTATTTCCATTTCTCTAGGAGGTGGGTCAAAAAGGATCTTGCTGTGATTTATGTCATAGAGTGTTCTGCCTATGTTTTCCTCTAAGAGTTTGATAGTGTCTGGCCTTACATTTAGGTCTTTATTCCATTTTGAGTTTGTTTTTGTGTATGGTGTTAGGGAGTGTTCCAATTTCATTCTTTTACATGTAGCCGTCTAGTTTTCCCAGCATCACTTATTGAAGAGGCTGTCTTTTCTCCATTGTATATTCTTGCCTCTTTTATCAAAAATAAGGTGACCATATGTGTGTGGGGTTATCTCTGGGCTTTCTATTCTGTTCCATTGATCTATATTTCTCTTTCTGTGCTAGTACCATACTGTCTTTATTACTGTAGCTTTGTAGTATACTCTGAAGTCAGGGAGGCTGATTCTTCCAGCTCCATTTTTCTTTCTCATGATTGCTTTGGCTGTTTGGGTTATTTTGTGTCATCTTCACAATGTTGATTCTTCAAATCCAAGAACATGGTATACCTCTCCATCTATTTGTATCATCTTTAATTTCTTTCATCAGTGTCTTATAGTTTTCTGCATACAGGTCTTTTTTCTCCTTAGGTAGGTTTATTCCTAGATATTTTATTCCTTTTGTTGCAGTGGTAAATGGGAGTGTTTCCTTAATTTCACTTTCAGATTTTTCATCATTAGTGTATAGGAATACAAGAGATTTCTGTGTGTTAATTTTGTATCCTGCTACTTTACCAAATTCATTGATTAGCTCTAGTAGTTTTCTGGTAGCATAATTAGGTTTCTCTATGTATAGTATCATGTCATCTGCAAACAATGACAGCTTTACTTCTTCTTTTCCAATTTGGATTCCTTTTATTTCTTTTTCTTCTCTGATTGCTGTGGCTAAAACTTCCAAAACAATGTTGAATAATAGTGGTGAGAATGGGCAACCTTGTCTTGTTCCTGATCTTAGAGGAAATGGTTTCAGTTTTTCACCACTGAGGATGATGTTGGCTGTGGGTTTGTCATATACAGCCTTTTTTATGTTGAGGTAAGTTCCCTCCATGCCTACTTTCTGTAGGGTTTTTATTATAAATGGATGTTGAATTTTGTCAAAAGCTTTTTCTGCATCTATTGAGATGATCATATGGTTTTTATTCTTCAATTTGTTAATGTGGTGTATCACATTGATTGATTCACATATATTGAAGAATCCTTGCATTCCTGGGATAAACCCCACTTGATCATGGTATATGATCCTTTTAATGTGCTGTTGGATTCTGTTTGCTAGTATTTTGTTGAGGATTTTTGCATCTATGTTCAGCAGTGATATTGGCCTGTTGTTTTCTTTCTTTGTGACATCTTTGCCTGGTTTTGGTATCAGGTTGATGGTGGCTTCGCAGAATGAGATTGGGAGTGTTCCTCCCTCTGCTATATTTTGGAAAGGTTTGAGAGGGATAGGTGTTAGCTCTCCTCTAAATGTTTGATAGAATTCGCCTGTGAAGCCACCTGGTCCTGGGCTTTAGCTTGTTGGAGGATTTTTAATCACAGTTTCAATTTCAGTGCTTGTGATTGGTCTTACTGGTTCAGTCTCAGAAGGTTGTTCCTTTCTAAGAATTTGTCTATTTCTTCCAGGTTTTCCATTTTATTGGCATATAGTTGCTTGTAGTAATCTCTCATGATCCTTTGCATTTCTACAGTGTCAGTTGTTACTTCTCCTTTTTCATTTCTAATTCTATTGATTTGAGTCTTCTCCCTTTTTTTCTTCATGAATCTGGCTAATGGTTTATTAATTTTGTTTATCTTCTCAAAGAACCAGCTATTAGTTTTATTGATGTTTGCTATTGTTCCCTTCATTTCTTTTTCATTTATTTCTGATCTGATCTTTATGATTCTTTCCTTCTGCTAACTTTGGTTTTTTTTTGCTCTTCTTTCAACAATTGCTTTAGGTGTAAGGTTAGGTTGGTTATTTGAGATTTTTCTTGTTTCTTGAGGTAGTATTGTATTGCTATAAACTTCCCTCTTAGAACTGCTTTTGCTGCATCCCATAGGTTTTGGGTCATTGTGTTTTCATTGTCAATTGTTTCTAGGTATTTTTTGATTTCCTCTTTGATATCTTCAGTGATCTCTTCGTTATTTAGTAGCGTACTGTTTAGCCTCCATGTGTTTGTATTTTTTACAGTTTTTTGCCTGTAGTTGATATCTACTTTCATAGCATTGTCGTCGGAAAAGATACTTGATATGATTTCAGTTTTCTTAAATTTACCAAGGCTTGATTTGTGACCCAAGATATGATCTATCCTGGAGAATGTTCCATGAGCACTTGAGAAGAAAGTGTATTCTGTTGTTGTTGGATGGAATGACCTATAAATATCATTTAAGTCCATTTTGTTTAATGTGTCATTTAAAGCTACTGTTCCCTTATTTATTTTCATTTTGGGTGATCTGTCCAATGGTGAAAGTGGGGTGTTAAAGACCCCTACTATGACTGTGTTACTGTTGATTTCCCCTTTTATGGCTGTTAGTATTTGCCTTATGTATTGCGGTGCTCCTATGTTGGGTGCATAAATATTTACAATTGTTCTATCTTCTTCTTGGATCCCTTGATCATTATGTAGTGTCATTCTTTGTCTCTTGTAATAGTCTTTGTTTTAAAGTCTATTTTGTCTGATATAAGAATTGCTACTCCAGCTTTCTTTTGATTTCCATTTGCATGGAATATATTTTTCCATCCCCTCACTTTCAGTCTGTATGAGTCCCTAGGTCTGAAGTGGGTCTCTTGTAGACAGCATATATACGGGTCTTGTTTTTGTATCCATTCAGCCAGTCTATGTCTTTTGGTTGGAGCATTTAATCCATTTACATTTAAGGTAATTATTGATATGTATGTTCCTATTGCCATTTTCTTAATTGTTTTGGGCGTGTTATTGTAGGTCTTTTCCTTCTCTTGTGTTTCCTGCCTAGAGAAGTTCCTTTAGCATTTGTTGTAAAGATGGTTTGGTGGTGCTGAATTCTCTTAGCTTTTGCTTGTCTGTAAAGGTTTTAATTTCTCCGTCAAATCTGAATGAGATCCTTGCTGGGTAGAGTAATCTTGGTTGTAGGTTTTTCCCTTTCATCACTTTAAATATGTCCTGCCACTCCCTTCTGGCTTGCAGAATTTCTGCTGAAAGATCAGCTGTTAACCTTATGGGGATTCCCTTGTATGTTATTTGTTGTTTTTCCCTGTCTGCTTTTTTTTTTTTGCTGTACATGGGCCTCTCACTGTTGTGGCCTCTCCCGTTGAGGAGCACAGGCTCCGGATGCGCAGGCTCAGCGGCCATGGCTCATGGGCCTAGCCATTCTGCGGCATGCGGGATCTTCCTGGACCGAGACACGAACCCGTGTCCCCTGCATCGGCAGGCGGACTCTTAACCACTGCACCACCAGGGGAGCCCTCCCTGTCTGCTTTTAATATTTTTTCTTTGTATTTAATTTTTGATAATTTGATTAATATGTGTCTTGGCGTGTTTCTCATTGCATTTATCCTGTATGGGACTCTCTGAACTTCCGGGACTTGATTAACTATTTCTTTTCCCATGTTAGGGAAGTTTTCGACTATAATCTCTTCAAATATTTCCTCAGTCCCTTTCTTTTACTCTTCTTCTTCTGGGTCCCCCTATAATCTGAATATTGGTGTGTTTAATGTTGTTCCAGAGGTCTCTGAGACTGTCCTCAATTCTTTTCATTTTTTTTTCTGTATTCTGCTCTGCAGTAGTTATTTCCAGTATTTTATCTTCCAGGTCACGTATCCGTTCTTCTGCCTCAGTTCTTCTGCTATTGATTCCTTCTAGAGAATTTTAAATTTCATTTATTGTGTTGTTCATCATTGTTTGTTTGCTCTTTAGTTCTTCTAGGTCATTGTTAAACGTTTCTTATATTTTCTCCATTCTATTTCCAAGATTTTGGATCATCTTTACCATCATTATTTTGAATCCTTTTTCAGATAGACTGCCTACTTCCTCTTCATTTGTTTTGTCTGGTGGGTTTTACCTTGCTCCTTCATCTGCTGTGTGTTTCTCTGTCTTCTCATTTTGCTTAACTTACTGGGTTTGGGGTCTCCTTTTCGCAGGCTGCAGCTTCATAATTCCCATTGTTTTTGGTGTCTGCCCCCAGTGGCTAAAGTTGGTTCAGTGGGTTGTGTAGGCTTCCTGGTTGAGGGGACTAGTGCCTGTGTTCTGGTGGATGAGGCTGGATCTTGTCTTTCTGGTGGGCAGGTCTGCATCCGGTGGTGTGTTTTGGGGTGTCTGTGACCTTATTATGATTTTAAGCAGCCTCTCTGCTAATGGATGGGGTTGTGTTCCTGTCTTGCTAGTTGTTTGGCATAGGGTGTCCAGCACTGGAGCTTGCTGGTCATTGAGTGGAGCTGGGTCTTGGCATTGAGATGGAGATCTCTGGGAGATTTTCACTGTTTGATATTACGTGGAGCTGGGAGGTCTCTGGTGGACCAGTGTCATGAACTCGGCTCTTCCACCTCAGTGACACAGGCCTGACGCCCAGTCAGAGCACCAAGACCTGTCATCCACACGGAAAAAGAGAAAAAGAAAAAAATATATATATATATCATTGCTTCCAAAGTCCACTGCCTCAATTTGGGATGATTCGTTGTCTATTCAGGTATTCCACAGATGCAGGGTACATCAAGTTGATTGTGGAGATTTAACCCGCTGCTCCTGAGGCTGCTGGGAGAAATTTCCCTTTCTCTTCTTTGTTCGCACAGCTCCTGAGGTTCAGCTTTGGATTTGGCCCCGCCTCTGCATGTAGGTAGCCTAAGGGCATCTGTTCTTCGCTCAGAAAGGACGGGGTTAATGTAGCAGCTGATTAGGGGGCTCTGGCTCACTCAGGCCAGGGGGAGGGAGGGGTACGGAATGAGGGGCGAGCCTGCGGTGGCAGAGGCCAGCATGACGTTGCAACAGCCTCAGGCGCGCCGTGTGTTCTCCTGGGGAAGTTATCCCTGAATCACAGGATCCTGGCAGTGGCGGGCTGCACAGGCTCCCGGGAAGGGAGGTGTGGATAGTGACCTGTGCTTGCACACAGGCTTCTTGGTGGCTCCAGCAGCAGCCTTAGTGTTTCATGCCCGTCTCTGGGGTCTGCGCTGACAGCCGTGGCTCGCACCTGTCTCTGGAGCTCGTTTAGGCGGTGCTCTGAATCCCCTCTCCTCGCGCACCCCAAAACAATGGTCTCTTGCCTCTTCGGCAGCTCCAGAACTTTTCCCGGACACTGTCTCAGCTAGCTGTGGCACACTAGGCCCCTTCAGGCTGTGTTCACGCAGCCAACCCCAGTCCTCTCCCTGGGGTCTGACCTCCGAAGCCCAAACCTCAGCTCCCAGCCCCCGCCCACCCTGGCCGGTGAGCAGACAAGCCTCTCGGGCTGGTGAGTGCTAGTCCGCACCGATCCTCTGTGAGGGAATCTCTCCGCTTTGCCCTCCGCACCCCTGTTGCTGCGCTCTCCTCCGTGGCTCTGGAGCTTCCCCGCTCCGCCACCCACAGTCTCCGCCCGCGAAGGGGCTTCCTAGTGTGTGGAAACCTTTCCTCCTTCACAGCTCCCTCCCACTGGTGCAGGTCCCCTCCCTATTCTTTTGTCTCTGTTTTTTCTTTTTTCTCTTGCCCTACCCAGGTACCTGGGGAGTTTCTTGCCCTTCAGGAGGTCTGAGGTCTTCTGCCATCATTCAGTAGGTGTTCTGTAGGGGTTGTTCCACATGTAGATGTATTTCTGATGTAATTGTGGGGAGGAAGGTGATCTCCACGTCTTACTCTTCCACCATCTTGAAGCTCCTCTCTCAGTCTCTTGTTTCTTGATCAATTTTGTGATTACATTTTAAAATTTCTTCCAGTATTTTATACAAAGTTATTTTATATTTTGATTTTATAATTCCAATATATGAAGACCATGGAGGTCTAAATCTGTTGTTTGTTGTTCTGCCTCATGATCATAGTAGCTTTTTTTCTCTTATGTTTGTTAATCTCTGATTGTCAGATCATATGTATTTATCTTTGCGGATCCTACAGGCCTAAACTGGGGATTTTTTGATGCTTCTACTAGGAGCCAACAGGGCCTACCATCCCATACCTACCTGGGATGGTACTTTAGCTTTTTTAAAAACACCTTTCCTTAATTAGGTATCTCAGTTTCAAGAAGCCTATTTGGAACTAGTCCAAGGCTTGGTCTCTGATCAACTGACACACTGATATATATCTACATTTACCCTTAGGGCAATACCAACCTCCTGGATCCTTGCTCCTCACACTCCCATCCTGGTTTCAGCTTACATTTTATTAGGGATTACTTGAAGATTTTCTTCATTTATTGCAAGTCCCGTGATATACTAAAAAAAAATCAACCTCTTCCAGAATCTCCTTGTTTTGGAGTAACAGGGTGCTTTATAGTATCTAGCCTCCCGTATTGACAGAAGTCAAAGTCCCAAAAACTGCTTCTTTTTTCTTTTTTTTTGAGAAATTATTCATGTGCATTTTGAGGTAGTAATGTAAATAAGGCAAAACACGCATTTGAAAATTGATTCAGATATATAGTCTAAAAACAGTGAAATCACAGTAAACAAGTAAAACAATGTAAAGTATGCATCTGACTAAAGGATTAGATATAAATTTGAAAAGAAAGCATAACACAGTATCTACCAGTAACAGGGGACTGAACTTAAAACAGGTAAGAGTTGATGGCCTTAGAAGGAGGGCTGAATGACACTGAGGATCTATAGATATTTTTGCCCTGGAGACACTGATTATAGCTGGAGGCTGAGAATCCAGGGTTGGCCATAGGACAGAAGGTCCCAGGGCAGGGAACAGGGAAATCAGCAGATATGTTGGTATATATGTGGGGGTATTTCAGGAGTTAAATGGAGATATCTATTCTCCACATGCCCTTAAGATATGTGCCAACTTTTGAAGCTGCTTGATTTGGGAGACTGAATACCCAAGCTGAAAACCCTTTAAGGGCAGAACTTAATCTGTAGAAAACCTCAAAGAAAACAAACTCCTGTTTCTCAATTAAAAGCTCTGGAAGGTCTTCCCTAGGAAAGAGAATAAAGCAGAGGTAGGCTGAGTCTAAACAAAACTGTAACCCATTTTCACTGTATCCACCCTACATTCAACACTCAGTCCCAGACTGAAATGAGATGATCAGCCCCCTCCTCTATCAGCCCAATAAATGAAAGGATAAATTCTCTATGATGCAAGACAACATCATTAGAGCACAATATGATGATCATTCTTTTTTCTTTTTTTGTAACATCTTTAATGGAATATAATTGTTTCAATGTTGTGTTAGTTTCTGCTGTATAACAAAGTGAATCAGCTATATGTATACATAAATCCCCATATACTTTCCCTCTTGCATCTCCCTCGCACCCCCCCTATCCCACCCATCTAGGGTGGTCACCAAGCTGATCTCCCTGTGTTGTGCTGCTGCTTCCCACTAGCTATCTATTTTACATTTGGTAGTGTATATATGTCAATGCTACTCTCTCACTTCATCCCAGCTTACCCTTCCCCATCCCCGGGTCCTCAAGTCCATTCTCTTCATCTGTGTCTTTATTCCTGTCCTGCCCCTAGGTTCATCAAAACCATTTTTCTTTTTTTTTTTTAGATTCCATATATATGTGTTAGCACATGGTATTTATTTTCCTCTTTCTGACTTACTTCACTCTGTATGGTAGACTAGGTCCATCCACCTCACTACAAATAACTCAATTTTGCTTCTTTTTATGGCTGAGTAATATTCCATTGTATATATGTGCCACATCTTCTTTATCCATTCATCTGTTGATGAACACTTAGGTTGCTTCCATGTCCTGGGTACTGTAAATAGACCTGCAATGAACATTGTGGTACATGACTCTTTTTGAATTATGGTTTTCTCAGGGTATATGCCCAGTAGTGGGATTGCTGGGTCGTATGGTAGCTCTATTTTTAGTTTTTTAAAGGAACCTCCATACTGTTCTCCATAGTGGCTGTATCAATTTACATTCCCACCAACAGTGCAAGAGCATTCCTTTTTCTCCACGCCCTCACCAGCATTTATTGTTTGTAGATTTTTTCATGATGGCCATTCTGACTGCTATGAGGTGATACCTCATTGTAGTTTTGATATGCATTTCTCTAATGATTAGTGATGTTGAGCATCCTTTCATGTGTTTGTTGGTGATCTGTATATCTTCTTTGGAGAAATATCTATTTAGGTCTTCTGCCCATTTTTGGATTGTGTTGTTTGTTTTTTAGATATCGAGCTGCATGAGCTGCTTGTAAATTTTGGAAATTAATCCTTTGTCAGTTGCTTCATTTGCAAATATTTTCTCCCATTCTGAGGGTTGTCTTTTCATCTAGTTTATGGTTTCCTTTGCTGTGCAAAAGCTTTTAAGTTTCATTAGGTCCCATTTGTTTATTATTTCCATTTCTCTAGAGGTGGTCAAAAAGGATCTTGCTGTGATTTATGTCATAGAGTGTTCTATGTTTTCCTCAAAGAGTTTTATACTATCTGGCCTTACATTTAGGTCTTTAATCCATTTTGAGTTTATTTCTCTATACAGTGTTAGGGAGTGTTCTAATTTCATTCTTTTACATGTATCTGTCCAGTTTTCCCAGCACCACTTACTGAAGAGGCTCCCTTTTCTCCACTGCATATCCTTGCCTCCTTTATCAAAGATAAGGTGACCATATGTTCGTGGGTTTATCTCTGGGCTTTCTATCCTGTTCTACTGATCTATATTTCTATTTTTGTGCCAGTATCATACTGTCTTGATTACTGTAGCTTTGTAGTATAGTCTGAAGTCAAGAGCCTGATTCCTCCAGCTCCGTTTTTCTCTCTCAAGGTCGTTTTGGCTATTTGGGGCCTTTTGTGTTGCCATACAAATTGTGAAATTTTTTGTTCCAGTTCTATGAAAAATGCCAGTGGTAGTTTGATAGAAATTGCATTAAATCTGTAGATTGCTTTGGGTAGTATAGTCATTTTCACAATGTTGATTCTTCCATTCCAAGAACATGGTATATCTCTCCATCTATTTGTATCATCTTTAATTTCTTTCATCAGTGTCTTATAGTTTTCTGCATACAGGTCTTTTGTCTCCTTAGGTAGGTTTATTCTTAGGTATTTTATTCTTTTTGTTGCAATGGCAAATGGGAGTGCTTCGTTAATTTCTCTTTCAGATTTTTCACCATTAGTGTGTAGAAATGCAAGAGATTTCTGTGCATTAATTTTCTATGCTGAAACTGTACCAAATTCATTGATTAGCTCTAGTAGTTTTCTGCTGGCATTTTTAGGATTCTAAAACATGCTTCTAAATAATCCATGGTCAAAGAAGAAATTGAAAGAGAAATTAGAAAGCACTTTGAACTTAATCAAAATGAAAATACAACATACCAATCTTTGTGGGAAGCCTCCACAACTATGAGATAATAAATTTCTGTTGTTTATGCCACCCAGTCTTGTGGTAGTTTGTTATGGCAGCCCTAGCAAACTAATACAAGCCCCAAACTGGAAATAACCTGAATGTCCATCAACAGATAAATGACTAAACAAATTTGGCAAATTTTATCTTAAAGTGATCAAGGTTAGTATCACCCCATGATAAGTCATATTGGTATCATGTGCACCTGACATGATGCAGTGAGAAGAGCACCTCATCTCTGTGGACCTCCTCCCCAAGTCCCATAGCCCCAGTCTAATCATGAGAACACATCAGGCAAACCCAAACTAAGGGATATTATACAAAATACCTGACCAGTACTCTTCAAAAGTTTCAAGGTCATGTGGAGCAAGGAAAGACTGAATAACTGTCACAGACTAGAGGAGACACAATGACTAATTTCACTGTGACATTCTTGATTGGACCCTGGATCAGAAAAAGGACATTAGAGGAAAAACTGCTGAAAGCTAAATAAAGTCTGTAGTTTAGTTATTTTAATGTTAATTTCTCAGCTTTGACAAATGTACCATGGTCATGCTGACATTAAGGTAAGCTAGATGAAAGGTATTATCTTTGCAACTTTTTTTTTTTTTGGCTGCACTGAGTCTTAGTTGCAGCATGTGGGATCTTTGTTGTGGCCTGTGGACTTCTTAGTTGCGCATGTGAACTCTTAGTTGCAGCATGCATGTGGGATCTAGTTCCCCGATCAGGGATCGAACCTGGGCCCCCTGCATTGGGAGCATGGAGTCTTACCCACTGGACCACCAGGGAAGTCCTGTAACTTTTATGTAAATCTAAAATTATTCCAAAACAAAAAGTTTATTTTAAAAAATTGTATATATGTAACAGCATTAAAACAATAAGATCCCACTTGGAGTACTGTTAAAAATCAAATATTTAGGAATAAATCTAATGAAAGATATGTAAAATTTCTACATTGAAAACTACACTGTATGATAGAGATCAATTTTTTTTTTTTTTTTTTTTTTTTTTTTTTTGCAGTACGCGGGCCTCTCACTGTTGTGGCCTCTCCCGTTGCAGAGCACAGGCTCCAGACACGCAGGCTCAGTGGCCATGGCTCACATGCCTAGCCGCTCTGCGGCATGTGGGATCTTCCTGGACCAGGGCACGAACCCACGTCCCCTGCATCAGCAGGCAGACTCTCAACCACTGCGCCACCAGGGAAGCCCCCTAGAGATCAATTTTTAAAGACTCAAATAAATAGAATGATAGATCATGTTCATGGATTAGAAGACTCAATATTGTTAAAATATCAATATCCTCAAGTTAATCTGATAATTCAATGCAATCCTAATCAGAACCCCAGCAGGGATTGTGTGTGTGTGTGTGTGTGTAAATCAACAAGCTGATTCTAAAATTCAGATAGACCTCAAAGGGCCAGGAATAGCCAAGGCAATCTTGAAGAAAAATAGCACTAGATGACTTACACTATCTGACATCAAGACCTATTATAAAGGTATAGCAATTAACACAGTGTGCAAAGAAAGACAAATTGATGAGTGGAATGTAACTGAGATATCAGGAACTGACCCACACATATATGGTCACCTGATTTATGACAAAGATAACACTACAGTAGGGAAAAGATAATATTTTAGTAAATAGTGTCCAGGCAAGTGGGTAACAACATGGAAAACAATATATCTTGATCACTACTTCATTCTACACACAAAAATCAATTTCAAGTGGATTTCAGATCTACATGTGAAAAATAAAACAATAAAATCTTAGAAGAGGACATCTCCTTCACCTTGGAGTAGACAAAACTTTTAAAAACAAGACATAAAAGCACTAACCAAAAAGAAAAAAATTGACATATTTGACTATATTAAAATTAAGGACTTCTGTTCAAAAATAAAATAAGATTATGAGAATAAAAAGACCATGCACAGAACGGGAGAAGGTATTCACAATATATATATATTCTACAGAAGACTCATATTCAGAATACATAAAGAACTTGTATGTAAAAAACAACTTCATGAGACTTCCCTGGTGGTCCAGTGAGTAAGGCTCTGCACTCCCAGTGCAGGGGCCTGGGTTCGATCCCTGGTTGGGGAAATAGATCCCGCGTTCATGCCTCAACTAAGAAGTCTGCATGCCGCCACTAAGAAGCCCGAGCCCGCATACCGCAGCTAAAAGATCCCACATGCCGCAATGAAGATCCCGCCTGCTGCAACAAAGATATCTCGTGCTGTGACAAAGACCGGGCGCAGCCAAAATAAATAAATAAAAATATATATTTTTTAAAAATTGGCGACAATGGACATCCTTGAGAGTATCATTCTAAGTGAAGTAAGTCAGACAGAGAAAGACAAATATCATATGATATCACTCATATGTGGAATCTAATTTTAAAAACTTCATGAATAAGGGATATATAAAGAAATACAAAGACAACTTAATTGAAAAACAGGCAAAAGATGAATAAGTATGTTACCAAAAAAAGGACAGAAACGGCCAATAAATATGTGAAAAGGTGCTCAATGTCGTTCATTATCTCCAGAATGGCTATAATGAAAAAGTGAAAAATGCCAGATGTTGGAGCATCCAAAACACTTCTGTACTGATGGTGAGAGTGTGAATTGATGCAACTATTTTTGGAAAACTATTTGGCAACACCTACTAAAACTAAACATATGCATACTCTATGAACCAGAAATGGTATATAACCATTTTATATACCCAACAAAAATGCACACAGATGTTCACCAAAAGATATGTACCAGAAAATTCACTGGAACACTGCTTGTAATAGTCAAATACTGGAAACTACCCAAATGCCCAACAACAGTAAAAACACATAAAATTTAAGACATTCGCACAATGAACAGTACTTATCAATGAGATTGAACGGACCATAGACCCATGTAGCAATATAGACGAATCCCACAAGCACAATATTTGGCAAAAGAAGACCCTCCCCAAACTACATACTGTATAATTACAGCTTTTAAGTATAAGAACAATTAAAACTAATCTATGTTGTTAGAAGTCAGGATAATAATTTCCCTTGTAAGAAGGGATGTGCAGGGACTGGGCCCAAGCTTGATCTAGATGCTCAGTGTGTGAATAGCTGTGTTCAGTTTGTGAAATCAACACACTCTGCACTTCTACTGAGGTAAGAAACAATCCCAGAATTTCAATATTTTGAGAACAACACTTGCTCACGGTATATATTCACTGAAGGTTAGGAGAGTGGTTCAGCTCATCAGAATCACTCAGGGACCCAAGCTGACAGAGTAGCTACCACCTAGAATAACACTCAAATGACCCAGCCTGCAGTCCTATGTATCACTTTTGCTCTAGTTCATTGACTAGAAGGAGTCACATGGTCCCACCCAACCACAAGGGGACTAGGACATGCATTGCTGCCATGTCCGGAAGTGGAGAGAACCAGAAACATGTGGTAAACATACTGTGCCATATTGTCAGCCAGTATTCTTCTGGAATACACTTTCTAGCAGCTATATGGTAATCTAGCAAAGGCAGTCTCATTACATACATAACCAATTCCCTTTGTTGAACATTAATTTGGTTCTACTTTTTCTATTAATAATGGAATATTAAAATTTTGTTCTTTTTGTTCACTGCCTTGTTTAAGAGTCTTCACATGGGCTTGAATTTCTGCCCTTTTAAGCACCTTGTGAAGATCCTGCAAAAGGTTTCTCTGTTTTGGTGGTACACACCTGCTAACTGGATACATAAGATTTATTTTACAATTCCTTTGTTTTGAAACTTATTTTGCTAGGTTTTATTGCTTGTTAATTGTTTTGGGTTTCCCTATTGATATTACTGATTTAGATGGCTTTAGCCAAGAGGTAGGCATAAATCTCCTACATATATGATCTTCTTCCTAGAAAACTTCTAATGCCTTAAACTTTGAATATGTTATATTATCAAATGAAAACAAAACAAAATATTAATTACTGTAATATTACATCGAATTTAAATGAATGGGTTCATACGAAGCTGAGTTTACTTATTTTTCTTAACATACCATAGTATGTATTACAAAGCTAAGTTTACTTATTTTACTTAACATACCATAGTATGTATTACTGCAATTTTGCAATTCTTATTTTACACACTGTGGTATTTTATTAAAATCTACAAATAACAAATTATTTGTTTGAAAATTTCAGGTATTTAACATTGATGAATCCTAATAACTTAGACAAATCAAGCTCTAAAAAACTTTGGAATACTTAAATAAACCTTCCTTTATAAATGTAGAAAACAAGGGCCAGAGAATTCAGTGATTTGTTGAAGGTCATAAAGCAAATCAATTACCAAAAGAGATATCCAACAAATTTCAAAGGTATAATGATGACTCTGATCCTCACATTTCTGAAAGGGTTATAGATCGAAGAACTGACCAGTAGAGTTTTCCAGAATTAATAGTGTCAGACAATATGAAAGAGCATTTGTGCAGCAACATCTTTATCTGTTTGGAACACCTAGAGTGCACTGGCATCATTTATGCTGCTTCTAGTAGAGCATCTGTCAAGAAGAATCTGACTGAGAGAATAAAAGCTTTCAGAGAGATGTACAGAGTAATTTTCAAGAAGAGTCGTAAGGGGAATTTTTTTATGCTGAGGTGACATCAACTGCAAGCAACTTGTGGAAATTGTTTTCTTTTTTAAAAAAATAAATGTGAGGAAAAGATCGAGATGTCATTCATCACTTTAGGGTACTTATTCTCTTTCCTCTGAATATGAAATGTCATCCATCCCATGAATAGATGAATTGTTCCTTGTTTTATGTTGTACTGTATCTACAGTACTTCAAATCTTCCACAGTGTGTGCCTTGGAATTTGTTACTTCTGCATTTTGGTTGATTTGGGAAGAACTGTTATTGGATCAATAAGACAATGTTTGAGAAAAAATTATAGACCTGTGCTTCAGACAAAATGATAAGAGTCATAGCATACATAACCATAAAAGTCATTCAGCATAACACAGTTTTAGTGATACATGACAGTGCTCGAACTTTTGAAAAGGCATTTCAGGGAGAAATCCCAAATAAAAGAATAGTAACAGGATTTTATTTTTGAAAAAGAGTGTGAATTGGTTAGCAGAATTATTAGATATATTCTAATGCTTTTATCACCTTTCAAAAATAACTGTAATGAGTCAGCCCAAGAGCTTTCATGCTCTGAAGATACAGAAATTTCAATAAAATGATGTAAAACTTCAAAGACTTAGTGGATAAGTATTTGTTAAATGTCAATAGCACAATGTTTAATTTATAGAGACTAAATAAAAGGGAAGTTTGACAGCTGTCTTTTAATACATACAAAGCCAAGCTAGCATTTACCTTGATCTGTGATGCACTACAGTGAAAAAGATAAGAACCAAGTTATTGGAATCTCCTGAGTTCAAATTCCTTCATCTACCTGTTGTGTCAACTTGAGTAAGGTATTTAAACTCTATGTGCTTTATTTTCCCTGTTCCTAAAATGAGATAAAAAATAGTACCTAACTTGTAGAATTATTTTAAGTATTAAATGAAATAAGGCAGGTAAAGTGCTTAGCTCAGGACTTAGCTTGGAGTCCTCGCTCAATAAATAGTGAGGACTATTCGTCCTTCTATCATTGTTAGTGATAATGTAGCTCCTTTCATTATTCCACAAATTCATATAAGTTACTCTGATTTTTTTCCTAAACTGATAGGTACTTAAGATGTCTGCATTGTCTTTTTGCGGTAATAATTACTGTATTGTCTGCAAGGAACATAATTAAGATTCATCCACAGTGATGAAACTACTCTTTTTTTTTTGGCCACGCCGTGCGGCATGCAGGATCTTATTTCCCCGACCAGGGATTGAACCCATGCACGCTGCAGTGGAAGCATGGAGTCTTAACCACTGAACTGCCAGGGAAGTCCCAAAATTACTCTTTTTGATAACCTAGCATTATATCATATATCATATACTGTATATCATATATCATATCATATCATAGTCCTATAGGCCAGCATTGAAAGACAATTGTATAAGGAGTGAGCAGACATGAATTCTACACCCAGCTCCATCTGTTCTGCTTCCATCTTTGAAGCTGATCTAAACCTCTAATCACACTGCACCTGCATCTTCAGACCCATGAAAATGACCTGGCTTGGGAGTCATATGCATCACTTCTGCTCACAGTTAGTTCATTGACCAGAACAAGTCACCCATTTGTTTGAGTAGCTGACACATAGCAGGCTCTGAATAACCAATCTTTTAAAAGATTAAATGAAAACAAATTAGAGTGGTTACTCAGTAATGAGTTGTTTTTGTTAGATGGGAAAATTATCAGATATAAACTTTGAAATGCACATTTTGCTAAAGTTCAGCAAGGATATTTAAGTACTTTTTGTGATTTTTACCAAGCTTTATATTTCTTATTTAAATTAAACTTTTCTTTGAGGACTTCCTTTGGTTTTATATACTTTTATTTTGCCTAACTCAGTTGCATTTTATACCTTTTCAGTCTTTAAAAACTGTTAACACATTTTCCATGGAAACAACCTTTGTTTGCTACCTGGTTATAAATAACTTCTTTCTGGTGATTCTTTTTTCTTACAATTACCTAACAAAGACAATGGTGAACTGTTTGTTTTTTCCTGAAAAGCAAATGAACATAATACTATATACTTAGTTAACTGTAGATCAGCATAGGATATGACTCCGAGGGCTTATGGAAAAACGGCACACTCACTCCTTAAAAGAAATTTTAAAAAATAATGCTAAAGATATTTAAGGTTTATCCCTACATCCTCTTGAAACTGCTTATATCTTAGTCAATTAATTCTATTGTCGTTCGGAAAAATACCTCATAAACTTAAATTTGCACATAACATTAGTGGCATACCTCACTCATGCCCACATTCTGATAGCCAGAATGGAGCAGGATTACCGGGTATAGCAGATACTGTTTTAATGCCCCACTCATATGCTCTTGGACCTTACCATTTTGGTATACAGATGCCAAAGACTTCCATTTACCAGCACCTGCATTTCTATATCTGAGGGCTTTCTGGCTCCTGGAGCCTGTTCTATGAACAGTGTAGGCAGAAGTCTGGGAAATTAATCCTTCCCCTGCACTCAGAGTAGATCTCAACCAATGACTAAGGGGCTTATGTATACTCCACATCCCTCATCCTTGAGGTGGGTTTATCTGAGGCACTGTGTCTTAGACTTCCCCAGAGAGATTTATTCCAGTTGCCCACAGTAGCAATTTAAGAATGCATCCTTAATGTCTTCCTTATTCTTCTGTCTCACTTCCCCATTCCATACTGATGTTTCCTGGAATCATCTCTGAAATAGACTACTCAAATTTAAATTCGTGTCTCAGGCTCTAAGACCATGGATCATGGGACCTACATAGATCTGTATGGCCAGTTTGCTCTCAGGGTAGCTGTCCCCATTCACACTCTCACATGTGGTTCCTAATTCTCAATGACATTGACAACTTTTAGATTCATCTCATAGTTTTATTTTGTGTTTCTGTGATAACTAGTGAAACCCATTTCTTCATACACCTGTGGGCCATATGGTGTTCATACCTTTGGATTTCCCAATTATGCTCTTTTCCATTTTTCTATTGGGTTACCTATATTTTTCTTGATTTGGAATATTTCCCTGTATATTTTAGATATTAATTCCTTGTTGGTTTTAGATGTTGCAAATATCTTCTTCTAGTCTGTCAAGTACCTGTTAAATTCTTGACATAAATCTGTATGTATGGTGTCCTTTATAGACTGTTAATTTTGATGTAAAAATACTATATATATTTATTATATATTAAGATATATAATGCTTTTTGAGGGGGTCTGGTTTAAAAAGTTATTCCCACACCAAAGCCACAAAGACATTATTCTCCATGATCTCCCTCTTCCTATGCTAGTACCAGAGTAATGCTAGTACCACTCTAGCAGAGTGACTCTCTCCCTGTCACATGTCAGATTGTCTGGAAGCAGAATCTGAGATGGACTTTGGGATGCAAAAGGTTTACTAAAAATTAGCACCTGTGAAAGGGAGGGGAAGGAAGTAGAATTGGGCAGAGAAAGTAATCGAACTAAGATGCAGGTTGATAAAGCCTCAGGCAACCCAGTGAAGCACTTTGGAACAAATACTATTAATCATCAGAGTGTCCTGCATCAGGCTGAAATGGCCAGACTTTTATAGCTCACTTGCCCTCAGTCACCATATCCTGGAAGCCCTGGAAGGATGTGACCTTGGGCAAGAGAGTTCCCAGCAGATGAGGCTGACCCTGAAGCAGCTGAGAGCTGGAGGCTGTATAGTAGCTGCCTTCCCTGCAGCTGGGCAGTGAGTACTTCCTCAAAGGAGGATGTAGACTGTACATCTCCATGTCTAACATACTCTTCTTTGCTCTTCTTTTTAAAAATTGACATCATAATTATTCACAGATCTTTATTTTTCTTTATAAATTTTGGAAGGGTTTTTTTTGTGTTCCTTTTGGAGTTTTGGTTGGAATGGCACAGAATGTATGCCATTCAATGTGAGGAGAATTGACATCCACTGGGTAGTGGTGTACCAAGTAGATGACATTTGGGTGGTGGCCAAATAGATGATGCTCTGGAGAAGGAACTGCAGAAATAACAAGCCAAGGAGGCAGCCAGTGTAGTCAGGGGATTGTTAAATACAGAGGGGATTAAGCAAATAATTATATATATGTTGAAGTCAATAAGAAAAAAATATATGTGGGTGCCTGGCTTCACTGTCAAAAGGGGATTTACAAATGTAGAGCAGGGAAAGCCTTACAAGTACTCAGAGGTGCTGGACTGGCATCAACTGCATCAGTGTAAACTCACGGTTTTTAAATATATTTAGTGATAGGTTTAGAAATAGAGATAAATATATGCATATACATACATATATTTCCCAGCTCTGACAGCTGAAAGAACCTAGGTGCCATGATATCCCCATAGCAGTAAACACACTGAGAGCCTAGATCTAGATTTCTGATTCCAGAGCCGAGGCAGAGAAAATACAAAATGAGCCTAGAACAACTAGTTGTACCAGAAAGTAAGGAAATGTTTATAGAATGATGGGGATATGCCAACAGGACAAAAAGTCAGCTTGAAGGGACTCCCATTGGCCAAATCTGGGACAATTTGAGCATGAAAATAAACAGCTATAGCAAAACATTACAACCTATTGAATGAGATAGGAGTCCATACTGAAATAAATAAGTGAATAAATAAATAAATAAATAGAAGGGAAAACTCTCCCTTATATTAGAATGTTATCTAGTAACTACAGAAGAAATGATGGACTGAGAAAATCACAATTTAATCATAATCACTGTGATGAGTGATTCAGACAGCAATTAATGGATGTTAAGGCTGGTGAGCGAGGTGAAGAACAGAATATTGGCATAATCTCAGAATATCTCCCTACAAAATATTTATCATGTACAAAGGAAATAATGTGATTTTTATGGTGGAAAAGACCACCTGACTAGATGAGCAAAGTTCTCATCACAGTGGTGTGAAGAGTTGACATCATGAGCCCCCAGGGAGATGCAAAGAAGAGCCCAGCCCCATTTCTGTGGTTTTCTTGTAAAAATGTATGTCCTAAGTCTAGTCATGAAGAACAGTAAATGGACCAGTTGAGGATCATCCTATGGAATGAAAGCCCTGTTCTTTTTAAAACTGTCAAGGTCATAAAAAACAAGGAAAGACAGAAATTGTTCCAGATTCAAGGAGACTAAGATACATGACAATTAAATTCAACATAAGTTCCTAGATGGAATTTTGGACCAGAAAAGGAAAAAAGACATCGTTGTGACAGAGACTGAAATTTTGATGGAGTCTGTGTTGTATCAATGTTGATTTCCTGACTTGGAAGTTTATGTAATGGTTATGAAGGAGAGCGCCTTTGTTTTGTGGATATACGCACTGGATGTTTAGGGCTGATAGGGTATCAAGTCTATACATTTTTATAAGATTGTTCATAAAAAGACTCAACCAAAACAATGAGACCATATATATAGATACAAACACAGAGTGAAAGCAGATGTGGTAAGATATTACAATTAGGGAATCTAAGTGAAGAGGATATGGGAGTTCTTGCAACTTCTCTGTAATTTGAAATTATTTCAAAATACTTATGATACATATTCATATTCATATCTATTTATTTGGCCATGCTGCACAGCTTGTGGGATCCTAGTTCCCCAACCAGGGATAGAACCTGGGTCGCAGCAGTGAAAGCGCCAAGTCCTAACCACTGGACCGCCAGGGAATTCCCATACGGATTCATATTTAAAATAAACATAAAAACATATGTCCACACAAAAGTTTGTGCACAAATATTAATAGCAGCATTACCTATAATACCCAAAAAGTGAAAACAATCAAAATATCCATTAACTGGAATGGATAGGCAAAACATCATATATCCATACAATGAAATATTATTTGGCAATGAAAAGGAAGTAGGTATTGATACATGCTACAACGTGGATGAACCTTGAAAATACTGTGTTCGGTGAAAGCAACCAGTCACAAAAGACCACAAGTTGTAGGATTCTATTCATGTGAAATGTCTACAATAAGAAAATTCATAGAAACCAAAAGTAAATTAGCTGTTGCCAGGGGTTGAGGAGAGCGGGGGAAATGAGGAGTGACTTACTTATTTGGGCTTCCAATTCCATACCTCAAATTAGAGAATCTATACCTTATTTTAGAGTTGATCTCTGAAGTCTCTAGGATCCTCTTAATCTATATGTCTGAGACTCATAAAGAGATTGTGTTGAGGAAGTAATACCCTTGACTTGATGATTTTTAAACAGCTTATATGGGGTTATTGGAAAATATATTAATTATTAACTCATTTTAGAGTAGCATGTTGTTGATTTATTTGAAACTTTATGAAACATACTTCCAAAACCCATAGGAACTTGGTTAAAAGCTAGCAAAGACTCAAACGCACCACCTAGCGGTGAAGACAGGAAGTTTCAGATTGGTGATATAAGACGTCTTGCCATCACACGCGCAGGACGGCTGTCCATAGCAATCTTTTATCTTGTATTGTCCTGTCCCCTCATCACTCAGGATAGTTTCACGTACACAGAAACCCAATACTTCCTGACTTAATAGTTTGTTCATTTGACGTACTTTTAAGCCAACGAAATATTGTTGACTTCTGAGAATTGTGGGAAAATCGCTAGTTTCAAGATTTGCGGGGCTGAAGGTGCCTTTCTATTCATACATCTCAAACCCCTCCTACCCAAGAGGCCCACCTAGTCTAGTCTATCTCTTTGTGGATGGACACGCCACTCCACAAGCGCCTGGTTCAGAGAACCAGGACCACTGCCTTTGAAAAGACAAAAATCTATACTCCAATGGGATCCTTGATGTCAAGTATTTAACGACTTTGTTTTACCTACAACAGAAATTAAAATTAAGTCTTCAAATTTAAATTTAAATATCTAAAAGCAGGAATGCACCATCCTTAATCTTAAACCCCAAAAGCAGGAAAGAGGTCAGAATCCTAGGGTACTGGGCCTATTGGTAAGAGGGGTCTATGTTGTTTTTTCTTTTGGCTTTGCATTCCGCTCCCGTTCCTCGCGCCCCCGCATTTTCTCCTTTCCTTTTTCACTCCATCTTTTTTCTCTCTTTTCTCTTTCTCTCCCAAATAACAGTCAAGTAATTAAGATCAGCACCATGTTTAAATGGAACAGGTAGTGCCCTGCACAGGGTGATTAATTATTCCAGGTTTTCACCTAAAAATCCCCTTCGCCATCGAAAATATTTCTCTTCGAGTTCTTTCCTGAAATATTAAGCCATTTTCCAACACTTTGCTTTAATTATTGTTAATTAAGCCTTCTTTCGAAATATCATTCTCACTTTAGCACAATTTTTTAAAACCCCTTTCCACACAACACAGGAGGGGTTCTGAATATACCAATTTTAGAATTTTGCCTATGATCAGCCTTGCTAATAGAAATCTCCTGGTTTTTAAATATTAATTTAAAACGTTTGATTTCAATTTTTTACTGGGTTTACGAATGCCGGCTGCCTTTCAATGACTTAAAATGTATCCTCACCTCTGAAAACTCTAGGGCTCAGTGCCTCCACGGGCATCCAGGCATTTATTCTTAATTCTGCTTCTTAAATAGGCTCCTGGGAGGAGCGGTTTCGATCTAGAAGTTCAGGGAAGCAGTTACCACAGAACTTGCAACAGTTGGTGTCAGGCGATAGGCAGGTTGGAAGTGATAAATGGGGCTGGTTTAAGAAACAAAAAGCCCCGGGAAGGGAAAGGAAGGGACAGCCGTGGCCTTGGGGGCTGTCAGCACGGGGCCGGCGGGCCCAGCTCCAGCCGCGGCAAGGCGCCTTCCTGGGAGGCCAGAAGCGGCAGCGGCCGCGGAAACCTCAAGCCGGGAGATCGCGCAGCGCGGGGTGCGGGGCGGGCGCGCGCCCAACCCGCCCCCGGGCCACGCCGGGGCCACCGCAAGGTGAGGCCGGCCCTGCCCCCGCGCCGCCCCCGGCGGGAGGCGCGACGCCCAGGCCGCGGGTGCGTGCGCGGCCCCGGGCGACGCGGCTGGGCGTGCGCGGGGCCGCGGCGGAGGTAGGGCCGGGAGGGCGGCAGAAGATGGCGAGGGTGTGTAGGCGGCAGCAATGCTCCGTTGAGAGACGCGGCTTTCGGCAAGAACTGGACTCTTGGCGCCACAAGCTCATTCACTGTGTAGGTGAGACCCTCCCCCGGCTGCCTCCGGCTCTCGGGCCACCCCGCCGCCGGCCGCCCGGAACGAGGGAGGGAGCCGGGAGAGAGCAATTGCTGCTCCGGCCCGCCCGCCCTCTTAGGCTTGGGCGTCCCCCTCCCCCACCCCCCGGAGTGCGGGCGCGCGCGACCTCCGGGCGGGCTCTCCGTGCTCGGGCCTGAGCGCGCGCGCCGGCCCCTCCCCTCCGCGCGCCCTCGCCGGGGCGGGCCCCCGGGCGGGAGCGCGTGCTCCTCCTCTCCTCCTTCCTTCCCTCCCTTCTTCCCTCCCTCCCTCCAGGCCCGGCGCCGCAGCTGGCTTATTGTGGAGGCTCGCCGCGCGCCGCTGCCACTGGACCGGTGGCGCCGCCGCCGCCGGTGCCGCAGAGCCCAACGCGAGAGCTGGGGGACGTGCGTGGCCGCGGCTCGACCCCCTGCTCCTCTCTGACCGGCGCCTTCCGCATCGCACGCCGCCCCTCCCCCACGTGCCGCGGCGGCGCGCGCCCCTGTCCCCGCGTGCACGGGCGGCGAGCGGGCGCCTGGCGCTCGGGCGTGTGCGAGGCGTGAGGTGGAGATGGGGGCGGAGGGAGCCGGAGCTGTCACAGGCCCCGGGTCCGCCTGACCGAGCCAAGTGGGGTGTCATGGCCGCGGGGGGCAGCGGCTGCACTTCCTCTGCGGGCGGCGGCGGCGGCAGCGGCCGAGGAGTTAATCCTCGACGCTCGGGTCGGTGTGTGTGTATTTGTGTTCGGTGTGTGCGCGGCGGGCGGAAGGGGGGTGGGACCGGGTCCGACCGGGAAGCCGGAGCAGGGGTCGCTCTTGTCCTTTCCTGGGGGATTTTCCGGAGCCGCCGCCTCGCCGAGAGCCTCGTCCGCCGCCCGCCTCCCGGACCTCAGGCCGCCTCGGGTGGCTTTTTCCGTGCGGGCAGGAGGGAGTGTGGACGGGGTCGCCCCGGGAGGGGCTGGGCGGCCGAGCTGCGCCTCTCACACTGTGTGTTTTGTCTGTTTTTCTCTTCCAAGGTCCCGTTTCCCTCTGTGCGGCGGCCGGCGGGACCATAAGGGCTTAACTCATATATTTAACCCCCCTCCAAAAAGTAAGTGGCCCGTGTGGTGTCTCCGCTCCGCCCGCCGCCCCCTAGCCCCAGTCCGTCCTGTGTCTGACTCTCCTGTGCTCCAGCATTGTTATTTCCCCATCTTTGCTTCGGTGCTGCTGATGTGTGGGGAAACGTCTCTTGTCGTCCTCCGTCCCCCACGCCCAGTCCTCGGGGAGGCCCAGAATTCCAAACCGCCCCCCATCCCCCCCGTGGGGAATGATCTTGGTCTTCCCAACAGAATCTAGGAGATTCTTTCCGTTCGCTTGGGCCCCTCATCCCCTCCTTCCCGACAGGGTTTCGTTGGAAGGAATTATGCAAATCCTGCTTTCTGGTGTCCATTCAGCGGCAATTTCATGCGGTGAGAAGTTCTCTTTGTTGTGCGAGGGGGAGAACAGACACTGATTTAATAGACATATCTGTTGGGGGGAAGGGTAGAGGGGGTGTGGAGAAGCTCAGTTTGGAAGAATTACAGCACTTGGTTAGCTCAGTGTCTTTGTGTTTGAGCTTTCTGGCTTGACAGGAGGGTATGCCCTTTACAATGTCCCACAAGGGATGTTTTCTATAACAGATTAAAAAACAAAACTGAAACTTTAAACAAGTGAAAAATAAGGTAACCTTTAGTTAGAGAATATAAACCTTTCCATTTCTGCGGTGTTTCATTATGAAAATGTATGTGAATTTTGTTAAGGGTTTAGACTGTACTATCAAAATTAATATAGGCAACAATGCTTTCCAGTATCTGATATCACTTTGGTTGTCCACAAGTTAAAAGTATATTTTAAAACATATACTTGTGTAAATAGTAAAGGTATGAGTCCGTTTTTTGGTGTAATTTGTCTTGTGGATATATTTGAAAATTTCCTTCCTGCCAATCCAAGCCCAGCTCTGCTGTCCAGGAATTAGCCTTTTGATTATTAGTTATCATTTACTCTGCTCTGGCTCTGCTTGTTTTATTCTTTGAAACCTATCTTAGGTTTGCTAAAATGTTACATCAGCTTTAGCACCTTTTGAATTATGTGTTATTTGTAACTATTATGTGAGACCTTATAAGGCATGTAGAGGTTTTGAGAATCATGAAATTAATGAGTTTTCAGAATTGGGAGTTAATACAAAATCCTGGAATTATTTCGAAGAATTTTTAGTTCTTGTATTTGTTTCACTTTTTAAATGATTGGTCTTTTTGTTTCAGTAGGGCTTCTTAGTTTTTAAAAGATTTTGAAATTGAAAACTATAACCCTATAGATTTCTTAAATTACTGTTGCTTTAGTTTAGATGGTTGTTTATCTTATTCTGATTCCTTTTGCTTTGAATCCTTGCCTTTTGCCTCAGCCCCCCTTTTTATCAGTCATTGCTTAGTGTTAGTGGCGAGTTACTGCTGCTTGACAAGACGTTTTTGTTTTTTGATTTTGGGGATTTTTTTAACTAATAAAATCCTTCTGTAAGTATCTGAATTGAATATCAAATTTTAGATTCTTCTTTTGAGGGAGAATTTTAATCTAGTAATCAGTTTTCTTTAAAAGCATTCTGTTAACTCCAAATATCCACTTTCGAGGTAGTAAAGTTCAGGAGATTATTTCGAGTCCAGAGTGCAGGTCAGTATTTTAGTCTGAGCAGTAATATATAGTTGATAGTCTCCCAACTAAAATCAATTGCGTCTCATATTTTCTCTTCTATTGTATGTAATCTTGTTCTTTAGGAAAAGAGTTCTAAGTAAGTCAAATGTAGTGTTAACTTTCTATATATAAGAGCGATGGCTATGATTCTTATTTATATATAATCCAAAAGGCAACTCTGTTTGTCACTAGCAAATGTAATAATTCCTCTTTTATTTTAATGGATTGGTTCTGAACAGTTAACCTTCTATTTGATTCTCTTTACTGGTTATCTTAATACTTTAGGGTCATTTGGTTCTGAAGTTTGGATTGAAAGTGAATTCTCACTCATTTCCAAAATCTAATACTCCCTTCTACTTTATTTTTTGGAGGGGGGTGAGGGTCAGAACCGTAGAGGTGGAAGTGAAGGTGTTTGTGTTTCCATTGTTAGGTTTTAGTCGAATTGGAGTTAGCAGGTTCAGGCAGTGATTATGATCAAGATGGGTATTTAGTAACCAGGTGATTATTGAGTCCTCTGGGACTAGAATGATATTCCATTCTGGGAAGATGGAGGTTCTCTCTGTTGCCTAATATGATGTAACCTATTGCTTGGCTGCTCCTCATCTTTGCTATATTCTCGAAAAGCCCTTCACAACATAGGGGAAGTTGTGATTATTTTAGCTTAGCTCTAACTTGGTGGAAAAAAGATAGCAGGATGAGTCTCTGACTTAACAGAGAGTTATTTCAAATTGCCCTAATTCCCTCAAATATGCTTATAGCTGGAGCAGTTCTAGGAAGCATCTGAATAATGCCATTTTTTTTTAGCCTTGTGGGGTTACACAGGATGGCCTGGAATTCCTTCCAGAGTGAGAATTAGGTATTCAATGTGTGTGGGGACTTGCCACTTCTGAGTACTTGCCTAATCGCTTAGCTGCTTGTACTAGTGCTGTTTTTAGGATAGAAGGGCGGTTAGGTAAGTACATAATTTATTTAAATATTTATTAAGCATCTGTCTTGTATTAGTCACTGTGGGCAAACAAAGATACTGGAGAAGCTGCCTTAACATTCAAGAACTTTTATTAGTCCTTAGAAAAAATACAGTGTATTCAGTAGAAGGCAAAATGTGCCATACGATAGTGAAAGCAAGTGCTGGGGGTGTTTGGAAGTGAAAGAAATCACTTGAGGTGATAAAGAAAGGCTTCATGAAGAAGGTGGTGGATTTTTGCTTCATTTTGATGAAAATGGAGAAGGCATTCCTGTCACGTGAAACAAATAAGCAAAAGTACAAAAGGACAAGAGTGAGTTGTCTGTTTAAACTGCAGTCCAAGATTGGTGTAGGGAATGTATAGGTGATAAGTTTGCAGAGATAGATTGTTGGATTTTCTAATGCAGGTTAAAAAGTGGAGTCTCTTTGTTAGGCAACTTGGGGTTTGCAACACACCTGTCTCCTTAGCTCAGGAGAAGAATGTTTCCTTTATTTAAGGATTCCATTGTAAAATTCTACAATAATGATGTTGGTTGTTTTTTTAAATCACCTTGGCAGAGACGATATTGTTATCCACAGCAGTGTCTCGTCTAAGTAAGCTCATTTGGAGGTTGTACCTTATTCCATTGCACAAAACTCGTTTTTGAAGTTGCCTAAAATCAGTGGCATATTCATTCATTGAGTCCCCTTAGTTTTGGGAAATTTTCATCCTTTAGAGGTTGGATTTGGTATTTGGAAACAGAAAATAATATTTTCTGCCACAAATAAAGGTATATATAAAATAATGAGATTGGTTTTTTTCTTGCCTTGCAAACTGGCTCTGAAAGCTCAGCAGAGGGGCTTGATTTGTTTTGATGTGCCTCTGAACTTCTCTCTTGATTCGTATTTCCTTTATGTCCACCCGTCTGCTGAATGGAATCTGGATATTGGGTAGATGTGAGTAAACAAAGCTGTTATTTTTTGTAGTTTCAAGTTAAAGACTTGGCATTACTACCCTCCAAATTATCTTTACTCTATTTGCAAATATTTTTAAAAATCTTTTTACTGTTTGTTATACTTGCACATTGTTTTTGGGATAATCCCAGTGTGAAATATTTGCTAATTTTATTGGCTGTCTCTTGTATGTAGGAAGTATCCCAAGTCCAGTGGTCCATACCCTGAATTTTTTCTTTTTTTAATTGAGATATCATGTATATACCATAAAATTCACCCTTTTAATTCATACAATTCAGTGGTTTTTAGTTTATTCACAAGGTTGTGAAAATATCACTAATTCTCGAACACTTTCATACCCAAAAAAGAAACCCTATACTCATTAGAAGTCATTTCGCATTTCTCCTATGACCCAGTCCTTGGTAACCCCTAATCTACCTCTGTTTCTGTGGATTTGCCTATTCTGGACAATTCATATAAATGTAATATTATAATATGTGGCCTTTTGTGTCTGGCTTCTTAGCATGCTTTCAGAATTCATCCATGTACTGGCATATATAAGCACTTTATTGCTTTTTTTGGCTAACTAATATTGCGTTGTATGGACATACTATATTTTGTACATCCATTCATCAGCTGTCAGACGTTTGAGTTGTTTCCACTTTTTGCCTATTATGAAGTGTGAACTTAAGCAGCATTATTCCTGTGGACCTTTGTCTTTTCTTCTTTTGGGTATGTACTTCAGAGTGAACTTGCTGGGTCATATAGTAACTTTTAATGTTGAGGAGCTGCCAAACTGTTTTCTAAAGCGGCTGTAGTATTTTACATTTCCACCAGTGGTGTAGGAGGATTTCAGTTTCTCCACACCCTTGCCAACACTTGTTACTGTCTGTCTTTTTGGTTGTAGCCATTCTAGTGGGTAGGTATGAACTGGTATCTCATTGTTGTTTGGATTTGCATTTCCCTAATGACCATTGATGTTGAGCATCTTTTCATTTGCTTGTTGGCCATTTGTATATTTTCTTTGGAGAAACGTCTCTTCAGATCCCTAGCCTATTTTTTAAGTTGAGTTGTAGCGTATATTCTGGATACTAGACCCACATCGGTATATGATTTGCAAAAGTTTTTTTCTTATCATACCCTCAATTTGAGAGTAGTTAGATCAGAAGATAATCTGCAGCATTATTCCTGTGAAGGGAATAATGGATGTTGTTAATGGAGTGATCAGAATGAACCAGAATTACTCAGGAAAGGTTTCCTTAAACATCCTTTTCCATGAATTATTAAAATTGTTATTTGATGTTTTGTAATAACACAGATATACTTTACTATCCAAATCTTCTAAGTTTTTACCTTTTTTTTTTAGTGAGGGTTCATATTTCAAGTTCAAATAATGTGGTAAACCATGTTCTTTGAATCTGTTCTATACCTGAGTTTTGGATAGTATATAACCAAGGTTTGGGTGGAGAAGGATATCTTTTCTCTATATAGACATTTTGTCTGAATCTATTCTGTGTCTAGTGTTCATGGTGTTACCATCTTATATCTGCACAGCACATTTTATATTTTTTAAGAAAACTTTCACATTATTTTATTGTCTTTATTTAGAAATGTAGAAAATTAAAGATGGGTATTAAAAATCTATTGGTCAGTTGGGAAACATTGAGTAATAACTCTTGTTAAAAAGTAATAAGGGGATTTCCTTTAGCATAAATGCTTCCCTCTTATCCACATAAAAAATTGTATGATATTTTAATGTTTGAAATAGTTACCTAACTTCTCAGGTACAAGTAGAATACAGAGCTGAACTTCTCCAGAAAGACTTTTTAATTTAATTTGCTTCAATTGCTGTATGAAATTACATAGTAGTTTTCTACCTCTATTAATGATGGTACACATCAAGACTAACTTTTTGGGTTAGAAGCTGTGAATACCAGTATTATTTCCCATGAGAATTATTATTATTGGAAAAACTGTTGTAGGATGAACATTTTCATTTTCGTTGTTAATACTAGATAGTCTGTGACTGTTATTTGGTCTCATGATTAGCTTATTTTTCATAAGCTGAGTCATTTTATTATCATCATTCTTAATAAATGATTATTGTATATTTTTTTCTTATTAGTTGACTTTTTAGAGATTTTCAGAGGGTAAAGGCGTGTTCTCCCTTTCCTAAGCTGCCAATATAAAGGGGAAGAAAAACTAATTTAAAAGGATCTACAGGGCTTCCCTGGTGGCGCAGTGGTTGAGAGTCTGCCTGCCGATGCAGGGGACATGGGTTCGTGCCCTGGTCCGGGAAGATCCCACATGCCGCAGAGCGGCTGGGCCCGTGAGCCATGGCCGCTGAGCCTGTGCGTCCGGAGCCTGTGCTCCGCAACGGGAGAGGCCACAACAGTGAGAGGCCTGCGTACCGCAAAAAAAAAAAAAAAAAAAAAAAAGGATCTACAGGTTGTGTGTTGCTTGGTAAAAGAAAATCCCACATCTGAAAATGTGAATGTACTACAAAAAATGTATTTTGTGTTACAACAGAATTCATCTCTGATTTAATATAAGAAACATGCTCCACTAGTACATGTAGAATTATTATTGGTTTATACAAATTTCAAAAATAAGTGTACCATGTGTGTAGAGGAAGGAATTGTTGAATTTGTTAAATTGAGGCATGCTTATGTTCAGTTTGATCTCTCTTGTTTTTCACGTATTTTTTATTGTCCCCATTGCATGGGTATTTTTCTTTTTAATTAATTAATTTATTTATTTTTGGCTGCATTGGGTCTTCATTGTGGTGCACGGGCTTCTCATTGCAGTGGCTTGTTGCAGAGCATGGCCTCTAGACGCATGGGCTTCAGTAGTTGTGGCACATGTATTCAGTAGTTGTGGCTTGCGGGCTTTAGAGCGCAGGCTTAGTTGTGGCGCATGGGCTTACTTACTCTGTGGCATGTGGGATCTTCCCGGACCAGGGATCAAACCCATGTCCCCTGCACCACCAGGGAAGTCCCAGTGCATTGGTATTTGTGGGCTTTTACCTGAATGGTCCCCTTCCTCTCAGTCAATGTAGGCATATTTTCTAAGTCACTTGTAGGTATTTTCCGCTATACCTACCCACAGGATATTCTCCTGTTCTCTTTTACCTGTCTTTCCATCTTTTAGGTACATGATTTATCAAAAGTAGAAGGGGTACTAGAACTTGTCTTCTTGTCCAACCATATTAAAGGGAAAAAGAATTTTTAAAAAAATCTTTCATTTTTGAAAACTTCAAACATACACAAAAGTAGAAAGAATAGTATAGTGAACACCTAGCTACATTAACTAATGGATGTTATTCATTCCCACAAGATTATTTTGAAGCAAATCCCAGACATCATATTTAGTATTGAATCTTTTTGCAGCCTGCTTGTATAATATCATCTCCTTCTTCCCACCTCCCATCCCATCAAGTGGTTCATAAATTTAAAGAAATGAGATATTATCTAAATATGGAGTTGACTGGTTGTTGTTTTGTCTTATTAATATTCCTTAAGAGCTGTCATATGTTGAGTATTTACTGTGTGCCAAACAAGAGCCCTTTGATGTTAATATCTTTTACAGGTGGAAAAACGGAATTTGGAAAGATTAAGGATTTCATTTATGGTCACTCAGCTAAAGAGTGGTAGACCTGGGATGGGAATTCAAAAGCCTGTGCTATAAAACATTAAAGCATATGCCCTTCTTTTAGACTTTCTTATTTGGTTCCACCAAGTTGCCTTTTCTTTCTTTGTTCCCTACTACTGATGGCTTACTCAATTTATATTACAGTAAAGAATTCTACTCATAATATTATCATAAACGGTAGCATAATTCTTTCAATACCCCGGCCTAAAATGTCTTGCCCTCTTCTCTTCAGTGTTACGGTCTAGTTTGTCTATCCTTTTTTTCCTCAAATTTTTAGTTTTGTCAGAGCTAAGTAGGTTTGAGCTGAATGCTTCCACTGGCTTAGTTTTCCTTCATACATTGCTAGACTGGCCTTTCTTCACCATTGGCTGAGATCTGAGCATAGATTTTGAAGAGGAAAGATAGCAAAGGATATCCAGGGGATCCTGGGCCTTAAGCTTGGTGAGTCTTCCACGTGGACCAGCTTAGTTGACAGAGCACTTTGAAGTTTGTAACAAAAGCATTATAGTAACAGTGTGTAGGTACCTGGCCTTTCCTTCTATTCATATCCTTCCCAGAGACCTCAGGTGTGGACAGAGGGGTGAACAGGGTAAAGCAGATTGATGTCAAGATTCAGGATTCCTGGATTTTAGTCAAATGCTTTTTGAGTTCCAACTTCCTGTGACTTAGATTTGGCACTTGGTTATAAATGTTTCAAAACATGTGATGGAAAGCGAAGTTGCTGAGTAGTGTATAATTGCTGAGAAGGGGAGGGAGCAACTTGGCAGATTTTTTAAATGATACGCTAGTTTGGTAATTCAAGCATCACCGGTCTCAGACTAATGCTACCTTAGTAGATACAGGAAGATGTGACAAAGGTTAAGTGGGAGAAATTCCCATCAAAATAAAATGGGAAGCTCTTTGCCTTCGCTAAGAATAAAAAGTGAGAGGAACATAAATATCTGTGAATATGTGCCTGTGTTGAAATGTGGCTTTTTCATTGCATGGTTAATGATATAAATACTAACCTTGTCATATGTGTTAGGTTATGTGAATTCTCATTGAGCTAGTAAGGAAACTGACGAAGTTTATCTTGTATAAACGGGCATTGATTTAATTTATTTGATCACAATAAAATGATACTTTAATTATGGGTGGGCTAAGAAGTCCATAAATCTTCGGGAATAGTTATTGAAAAAAACCTTAAGCTGGTCATTTTTCTGAGTGTTTAATGTAATTAATACATCTTTAAAGAATGATTTAGTTAATATACCCTACGTAAAACGATCAGTGTGTTAATATTTTACTTATTGTTTATCTATTGGAAAGCTAACAATTATGCTTAGCAGTATTTTTATAATACTTAATATGTTAGATACCCTATCTACAGCTGGTTTTTATTCTGGAAAGAGAATACATCAGGATAAAAATAATGAAATAATATGGATTAATTTCTAACAATTTTTTGAGAGGTACTGAAGTTTTGCTGTATGACTTTTTCAAAAGAAAAGCAGATATGATTAAAGTGATAAGGCTGTGTACCATGTGAGACTTGTACAACCAATATTTATTTGTATGTACATATATTTTCTATGCATAGATTTTTACTGTGTAGTATTTACTAAAATAGATTTTGGCATGTTAAAATAAACAGGCATATACAGAGAGTCAAATCCATGTAGTCTCTTGATAACCATTTCAAGACCTATGGCTTATGGCTGCAATCTTATCTAAAAGATAACATTCCCTTTGTCCCCTTTCTCCTTAGGCAAAGAACTTCCCTTTAATTTTCATGTAACATATCCAAATCAAAGATTGTTTTATTTTATTGGTGATAGGCAAGGGTAAATTCATAAATGGGGTAAAGATAAAGACGAGAAACTAGAATTTTCCACATTAAGTGAGAAGACTTTAGGTAGGAATTATAAGGAGCTGTAAACCTATGTGGGACTTAATTTTTGTAAAAAATAAGTAGGCCACATAAGTGATAGTCCAACCTGAATGAGTTGTTTTGGTCAAGGCTATTAAACTATTAAGAAGGTTGAATTATCCACAGATTTTGATCTTTTAAAACCAAGGGAATGTAAATTAATGGAGAAGAGTATTCTGATATAATTACATTGATAAAAAATGAGCTGACATTGTGGTAAAGACAGGAACCAGAGATGTTGATAACCCAGACAATTTTTGCCTTTTTTTTCCCTTTTCCTGAGAACTAAACTTTATTTTGGAAAAAGTGGAAGGTTTGTTATTGTTAAATGATTAATAAATATTTATGTATTTATGATACTACTTGATAGGAATTATTTGTTAAAACTATATGAAGATGCCTAGGTAAAATACCTTTAGAAATTGCTCTACCTAACTCAGCCTATCCACATTTTGTCAGATATTCTTTAGCAAGTAATCCAGAGGAGATCAACTGATTTGAGGAATATGAGTGTATATCCAGTTATAAGCAAAAAAGAAGGTAAAGAATAAAGACTACATTAAGAAACAGGAAGGATCTGTTGTCAAGTCATGCTGCTGCTAATGTCTGGTTTCTGTGACTCAAGAACAGAAGTGTAAGTAATGATGGTAATGATGCTGTTACATATAACTGGATTGTGAAATAAGCAGCACACTTTATTTTTTTTAATTTTTTTAAAAGAAATTTTTTGGCTGTGCTGGGTCTTCATTGCTGCAGGCAGGCTTTCTCAAGTTGCAGCGAGCGGAGGCTACTCTTTGTTGTGGTGTGCGGGCTTTTCATTGCGGTGGCTTCTCATTGCAGAGCACAGGCTCTAGGCGTGCAGGCTCAGCAGTTGTGGCACACGGGCCCTAGAGCGCAGGCTCAGTAGTTGTGGCACACGGACTTAGTTGCTCCACGACACATGGGATTTTCCCAGACAAGAGATCGAACCTGTGTCCCCTGCATTGGCAGGCGGATTCTTAACCACTGTGCCACCAGGGATGTCCAGCAGCACACTTTAAAACTTGATGCTGAAAGGATACTTACTTTCAGATGGCAGAATTTGCAGGAACTTCAGATGTTTGGTACAGTAAGGATTTGGTACAGTCTAGGATTCTGCCAAGAATCAGGAATGAGTAACTTGCTTTTGCACGAGGTAGCTTCTCATATTTCTTCCCTACTCTGTATATCTCCATTTTTCTTTATACACTTTTCTTTTTCTCTCTTTTTGTGCATGTAACATAAATTGATATATGTTTGGAATACATGAAATAAGAAGTAAACTGAATTAATTTAAAAAATAAATGTGTATGTATTTTAGTCTGGGGTAACAGACATCTTCAGAAGCCCATGCAGATAAGAATGACTTTAGAAGTAGTCTAAAATGGTGGTCATAGTTAAGAGAATGAAATTCACTAGACAGAGATAACGGATGAAATATATTCAGTAAACTTTTTTTAGTGAATATTTTTAGCTCTATTTGCATCACTGTTAATTAAGTTCATAAAACAGTTTTATTTTGATATAATATAAATAGTTTTATCTCTTCTGTGGCTTCCTCTATGAATTTTAAAAAACTTAAGGGGTGCAATCTTTCTTGAAGTTAAGCATTAGTTCTTCCATTTTTTTTGAAGAAATTAGTTTTATTTTTTAATACTGAATGAAAGATTTTTTTTTTAGTTTTTATTGGAGTATAGTTGTTTTACAATGTTAGTTTTTACTGTACAACAAAGTGAATCAGCTATATATGAGAACATATATTGTCTCTTTTTTGGATTTCCTTCCCATTAGGTCACCACAGAGCATTGAGTAGAGTTCCCTGTGCTATACAGTAGGTTCTCATTAGTTATCTAATTTATACACAGTATCAATAGTGTATATATGTCAATCCCAATGATGGTTTAAATCTTTATGATTCTTTAAATTCTTTAGTGCTTTACAATTTTCAAGTTTCACACATGTGATTTCATATAATCCCATTATAACCCTTTTTTAAATCCCCTACCCCTATATTGCACCTTTGCTCTCCCCACTGGTAACCACTAGTTTGTTCTCAAACTGTGAGTCTACTTTGTTTTTGTTTTATTCACTAGTTGTATTTTTTAGATTTCACATGTAAGTGATATCATGTGGTATTTGTCTTTCTCTGTCTGACTTATTTCACTTAGCATAATGCCTTCCAAGTCCATCCATGTTACAGAATGGCAGAATTTCATTCTTTTTTATGGCTGAGTAGTATTCATTGTAGATATATAACACATCTTTTTAATCCATTCATCTGTTGATGGACTTTTTATTTTATGCCATGTCACATGAAGAATATTTGAACTTATAGAGAAAACAATGTTAAAAAATAATTTTAGACATGAATTTAAGTGCATTTCAAATATTAATCATATCTAGCTAACCCTTTAAAGATTGTATCTCGGTAGGATGGAAGAGGTGATTAAATGTACTCTGCATTCAGAAGTTTAATTCCTCTCATTAGTTCTCCAACTGTTTACCACATTCAGAGGCTCATTTTGAAAATACTTGCATATAATAGTAATAGTAGAGGTCCATTTTGGAAACACTTGCACATTAAAACAATAATAAAAGGTGGCTTTGAGTCAGGCAGACCTGGGTACAAATTTATCTTCACACTTTACCAGCTATGGGATGTAGAGAGAACTAATTTCAGTTTATTCCTATAATAAATACTGTGTAGGACGGTTGTGAGAATTGAGAAAGACGCAGAGAACTTTGTCTTTGCTAATAAATAATAGATCACTTGGAAAAAAAAACGGTTGAAGCTGATCCATAGAATTTGCTCTTTGGATATACTCTTAAAATAACACAATTTAATTTCTTTTAAACATTTTTTGTAATATAGAACAATAATTGTTCTCTCTGGATTTTAAGTTGCACTGTGTTTGGTCTATCCAAAACTTACATATTTACAAGTTCCTGTATGGTTTGGGTGATGACATTTATGTATGATTAACATTATGATATTTATTGGTATATCGTACAAGATAGAGTAGCAAAAAATACTCAAATTTTTTTCTTTGCCAGCTAAGAGAACCTACTACATGTTTTTTCTTAGGTTAAAAAGAAATACTAGGTTTTCTTAGGTTAGAAAGAAATAGTAGGTTTTCTCTAGGTTAAAAAATTGCATCTTGGGCAGTGGAATGGAATGGGAAAAACCTCAAGGCAGGAGCACTGAGTTCCGGCATAAGTATGACTACAGCTGTATGATTTTAAGCAAATACATCACTTAATCTCTCTGCATCTTGGTTTCCTTATTTGTAAAATGAGAATGTCTTAGAGAACGTGATTACAATATTTCAAGAAAAATTACTGTGTTGATTTTCACCATTGAATAGTTTGGGGATGGTTGACATGAAATCCATTAGGAAATAGAATATTCATATTGTGTATAACAGGGTGGCAAAGCTAAACTAAATAATGTGCTCAAAGATGTTTGTCTTAAAAGACACATGCACCCCAGTGTTCACTGCAGCACTATTTACAATAGCCAGGTCCTGGAAGCAACCTAAATGCCCATCGACAGACGAACTTATGTACATATATACAATGGAATATTACTCAGCCATAAAAAAGAACGAAATGGGGTTATTTGTAGAGACGTAGATAGACCTAGAGACTGTCATACAGAGTGACATTAAGGCAGAAAGAGAAAAACAAATATCGTATATTAGCACATATGTGGAATCCAGAAAAATGGTACAGATGGACCTGTTTGCAAGGCAGAAATAGAGACACGGATGTAGAGAACAAATATATGGACACCAAGGGAGGAAAGCGGTGGTGGTGGTGGTGGAATGAATTGGGAGATTGGGATTGACATACATACACTAATATGTATAAAATAGGTAACTAATGAGAATCTGCTGTATAGCATAGGGAACTCCACTTCGCTGTACAGTAGAAACTAACACAACATTGTAAAACAACTGTACCCCAATTACAAAAAAAAAATGTCTTCTAAAATGTTCATGAGAATAAAGACTCTTCATGTTTAAGTAGAAAGCAGTATGTGTAAGGAATGGGCAACAGCTCCTCAAACTCATGCAAAATACATAACTAACTTTTCTCACTAAGAATGTTAGCTATACACTCACAAGGTGAGAGGAACTTAGTCTCATTTAGCTAATAATAGTTATATCTGCATTTCACATAAAAAGATACAAATGCATTTTCTTTTGTTTATTCAATTTATTTTTTTAAAAAATTCACCCATTTCTCCCCCCCACCCCCCCACCCCCTACTCCTGTCAGTCACCAGTCTGTTCTCTGTATCTGTGAGGTTGGTTGGTTGGTAGGTTGGTTTGTCTGTTTGCTTGTTTGTTTGTTTCAGGTCTAACAGATCATGTGGTATTTGCCTTTCTCTGACTTATTTCGTGTAGCATAATGCAATCGAAGTCATCCATGTTCTCACAAATGGCAAAATTTTGCTCTTTTTTATGGCTAAACAATATCCCAGTGTGTGTGTATTTGTGTATACACACACACACAATTTTTTTTATCCATTCATATATCAGTGAACACTTAAGTTCTTTCCATATCTTGGGTATTGTAAATAATGCTGCAGTGAATGGGGGTTCATACATCTTTTTTTTTTTTTTTGGCCACGCAGCATGGCTTGCAGGATCTTAGTTCCCTCACCAGGGATCAAACCTTGGTCCTTGGCAGTGAAAGCATGGAGTCCTAACCACTGGACCTCCAGGGAATTCCCCACATACATCTTTTTGAATTAGCATTTTTATTTTTTTTGGAAAATACCCAGAAGTAGAATTGCTGGATCATATGGTAATTCTCTTTTTAATTTTTTGAGGAACCTTCATACTGTTTTCCACAGTGGCTGCATCAATTTTCATTCTCACCAGTGGTGCAGAAGGGTTCTTTTTTTTCTTAATATCCTTGCCAACACTTGTTAATTCTTTTTTTTTAAATTTATTTATTTTATTTACTTTTGGCTGTGTTGGGTCTTCATTGCTGCACACGGGCTTTCTCTAATTGCAGCAAGCAGGGACTCCTCTTCGTTGTGGAGCACGGACTTCTCATTGTGGTGGCTTTCTCTTGTTGCAGAGCATGGGCTCTAGGCACGCAGGCTTCAGTAGTTGCAGCACACGAGCTCAGTAGTTGTGGCTCATGGGCTCTAGAGCACAGGCTCAGTAGTTGTGGTGCATGGGCTTAGTTACTCTGCGGCATGTGGGATCTTCCCAGACCAGGGCTCGAACCTGTGTCCCCTGCATTGGCAGATGGATTTTCAACCACTGCGCCACCAGGGAAGCCCCGTACACTTGTTATTTCTTGTCTTTTTGCTAGTAGCCTCTCTAACAGATGTGAGGTGATATCTTATTGTGATTTTGATTTGCATTTCCCTGATGCTTAATGGCATAGAACATCTTTTCATGTCCTGTGGCCATCTGTAATGTCTTGTTTGGAAAAATGTCTATTCAGATCAGCTCACTCTTTAATCAAATTGGGGGGTTTTTTGTTGTTGTTTCTTGCTGTTGAGTTGTATGAGTTCCTTATATATTTTGGATATTATTCCTTTATCAGATATGTGATTTGCAAATATTTTCTCCCGTCCATTGATCTATGTGTCTGTTTTTATGCCAGTACCGTGCTGTTTTAATTGCTATAGCTTTGTAATATAATTAGAAATCAGGAAATGTGATGCTTCCAGCTTTTCTTTCTCAAGATTGCTTTGGCTCTTTGGGGTCTTTTATGGTTCCATACAAATTTTAGGATTGTTTGTCTTATGCCTGTGAAAAATGTTATTGGAACTTTTAAAGGGATTGCATTGAACCTCTATATTGCTAATTTGTTTTTCTTAGAGTTTATCATTAACGTATAGAAACGCAACAGATTTTTGTGTATTCATTTTGTATCCTGCAGCTTTACTGAATTTGTTTATTCATTGTTGGTTTGTTTTTTTTTTTTTTGCGTTACGCGGGCCTCTCACTGTTGTGGCCCCTCCCGTTGTGGAGCACAGGCTCCGGAAGCGCAGGCTCAGTGGCCATGGCCCACGGGCCCAGCTGCTCTGCGGCATGTGGGATCCTCCCGGACCGGGGCACGAACCCGCGTCCCCTGCATCAGCAGGCGGACTCTCAACCACTGCGCCACCAGGGAAGCCCCTGAATTTGTTTATTAAATCTAACAATCTTTTGATGGAGTCTTTAGGGTTTTCAATATCATGTTATGTGCAGGTGGTGACAGTTGTACTTCTTCCTTTCCAGTTTGGATATGTTTTATTTGTTTTTCTTGCCTAATTGGTCTAACTAGGATTTCCAATACTGTGTTGAATAAAAGTGATGAGAGTGGGTATCCTTGTCTTGTTCTTGATCTTAGAAGCTTTCACTTTTTCACTGTTAAGTGTCATGTTACCTGTGGGCTTGTCGTATGGCCTCTGTTACGTTGAAGTATGTTCCCTTTATACTTGCTTTATTGGGTTTTTATCATAAATGGATGTTGAATTTTGTCAGATGCTTTTTCTGCATTTGTTGAGATGATCGTATAATTTTTATTTTTCATTTGGTTAATGTGGTGTATCATGAACCATCTTTGTATCTCTGGAATAAATCCCACTTGATCATGGTGTATGTTTTTTTATAGGTTGTTGTCTTTTAATGTATTGTTGAATTCATACTGACATTTTGTTGTGGATTTTTGCATCTTTGTTCATCAGGGATATTGGCCTGTGTTTCTTTTCTTGTGGCATTCTTGTCTGGTTTTGGTATCAGAATAATGCTGGCCTTGTAAAATTAGTTTGGAAGAGTTCTCCTTCTGTTTTTGGGGAAAGTTTGAGAAGGATTGTTATTTATTCTTCTTTGAATGTTTGGTAGAATTCACTAGTGAAGGTGTCTGGTCCTGAACTTTTATATGTTGGGAGGTGTTTTTTTTAATTACTGATTCAGTTTCCTTATAGTAATCAGTCTGTGCACATTTTATTTTTCATCATGATTTCAGTCTTGGTAGGTTAAATGTTTCTTGGGATTTACCCATTTTTTGTAGGTTGTCCAATTTGTTGGTGTATAATTGTTCATAGTAGTCTCTTATGGTCCTCTATATTTCTGTGGTATTGGTTGTAATATCTCCCCTTTCATTTCTGACTTTAAGTCCTCTTTTCTCTTGATGGGTCTAGCTAGAGGTTTGTCAATTTTGTTTATCTTTTCAAAGATATAGCTGTTGGTTTCGTTGATCTTTTCTACTGTCTTTTTTAGTCTGTATTTCATTTATTTCTGCTTACTTCGTTATTTCCTTCTGCTTACTTTGAGCTTTGTTCTTTTTCTAGTTCCTACTATGTCAAGTTGGGTGTTTGAGACTTTTTTTTGTTTTTCGAGGTAGGCATTAATTGCTATGAACTTCCCTCTTAGAACTGCTTTTGCAGCTAACTATTGTAATCTTAGTGTTTACTTCTTTTGTTTTTTAATCTTCCTAATAGCTTTATAAGTGATTAATCCACTACCATTTCTATACATATTTACCTTTCCAGTGAGATTTATTCTTCCATGTGTTTTCTTGTTACTAATTAGCACACTTTTTTTCAGCTTAAAGAAGTCCCTTTGACATTTCTTGTAGGGCCAGTTTAGTGGTGATGAAAAATTTAGCTTTTCCTTGTCTGGAAAATTCTTCATCTCTCCTTCACTCTGAATGATAACTTTTCTGGGTAGAGTATGATTAGTCAGAAGTTTTTCTTTTAGTGCTTTGACTGTACTGTTCCACTTCCTTCTGGCTTGCAAAGTTTCTGCTGAAAAATCTGATAGGCTTATGGGGCTTTCCTCATATGTAACAAGTTGTTTTTCTCTTGCTGGTTTTTTTTTTTTTGCGGTACGCAGGCCTCTCACTGTTGTGGCCTCTCCCGTTGCGGAGCACAGGCTCCGGACGTGCAGGCTCAGCGGCCATGGCTCACGGGCCCAGCCGCTCCACGGCGTGTGGGATCTTCCAGGACTGGGGCATGAACCTGTGTCCCCTGCATCGGCAGGCGGACTCTCAACCACTGCACCAACCAGGGAAGCCCTCTTGCTGTTTTTAATATTCTATCTTTTGGCATTTTAATTATAATGTGTCTTGGGGGACACCTCTTACTTGCAACTCTCTGGCCTTTCTGGGTCTGAATGTCTGTTTCCTTCCCTGGGTTAGGGACGTTTTCAGCCATTATTTCTTCAAATAAGATTATTGCCCCTCTCTTCTTTTTCTGGGAGCTGTATGATGTGAATATTAGTCCATTTGATGCTGTCCCATAAATTCTTTAAGCTATTTTCACTTTTTTTTCATTCCTTTTCCTTTTTGCTGTTCTGATGGGGTGAGTTCCACTGCCTTGCCTTTGAGTTGACTGATCTTTTATTCTGCTTCATTCAGTCTGCTATTGAACTCTTCTAGTCTATTTTTCAGTTCAGTTATTGTGTTTTTTAAGTTTGTGACTTCTCTTTGGTACTTTCTTACTTTTTCCATCTTTTTTTTTTTTTTTTTGTGGTACGCGGGCCTCTCACTGTTGTGGCCTCTCCCATTGCGGAGCACAGGCCCCGGACGTGCAGGCTCAGTGGCCATGGCTCACGGGCCCAGCCGCTCCATGGCATGTGGGATCTTCCTGGACCGGGGCACGATCCCGCGTCCCCTGCATCGGCAGGCGGACTCTCAACCACTGTGCCACCAGGGAAGCCCTTCCATCTTTTTATTGAAGTTCTCAGTGTTCATCCATTCTTCTCCCCAGTTCAGCAAGCATCTTTATGACCATTACTTTTTAACATTTTATCGGGCAGATTACTTATCTCTGTTTCATTAAAGTTTTTTTCTGAGGTTGGGACTTCCCTGGTGGTGCAGTGGTTAGGAACCTGCCTGCCAATGCAGGGACGTGGGTTCGAGCCCTGGTCCGGGAGGATCCCACATGCTGTGGAGCAACTGAGCCCGTGCACCACGGCTGCTGAACCTGTACTTTGGAGCCTGCACACCACAACTACTGAGGCCCGCACCCCTAGAGCCTGTGCTCCACAACGGGAGAAGCCACCACGATGAGAGGCCCATGCACTGCCACGAAGAGTAGCCCCCGCTTGCAGTAACTAGAGAAAGCCCGCATGCAGCAATGAAGACCCAATGTAGCCAAAAAATAAATTAAAAAAAAAAGTTTTTTTCTGAGGTTTTAGCTTGTTTTTCATGTAGTCAACTCTGGATTGCCTAGGCAGCTTGCCTGGATTTGCTTTGTGTCTGGGGATGAGCTGGCTGATGTAGGTTGACATAAGTTGGGATGACTGCAGCAGCTAGACTGTTCCACCTTTCTCAACCTTTAGCAGGCTACCTTGGGTCTGTTTGGCATGGCAGAAGTACACAAAGCAAGCAGAAATAACGAAGCACTTTTTCAAGCCTCTGGTTTGTAATGTCTGCTAGTATCTCATTGGCTAAAACAAATCACATGATTGAGCCAAGCGTGATGGTGGGAGGGTATTGTAAAGTTACATAGCAAAAGGCCTGGATATATGAAGGAATGAAGAATTGGGGCCATTTGCAATCTATCTTTGGAAACAACAGTTTCATTTTTTCATGTAAGTGTTCATGATAGTAGATATTTATTAAGTACACAGTATATGCTTAACATTTCTCATTTAATAAGTACAATCAACATGCAAAGAGTGTGATAGCTTTTTTATTTAACTATGAAGAACAGAATTAGAATGATTAAGTGATAAATGTGATGGAACTGATGGTTTGAATCTGGGAGTGTCTGACTTCAGAGCTTATAGGCTTTTACGTAATTGTAATCATGTAAGTTAGATTTTTAGTTTTCCCCCTAAGTTTTTTCTCCCTTATTTTGGGGAATAAGGATGTGTGTGTTTTATCATGTACTCTGTACTGCATATCTTGTTTTTTTCCTCCCAGAATCTTTTCCCTTGTCTTTCAGTAGCAGTACCTTGGCTTTCCTTTAGGGAACCACTTTTCCTAACATTCTTGAGTTCAGTGTGGTTTGGATGAGGCTGACTCACTTCTGTGACTTATGCCTAGCCATTGGTCACAGTGAGTGAGTGGTTCAGGGATCAGCCTTGAGAGTGGCTGGTGGCCTTCTTGGGAAACCTTTTTTTTTCTGGGGTAGCTAAGCTACTAGCCTATGAGCAGGAAGCAGCTACCATGTGGGGAGAGCCTGCCTGTGAGTGAAGTGGTGTGCCTCTGTGTAAGACAACACAGCAATGGGGAGAGAAATATTGCTATGCACTTGGATCTAACTGTTCATGAAAGGAGCTCTAAAAAGCCTTTTTGAGTTAATACTTATCTTTTTTGCTCAGGCCTATTTAGTTTGGGTTTACTTGCAACCAGAAGTCCTTACTAACACTTTTTTTGTTTGTTTGTTTGTTTGGTTTTTTTTGTTTGTTTGTTTTTTGTGCGGTACGCGGGCCTCTCACTGCCGCGGCCTCTCCCGTTGCGGAGCACAGGCTCCGGACGCGCAGGCCCAGGGGCCATGGCCCACGGGCCCAGCCGCCCCGCGGCACGCGGGATCCCCCCAGACCGGGGCACGAACCCGCGCCCCCTGCATCGGCAGGCGGACCCCCAACCACTGCGCCACCAGGGAAGCCCCAACACTTTTTTTAAGTGCCAGAAAGACTATATCTCTTTAAGGGGAGTAGAAAATCAATAGCTTACTATGGGTAAACAGTGTAAAAGCCAAGTTCTCTGGCCTTATGGAAATGGGGAGGGATGATTTGACTGGGATGATGCTGTACCAGAAAGGAACATAACAAGGCACAGCATGGGGATTTAGTAAGTTGAGAAAATAGACTCACTACTATAAGGCATTCACTTCTATCATTCTTTCTTAGTGAATTCTTCAGTAACCTTCTTGAGTACCAAGTACAGTATAAATATATAGAGTGTCCATTTGGGTGTTAAAGAGTTTGTTTGTTTTATTTTTTTGCTTATTTCTATTTTACAACACATTTTTCACTAAGAAACAGCATTATAATTATTGGTTCATGATACCAGGTCAGCCCACAAACATGATTTAAGTAAATTGAAGGGTTTAAGTAATGTATTCTTGAAATAAAAAGAACAGACATCTATTCCCAATGCCACCTCTTGGTTCTTTTTATTATCTGGAGATGTTGAGATCTTGAATTCCAATATGCCATTATCCCTACATGTTTACATCTATTATCACATGTAATTTAATCTTCATAATAACTTCACTAGCTGGGTATTATTTTAGTTTTATATGTGGTAAAACAACTGTGTGGATTGGTGCACTACAGATTCATGGTGTCCAGCCTCAGCTGGACTCTCAGCTCAGCACTGGGAATTCTTTTTGCATATTCTTGGTCAGTTTCTATAGCTTAACCACAGTGGCTCTCTTTTAGCTCCTGTTTCTCACTCAGCTAATGATCTTGTCACCTACAGAGCAATGATATTTGAGGGTATGAATGAATATTCCCCCAACATTCCCCTCACCCCTAGGACTACTTGGGAAACTTGAGACAAACACCTACCTAAAGCATTGTTTCAAAGCACTGACCACATGAGATATCTGTAAAATTTGAAAATTTGGGGTCCTACCTCAGATTTGCTGAATCCACATCTTCTTAGATGGGGCATGGAAATCTATTTTTAACAGGTATCTCAGTGAGTCTTCTTGTACACACTAAAGTTTGAAAACCACAGGCATTTAGAATAAAGCTACTTTAAGGAGCATATAAGACCCTCATTAATTTTCCCAGCCTACTTACCCTCTCTCTGTATATGCTGCCCAGTCCCTACTCTAATTTCTCAAGTCCTCTGACCACAAAATACAAGTCACTCTTTTTCTAGTGTGCAAGCATTATTGTACTACTTTCTTTACCTTATTACCTTCCTTTCTCCAGTTCTGCTTCTTCTAGTTTGCAAGACCCTTGAAGTCAGCAACCATGTCATGTTTTTCTTTGTATTTTAAGTACTTGGCAAAGTGACTGGCACACAGTGGATGCCCAGTAAATATTTGTGGAAAGGTAGAAAACAGGACTTTGAAATATTACAAACTATGCAAATTGAGTAGTAGTGTTCTGTTTACAGTGACTCAAGTTATTTAAGGAAAAACAGAATTAGTATGAGAAACAGGGAGTGTGGATATTTTGGACACAATTTGTGGTACCTTCAGTGGCTTTAACACAGTGATATTTAAGGCGGTTAGGTGGGTGGAGTTGCCCCTTTGAGAACCACTGTATTACTGGATACTAGGGACCAGTTTCCTTTGCATGTGAATTGTGTGACAACACAAGTAAAACCCATCCTTTAACAGGCGAAGCATTATTTCTTTATTTTGTCTTGTTTCACTTCAAAATGTAATCTTTTCCTTTTTGTTCAGAATGTGTGTATTATTTTGAGTTTTCTGAAGTATCAGCAAAAGGGATAGGAAAGGGCTGGGCATTTTCCATGGACAAATAGGTAAAAGTTGGAGGTGGGCAGCAGGTAGAGAAAGAAGAATGTTCAGATTGTGTAAGAGTAAAAAATACTGACATTCTTTCCAAAAGTTCAGGAACATTTATTAACATACTGTGTGTGTGACACAGTTTGCTTGAGATAGAAACAAATGAACCATGAACAATGCTAGCCATATTAAAGGACAAGACTATCATGAATGTTCTCAAAGTGGTGATATGGCAAGAAAGAGGTATTTCAGTATGACTTTGTCACCACTTTAGCCACCATGTAGTGATGTTGATGCTTCAGGGATGGTGGAGATGTGGAATGTCATTGGAGAAGATTTTATGAATGCTTTATTTTAAAATATCGATACTTAGGTTTTTATAACTCTTGAGAGTTCCTTAATATTGTTTATATTTTGCTATCAGGAGTTCACAGATCCATACTTTAACAAGCATGAATGAATTTATTTGTAACTTTTAGATTCTAAAACGCTCATGGAGGATGGTGTGGTGGACAGAGAATGGACATGGATACAAGCTATTCTTTTTCTTCTGGCTCTTCCAGTCTCTTTGACAAGTTTGAGAAAATAACTGAAGAAAAGTGAGGCCCTGTTTTCAATTGTATGGCAGTATTCTGCCAGTATTTATCAGGACTCTTTTCTATTGCAAGTTCAGAAACCCAATTCAAATTAAGTCGAAAAGGTCATTTTGTAGGTTTATGAACTGGGAGTTAGCAGAATAAAGGTAAAGCTAGGTTCTGATATGACTGGATCCAGAAATTTTACTTATGTCATCAGGAATATCTGCTTATCTCCATCTCTAAGCATTCCTTTCTTCTTTTGGTTTCCTTTTTGGACAGGTATGATGGTAAAGATGATCAATGGCAGCTCTAGACTTACATAATTTTTAAAGTCCACATGTGTCTTTTTCTGTATAGGACCAGCCAAATTGGGAGGATGGAAGGGTTCATGTCACTAAGGCCTGTAGAGTGTGATTCTCTGTCCCAACCAGTGACAGGTGCCTGGCTTTGGAAAGAGGCTTAAGTTCAGCCCTCCCTTATGGCTTGAAGGAGGAGCAGATTGACTCTTCAAAAGAAAATTGGGTGCTCTTACCTAAGAAAGGGAAATGGATGCTGGTTAGGCAAAATCTGTAAATATTCCACATATGAATCTAGGTCGTCTACTTTTGAAGAAGTTGACTAATTTGAACCATGATATAAGTTGAATTGTGTCCCCCAGAAAGATATGTTGAAGTCCTAACTCCCAGTATCTGTAAATGTGACTTTATTTGGAAAAAGGGTCTTTGCAGTTGTAATCAAGTTAAGATGAGATCATTCTAGATTAGGCTGGGCCCTAATCCAATAACTGGTGTTCTTGTAGGAAGAGGGCAATTTGGATATAGACAGGGAAGCCAGCCATGTGAAGACAAGCACAGATTGGAGTTATACTGCAACAAGTCAGGGAACACCAAGGGATTGCTGGCAACCACCAGATGCTACAGAGGCAAGGAAGGATTCTTCCTTAGAGCCTTTGGAGGGAACATAGACCTGTCAACACCTTCTAGTCTCCATAACTATGAGAGAATACATTTCAGCAATTTTAAGCCACCTAGTTTGTGGTAATATGTTATAGCAGCTCTAGGAAACTAATACCATATTTGCTACATAAAAATTCATTTTTTTATTTAGCTTATCCTCTTAAAATAAAATGCTGATCATAGCTTTCCCAATAAATGTCTTTTACATTTAGCAATTTGGGATGTCTTTCGAATTTATGGGTTTGACATTTTTAAATATATACTAATAATGTGACATGATAGTTTGTGATTGATTGTATTTATTGAACTCTGCATTTTTCAGAGTCTAGTTATGGTTTAGTTGAAGGCATGGCCCTTGTTGATGAACAACTAAACATTAATTCTCAGTGTGCTTGACTCCCAAATAGCACAATGCCATGTGAGAACAGTAGCAGAAATAATTAAAGTGAAAAACCATGTTCCTGTATGTATATGTTCCAGTAGCCTAAATAAGAAAGAGTAGGTCTAGGGCAACTGGCTCTCGAGGTGGGAACCTTAAGCAAACCTTAAGAGTAGCTTAAGCCATATTTCTGGGCTCTTGTTCATTTTCTGCAAACTGAGAGTTGGACAGTGCCTTCAAGGTTTGGTTAAACTTTGAAAAAAATATGGTCTTATGAATATTCTTCTATCTTTTAATTTAAGGAAGTGGATATTTTCTCTAGGTACTGTAATTCTTACTAAAAACCTTTGTGGTATGAAAATTCACAAAAGTTAAGGAACTTAAGAATTTATTGGAACTTAAGAATTTATTGGAAAAATAGTTTAAGGAACCTGTACAAGCACTTTTAAATATATATTCCTCCCCATATTCACTAAAATAAAATAGAAACAATAAGTAAAGAAATTGTCATATCTTACATTAATAATGATGAGCACAGTACAGTTTTCATTATAAATATTTTTGACAGTGGTACCTTTTTTTAAGTTTAGTAATGTTTTCTGAATTTAAAACTCAAAATTTTATATTTAGTATGTGCAATGAGAAATCTTACTCCCACCCATTCCCCATTTACTCTAGTTTTACTTTCCTCCTATAAGCATTTTTATTATGTGTTCTGTCAGTGTTTCTTTGTAAAAATGAAGGCAGATGTTAGTATTTTTCGACTTTTCCCCCTTTCTTACATATAATGATACATACAGAGTACCTTCTTCTGTACCTTGCTTTTTTCACAATGTATTTTAGCTATCTTTCCATTTCGGTATTTAAAGAGCATTTTCATTTTTCACAGCTGCATTGTATTCCATTGTGTGGATGTGTACTGTGATATATTAAACTAGGTGGTTTTTGAACATCTGAGTTTTCACTTAACACTGTGCTGTAGTGAATAATGTTGTATATGTTATTTTGTATGTACTGGTGCATGTAGGATACATTCCCAGAAATGGTATTACTGGGTTAAGGGTAAAATGTATTTGTAATTGTGATAGATATTGCCAAATTGCCCTCTACCTAGGTGATATAATTTTGTATTCCCTCCATCAGTGTAGGAGAGCGCTGTTAGGAGAATGTTTGTATCCCCACAACCTTACCAATATGGTATTGTGTCTGACTTGTGGATTTTTGCAAATCTGATAGGTAAAAAATATGCTCAGTGTAGTTTTCATTAGCATTCTCTTTAGCAGTGAGGTTGAGCCTCTTTTTTGTTTGTTTGTTTGTTTGTTTGTTTTTGTTTTGGCAGTACACGAGCCTCTCACTGTTGTGGCCTCTCCCGTTGTGGAGCACAGGCTCCGGACGCGCAGGCTCAGCGGCCATGGCTCACGGGCCTAGCCACTCCGTGGCATGTGGGATCTTCCGGACTGGGGCACGAACCCATGTCCCCTGCATCGGCAGGCGGACTCTCAACCACTGCGCCACCAGGGAAGCACGAGCCTCTTATTTTTAAAGACATTTCCATTTACATTTGATCTTGAATTGACTTCCTGCAGTGATTGTGATACATTGCCAATGGTGAAAGTAATAATAATATTTTAATAGGGGAAGAAAGGGAGGAGATGATTGTTACTAGAAAAGGAATTTTTGGATCCTCTCCCTTCAACTCATGGATTTTCACATAATTCAGAATTGATTCTGAAAGTTCAAATGCTTTGTTATTGCTTTAAGAGGACTGCGGTGTGTGATTGGTGCAGCACAGCCATCCAGGTTTTTCTGAGCATGCCTTTTGTACCCTTTCAAGAAAGCATAGATTGGTGTTACGCAGTCTCTTTAAACTGCATCAAAGGATTGTAGAAAATTGTTCAAATTTTGCCCAAAGGTCTGGTCTTGTATTCACCATAGGTGTTTGCTGAAGTAGACTCTTGATCTAGCTGGTGTAAGTTGATTTCTGTAAATGTTTTTGCTTACATTTAGTGAGTTCTACAAAATGCTAGGTGCCTTCTTTCATGGTCCTGTTTGTCTCCAAGTTGCCTATTTTATCTGTTCTTTTTGGCACTTCATTCTTTGTCAGTCAGCATTTTGTTTACTGAATGTTAGGAGAACAATTTTGAGCTTTTTGGTAATAATGTCACATTGTTTGCATTCTGAACTGAAACCCTCTTCCCTAAGCAGTTATGTTTTTGCAGCTATTAATGCCATTAAATATTGTCTTGGCATGAGTTTATGAACATTATTGTTTAATTTCTCAAAATCTGACATCTAAGGAATTATAGAAGCATATAATAGAATATACAACAGAGATTAAAGATATTAAGAATAAATGTGTCCAGTTAAGAACGGAACAATAGGCAGAATAAGGGTAGAAACTGATGACTCAGAGAACAGTCTTACATTCTGAGAACCAAGTTGGTAAGGAAGTAGATACTCAGTGACTCATAGATACTGATCCAAAATGTTCTCTGTCCAATAAAGGTATATTTACTTAATGGATTTCTCAAGCAAGGACAGCCTCTTTGCTTTGGGAACAGTCTTTGTTTAGATAGTTTGGTTGAATTGCATTTTTAATTTATTCATTGAACGAAATGTTCTGTGAACATTTATGCTAACTACTAAGCACTATGCTAGATGCAGGGATACATACAGTGATGTATTTAGGAGACTGTTCTTGCTTACATGGCACTTAGAGTCTAACAGGAGAAATAGGGCCGTTAATCACATGAGAAACCTATAACTGACTGAAATGAGATAGGAGCTCTGCGAGGAGACATTGTTCTCTCTGTGTATGTAATTGTGTTTGTGGAGGGGGACAGATTGGAGTAATAGAAATTTGGAAGAATTTCTAAGAAATTTTTATTTGAGAAGTGAAAAATGAATAAAAGTTAACTAATTAGGGGAAGGGAGAGGAGAAGAGTGGTAGGGAGAGAGAATTCTTTCAGACAGGATATCAGAGCATGTTTTCAGAAGACAGAAAAAGAAAATAGACCATGGTTTCCCTCTTAGCGTTCTGATTTATATAAATATTTATATTTCCTTTCACAACTTGGTGGCACTTAAGCATGCTTTAACTAGGCTCAATTTTGGCTGTAGAATATTCTTTGACTATTTTTTTTTAATTAGGGAAACTGATACATGTGAAATTCTTGGGGGTGGAGAGCACTGGATGAGTTTATTATTTAAATGTTACAGGGAAGAAAGACGGAGTGTACTCAGGCACCGGATATTTCTGTAAATGGACAGCTGTACAGTCACTTCCATTGGGGAAGCATGAAGGCATTATTTGGTAGGCACTCTTGCCTTACCCTCTTCTCTTTCCAAGTTCAAATAGGAGTGATTTTCTTTTACCACCTTTTAAAATTGAGATATTAAAATGCACAGATCTTAGGTTTTGACAGTTGTGCATACCCCTGTGACCTCCATCCAAAACAAGATAAAAAACCTCATGGAAAGTTTACTCCTGTCCTTTTCCAGCCAATTGCTCACCAACACAATAACTGATTTCTATCACCATAAATTAGTTTTGCCTACATCCTAGATTTCGCATAAAAGAATCTTACAGGACTTCCCTGGTGGCGCAGTGGTTGAGAGTCCGCCTGCTAATGCAGGGGACACGGGTTCGTGCCCCAGTCTGGGAAGATCCCACGTGTCACGGAGCGGCTGGGCCCGTGAGCCATGGCCGCTGAGCCTGCGCGTCTGGAGGCTGTGCTCCACAATGGGAGAGGCCACAACAGTGAGAGGCCCGCGTACCGCAAAAAAAAAAAAAGAATCTTACAGTATGTACTCTTTTTGTGTCTGGCTTCTTTTGCTTAAACAAATATTTGTGTGTTGTTACATTAATAGTTCATTCCTTTTTTTAAGTGGATTTATTGAGACATAATTCATATAGCAAATAATTTACCCATTTAATGTATACAAGTAAATGATTTTTACTATATTCATGGAGTTGTACAACCATTATCACAATGAGATTTTAGAACATGTTTGTCACCCCAATGGATATCATTATATTTAGTTTACAGATGAGAACCCATACCCATTTAGCAGTCACTCCTTATCCTGTCCCCTATCTTTCTAACCCCCCAGCCATAGACAATTACTTATTTACTTTGTCTCTATAGATTTGCCTATTCTGGATATGATTAGTTCATTCTTTTTTATTTTTATTTTTTTCATCTTTATTGGAGTATAATTGCTTTACAATGGTGTGTTAGTTTCTGCTTCATAACAAAGTGAATCAGTTATACATATACATATGTTCCCATATCTCTTCCCTCTTGCGTCTCCCTCCCTCCCACGCTCCCTATCCCACCCCTCTAGGTGGTCACAAAGCACCGAGCTGATCTCCCTGTGCTATGCGGCTGCTTCCCACTAGCTATCTGTTTTACGTTTGGTAGTGTATATATGTCCATGCCACTTTGTCACAGCTTACCCTTCCCCCTCCCCATATCCTCAAGTCCATTCTCTAGTAGGTCTGTGTCTTTATTCCCGTCTTACACCTAGGTTCTCCATGACTTTTTTTTTTTTCCTTAGACTCCATATATATGTGTTAGCATACGGTACTTGTCTTTCTCTTTCTGACTTACTTCACCCTGTATGACAGAGTGTAGGTCCATCCACCTCACTACAAGTAACTCAATTTCGTTTCTTTTTATGGCTGAGTAATATTCCATTGTATGTGCCACATCTTTATCCATTCGTCCGATGATGGACACTTAGGTTGCTTCCATCTCCTGGCTATTGTAAATAGAGCTGCAATGAACATTTTGGTACATGACTCTTTTTGAATTATGGTTTTCTCAGGGTATATGCCCAGTAGTGGGATTGCTGAGTTCATTCTCTTTTATTGCTGAGTAGTATTCCATTGTATGGACATACCACAGTTTGTCTGTTTCATTGCTGATGGACATTTGGGTTGTTTCCAGTTTGGGGTTACTATAAATAAAGATCCTCCATAAACATTATTGTATAAGTCTTTTTGTTTCTCTTGGGTGAATACTTAGGAATGGAATTGCTGGGTCATAGGGTAGAGATATATATTTAACTTCATAAGAAACTGCCAAACAGCTCTCCAAAGAAGTTAAATCTCCACACTACATTCCCCCAACAATGTATGTAGAGATTAGTTAGTCCATGTCCTCACAAATATTTGGTGTTCCTCAGTCTTTCCTATTTTGACCTTTCTAGTGGTTGTGAAATGGTATCTAATTGTGATAATGTTTTATTTTTGTTGATTTGTGAAAATTCTTTATATAATTAATATAATTATATATATATGTAACTGATATTTGCTCTTAAAAAACGTAAAGGTAGAAATAGATATCTGTGGGGAGCTACTGTAACATGGAGTTTCTGAGTCTCCAAAATATTTTTTTAAAGAATCAGAATAGAAAAAGTTCACTTTATTTAGACCTTTTCTAAGGAGATTGCCACAGTAGTTGGTTCATTGTTGAACCATGAAACAATTCCCTGTAGGCAGGGAAGAATAACTGCTTTTAGGAGGTATAACTTACAAAACAGCTATAACAGCAACCAAATTCAGTAACTTTGAAAAGTCACAATACCTGCCATTTCATAGAGTTCAAGATAGAATCATGGTTCTCAGCTCGTTTCCTCCCTAAGAAGTTTTGTCACTTTTGGTAGAGTCCCAAATGGACCCAAGTAGTCTGTGCGACATAGAATCATTCCTTCTCGCCAGTAAGACACCTGAAATGAGAACTGCCCCTAAACTAGCTCTATAGTTTGCTCTCCAGAAGTTGTCTCACAATCTGTAGCTAACTCACATTCTGTGTCTGATAGTCCACATAGCTAGAGTTAGGTGTGAACTCCATTGTTAGGGCACATGTGGCTTACATCATAACTTCAGTGTCAGTAACAAGTATTGCTGAGCCTGCAGAAATTTCAGAGAGCTTGGGACAGGGTACCATCAGCATCAGCAGCCATAGTTTAGCTTTTGTTACATCATGGAGTCTTTAGAAAACCAGCCTTTTGGTTGACTGGGAGACATTCATGAACTTTCACCAACCTCTCTTGCTTGTGGAAAAGACAACATGGGGCATTTCATGACCCTGAAGGAAATTTGTTGAAAATGATTTACTGGGTGTGAATCTTTACTAAAGTGGAAAGCTTTCCAGATACTCTAGGAATATTTATTATTAAGCGTATATATCTCCCATGTGATAAAACTGTTAGACATCTGGTCCCTTTTCGTAGAGATCAGTATGCTGACATCTTAGATCTTAAAAGAGGCTTGCAAATTTTCCTCACTTTGTAAAAGTTTTTATCACTACTGTATACTCCATCATTGAAGATTCTTTATGATATTTGTCTATCTGTATTCCATCCAGTCTTTTACTCACACTGCCAATGTAATTTTTCTAAAATATGCCATTATCCCATCAGAAATCCTTCAGACACTCCCCATCGTCTTCAGGATAAAATCCAGACTTTAACGTGGCTTTCCAGGAGCATCTTAGCCTACTGCTTACAGTTTTACCTAATTTATCTCCATGTCCCAATAATCAGCATGATAATAGCTAACATTCATATAGTACTTACTTTATATTACCAAGCACTGGCCCCGGCAGTCATAATAAACTGCCTGTAATTCCTCAGGTAGATAATGTACTCCCATGTCATACCTTTTGCTCACTCTGTACTCTGGAGTACTCTTTATCAGGCTCTTCATCTGTATAATAATACCTGCTTGTTCTTTCACACTCCATTCAGACATCACTTCTTGGAAGCTGAATTCCCAAACTCATTTTCTGCACCCCACCCCCAATCCTCACCTCTTAAAATTGTTCCGAGATGTCAGGGCAATGCACTTGTAATATCTAGCATTAAGCAGAACAGAGAGTTTTTCCTCCCTGTCCTACATCTTCTCTTGCCCAAGTTTAAGGGCTTAGAGAACGGAGTTTATGACTATTCATCATCAACATCACCTTCTCGAACCCTGTGTTTGAAAACACTTGGGTCCAGAGGCAAAATTCTTAGTCTCGTAATAAGTAAGATAGTCATTGCCTTTGAAGATCCCAAATTCTAGTGGAAATAGACTTATAAACAGCTAATTATATCTAGCTAAATCAGAGATTTAAATGTTAAAGAAAAGAAAAAAGCCATAAAAGAATTAGAAGAAGCATAGGCAGTTTTTTTTCTATCATAGTGAATTTGGGAAGGCCTTCAGATCTAAACTGAGAATTATAAAGGAAATGATTGCTTTATTTAAAAATTAAGTGTATTTTACATGACAAAAAATGCCATAAAATCAAAAAGAAAATAGAGGAATAAGATTGCAGCTTTTATTAATATATAATCTCTACCATATATTAAAATGAACTCGTAAAATTCAGAAAGCAAAATGGATTACTAGCCCACTAGAAAAATGGATGAGAAAATGAATAGGGATTTCACAAAGAATTCAAAGAGATCAATAAACATGAAAATTGTTCAAGATTAATTATAATTGAGGAATTGCAAATTTAAACTGCAAGTTAAAATCTTCTGCCTATCATGTTAAGGTAAGTTGTGTCAAAAGTTCATGAAGCCATCTCAAAGGTGCTTCCACTGGCCTAAGATGAAAAACGTGAATGTAAAAAAAGTAAGGACTGGGCTTCCCTGATGGCGCAGTGGTTGAGAGTCCGCCTGCCGATGCAGGGGACAGATTCGTGCCCCGGTTTGGGAAGATCCCACATGCCGCAGAGCGGCTGGTCCTGTGAGCGGTGGCCGCTGGGCCTGCGCGTCCGGAGCCTGTGCTCCGCAGCAACGGTAGAGGCCACAATGGTGAGAGGCCCGTGTACCGCCAAAAAAAGAAAAAAAAGTAAGGACTCCAGTAGGTTGAACTATACCAGATGAGTAAAATTCCAGGAGTCCATAATGATATTTTATTTTATTTTATTTTATTTTATTTTATTTTATTTTTTTGGTACGCGGGCCTCTCACTGCTGTGGCCTCTCCCATTGCGGAGCACAGGCTCCAGACGCGCAGGCTCAGCGGCCATGGCTCACGGGCTCAGCCACTCCGCGGCATGTGGGATCTTCCCGGACGGGGGCACGAACCCATGTCCCGTGCATCAGCAGGCGGACTCTCAACCATTGTGCCACCAGGGAAGCCCATAATGATATTTTAAAAATAAAAACCAAAAATAACTATTGATAACCTTTGGAGATTTCAAGGGTGTTAACTCATTAATATGAAAATTTATGCATAGAAAGTAGCATGTATTTTGTTGCAGAATGTATTCAAAGTAAACAAATAGTTGATAGCAGAAAGCTCTTCTTTCCTGAAGAATTCCAGTTAATAAATGAGGAAGGAATGAAGGTATTAGAAAAGTCACCACTTTGTGCCCATAGTACAATAATAGATCTAGGCAGATTATTGATGTATACTACAATTATTAGGTGAAAGGTGATAGGTAACTTTATAATGGTGGGTTCAAGGTAATACCCTGAATTCACTGTTGCAGTCTTAGCATCACTGAAAGTAAAACAGGCAGACATATGTCTCTTGATTTGATAAAATAGGAAAGGCATAGCGCTACTTGTGAAGTATTCTACCCTACAACAATTAACCTGAATCTAATCATGAAAAGTGAAAGAGGGCAATTAGATCATGCAAGGTGTATTAGGCTGCTGTTGTGAGGACTTTCGGTTTTTTTGGTGCAGGTGTGGGGTATGTCCCTAATGGCCTCTTTCTCCCATAATTTACTCAATCCTTTGAAGTAAAGCTCAGCTGCATTTCAGACAGTCAAACCTGATTTTATTTCCTTTATTTTTTAGAGCAGTTTAAGGTTCACAGCAAAATTGAGGGGAAGATAGAACTTTTGGCTTTTACTATGAGTAAAATCAGGAGCATGCTAGGTTTTCAAGCAGGAGACTGACATGATGATCTGGCTTTGTTTTAACAAACTACCAGACTGCTATGTCGAGAATCGGCTGGGAGAAGGGGGGGCAGGAGTATTCGCACAGATACCACGTTGGAAGATTTGCATTAGTCCAGGTGGGAGGTGGGTTGCTTGCACTGGATACTAGTAGAGCAGGGGTCCCCAATCCCTGGGCCATGGGCAGGTACCGGTCTGCAGCCTGTTAGGAGCTGGGCTACACAGCGAGAGATGAGTGAAGCTTCATCTGCTGCTCCCCATCACTTGCATTACTGCGTGAACCATCCCCCCACCCATCCTGTGGAAAAATTGTCTTCCACAAAACCGGTCCCTGGTGCCAAAAAGGTTGGGGACTGCTGTAGTACAGTAAGGGAGAAGTGATTAGGACTGTAAATATATTAAATTGGCAGAGATTGGTTAGGAGTAGTAGGGGCAACATAATTTCTGATTGGATTAATGTGGGGCATGAGAGAGAGAAGATAAGGAGGACTATAAAGGTTTTGGTTCAAGCAGTTCAAAGTGCAGGGTTGCCTTTAGCAAAGGTGGGAGAGACTGTGAGTGGAGCAGGTTTGGAAGAGAAGATAATTCGGTTTTGAGTCTCTTCCACATAGTAGGTATGTATTATGAATATAGTACTGCTGAATATTAAGAACCAAGGATATGAGACAGCTGCCATGAGAAGGCCTTTCATTGTCAATTTCACATTGTTCCTTAACTGTGTGAGTTCTCACTTCATGAGCCTGACATTGTTTCTGTATTTTTTTCTTTGTTTTTCCATTTAAGATTTGTGCATATAATACCTACTTTGTGCCAGGTACTATTCTCTCTAATTTCTCAAATACTAATTTTTTAAATCCTCATAAAAACCTTGTGAGGTAAGTGTATTGCATGTTTTACAGCTGAAGCACTGAGAAATTAAGAAACTTGCCAAAGGTCACACAGCTCAAAAAGGTAGAGTTAGGACTCATACCCACACAGCTTGGTTCCAGAGTAAAAATGAGTTAAATAAAGTGAACCTATTAGGCTGCAAGTGCTGATACAAAAGCCCTAGAAATTATATCTCAAGGTGCTCTTAACCTAGGAAGGTTTTTATGTGACATCTTCTTGAATGTAATGGTTATCTAAGTAGGAAAATATCTATCAATACTGAATCTTTATCCATACCTCAACATAATAAAGGCCATATATGATAAGCCCACAGCTAACATTGTACTCACCAGTGAAAAGCTGGAAGCATTTCTTCTAAGATCAGGAACAAGACAAGGATGTCCACTCTCACCACTTTTATTCAACATGTATTGGAAGTCCTAGCCACAGCAATCAGACAAGAAGAAGAAAGAAAAGAATTCCAAATTGGAAAGGGAGAAGTAAAACCATCACTGTTTGCAGATGACATACTATACATAGAAAATTCTAAAGACACCACCAAAAAACCACTAGAGCTCATCAATGAATTTGGTAAAGTTGCAGGATACAAGATTAATACACAGAAACCTGTTGCATTTCTATACACTAACAGTGAACTACCAGAAAGAGAAATTAAGGAAACAATCTCATTTACCATTGCATCAAAAAGAATAAAATACCTAGGAATAAACCTCTACCTAAAGAGGTTAAAGACCTGCACTCGAAAAACTGTGACACTAATGAATGAAATTGAAGATGACACAACAGGTGGAAAGATACATCATGTTAATGGATTGGAAGAATTAATATTGCTAAAATGACCATACTACCCAAGGTAATCTACAGATTCAGTGCAATCCCTATCAAAATACTAAGGGCATTTTTCACAGAACTAGAACAAATAATTTAAAAATTTGTATGGAAACACAAAAGACCCCAAATAGCCAAAACAATCTTGAGAAAGAAGAACAGAAGTGGAGGAATCATGCTCCCTGACTTCAGATTATAATACAAAGCTACAGTAATCAAAACACAAAAACAGACACAAAAACAGACATACAGATTTATGGAGCAGAATAGAGAGCTTGGAAATAGACCCACGCACTTATGGTCAATTTATGACAAAGGAGGCAAGAATATACAGTGGAAAAAAAGTCTCTTCAGTAAGTGGTGCTGGGAAAACTGGACAGCTACATGTAAAAGAATGAAATTAGAACATTCTCTATGCCATGTGTAGACCCAGAATGGATTTAAGACCTAAATGTAAGTCTGGAAACCATAGAACTCCTAGAAGAAAACATAGGCAGAACATTCTTTGACATAAATCATAGTATTTTTTTTTTTGGATCTCTTTCCTAATGCAAAGGAAACAAAAGCAAAAATAAACAAATGAGACCTAATTAAACTTAAAAGCTTTTGCACAACAAAGGAAACCATTGACAACAAAAAGATAACCTATTGAATGGGAGGAAATATTCACAAATGATATAACCCATAAGGTGTTAATATCCAAAATATATAACAGCTCATACAACTCAACATCAAAAAAAATCCAATTTAAAAATGGGCAGAAGACCTGAATAGACATTTTTCCAAAGAAGACATACAAATGGCCAAAAGACAATGAAAAGATGCTCAACATCATTAATCATTAGAGAAACGTAAATCAAAGCCACAGTGAGATATCACCTCACACCTGTCAGAACGGCTGTCATCAGAAAGACCACAAATAAAAAATGTTGGTAAGGATTTGAAAAAAAAGGAACCCTTGTACACTATTGGTGGGAAGGTAAATTTGTGTAGCCAGTATGGAAAACAATATGGAGGTTTCTCAAAAAAACTAAAAATAGAGCTACCATGTGACCCAGCAATTCCACTCCTGAGTATTTTATTCGGAAAAAAAGAAAACTCTAATTCAAAAAGACACACTCACTCACCCCAGTGTTCATAGCAGCATTATTCACAGTTGCCAAGATACGGAGGTAACCTAAGTTGTGTCCATCAGCAAATGAATGGATAAAAAAAGTGTGTGTGTGTGTACACACTCAGTGGAATACTAATCAGCCATAAAGAATGAGATTTTGCAATTTACAACAACATGGATGGACTTGGAAGGTATTATGCTAAGTGAAATAAGGCAGAGAAAGACAAATACTGTATGATGTCACTTATGTGTGGAATCTAATGAATTTAACAGAAAAGAAACACATATAAAGAACTAACTAGTGATTACCGTGGGGAGGGGCAAGATAGGGATAGGGGATTAATAGGAATAAACTACTATGTATAAAATACATAGGCTGCAAGGATGTATAGTACAACACTAGGAATATAGCCAATATTTTATAATAACTATAAATGGAATATAACCTTTAAAAATTGTGAATCACTATGTTGTACACCTGAAACTTATATAATGTTATACATCAACTATACCTCAGTTTAAAAAAAAAACAGTGCATCTTTATCATTCTGTTTACGTGTCTGACATGTTGCAAGTATTGGTTTGGGATTTGTGGACTGATGTTATTCTGGTGCTTCATATTTTCTCCTATTTAATGTTGTGTCAGTTGCTTGACTGATAATGTTGAAAATCCTTAAGGAGTTGGCTGGCCTCTTTGCATTCAGTTATTGATTTTGCTCCTTTTTTTTTTTTTTTTTTTGGCTGCACCGCTTGGCTTATGGGATCTTAGTTCCCCAACCAGGGATTGAACCTGGGCCCCGGCAGTGAAAGCCCCAAGTCCTAACCACTGGACCTCCAGGGAATTCCTTGGTTTTACTCCTTTTACTCCTTTCATTGCCCCAAAAGGCAGTGTAGCTTTTTAGTTCAGATTCCTCTTTAGTAGTCTTGATGAACTTTCTGTCAGTTTGAAATGATAGAGTTTTGCAAAGTGTTTTATATTATTTGTTTTTCCTTGAGGATATACTCAGTCTCTACAAGGTGATGATGATGGTGGCTAGCCTTTTTAGGTTAATATTCTTGAGGACACATAATAAGTATAAAACCATGTATGATTTAATTGTGCTTTTCTTTGTTGGCTTTAGTGAGCCATTAGTACAGTTTCTGGGGAAAAAAATGCCAATCCTTATTTATCCAGATTGGATATAACACTTGGTATTTGTTTCTTGTATTGAATGCAGGTGAACAACTGAGCACAGATGATTATTTGAGTGGCTGTCAATTCTCCCAAAGATTTCATATAATGGACACCATTCTAGATGCATAGGCAAGAAATAAATTCATTATATAGAAGGATGCTTTAGGGTATTTGGGTTTATTTCTCTCAGGGAACCTGATTGAGAACGGCTGATCTGGGCTGTGGTCTGTTTTTGTAAGGCTCAAGAGCTAAGGATTTTTTTTCATAAGGGTTATTTTAAAAAAAAAAAAGCAGGGACAGAGACTATATATGGCCTGCAACACCTGAAATATTTACTATACAGCCTTTTACAGAAAAGATTTGTCCAGCTCTCCTCTAAGAGGAGAATACTGAAATTTGAATCCCAGCTTCTCCTTTTTGTATCTGTTTGACCTCAGTATCTGCCTCTGTAAATGGGGGATAGTAATCATACCTGTCTCAGAATTGTTGGGAAGATTACATAAAATAATGAATGTCAAGTTTAAAAATACAGCTTTAATAAATGTTAGCTGGCATTATTATAATTCTGTAATATGTTATATAAAATGATAATGATGTTTGTATGTTGCTTTTATGAATATGGCGTATAGCAAATAATCAAGTCTGCTCTTCTGTTGGGATGTGAAGCAATGGTAAATTGAGAATATTAGCTAGTATTTTTGGTACCATGATATTTGATAGATTCTTATAGTGGGACTATCCTCTTAAAAACCATTAAGTCTGTTACCTACTAAACACCACATTTTGGTGACTGTAATTCAGTATTTCTCAAGGTATTTCACTTTTCTTTGAATAGCACTAATTTAATTATTTTTATTTGATAATAGTTTCCTCTTATCGCTTGAGTTTTGATACCCTAGAGAAACAGTTCTCAAGCCTTTTCGGTCTTAAGACCCCTTAAAAATTATTGAGCTCTTTGAAGAGCCATTGTATTAATAATTTATTTGAAAATAACAATAATCAATCATTGTTTTCCAAAACAAAAAACTTAAGTGGGAAAAGGAGCATTGTTTTTATATTTTGCAAATTCCTTTAAAGTCTGTGTTAATAGAAGATAGCTGGGTCCCTGTATCTACTTTTTCATTCAACTATTGCGTATGTTATTTTGGTTGAAGAAAATCTAGTCTCATACAGAAATGTTGTTGGAAAAGGGAGAAATATTTTAACAGTCTTGCAAATAACTGTGGATGTTTTTCTTGGATACAACACCAAAATTTCCTGAGTAATTTTTCTTCTTTTTTTCTTTTTAATTAATAAAGTCTGTTCTTTAGAGCAGTTTTAGGTTCACAGCAAATTGAGCAGAAAGTACTAAGAGTTGCCATATACACATAAACTCCCCACTATAAGCATATGGAACCACAGTGGTACATTTATCACAACTGATGAACCTACATTGACCCATCATTATCACCCAACGTCCATAGTTTACATTAGCGTTCATTCTTGTACCTTCTGTGGGTTTTGACACATGTATCCACCATTGTAGTATCGTATAGAATAGCTTCACTGCCTTAAAAATCCTCTGTGCTCTGCATATTCATCCCCGCTTTCGCCCCAGTCCTGGCAACCATTGATCTTTTTACTGTCTCCATAGTCTCACCTTTTTCAGAATGTTCAGAATATAGTATGTACTCTTTTCAGGTTGGCCTGTTTCACTTAGTAATATGCATTTAAGTTTCCTCCATGTCTTTTCATGATTTGATAGCTCATTTCTTCTTAGCACTGAATAATAATTCTGTGTCTGGATATACCACAGTTTATTTATCCACTCACCTGAAGGACATCTTGGTTTCTTCTGAGTTTTAGCAATTATGAATAAAGCTGCTAGAAACATCTGTGTGCAAGTTTTTTTTGTGGATATAAATTTTCAGATCACTTGAGTAAATACCAAGGAGTGCAGTTGCTGTATCGTATGGTAGGAGTATGTTTCATTTGTAAGAAACTGCCAAATTGTCTCCCAAGGTGGCATTATTCTCAGCAATGAATGAGAATTCCTGTTCTATCACATCCTCCCCAACATTTGGTGTTCTCCGGTGTTTTTTTTTTTTTTTTTAATTTATTTATTTAATTGTGGGTCTTCGTTGCTGTGGACAGGCTTTGTCTAGCTGTGGCGAGCGGGGGCTACTCTTCATTACGGTGCGCGGGCTTCTCTTCGTTGCGGTGGTGCGCGGGCTTCTCGTTGCAGTGGCTTCTCATGTTGCAGACCACAGGCTATAGGTGTGCGGGCTTCAGTAGCTGTGGCTTGCAGGCTCTAGAGTGTAAGCTCAGTAGTTGTGGTGCACGGGCTTAGTTGCTCCATGGCGTGTGGGATCTTCCCGGACCAAGGCTTGAACCTGAGTCCCCTGCATTGGCAGGCAGACTCCTAATGACTGCGCCACCAGGGAAGCCCCTCAGGTGTTTTTTTATTTTGAGAATTTGGGTTGGTTATGTTCTACTTAAAGTTGTAATATGGGGTATTTTAAAATTTATTCTACATTTTTGTCAATAAGAATGCCTTGTTCTAATATTTCTTGATATATGTTCCCCTTAATGGTTTCAAAGACTGTGTCGGGGCTTCCCTGGTGGCGCAGTGGTTGAGAGTCCGCCTGCCAATGCAGGGGACACGGGTTCGTGCCCCGGTCCGGGAAGATCCCACATGCCGCGGAGCGGCTGGGCCCGTGAGCTATGGCCGCTGAGCCTGCGCATCCGGAGGCTGTGCTCCGCAACGGGAGAGGCCACAACAGGGAGAGGCCCACGTACCGCAAAAAAAAAAAAAAAAAAAAAAAAAGACTGTGTCATATATTATTCCAGTTCTTTATATTTGTTGTTATTAAACTACACACAGAATTTCAAGGATAAGTTCATCACTATATTGTAGGGATACTATTTAGTGTATAATACTCTTCCCAGAGATACCCAGCAGTTCTGGTGTTTTCTTTTCACTGTTATAACACACTTTTTAGTAATTGTAGATTCAAAGAACATGATATAGTAACATCTAGCACTTACTGATTACTTAGGGTCAGTCATTGTATAAATATAATTTGAGTTTTTTTCCTTAAATGTATTCATTTGTACTTACACGAACACACTAGTCTTTATTCTGCAGAGACTTCAGAGATTTTACTGGACTGTTTATCTAGTCTTTTGTGCTATCTGTTACTACTCCACTCTGCATCTCTTTCTGAGCACTTGTAATAATTAGACCAAATGCTGAAGTATCCTATTGCTTTCACTTCTCTAGTTAAAAAGTTGCCACTTGTTTCCTATCTTTAAACCAGTATCTGCACATAACCGTATAATCTGTTCCTCAGCAAACTGAGAACTAAAGAAATGCCACAGTATTCTGAAGATATATCTATTAATTGCAGTTTCATTGCAGTTTTTCACTGCCACACACTTACAGTAAAAAATGCCAGTTTAACCTATGAACGCCCTTGATGACACAAATACTTCTTTTACTAAAACTCAACCCTTGAGTACACATCTTGTTAATATTATATGTGATGAAATGGGAAGTATGCATAAAGCACTTACGTGATTGTTTGAGCTAAATTAGATGCTTTTTTTTTCATGGAACACCATTTTACTTGGAAGAATGTCTGACAAACTGTGATTATTCAGACTTTAGTATTTGACAGACATTTTCTCAAAAATGAATGAAGTGAGCCTGTTATACAGGGTGGAGAGGGGAGGAAATAACAGTATTTGTTTGTCAGTGATAATATTCCAGCTTCAAGAAAAAATTAGAATTTTGGAAAACATATTATCCACTACTGTGAGTGTGACAACTCCCTTTAAAAAACTTTCCTGATGAGATTAGTGGTGATATTAACAAACGTGGAATATGGTACAATGAAATATGTCTACATTGGAAGAGTCACATAATTGAGTGAACTAGCACTTTGCAAATGGCCAGTACCTGACATAAATCAAGCATTGGTCATGGATCCATTCCAAGTGCAAAATAAGCCAATGGATTTTTTTGGTAGCAAAGATTTTATTTTTGAATTAACATATAGAAAAATGGATCATTTTTGTCTACAGTTCTGGGAATTTTACTCTGTATAAATTTGTATAGCCACCACCACATTGAAGATACAGCATAATTCCATTATCCCAAACAACTCCCGTATGCTCTTCTTTTGTAATTACCCCTTTCCAAACCTCTGGCAACCTTTGATCTGTTCTTCATTACTATAGTTTTGTCTTTTTGAGAATGTCAAATAAATGGGATCATATATATAGAAAGTAACCATTTGAGACTGGCTTCATTCACTCAGCATAATGCCTTTGAGAGTCATCCATGTTGCAGCTATCAATATTCATTTCTATTTAAAAAAATTAAAGGTCACCATTTTAATCATTTTAAAGTGTATCATTCAGTAGTTTTTACTACACTCACAGCGTTGTACAACCATCACCACTATCAAATTTTATAGCATTTTCATTACCCCAAAAAGATATCCCATACCCATTATAGTCACTCCCTCCTTCCCCTCCCCCATCCTCTGGCAATCACTAATATCCTTTCTGTCTCTATGGATATGCCTATTCTAGACATTCTATATAAACAGAGTCGTATAACATATGACCTTTTGTGGCTGGCTTCTTTTATTTAGCATATTATTTTTGAGGTTAATCCATAATACAATACATATCAGTATTACATTCCTGTATTAGTCAGCTCAGGCTGTGGTAATAAAATGTTGAATGTCTTAAACAGCAGATATTAATTTTCTCACATTGCAGATCAAGGTCCAGCATGATTGGTTTCTTGTGAGTACTCTCTTCCTGGCTTGTAGATGCCCGCCTTCTTACTACGCCCTCCGATGGCCCTTTCTCTGTAATCAAGTGGGAATTGGGGGCTCTCTCTGGTATCTCTTCTTTTTTTATTTTTATTTATTTTTTATTGAAGTATAGTTGATGTACAGTGTTTCAGGTATACAGCGAAGTGATTCAGTTATACATACATATATAAATATGTACTCTTTTTCAGATTCTTTTCCATTATAGGTTATTACAAGATACATAGTTCCCTGTGCAATACAGTAGGTCCTTGTTTATCTATTTTATATGTAGTAGTGTGTATCTGTTAATCGCAAATTCCAAATTTATCCCTGCACCCCCTATTTCCCCTTTGGTAACCATAAGTTTGTTTTCTGTCTGTGAGTCTATTTCTCTTTTGTAAATAAGTTCATTTGTATCCATTTTTTAGATTCCTTTTATAAGCAGTATCATGTGGTATTTGTCTTTCTCTGATTTACTTCATTTAGTATAATGATATCTCTTCTTATAAGGACTCTAATCCTATCAGATCAGCTCTGATTTCCGCTTAACCTTAATTAAAATAAAGTTACATTGGGGAATTCCTTGGTGGTCCAGTGGTTAGGACTTGGCACTTTCACTGTTGTGGCCTGGGTTCGATCCCTGCTTGGGGAACTAAGATACTGCAAGCCGCACAGCATGGCCAAAAAAAAAAAAAAGTTACATTGGAGGTTAGGACTTCAACATATATATGGGGAGGTACAAGCATTCAGTCCATCCATAACAATTCCTTTTTTTTTAAAATTAATTTATCTATTTTTGGCTGCGTTGGGTCTTTGTTGCTCTGCGCGGGCTTTCTGTAGTTGCGGTGAGCAGCGGCTACTCTTCGTTGTGGTGCGTGGGCTTCTCATTGCGGTGGCTTCTCTTGTTGTGGAGCATGGGCTCTAGGCACGTGGGCTTCAGTAGTTGTGGCACACGGGCTCAGTAGTTGTTGCTCTTGGGCTCTAGAGTGCAGGCTCAGTAGTTGTGGCGCATGGGCTTAGTTTCTCCGCGGTATGTGGGATCTTCCCGGCCCAGGGCTCCAACCTGTGTCCCCTGCATTGGGAGGCAGTTTCTTAACCACTGCGCCACCAGGGAAGTCCAAACAATCCTTTTTTATGGCTGAATATTATTACATGGTATGCTTAAACCCTGTTTTGTTTATCCATTCATCAGTTGATGGACATTTGGGTGTTTCTACATTTTGGCTATTAAAAATATTGACGCTGTGAACGTTCCTGTAACAAGTTTTGTTTGAACACCTGTTTTCATTTCTCTTAGGTATATACTTGGGAGAGGAATTGCTGAGTCACATGGTAATTCTATATTTAGCTTTTTGAGGAACCGTCAAACTTCCACAGCATCTACATCATTTTGCATTCCCATCAGCAACATGTGAGGTCCCAGTTTCTTCTACATCCTAGCTAACACTTGGTATTTTTCCTTGTTTTGTTTTGTTTAAATAGCCATCCTAGTGGGGTATAAAGTGATATGTCATGGTTTTGATTTGCATTTCCCTAGTGACTAATGAGTTGAGCTTGTTTTCATGTGCTTGTTGGCCATTTGTAAATCTTTGGGAAAATGTGAATTTAAGTCTTTCGCACATTTTAAAATTGGGTTATCTGTTTTTTTGTTGTGTTGTAAGAGTTCTTTTTATATTCTGGATGCTGGACTCTTATATGTGATTTGCGAAAATTTTCTCCTATTTTTGGGGTTTTTTCACTTTCTTCATAATATTGTTTGATTCATAGAAGTTTTTAATTTTTGTGAAGTTTAGCGTTAAAAAATTTTGTTGTTTGTACTTTTGGTGTTATATTTAAGAATCCATTGCTACAGCCAAAGTCACAAAGATTTACCCCTGTTTTCCTTTGAGAGTTTTATGGTATTCTCCCTTATGTTTAGATCTTTGATACATTTTGTGTTAATTTTTATATATGGTGTGAGGTCAAGAATCTAATAACTTGATTCTTTTGCATGTGGTTATCCAGCAGTCCCAGCGTCATTTGTTGAAAAGGCAATTCTTTCCCCACTGAATAGTCTTGACATCCTTGCCAAAAATCAGTTGACCATTGATATATGGATTTACTTCTGGATTCTCAGTTCTGTTCTATTGGTCTGTATGTCTATTCTTGTGCCAGTACCACGCTCTTCTGATTATTGTGGCTTGTAATAGTTTTTGAAACCAGGATGTGTAAGTCCTCCAACTTCGTTCTTCTTCTTGTTCATCTTTCTTCAAAACATGATTGTTCTGGCTGTTTTGGCTCCCTTGCAGTTCCATATGAATTTTAGGTCAGTCTGTCTCTTCCTGCCAAAAAGGAATTTTGGTAGGGATTGCATTGGTAAGTGTTTACAGATCAATCTGGGGAGTATTGCCATCTTAACAATATTAAGCATTCTGATCTAGGAACATAGGATGTCTTTCCATTTATTTAGGACTTCTTTCTTTCAACATTGTTTTGCAGTTTTTAGTGTACAAGTCTTCCACCTCCTTGGTTAAATTTATTCCTAAGTATTTTACTCATTTTGATAATATTGGAAATGGAATTGTTTCCTTCATTTCAGATTGTTCATTGCTAGTGTATAGATATTCATTGCTAATGTACAGAAATACAAATGATTTTTGCATGTTCTTGTATCTGGTAACCTTGCTGAACTTGTTTATTAGATCTAATAGTTTTTCTTCAGGATTTCCTATGTATAAGATCATGACATCTGTGAAGAGAGGTACTTTTACTTTTTCCTTTTCAATTCGGATGCCTTTTGTTTCTTTTTCTCTTACCTAATTGCCCAGGCTAGAACTTCCAGACAGTGTTGAATAGAAATGGCAAGAGTGAATATCCTTATCTTTTTCTCATCTTAGTGGGAAGCTTTAAATCTTTCACCACTAAGTATGTCAGCCGTGAGTTTTTCATAGATGCTCATCATCAGGTTGTAAAATCTTTCGGTTCCTAGGTTGTTGAGTATTTTTATCATGAAAGGGTGTTGGAATTGGTGAAATGCCTTTTCTGTGTCAGTTAGATGATCATGTTATTTTTCCCCCTTTCATTCTGTTAATAAGGTGTTTAGTTTTTTTTCAGTTGATTGATTTTTATATGTTGAACCACCCTTGCGTTTCTGGATAAATCCATGGTACATAGTTCTCTTAATATGCTGCTGAATTTTATTTGCTTGTATTTTGTTGAGGATTCTTGCATCTGTATTCATGAGAGATATTGGTCTGTAGTTTTCTTGTGATGTTTTTGTCTTTGGTATCAGGGTAATACCAGCCTCATGGAATGAGTTAGGAAGTATTCCTCTTCTATTTTTGGCACAGTTTGAGAAGAATTGATGTTATTTCTTCTTTAAACGTTTAGTAGAATTCATCAGTGAAGCCATATGACCCTTGACTTTTGTCAGAAGTTTTTAAAATTACTGTTTTAATCTCTTTGCTTTTACTAGGTCTATTATATTTTTTATTGTTGAGTCAGTTTTGGTAGTTTATTTCTAGGAATTAGTCCATTTCATCTGTGTTATCTATTTGTTGGCATACTCCTGTTCATTATATATTTTGTAATACTTTTTATTTCTGTAAAGTCAGTAGTGATGCTCCCACTTTCGTTTCTGATTTTAGTAAATTGAGTTGTCTCTCTTTAATTTCTTGGTCAGTCGAACTAAAGGTTTGTCATTATTGTTATTCTTTTCAGAGAAGTTTTAGTTTCACTGATTTTCTATTTTCTCGCTTTAAAAAATCTCCACCCAAATCTTTATTATTTCCTTTCTTCTGTGTGCTTTGCATTTAGTTTCTTCTTTTTCTAGTTCCTGAAGCGTAGAAGGTTAGGTTACTGATTTACTGATTAGTGATATTCTTTTTTTTAATATAGGTGTTTACAGATATAAATTCCCCTCTGAGCACTGCTTTAGCTGCATCCCGTATATTTTGTTTTTTTTTTTAATTCTTCTCAAAGTATTTTCTAATTCTCTTTCTTTTTCTTTCTCTTTTATTTTTATTTTTGGCCACACCATGAGGCTTGCGGGATCTTGGTTCCCTGACCAGGGATCAAACTTGTGCCCCCTACAGTGGAGTCCTAACCATTGGACCACCAGGGAATTCCCAAGTATTTTCTGGTTTTCATTGTGATTACTTCTTTGACTCACTGGTTAAAAATGTGTTGTTTAATTTCTACATATTTATGAATTTCTCAGTTTTCCTGTTATTGATCCCAGTTTCATTACATTATTGTTGGAGAAGATATTTTGTATGATTACTAACTTTTTAAATTTATTGAGACCTTTTTTTGTGGTTTAACATGGTCTACCCTGGCGAATGTTCCATGTGCACTTGAAAAAATGTATATTCTGCTCTTGGTGGTCTATGTATGTCTTTTAGGTCTACTTGATTTACAGTGTTGCTCAAGTTTTCTGTTTCCTTTTTATCTCTTAGTTTTATTTGTTATTGAAAGTGGGATGTTGAAGTCTACAACTATTATTGTTGAACTTTTCCTCCTTTCCACTCTGTCAGTTTTGCTTCATATATTTTGGGGCTCAGTTGTTAGGTGCATATATATTTTTAATTGTTAAATCTTTTTTTTAAATTGTATAGTTGATGTACTTTATGAGTTTAAGGTGTACAACATAGTAATTCAGAATTTTTAAAAGTTATATTTCATTTATAGTTATTGTTAAATCTTCTTGGTAAATTGATTTTTATCATATAATGTCCTTCTGTGTCTATTGTAACAAGTTTTATCTTAACATTTATTTTGTCTGATACTAGTATATCCACTTCATTTTTCTTTCAGTTGCTGTTTTCATGGACTTTTTCTTTTCTTTCATTTTTATCCTCTGTGTCTTTGAATCTAACATGAGTTTCTTGTACACAGCATATAGTTGGATCATGTTTTTTTCTTAAATCCATTCTGCCCATCTCTGCCTTTTATAGGAGAGTTTAATCCATTTACATTTAATGTAGTTACTGATAAGGAAGGATCTTTGCCACTTTGCTGTTTGTTTTCTACATATCTCATGTCACTTTTGTTCTTTGGAAGTCTTCCATTACTGCCTTCTTTTGTGTTATATAAATATTTTCTAGTGTACCATTTTGATTCCTTTCCCACTTCTTTTACTGTACAGTTTTTAGTTATTTTCTTAGTGTTTGCCCTGGGGATATATATATAACGTCTTAATTAATAACAACTTAGTTTCAGTAGTATTACAAAATACTTTGCTCCTGTATAGCTGTGTCCCTCTAGTTTAGGTTGTTATTGTATTGTTGCAGATTACATCTTTATACATTGTATGCCCATCAATGTATGGCTACTGTATGCCCAGTAGACAATAAATAGAAATAAATAAGTATCTATAGTCTATCAAGGACAGGAGGCTCAGAAACAGCAACTTTTCTAAAAGGCAATAGAAATCGCTGATCTCTCATATAATATTTTTAGTATCTGAGAAAATATGTAATGACAAAAGGCTATTATGAATTCAGTAATGCTTTTTAAGGAAAAATGCATTTTGTTCATAGCAAAAAAATGAGTTTAGAAAAGTAGTGACCCTATGTGCAAGCACCTTTTTATTTAATTTACAAACAGTGCTCATGTATGTGAACGTACTGACCTTGTAATGACTGTGAGTTCCTCTAAGGAATTGTGGCCCACAGATTGTGAACTCCTGATATAATTGACTTATTCCTAATCAGCTTCAGATTTGCATTTAAATGGCTTCTTTTTAGCATAATTACTCTACCCAAGACAGTTTGATATTACAGAGAAAAAATGAACCAAAACTGTCCTGGGAGTTCCAAAGAACTAAATTCATCTGACCTAGTTACTTACTACCTTTGCAGTTTTGGTTACTTAACATCTTGGAATCTCATTTATGGCATAATGTATGTAAATACAATTATATGAAATTATTTCAATAATGTTCCAGCTACTCAGTATGTATTCCTTTTCCCTCCTTAGTGTATTAATACCACTGTTTTTCAGTACTTCGTCTCTCAATTTTTTTCTCTCTTTGCTGTGATTACAGCTTTGCACAAAAAAAGTGTCCTGTCATCTCTGTTCATGGGGCAGCAAAGCAAGCCATTAATTAATTCTGGTTTTAGTTCATAGATACAGGAACGTTTTTCCATTAGATGTCACTTGCCCTTCTGTTTCATTTATTTGCATTTCTTTGGGTCTTCAGCATGGGAGACACACGAAATAGAGTCATTATAAAATCTTAAATCACTTAGGTAAATAGAAGGATATAGGAATTAGGAAGGGTGTGTTTGTATTCATCCAACAAACACTGCAGTTAAGGAACAGGCAGGCTGATGTTAAGAAAAAGGTGAATAGGCTCTCCAGTTCTCTGCTCAAAATCTAGTAGATAAAATGCCAAAAAAAAAAAAAAAAGAAAAATTGAAGTATAGTTTACTAGTAGTACAACTTCAGTGCTGTTGAGGATGTTCTTAACTTTGCCTAGGGCTTATGGGCTGAGATAAGGGATGCCTTAGAATTAACTGGATTAAAGGTTGCAGAAGAACATTCTGGGCAGAGGGCTTGCTGTACTTAAAAGGCATGGAAGCATTGACGTGTATGTAACGATCAATAAATCAGTCTGGCCAGAGCATAGCATATGTAGAAGTAGAAAGAAAACGGCAGGGCAGACTGAAAAGGTAGTTTGGAACTAGACAGACCCTCAGTGATCTTGCATGCCAGCCAGGAATTTGAAGTCTTCAGTATTGTCAGTGGAAAGCCATCAAAGATTTTAAAACCAGTAAAAGACGGAAGAAGTTTCATGGCAGTGTGAAAGATGGATTCTGGTGGATTTGATGGTATAGGGGATGTTTTAAATAGATGAATGAAAAAGTTGAGATGTTATTAGCAGATTGTGTGAAAAAGTGAAAAGCCTGGGCTTTAGAATCACCAGCCTGGTTTTAAACCTAGGCTCTTCGTCTTCGTAGTTGTATGAAAAAAATAGCTGCTTCAGTCTTTTATTTTCTTACATGTATTAGGTAGTAATAATACCTGTTTTACAGTGTTCCCCTGAAGATTTTATCATAATGGGTATGAAGTACCTGATACATGCTTGCTTGATACCAGCTAAGGGCTCAATTATTATCTATTATTATCAACATGAGTGACATGTACTGTAATTATTAAGGTAAGAAATGGTGAAGGCCTGAATTTAGGGGTGGATAAAAGAGAATAGATTTGGATGGATCTTTAGTAATTAAAATGAATAGGACTGACTGATGTAGGGAAAGAATGGAATTATGACTGAGTGAGATTTGTAATCTGAATGTCTTGGGGGAAGGGGTTAGTGATGCCATTTTCCTGGTAAGGAATACAGGGATCATCACTGGTTGAGATGAGGGAAAAGGGGTAAGAATGATTTTGATTTGGATTTTTGAAGGTATTTGGGATATCTTGGTGATGATATGAAGCAGGCAATTAGAAATAACGTCTGGAGCAAGAGATAAGAGATTGGAGAGTTGTCAGTATATGTGTGGTAGCAGAAATGTGTGTAAATCTTAAACGGCAGAGCATATATTTTAAACATTTCCCCACTGCTGAGCTCTGTACAAAACACTTGATTAGTTCTTGTTATTAAGTGTGAGATTTAGGGTGACTTTGTATATAGAAAAGATAATGCATAGTTACTTCGATTACTAATTTAATGTTCAGTTTATTTAAATTTATAAATTTAAAACCTCATTCTCCTAAAATATACATCTTACTCCAAACTTACACTTTTGATAAATATTTTAGTTAACTCTTAAAACATTTTAATCTAAAACTATAGATATTTTCTCCTTAAATATTGATTTAACAAAACCTTCTTAGATACTTTGAAAAAATCTTGTAAATATAATTTAAACTTATAAATGTGATTATTCTTAAGTTGTGTAAGAATTCTAATACAGTATACAAACTTAGTAAGATTTCAGCCTACAACCAGGCCTAAATCAGCTATTCAGTTATACATTTCAGATTAAAATTCCAAGGCTGGCTCTCTAACAGGCCAAGTTTTCTTAAAGCATTATAAATATTTACCAAATATGCATACTTATTTTGTTAACAGCTTTATTGACATATAATTTATACACCTTACAATTCACCCATTTTAAGTATGCAATTCACTGATTTTTATTATATTTACCAAGTTGTGCAACCATCACCAAAATCTGTTAGAATAAATCCATCACCTTGAAAAGAAACATGGTGTCCATTTGCAGTCATTCCCATTTTCACTCCCAGCCCTAGGAAAACACTACTTTCTGTCGCTATAGATTTGTCTTTTCTGGACATTTCATATAAACAGAATCATATAGTATGTGATCTTTTATTTCTGGCCTTTCTTCACTTAGCATAATGTTTTGAAGTTCATTCATCCTTATTGTAATAATATTCTCATTATATGGATATACTACATTTTATTTACCCTAGATTACTTTTTAATACAAAATAATTAAGGTTTAATTCTCTTAAATCACTCCTATACTTTGTTTAAAAAAAAAAAGGAAAACTTGAAAATAAGTGAACTAAGCTTCTGTCATAAGTTAGAAAAAGAACAGCAGAATAAACCCAAAGAAAATAGAGAGATAATGAAACTTAGTGAAAATTAATGAACCAGAAAACAAAGATATATTAGAGAAGGTCAAGAAAAGTCAAAAGTGAATTGGGGGGCCTCCCTGGTGGCGCAGTGGTTGAGAGTCCGCCTGCCGATGCAGGGGATACGGGTTCGTGCCCCGGTCTGGGAGGATCCCATATGCCGCGGAGCGGCTGGGCCCGTGAGCCATGGCCGCTGGGCCTGCGCATCCGGAGCCTGTGCTCCGCAACGGGAGAGGCCACAACAGTGAGAGGCCCGCATACCGCAAAAAGAAAAAAAAAAAAAAAAAAAAAAAAAAAGTGAATTGGGAGGGGGCACTAAGAAAACAAGCCTGGAAAATTGATCAAGGAATAAAAGACATAAATAAATAATATTATGAAAATGAAGACTACAGAGGAAGAGGAGATTTAAAAGATAAGGGATTTATAGCAGCGTTATTTTATACTAGCCAAAAGGTAGAAGCAACTTGTGTCCATCAGTGTATGAATATCCATTCAAAATATAATTTATGTATCAGTGGAATGTTATTCAGCTTTTAAAGGGACAGAAGTCCTGTCACATGCTGCAGGATGGATGAACTGTGAGGATATTATGCTAAATGAAGTAAGCCAGTCACTAAATGACAAATACATACTCTGTTATTCCACTTAAGAGGTGTACAATAGTCACATTTGTATAGACAAGAAAGTAGAATGGCGGTTGGCAGGACTGGGAGTAGGAGGAAATAGGGAGTTACTATTTAATGGCTATAGAGTTTCAGTTTTGCAAGATGAAAAAAGTACTGGAGATGGGTGATGGTGCAAACAGCGTAAATATATGTAATGGTAAACTTAAAAATGATTAAAATTATAAATTTTATATTATGTATGTTTTACCACAACTTTAAAAAAGATAAGGGAAAATACTATCAACCATATGCCAATAATTTTGAAATTAAAGAAAAATATAACTTACCAAAAACTGACTCAAGAAGAAATAAAAATCTTGAATTGTTCTATAACTATTAAATAAATTTAATAGTTAAAACTCTTCTATCAAAGAGAATAAGCCCAGAATGCTTTAGATTTGAGTTCTTCCCAACTTTTAAGGAAGAAAGCTTCCCAATTTTCTGTCACCTCTTTCAGAAAGTAGGAAAAAAGGAAATATATCTCAACTCTTTTGAGGACAGTTGCCAAACCCAAACATATATAAGAAAAAAAAAATTCTAGGTCAGCTTCACTCATGAAATAGATTAGCCCTCTAGTAATTGAAAAATTCTTCACTTTTTTGTTTTATGCTTTTTAAAAAAATTTTATTGGAGTATAGTTGCTTTACAGTGTTGTATTAGTTTCAGGTGTACAGCAAAGTGAAACAGTTATACATATCCGTATATCCACTCTTTCTTTTTTTTTTTTTTAGATTCTTTTCCCATATATGCCATTACAGAGCATTGAGTAGAGTTCCCTGTGCTATACAGCAGGTTCTTATTAGTTATCTATGTTTTACGCTTTTATCCTTGAATAATTCTTTTTCTGATTGTTACTGCCACCTTTATTGCTTTCTTTTCTTTTTTCTTTTTTTTTACATTTTTCTCATATCTATGCCTCCCTCTTTAGTTTCAACATATCTGTGTCACTTTGAGTCTGTTATGAACTGCATATTTCTGTGCCCTACCTGACACTTTTTTCTCTTTTACATAGTTAATTCAGTTGATTAACATTTATTGTAACATGTACATGGTTGATACTATTCCTGAAATTATTTTTTGTGTTTCTTGTTTAGCGTGCTCGCTTTTTGTTTAGTTTTTAATTTTATTTACTCTTATAGTTGATCTTTTTTGGTTGTTCTTTATTTCCTCTGGTGATTGGAAATTCTTCAGCTTTATCCATACGTTTTAAGCAAATTTAAAGCTACATTTTCTTATCAACATCAAAGAGTAATGACTATTATAAATTGTTCCCTCATCCCACATGCACACTTGATCTTACATACTTTACTTAAGCATATTGTACTCTTATTTTTTCACCCAGGATTGTGTTGTAATAGTTTGGGATATTATTCCTAAATCATTAATTTAAAAAATTATACTGTGTTTATCTATTTAAAGAATCCTTTCTTATCTGTTATATTAAACTGAACCCCCCCCCATATTAGTAACAACTGTTTATACTTAACTGTTAGTTTTACTGGTATATTGCTTACCATTATTTTTTATATAAACAGTGTTTTCCATTTTTAGGTCTTTGTTCTGAATTTTTTTTTAGCTCAACTACTTTAAGTGACTGTTGCTAGTACCCAGAGTAAATGGCTGTCCTATTTTCCAAATCATAGCATATCCAGTAATTTCTTTATTTTACTCATATCTGTGAAAAATAGATTGGCTAAAAAAAGTGAGGTTTTTTTACCCTCAGAATTTTGTGAGCATATTTCCATTGGCTTTTAGCATTTACTTTTACTGATGAAATGACTGTCATTCTAAATCGCTTTCCTATTATTTTATGTAAAATTAAGTAAAATTTTCTCCTTATTTGGAGCTTTTAAACTTTTATTTTTGAAATTCAGATATTCTGCCAGGGGAGTTTTTACATATATATGCTTTGTTTTCCCCTGAGTATTCTGCCCCAGTACTTCTCAGAGCACATTAAATATGAAGACTCAAGACAGTATTCACCATTAGGAAGTTTTCTTTTCCTTCTCCTCCTTCTTCCCCCTCACCCTACCCCCATTTCTTAAATTTAATTTTTAAAAATTTATACTCTTTGCTCTTTCTTGTTCTAGAAATCCTATTTCACAGACATTGAATGTCCTGGCCTCCTCTTCCTCTCTAATCTTTTTCTCATGATTTCTGTGTCTTCAGATTTACTATGCATTGTGAGGACATTTCTTAAATGGGCCTTTTAAATCACTAATTTGATGTATATTTTTCTACTTAATACCTCTATTTGGTTTTTTGGCAGTTTTGTTTTTCTTTTTGCCCCTCCCCAAGCACATATTCTCCACTCCTTTTCCAGAGCAGCTTGCTTTTTGTTTTAAATGCTCTTCTTCCCTGGTTTCAATAGAAATACTATTTATAATTTTTCTTCAATCTCTGATGTTTTTCTTCATTAATTCTGTTTCAGTTTGGGCTGTTAGTTTTGACTGGGTTATTGTTTGTCTTCAGTATGTCTGGTCAGGTTTTTCATCAGTTTTTTTTTTGAATTTTATTTTATTTTTTTTATATAGCAGTTCTTATTAGTTATCTATTTTACACATATTAGTGTATATAGGTCAATCCCAATCTCCCAATTCATCCCACCACCACCCCAACCCTGCTTTCCCCCCTTGGTGTCCATACATTTGTTCTCTACATTTGTGTCTCTATTTCTGCCTTGCACACAGGTTCACCTGTACCATTTTTCTAGATTCCACATTTATGCGTTAATATACGATACTTGTTTTTCTCTTTCTGACTTCATTCTGTATGATAGTCTCTAGGTCCATCCACGTCTCTACAAATGACCCAATTCCATCCTTTTTATGGCTGAGTAATATTCCATTGTATATATGTACCACATCTTCTTTATCCATTCATCTGTCAGTGGGCATTTAGGTTGCTTCCATGACCTGGCTATTGTAAATAGTGCTGCAGTGAACATTGGGGAGCATGTGGCTTTTTGAATTATGGTTTTCTCTGGGTATATGCCCATTGGTGGGATTGCTGGGTCATATGGTAATTCTATTTTTAGTTTTTTAAGGAACCTCCATACTGTTCTCCATAGTGGCTGTATCAATTTACATTCCCACCAGTAGTGCAAGAGGATTCCCTTTTCTCCACACCCTCTCCAGCATTTGTTGTTTGTAGATTTTCTGATGATGCCCATTCTTTTTCATCAGTGCTTGTGCTGGGTAAATTCTCAGGGTAATAAGTAAGCCATCAAATGGGTTCCTCACAGAGCATGGGCCGGAAGCAGATGCTCAGGGAGAGAGGAAGAACTCTTAATGAGTGTAGCTGTCCAGCAGGGGTGGATTGCATAAAGTAATGAGAAGAGGAGCCTGGTTTTTGCTCATTACCTGTAGAAGTTCATCCAGACTTGTTTGGTTGTATGACACACTGAAATAGCTGGAACATCAGTAAAAAGGGATTAATTACCTTATATTCCTTTGGAGATTGCATGTGAAAGATTGTATAATCTGGTACTTTTTAATTATTCATTTTGGCACTCACTTGTAATGAAGTTAAGTGTGGTATTTGCAAGTTTAAAACCCTGAGTTTTAAGCAAAGAACTCCAGATACTATCAGTCTCCTCTTTGTTTATTAAGCTATTTGTTGATGATTGTTACCAGCAAGCACCTTTGAACTGATATTTTATAAAATAATAATACTCTGTTGAAGATTGAGCTCTTTTATACCAGCACCAAGTTTTGCAAGATATCCAAGGGACCTTGATGTGAAAATTACTGATTTTCTCATATGCTCCTAGTTTTCCTTCAGCCCCTCTTTATCTCTCAGACTGATAATCTCTGTACTGTTATCTCAGAGGTTCCCAAGACTCATGAACCATTTTTTCATTCCATTCATAGTATTTTGCTTTATTTCACAAGTACAGGCTGTTGCTTATTAGTTGGCTATATATTTGATATGTTCCTATCTTGTTACTTTTCATAATCTGCTTTCCCCATTTTGGTTAGAAATAGAGATTATGATTTAGATTGAAGAGGGTAATGTGTGAGGAATTTTAACTTCTGTCTTTTGTTGGGGTTTTTTTGTTTTTTTTGTGGTACGCGGGCCTCTCACTGTTGTGGCCTCTCCCGTTGCGGAGCACAGGCTCCGGATGCGCAGGCTCAGCAGCCATGGCTCACGGGCCCAGCCACTCCGCGGCATGTGGGATCTTCCCGGACCGGGGCACGAACCTGTGTCCCCTGCATCGGCAGGCGGACTCTCAACCACTGGGCCACCAGGGAAGCTGGGTTTTGAGAGCTAGGTTATTCAAAGCAAAAGCTAAAAACCAGGCACATAGAGCCCTAGTATTAGAGGAACTTTGTGGGAAAGAGGAAGACCTTCCTTCCTAGCCTCTTGAAGCATTAAATCTCCTTGAGGAGACGACATAAACATATAGAAGGAAAAACAAAAGCAGTGTTTAGATAGCCTATGACAAATTTTGTATTACAGAATACTTACATAGTGCTTTGCATGTGACAGAAAAGAGAAAACATAAGGCAGTTGACACATATTTAAGAGGGGGGGAGTGATATGTGAATTCTGAGAACGAGAAAACTGGAAACTCAGGCTCCATGAGGGCAGACACCATGTCTGTTCATCATTGCCTGCCTACTCAGTGCCTGCCACTGTCCCTGATAGGTGGTGGGCTTTTAGTTAATATGTTGGATAAGCGAATATCTATTTGTTTAACAAACTGAAGAGTGCCTTGAAGGAAATAATTTATTTGGGCAGAGGTGAAATGAAAAGGCTTGAGAAAATATTAGGAGGTAGAAATAGATGACTGAATATATTAGAATACCAACCTGGATGGAGCTGTGAGATTGAGCAGGAAAGTTCTGAGAAATAAGGCTGTCGGTGGTAGGTTAGGGTCAAATTATAAATAGTTTTGATTGCTGGAGTTAGGAATTTGGGATTTGTTTTTAAACAAAGTGGGGTTTTTCTGAACAGATGGTCACATTGTTAAAGTAGTGTTCAGGAATACTGTCTGAAGACATAGTGATTGTCTTCAGGTTGCAGTGAGAAAGAGATTGGAGACCAGCTTTGATTCCAGTTGCAATATTGGATAGAAATTCTTTGGCCAGTAGTCATGCTCAATAAAATTATTAATATTTCTTTACATGTAATAATATATTACATACAGGTGCTTTTTAAGCCCTGGTGATTGAACATAAGGACATAGCTGTCTTTTTCATTATTTATTTAATTTTCCATGGCATTTTGTTTATTGATCTTCATGGCTTTTTTGTGATATCATGGTATAAATTTTGAATACATTTGTTCTTTTCTTGTTTGCCTTTTGTTAATGTCAAGCATAGCACGTGAGACATTCCTTGTTGCTATGCAACTGCTAAATTCAGTATTTAGTATTAATAAAACTGAGTGGCATTAAATTCAGTTAACGGGGAAGCAAAATATGACTTAACAATGTCTGATCAGTATTTGTATGGTTTAATGTATTGTTGCAGACATGAGCAAAAGAGAAGTGACTTGTTTACAGTTATTGTTTTGGTCAAAATTAGCTGTGGTTAAATCTTTGCATTTATGACCAGATTTTTTTTCTTGTTTGATTCTTTTTGGTCTGTCCCTTTGACTGCTCTTTGATAATGTGATTCAGTTTTTGTTAGTGTTTGTATGTTACTGATGACGTTCTTACTCTATTATTCTTTCCGATTCTGTTATCTTTTGTAATTTTTAAAATTTTATCTCCCAAGGCTTTTATTTCTTTCTTAGTATTATTTTTTGCTGTATTTACATTTTTCCATTTCAAGAATTTATGGCTAAGCATCCACATTTGGAATTTGTTATAATTTCATATAAACCCAGGTGAAAGCCTATTAGATTTGCTCTTCAGAGTAAGGGCCACCTGTAATCCCCTTTAGTTATTTGCAGTGTGTACTTGGTACTTACCAGATATTGAAGTGCTTTCATTAATATTTGTGAAGTCAGAAATCCATTTTGGGGATAAGAGGACTTTAGAGGAAGCTGCAGGATTTTTTTTTTTTAAGTTAGTGTTGAAAATATCTAGTTCGCAGGCCCAAGATAGGCAGTATCTAGCAATTCTTTCTCATTCCCTCATCACCACCTCCCCACCCTCAAAACCCTTAGCCCAACACTTTCTCTCCTCCCTTGTGTAGGAAAGAGAGGACATAGTAATTTAGTGGACAGTGTTTTAATTATAGTAGGCAAATAATAAACAGGATAGATACCTCCCATTTGCTTGAATGGGTAGTTTGGTTTTGCTGATGTCCTTGGAATCATTTTGATGGGAAGGACGAAGGAGAGTTGAAAAACGATTAATCCTTAATAATAAATGAAAAATCTAGAATCTAGAAATCATGAAAATAGTTTAGAAAAATCAACTCTCTAACTACAGTGCAGATGATACAAACTCTAGGGATTACCCTATTGAAAATGATGGCTTAATATTAAGGACAAAGAAATCCCTTACATTACAATGTTACTCTTACATCCAGGTAAAATACTGTTTCTAGGGACCATCTTGTCTACTCCCTTACTTTCCAAACCCTTTATGGTGATTGTATTTGTGGTTAGGAAGTGTCCCTGTTTGTGGACCTCATGTATCCACCTGGCTATAGTATTTACATTAGTGGTTCCCTCACTTTTGAACATAAGAGTGCTTTTTTAACAATTAAAAAAAATTATAAACCCTTAGGTGATAATAGATTATGTGACAAAATACATAGTGCCCCAAACTACTAGGAATTCAGTGACACTTTATATATTTTCTTAATTGCAGTAATATTTGTGTGCATTTGAAAAGTTGTATGTACACTGAATGCACAAGACCTATTCTTTCTAAAGGTCATGCTTAAAGGACATGGACTCATGGACCTCTTGTAATTATTTGAGCTCCTAATGAGGTCCATGATACATAATTTGGGAACTGCTGCACTAATGAATTATTTGTTATGTTGTATAAAGGTACAATTTGATTCTCTTTTGCATTTTCCTCCTTACTCTTAATAACCCATAGAAAACAGCAAGATGGCAAAGATATTTTTACATTGTTTTTCATTGAGTTAATCAGCAACATTTGAGATAATAAATTAGAAAAGGGTTTTTTTTTGTTTGTTTTCATTTTCTACTTTTTTCTTTTAGAACTTTCTAAAGGAATGTTTTTTAATATGTTTTTTAAATTTATGTGGCTGTGTCGGGTGTTAGTTGTGGCTTGCAGGATCTTCTATTGCAGCGCGCGGGCTTCTCCCTAGTTGCAGCACGCAGGCTCAGTAGTTGCAGCACGCAGGCTCTCTAGTTGTGGTGCGTGGGTCAGTAGTTGCGGCGCGTGGGCTCTCTAGTTGTGGCGCACAGGCTCTAGAGCACGCAGGCTCAGTAGTTACGGCACGTGGGCTTAGTTGCCCTGTGGCCTGTGGGATCTTATTTCCGTGACCAGGGATCGAACCTGCGTCCTCTGCATTGGAAGGCAGATTCTTAACCACTGGACCAGCAGGGAAGTCCCCTCATTTTCTACTTTGTACTGATTGAGAGTGGTAATAGTTTAAACATCTATGTATAGGTATATTTGAATTCTCTTTCTCTCTCTCTCTCTCTTTCTTTTTGTATGTGTAATTAGTGGGTTCTAGCTTCATAAAGGAACCAGTGAGTAGTTACTGTGGCAGTGTGAACTAATTACAGAAGTCTTTTTCTTTTATAATATTTAAAATGGGCTTTTTTGTGTGTGCATGTGATACAGATGTTGTTTTCAGTTAGGATTTTCCTTCTTAAAAAATACTGTTAAATTGAAGAATCTATTATCTCAGTTCATATTCAGAAACATGCCATTTAGATTAACACAGAACGTTGTGAAAATTTTGAAGAAGTTTGACTCTTTCATTGGGGAAGGTGCTTTTTAAAATGAAGTTTGAAAGTTTATGTAAAGAGGTATTTGGAATTTTGTAAGATAGTAAGAGATCTCATGAACTTCCATTCCTTCATTGGTTATTTCTGCTGTTGTTTTGTATTGTCTTGGAATGGACTCTGAATTTGTATTGAGTGTTATTCACTGACAAAAATGCAAATGCTCCTTTTAGATTGGTCATATACTCTCCTCAGCATCCCATCAGTAATAATCTGGAGGTCCTTGAGAATTGGAAGAAAACACCATTGTTTTTTCATGCAACAAGGTTAAATTTACTGTAGGGAATATTATTGTAATAATGGATTTTTTTTCATCCTTTTAGGGTTTGAAAGTATTCTTGAAGGGCTGTTTGGACCTGCATTATTAAAAGATCTCAGTTTATTTAAAGGTATTCAAAAATTTTTTTGGCATTTCAAATTCTTCCTGGTGACATAAATGATACCTTGGTGATTTAAGCCCCAGTCTCCTTCTCCTTTTTATTCACAGTTTTATGTGGGTTGAAGCTATATCCATGTAAGAATCTTTTTGTGTGTGGTTGATAACGCAGATATATGTATGGATAAGGTGTATTAACTAGTGAGCAATTATTGCAAATAAGGAATTTGTCTACTACTTAGTGAGGAGTGTTTATGTTGTTAAAATAAATAATATTTTTGAAATTAGTTCTCATTTGTTTCCTGAAAAATCTTTTTTTGTAACTGTTAATTTGTTATTCCTACTATTTTTGCAGACTGTGAACCTGAAAGCATTTCCGATTGGACTTTTGATGAAAATTGTCTGTTCTGTTGCTTGAGAAGAGATAAAGTAAAGGTAACCAAGAAACTTGTGAAACTTGTCTAGTGTGGTGTTTTATAGTTTTTATTTTTCCAAAATTTGGTTACTTGGTTGGAGGATTTGAGGAGTACTGATTCCATATTTATTCATAAAGGATTTGATAGTAACTCAGTTTTGCAATTTAGACTATTTCTAGTCTGTTGATTAGCCTATTGAGAAATCTGTATCCCATCATGCATTGCTCTATTTATTTAGTTCACTAGGCAGAATAATGAACTAGGTCTCAAACTGTTGTGTTTATTTTAAATATGAAATGTATGGTAATTCACGTAATGGGAGTCATTCGTACAGTAACATGGATCTGGATCAAGTAGTTATTAATTCATGTAGATTTATGATGGACTGTGGTTTATGCTTTAGTATCTTTCTTCATAATATATGAGCATGGATGCTGTTTGTGTTCAGTTGTAAAAATTGGCTGTACCTTTGCATTTCTGTTGTTTCATTGCTTTGTGTTAAACATAAAAAGAATTTTGGTTTAGAAACATTTCAGTTGTTGAAAATATTTATTAATAATGGTTTATTCTCTTACGTTTCTTTTTATGGTATTTCTGTTCCGTGCTTTAAAGCTTTGGAAACATTTTTAATTCCTTCCTCTCCCCTGTACACTTCTAACTTCAAATCATTGACCAGGTTCTATCAGTTCTTCCATTCTTTTTCTTTCTACAGTCATCACCATAGTTCAGACCATTAGCATTATTTCTGGACTACTGAAATAACATGATTGGTCTCTTTTAGTTTTCTTCAGTGTGTTATAAACACTGCTACATGGTTAAACCCCTCTCCTCCCTACCGCCCCCTGACCCTCACCCCTCAAATGGTGTGGAAACGTTACCCTGCACTCAGTCTCCAGTGACTTTACAATTATCTTTGGGATTCATTAGCCTAATGCTCAGTGCCTCAGTACCCTCCACAGGTCAGTCCACTTCTCTTTCTAATGCTAGCCCACTAGTCTTCCATGCAAAACTGGTCTGATCGTTTGTATTAAACAACATGCTTTTACCATTGGAACTACAGCATTGCATACCCGTTATTCTTTATAGCTTGAAAATCCCCTTGCTCTTACTCTTACCTTGACTCCCCTTTCTTATTAATGGTACACCTCTGCTCTTATTGCTGTTTTCACCCTTCACACTGTTGTAGTAAATATTATACCAGTTATTTGTCAAGTAATATTCTGCCTTTTGTTGTTTATCCTTTTCTGTGTTTGAATCTTGTGTTCCTGACTACACTGTCAACCTCTGAAGACCATGAAACATGACATGCTTCTTTGTACCCCTGCATATGGCCACTCTACCATTATTTACCATTGTTGGAAATTTGCTTTAAAATCAAAGCCAATTTAAGAGCTTCTTAACGTTCTTCCTTTGTGGCATCTTTTTCTTGCTTAAGTACATGAAAAAGTTTTTGTTGTGACTATCCAGGATGGTCTGTTTTTATTGAATTAATGAGTAAAGTGTTTTGAAATTTACTGTGGTTTGAAAAAGACCAGAAGATTAAGCAGCTACCAATGAAGTTAAAGTTCATCATTTTAAACTGTGTCTGTGTGTGTGTGTGTGCACATGCATATGTGTTGTGACTGTCTATTGAACAAGTTATTTAATAGGCATTTTGGTAGCATAGAAGAAGCCAATGATTAATTACCTTTCTTTCAGAATTGGTTTGGGAGGAAAGCCTTTCTATGTTCAATAATTGAGTACAGTATAGTCTTGTAATATGATAGAGTTTTCCATTGCTATATGAGGATAAAATATTGCATGAATATTTTTAGAAGAAAACAGAAATAGCAACGCATGGAACCATGTAGCATTTAACCATGTAGCAGCTGTTCTTACTGTTCGTAGTTCTATAATTTTTAGTTAGTGTTCTAATTAGGAAGAATATTTCTGTTTGAAAACCCAGCTAGATCTGGGAAAGCTGGTTTTCTCCATTAGGCATTTCACTACCTGTCTTGGGCATTTATTTTTTTCAGAGACAGCCATAATGTCTATGGAAAATAGGAAGAGAGAGCCTAGAATGTATAACTTGTCAAGTGTATAGCTTTAGTTGTGTTAGATTTAAAGTGATTTTGTTGAAACTCTTTGCAGGCACTTGGAGCATCTTATCTGAGAAGCACTAGAATCTGGAAATTAAATGTATCTATTGGGTTGAGGCTTGGCTGACTTAAGATTCCAAAAATAGAAGAAATATGTGGAGAGAATGGTAACAGCCAAGAGGTGGCAGCATAGAGCACAATATTGGAATCTTAAGTTGGGGTTGGCATGGCGAGATGTCTAGATAATGTTTGGAAAAGCTGTTAGAAATACTGGTCTGATACTTGGGAATGAGATGGAGGTTATGCATATTTTTTAGTTAATTGGATTTTCATTGGATACTGACTGTTAGAATGGAAAAAGTAAATACATTATTTATATTTACTTTTAAAAATATCTAAGTGAAAAATGAAGTTGCCTCTTCAGAAAATATAACAAGTATTCAGCTAGAAATTAGTAAAACAGTTGTTCATCTACACTTCAGCAGTTAGAAAATATAATTTGTAAGGGAAAGACAACTAACATTTTTTTTGAGCATATACTATGTGTCATTTACTTTTGTTTCCATTTAGTCCACACAGCAATGCTATAAAGTTGGTTAAAGGCATCCCAGTTTTACAAATAAAGATATGGGAAGGGTCACAGAGACTAAGTTATGGGCAAAGTCACATAGCTGGGATTTGATCCATGTTTTTAGAATACATGCATTTTGATAACAAAACTAGAAACACGAACATGGAAAGTGATCGAGTAAGAATTAAGAAGCATTTGGGATTACTCAGTTTGAAAGGGGAAGAGAGTAAGAGTGTAAATGGGCATGGGTATATTTGAAATAGCCAGTCTCAGATGTGCTAGGAGTCACTGCCTGCCTGCCTGCCTGCCTTGCTTGGCTTTTTCTTTCTTTCCTTCCTTTCCTGTTTGTTGGGCATGTAGTAGACATTCTAAAATATTTACTAAATGAGGAACTAAGAAGTCAGCATGCTTAATAAAGTTGGAGAATTATAATATTAATAGCTAACTGTTGTGAGTGCTTACATGTGCCAAGAATATATACAAAGTTCTCTGTGTATTATTCACTCATGAGGCTTTTTACTATTTCTTAGCTTCTTTTTAAAATTATTTTAGACATGTAAAACTGTTGCAAAAATAATAAAAAGAATTCCTCTATACCCTTTACCCAGGTTTCCCAAATGTTAACATCTTATGTAACCACAGTACAGTTACAAAAATCAAGAAATTAACATTGATACAATACTATAATCTGCAAGCCTTTCAGAATTCACTAGTTACCCCAGTAATGTCATTTTTCTGGTCCAGGAGCCAATCTAGGATCACACTTTGTATACAGTTGTCATGTCTCCTTAGTCTCCTTTAGTCTGGAATAGTTCTCAGTTTTTCTTTGCCTTTCATAACATTGACAGTTTTGAAGAATGCTGGCAAATTGATTTGTAGAATGCCCCTCAATTTAAGTTTTTCTGATGATTCCTCATTATTGAATTCAGGTTATGCATTTTTGGCAAGAACTCTACAGAATTGATGTTGTGTCATGCTTAGTGCACCATATTGGGAAGCACATGGTGATGTTTACTTTGATCACTTGGTTAAGATGGTGTCTGCCAGTTTTCTCTACTGTAAGGTTTCTGTTTTTTTCCCTTTTGTGGAAATCGTGGAGATGTACTTTGAGATTTTGTAAATATCTTTTTCTCATCCTACATTAATTTTAGCATCAATTGATGAATCTTGCCTGAAAAAATTACTACTGTGGTGTTTACCAGATGATGATTTTCTATTTGTATTATTTCTTCAATCTCTGTTAGCTGGAAACCTACTGTAAGGAAGAGGTTTCCCTTCTCTATGTTTTTGTTTGTTTACCCATCAATATGGACTTACTTATTTTGTTCTTTTGGTTATAATTTATTACAATCATTGTTTATTTTGTAGTTCGAATTGTTCTGGATTTGGCCATTGAGAGCCCATTCAGGTTGGCTCTTCATTTTTTTTAAAAAAAAACATGTTTCTATCATTTCTTTACTTTTTGGCACCAGAAAATATTCCACACTTATCTTTGCTTTCCCTGTCCCAACCCTGGATTTCTCCAAGGAATCCTATTTTCTTTTACTTAGAAAATTGTATAAGAAAGCAAGGTACTAGGTATACTCATTGGTACTAGAACATCACTGCTTCTAGGCCTCGTCAGTTGTCTGAGCTAGGAAATATGTATGTTTACTTAAATATATGTATACATACATCTGTATTTCTTTCTGTATCTATTAGAAACCATCTTGTGAGGCTTTTATTAATTGTAGGAGCGTGTTGATAGTATGAAGAGCTGATCCAATAGTAGTGAGAGAGTATTGGAGAGATGGGAAGAATTAAAAATTACTTTCGCTGTTTCATATCCCTAAAAACGGACTAATTCTAAGCAATGAATCAGTCTGTAGTAATGACTGTTCTTGTACATGGATAGAGTAGAGATAGCAATTATAGAGTAAAGAGCATGGATATTTTAGTAACTAAGGATAAGGTAAGATGAGAAGTTGTACAAAAATCTAAAATGTTTATGCTCTTAAGTTTATTATAAGACTGTTAGTAAGTTCAGTATTTGACTAGCATAGTAGGAGAATGTTTTAAGCAGTTGGGACTTGAGCTGCATGTTTGAAGAGTACATAGGTCTGGATAGGCAGACACAGGAGGGGCACATCCTGGGTGGAGCAGAGCATTGATTTTTGTGAGTAACCAGTGATAAGCCTAGAGTCCCATTACAGATCTCTTTCAGTGTCCATCTACCCTCAGGAATCATGTAACTAGATAGATTTCATGAGTCCCTCATGTGTTTACTCTGAACATTTCATAGTTTCCTCTGTTTTGTGAGTATACACTAATTAGAAGTTTAGATATATCCTTCTAACATTTTAATTTTTATTTCTATTTTAGCACATTGAAATTTATAGTAAGAGCAGATACTAAATCTAGTTATTATTTTCTCATTGTATTCTACAGCATGTATTTGTGTGGAATTATTAGTTTGGGCATATTCAGTGCTGCTAGATAATGACTTATCTGTCATCTTGTCCCAGAGTACCACAACTCATTAAGTATTCATAGTACCTATTATATAAAAGGAACTGTGGAAGAAAAATTTATCAATATAGTGCCTATCTATTAAGACTGAGAAAGAAGAAACAAATATGAGAAGTTTAAGGGTTATTTACTTGTGAGACTTAAATAGATACAGGGTAGAGTTAAATGGATACCACAAATTAGTACATGATTAACTACTTGCTCAGTTAATTGTACAAATCTAAATTGCAAGACCTAACCTTGTTGTGTTTCCAGAGGCCTTTTATAGATTATTTTAAAAGATTCAGGAAAACCACTTGACACAGTGAATCAGTGCTCATCCAAGATTAAATATCAAAGAGGTTTTTTGGGGAGTGGGGGCAGTTAGTGTGTGTGTGTTTTTTTAATATATACTCCCAATCTGTGGACTTTTTCCCCCTAAAACAAACATACAGACTTGGAGAAACCATTAATCGGAGATTAACTGTATACAATTTTATGTGGTTAGAGTTAACCAGTATACTTACCATACTGATCATTTGGCAGATTTATTGAATGTCTGGTTCTGTGATAAACCAGAGAGTATACCAAAGAAGTAAAAAGTGGATCCCTCCTTGCTTATGGAATGTTGGTGAGACCATGGGTGGCTAATGGAATGAAAGGAGGTCTAAATTAGGGAGATTTAAATCCTCCATCCTGCTTGCCCAGAATCAGAGCTCTGATATTGAGAGTAAAATTCCCTCCTTCATTCTCATATGTAATATTTGAAAAGGTAGTAGATAACACAAGAAAATACAAGTACGTAGCAGTTGAGAGGTGCAGCAGATCACACTGGAATTTGCTTAATCAAGGAGATCAAATTCAACGTGAACCTTAAAAGGATCTGTGTTTTAAAACAGTTAATTTGATAGTTATTTTTAGGATGTAATGGAGAGAAAATTAGAAGAGGTTCTTGTAATCATCCAGAAAATAAGCCTGAACTAAGGTCTTGGCTGTGCAGATGCATAAGGAAGGGATGTATGTAGAATATCTAGAATAAAGAATTGCTGAAACTTAATGATTACGTAAATGTATAGATAAGGGAGAGTGAAGTGATACTGATCTTAGGCTTTCTAAGCCAGGTTGACTTAGCATGGTGAATTAACAGAGGTTGAGAAGTAAGAAGGGGAAAGGTGTAGTGGCCAATTTTTATGGTGAGGATAATGAGGTTATTAGCTGGAAGCAGTTTGCGATGCAAGTAAGCATTTAGTTGGAAGTGTCCAGGAGACAGAGTTGTGGAAATTGAGTTGAAAGAAGAGGTCTGAGCTGAATACATATTTGGAGTGTTCCTGAAGACATACAGTGATTGGTTTCTTTGAGCAGATGAAGTCTTTGGTGAGAGGTAAAGCGCAAAATAGAACTGAAGAAAACCTTCATTTTAGAAAGTAGGAAGAAGAATCAGATTGAAAGGAAGGTAGAATCATAGAATAAATGGGTTGCCCATCTTGAATCAGACATCTTCCTGGCCCCATCCTGGGTGATAAGTAGGGAGATGAATTGTCACGTTTGTTGCTCTAATATGGACTTCAGTGCCATTTCCCAAAATGGACCCTAAATGGGTTGAGGAAGTACCCCCAAACATACTCCATTGGGCTTTGAGAGAATAGCTTCTCAAGAACACTGGTTGTGGGAGCCAGACTATAAGTCTGACAGGGTTAATGAATAAGTGAGTGGTGTGGAAGTTAAGAAACAGATATAGACTACTAGTTTGAAAAATTGTCAGTGTCAGGGATGATGAAGGAAACAGGACCATAGAAGGAATGGGCAGTTGGTTTAAGTAAAGATATTTTGGGGAGGAGGGGGAAATACATAATATTTATACTCTTGGAAGAAAAGAAACTGGTGGGAGGAAGAAATTAGTTATTAAAAGGAGGGAGCAGTTGAAGAAGGCAAGAACCAACAAGAAATTACTGAACAGTGATGAGAGATTCTTATTGAAGTTAGAATATAGTCAGTATAACTGTAGGTGTTAACACTTGGCAGGAATTCAGTGAGGCAAGAATGCCTAAGTTTAAGAATCCTGGCTAATTGACTTGCTCACACTGAGGGCAAAGAACAGTGAGGAACTCTCAACTATGAAGGCAGTGTTTTAAAAAAAATAACAAGGGGGAATAGGCTATAGTAACTGTATTCCTCTCACTTGAATTGCTACTTGGAATTTTCTGCTTGTACCAACAACAAAAAAAACATAATTTCAAGAAAATAAGATTGCATTGCCCAGCAATGCATTTTTGAAACCATTTTTTGGTTATTATTATTTTTATTTTTTTTTCTAATTGAGGTATAATTGAAATATAACTTACTAGTTTCAGGTGTACAACATAATGGTCAGTATTTGTGTATGTTGCAAAATGATCATCACAGTAAGTCTAGTTAACATCCATCACCACACATAGTTATAGTTTTTTTTTCTTGTGATAAGAACTTTAAGATTTACTCTCTTAGCAACTTTCAAATATATAATACAGTATTTTTTTTTACAAATTTATTTATTTTATTTATTTATTTTTGGCTGCGCTGGGTCTTCGTTGCTGCACGTGGGCTTTCTCTAGTTGCCGTGAGCAGGAGCTACTCTCTTCGTTGCGGTGCGTGGGCTTCTCACGGCGGTGGCTTCTCTTGTTGTGGAGCACGGGCTCTAGGCACGTGGGCTCAGTAGTTGTGGCACATGGGCTTAGTTGCTCTGCGGCATGTGGGATCTCCCCAGACCCGGGCTCAAACCCGTGTCCCCTGCATTGGCAGGATTCTTAACCACTGTGCCACCAGGGAAGTCCCTATAATACAGTATTATTAACTACAATCACCATGCTGCACATTACATCCCTAAAACTTACAGATTTTGCAACTGGAAGTTTGTACTTTTTGACTACCCTCACCCATTTTTCACCCTCCCACCACCACCAGTCTGTTCTCTATGAGTTCAGGTGTTTTATTTTGTTTTTAGATTCCACATAAAAGTGAGATCATACAATATTTGTCTTTGTTTGACTTATTTAGTATAATGCCCTAAAGGTGTATCCATGTTGTCACAAATGGCAAGATTTCCATAAAAAGCTTAGTATTATTCCTCTGTGTGTGTGTGTGTGTGTGTGTGTGTGTGTAGATGGACTGACCACATTTTCTTTATCCATTCATACATCTACGGACACTTAGGTTACTTCCATATCTTGGCTATTGTAATTAATGCTGCAGTGAACATCTTTTTGAGTTGGTGTTTTTGTTTCTTTTGGATAAATACCCAGAAGTAGAATTGCTGGATCATATGGTAGTTCTCTTTTTTGGGGGACCACCAAACTTTTTCCACATCAGTTGCACCATTTTACATTACCACCAACAGTGCATAAGGATTTCAGTTTATCCACATCCTTGCCAACATTTGTCATTTTTTGTTTATTTTTTATTTTTACATAGCCATTTTAATGGATGGAAGATGGTATCTGATGATGGTTTTAATTTGCATTCCCTAATAATTTGTGATGTTGAGCATCTTTTCATGTGTTTGTTGGTTGTTTGTTTATCATCTTTGGAGAAATGTCTGTCAAGTACCTTCCCCATTTTTTTTTTTTTTTTTTTTTTGCGGTACTCGGGTCTCTCACTGTTGTGGCCTCTCCCATTGCGGAGCACAGGCTCTGGACACGCAGGCTCAGTGGCCATGGCTCACGTGCCTAGCCGCTCCGCGGCATGTGGGATCTTCCCGGACCGGGGCACAAACCCGTGTCCCCTGCATCGGCAGGCGGACTCTCAACCACTGCGCCACCAGGGAAGCCCCTTCCGCATTTTTAAATCAAGTTCTGTTGTTGAGTTGTAGGAGTTTGTGAATATTCAGCCCCTATCAAATATATGATTTGCAAATATTTTCTCCCAGTTTGTAGGTTGCCTTTTCACTCTTGATTATGTCATTTGATAAACAGAAGCTTTTAAAATTTTGATGTAAACCAGTTCATCTATTTTTACTTTTGCTGCCTGTTTTTTTGGTGTTATATCCAGAAAATCTTTGCCAAATCCAATGTTATGAAGCTTTTCCCACTATGTTTTCTTCAAAGTGTTTTATAGTTTTAGGTCTTTATCCATTTTGAGTTTATTTTTGTATGTGTTATAAGGTAAGGATCCAACTTTATGCTTTTTACATATGGTTATCCAGTTTTCCCAACACCATTGGTCTTTTCCCCCATTGAATGGTCTTGGCACCCTTGTCAAAAATCATTTGGCCATATATGTGAGGGTTTATTTCTGGACTCTCTATTCTATTCCATTATTCTATGTGTCTGTCTTTATGTCAGTACCATATTGGTTTTTTAAAACTTATCTTTAATTGACATAACTGGTTTATAACATTATATGTTTTATGTGTGCACATTATATTTCTACTTATATATACACAGTACAGCATGCTCACCACCAAAAATCACCATACAGTTGATACCCTTTATCCCCCCCGCACCGTTCTTAGTATCTATGTGTTTGGTTTGGTTTGTTCATTATTTTGTTCTTTTGGTTTTGTTTGTTATATTCCACACGAGTAAAATCACATGGTATTTTTCTTTCTCCATCTGACTTATTTTACTTAGCTTAATACTCTCAAGTCTTATCCATGTTGTCACAAATGGCAAGATTTCATCTTTTTATGGCTGAATAATATTCCATTATATATATATACTACGTCTTTATCCATTCATTGATGTGGAGAAAAGGGAACCCTTATACACAGTTGGTGGGAATGTAAATTGGTACAGCCACTATGGAAAACAGTGTGGAGATTCCTCAAAAAAATTAAGAACAGAACTACCATATGATCCAGCTGTCCCACTTTGGGTATTTATCCAAAGATTACAAAAACTAATTGGAAAAGATATATGCACCCCATGTTCATTGCAACAGTATTTACAATTGCCAAGATATGGAAACAACCGAAGTACCATATTGTTTTGATTACTGTAGCTCTGTAATAAGTTTTAAAATTAGAAAGTGTGGTACCTCCAACTTTTTTCTCTTTTTCAAAGTTGTTTGGCTATTTGGAGTCCCTTGAGATTCCATATGAATATTAGAATGGATTTTTGTATTTCTGCAAAAAACACCATTGGGATTTTGATGGGGGATATATTAAATGTGTAAATGATTTGGGGCAGTATTGACATCTTAACAATATTAAATCTTTGCCCTTTTATTTCTTAGATTTATTTTTTCTTTTAAAAGATTTCTTCAATTCCTTATTTCTGAATTTAAAATGAACAGCTGTATACTTCACACTTATTTTGTCAAAAGGCACCAGCCACTGTGGTTGAAATAAAGGTACTATGAATAATTAAAAGTTTTAGCCACAGATGCTATTTTCAAGAAACCTGTAGTCTAGTGGAGGAGGTAAGAAATATTTATATATAAATAAATACAATACAGGTTATATAAAAGTAGTTCTGTGAGAGTAGCATATATAAAGTGCTATAGGAGTTTAGAAAAAGTCAGGATTACCCTCAGCTAGGCTTTGTAATACTGTTACCTCCAATGTGAAGTTGGATATCCTTGTGTTTATAGTGATCTTGGGCACCTAAGGAAACCCACAGTCATTACTGAGAGCAGATTAGAAATTCAGGAAGTCTTCTGATTGAAATTGGGTTGTGGATGATAATTGGAATAGTATAAACTTTTAATTTCCAACTAGTGGAAGGATATAAGAAACACTTGTTATTGACTGGGGCGGCTTGCATTTGTCTTTTAATGTTTTAAAAACTATACATGTGTAATGGAAGGAAAACTATAATAGCAAGTGCTGCTTATAGATACTGGTAAATTAAGTATAATGGTAATAATAATCATTTGGTACTTGCACTTTAGGCTTAATTTCCAAGCACAGTAATAACAATTAGATATACTGGTAAGAGTCATTCGTGGTAATTTTGTTGTACATTTTTAATACTTTATTTAACTCTTGATATATATTCAGGCTTCAGACTTTGTTGTTTTCCTATTCTTTAACCTGTTGGTCTGCTTAACAAAATTGAAGGTAACTGACATACAGTAAACATTGTATTAAGCACAACAATTCATACTTGGTTAATGTAAAAAGTAATAACTTACACGAAGTAAGAAGGTTTCTTTTTAGGTAACTGACCTTAAAGAGTATAAGCATTTAACATGGTGGAACCATTTTCCCTAAGACTTGCTGGCATTTAAAATAATAAGACATAGGAGAGTGGTATTTAAATCAATGAGTTGCATCTTGTCAGCTCTTTTTAGCTCATTGCTTGAAATGTCAGTAAGCCATGGGTAGCGGACATGACTATAGCTATAGGCCCATGTTCTACTCACATAGGCCTTTCTAACATAATTATTACAAAACCTGCATGCATACATATGCTTCTAATTCACAGATTTTCTATACTATATGGTGTGAATTTTTTAAAAATACCATTTGAATTTGGAGAATCCCAGTACAGCATGGGAATGGTCTTGAATTCAGACAGGAACAGCTCTAAAATGTCACCCCTTCAGTTTTGTATCACACTTCTTAAATATAGGCCATCTTACCTTTCCCAAGTGAAACTTATTTTTTCTTTTATTTCCTTTCCTGAGGTGTTATCTCTTAAAAAGAAAATCTGCAGCTATGTAAGTGACCTTCCCCATTCTTATCCCCCCCAACCCAAACTCAAAGGTGATAAACTTTAGAGTTACAAAAGAAACTTTAAGAAATGTTAATCTTTATTTTTTGTTTAAAGTTTAACTTTATTAACTGTTTATTGCCCTGAGAACTAACTACCATGCTGATATAATTTTGTTGCTTCATTTATTCAGTAATGTCCTTGCTATTTTCAGGGATCAGTAGAGAGAGCTACTTTTGTATAGTTCTTAGAGAAATTTAATAATTCTATCAGGGGTCAGAAAGCTGAGACCTGTTTCCAAATCCAGCCCACAGTCTGTTTTTGTAATGCCTGCAAGCTTGAAGAGGTGGTTTTGGAGGGGGAAAAAAGAGATGTTACTGTATGTGGCCTGCAAAGCCTAAAATATTTACTATCTGGCCCTTGACAGAAAATGTTTTATTCTGTCTTGAATATCTTCATCAGGTTGTTGAGATTAAGCAAATGCTGAAGGTTATTAACTTCCATACCTTACTTACTATTCTCTTTGTTATTCTTCCTCTAACTGTGTATCAGAGCAACAACACAAGGAAATAAAATTTAATGGCAGAACAGGTAGGATTATAGAGAAGAGGGTGGGAGAGGAACAAGGGAGATTTGGCTTGTAGAAGAAAAGTAAGATTCAGCATTTGTCCACCCTACTTTTTTAAACTTTTAACTTTCAAATAATTTCACATTTATAAAAAAGTTAAAAGAATAGCATGGAAATTTTCAAGTGCCAGTCACCATTTAACATTTTGCCACATTTGCCTTATTAACTCATTCTCATTCTTTCTGTCATAGATACTACATGTAACACACACATTTTCCTGAACCACATGAGAATAAGTGATGGACATCATACCCCTCATACCTCTTTACTCCTAAATAGTTTCATGTTTATTTCTGTTTCCTAAGAATAAGGATATCCACTTACTTAACTACACAGTACAGTTACCAAAAATCAGGAAAGTTACTTTGATGTATATCTGTCTAATCTATGAATCTCGTTTAAATTTTACCAATTGTCCCAATGACTTTAATAGTTTTTTACCCACTCCTTTAATCCAAAAATCCTATTTAAGATCACTCATTGAATTTGATTTTCACCACTCTTTAGGCTCCTTTGAACTAGAATGGTTCCTCAGCCTTTTATTTCTTAGTGACATTTACATATTTGAAGAGTGCACGTCATTCATTTTGTAGAATGTCTCTCAGTTTAGGTTTTCAGATTGTTTCTTCATGATTAAATTCAGGTCATGATCTTTTAGCAGGAATATTAAGTGATGTATTCGTGTCAGTTTAGTAGGTGATGTTAACCTTGGCAAGGTTGATGTCCACTGGGTTTGTCCACTGAAATATTACTATTTTTCCCCTTGTGATTAATAAGTAATTTGTACACAGATAAGTTGAGGCAATGTATTTTTTTCCTCATCAAACTTTCATCATTTCAGTTTTAGTATTGATGGTAGTTTCTTGCTGGAATAAGTTAATTTTCCAATTATTTGAAAATAGTGACCTTTCTAACTCCGTTATTTCTTTCACATTGTTTAGTTGGCTTTACACTGTGAGGAAGAGCTTTCTCTTTCCCTCTGTTTGTTTGGAGTCAAGATTCTTATTCTATTCAATAGGTTATCATCTAGTGTCTGAGATCTGATTAGTGGGAACCCCTTCAAGTTAACCTATGTCGTTTTTGAAATGTCCCCATCATTTTTTGAACCCTTTCTTACTTTCTGGTACAGGATATTTTGGGTTCATTTTGGGTCTTTTCTGTGTTCCAGTACTGGATTCCATTTTCGTAGGGGGAATCTGGTTCCTTTGGTAAGGAACTGTTAACGTATACACCTACTTTTTTGTCCAATCTACATACAGCTTCATTAACAAAGACCAGATGTTGGGCAATAATCAGCCTCCTTATCTTCATTTATATCTAAGGATAAAGAAAAAATATATCAAAATGCCAGCAATTCATGGCCACTGACATATCTATTCAGAATACTATGCAAAGAAGTGGATGGCAAGTAAAAGATACTGTTTTTTAACCTAAAAGTATGCTTGCTTGAGGAGAAAGATATTCACATGAGTTTTTGAAAATGTGTCACATTTCTTTGTGACTCTGAAAATGTAAGTAAAAATCATTTCTTTGATTTCAGATGGTTAGTTCAGGAGTCACAATTCAGTGATACATTCAGTATCTAGCATCTTTAATACCCTAAACCTATTTTTAATGATTTTTATTGAGGCAATATTTATACACAATAAAATAAATCCACTTTAGAGTACAGATTAATGGATTTAGGTAATTGTATACAGTTGATAACTGCAAGCACAGTCAAGGTACAGGACAGTTTCCTCACCTTGAAACGTTTTCTCATGCCCCTTTGTAGTCAATCCATTTATTGGACCTACAGACCCAGGCAATCACTGTAGTTTTTTTTTCTAGAATTTTCTATAATAGGAATTATAGATATGTAGTCTTTTGTTTTTGACTTCTTTCACTTAGCATAATTTTTAAATATTCATTCCTGATTTTGTATATGATGTTTTGTTCCTTTTTGTTGCTGAGTAGGTCTCTGTAGCATGGATATGCCACTATTTGTTAATCCATTCATTTTTTTAATAGACTTTGAATTGTTTCCAGATGTTGACTGTTAGGCTTATTCACATAGTCTTTGGGCATGTATTTTCATTTCTCTGGGATAAATACCTAGAATTGGAATTACTAGGTAGTATTGTAATTGCATATTTAACCCTATGAAATACTATCATACGTTTCACCAAAGTGACTGAAACATTTTGCATTTCTATCAGCAATGTATTGGGAGTTCCAACATTCCACATTTTGACAACATTTGATATTGTTGGTCTTTTAAACTTTAGCCATTCTGGTTGGTCTGTAGTAGTATCTCATTGTGATTTTAATTTTCATTTCCCTGATGACTAGTGATGTTGAGCATCTTTCTCTATACATACCCATGTAAAACACTGTATAAATCTTTAGCTGTTTTAAAAAAACTTATATTCTAAAACCCCTTGTCAGTTTTTTCTCTTAAAATTCATGTTTTTGTGTCCTGTTGAAGAAATCTTTGCCTAATCCAATATCAAACACAGGAAAATTTCATATTTTCTTCTAGAAGTTTAGTAATGTTAACTCTTACATTTTGATTTATGATCCATTTCTAGTTAATTTTTGTATATGGTGTGTGAGTTAAGTGTTGAGGCTTATTATATTCTGTAAGATAATCCAGTTCTAGCACCATTTGTTGAAAAGAGCTCCTCTCCCCCTCCGAATTGAATTACTTTGGCATCTTTAAGTCAGTTGATCATATACATGTAGGTGTATTTCTGAACTCTGTCCTGTGCCATTAAACTGTATGTCTATCCTTACATCAATACCACAGTGTCTTGATTGCTATATCTTTATATCTTGAAATCAAGTAGTATGAATCCCCTAACTTTGCTTTCTTTTTCAAACTTGCTTTGATAATCTAGATCCTTGACCTTTTATATAAATTTTAAAATTAGCTTATTCTTTTTAAAAAAAAACCCTTTAGAATTTTGATTAGGATTGCACTGAATCTATAGATCAGTTTGGAGAGAATTATCACATTAACAATATTGAGCCTTCCAGTTTATGATCATGGTTTATCTCCTCTTTATTCACATCATCTCTAATTTCTCTTAGCTTTGTAGTGTCATTTCCCTTCAGCCTGAAGAATTTTCTTCAGCATTTCTAGTAGTACAGAGAGATAGTACTTTAAGTTGTTGAGAAAAGTTGTAAACTTATTTGGAAACACCTTTTGGATGTTTGTTTCTTTGCCATTCCCAAAAAAGTAGTAAAGGATAAAAGAATATATTATATGGATTATGTAGTTTGATATAACCAAAAGCTTAATAAAGAATTGGAGGTTGGGCTTCCCTGGTGGTGCAGTGGTTGAGAGTCCGCCTGCCGATGCAGGGGACACGGGTTCGTGCCCCGGTCCGGGAAGATCCCACATGCCGCGGAGCGGCTAGGCCCGTGAGCCATGGCCACTGAGCCTGCGCGTCCGGAGCCTGTGCTCCGCAACGGGAGAGGCCACAACAGTGAGAGACCTGCATACCGAAAAAAAAAAAAAAAAAAGAATTGGAGGTCTTTTCTGGTTGAAGAAGATCTCAGCCCATTCAGTATATCTTTTTTTCTGCTTTGGGTGATGAGTCATTAGACCACAAAGTGTTGACGGCTTGCTGCAGCTCCCTTTTCCTCTACCTCTCCCTACCACTCTCACAGCTCCCTTAAAAGGATGTTGGAAAATTGACATAAACTGGTGAGGCTACCAGAGAACATAGCAACTGGAGACAGATGGCCTACACTTTCCCCTGAAAGCCATGTACAGAATTAAGTTTTAAGTTTTACACGCACATATGCACACATTCTTCATTTTGCCAGCGCTAGCAGTTAGAAAATAAACATTCTTTTCATGACAGTAAAAATGTAAAATAATAAATATGTGGGAACTATATGAATAAACAACAGAATTTTGAGATTCATTAAATTTTAAGATAAATGTAAAGCAGTTCCTAAAAGAGAAGACTGAATATTTTTAAGGATGTTACTTCTTCCTGAATTACTTTCTAAATATAATCCTATTCAGATCAAAACACGTCTTCTTTGGAGAGCTGGTGGTGGTGGGAACAGAATTGACTGAGTGATTTTAAATGCAGTCTGAAAGAATAAAGCTAGAATAACCAGGACATTTTGGAAAATATAAATAACAAGTGGGGTTTGCCTTCCCAAATACAAAGACTTTTTATAAATATGTAATAATTTTTAAAGTATGATACCGATGATGCTTTTTTCAGTTCCTTATTAAGGAGAGAGCATTTAAAAAACATAATGACTACTCCCTACCCCAGAGCTACAGAATCAGAAGCTCTGGGAGTATGTTCTAGGCATGTATGCTTTTAAGAAGCCCACAGTAGATTCTGATATGACAGGGTGACCTCTGGCTATGAACCAACTAGTCTAGGTAGACCAATTCCTGAATCGTGAAGGAAGCAACTCGTAGGTGATATAAATTCCAGTTCTGATCGATCTCAAGCTTTATTCCTATTTAGTTCTGGGCCAAGAACTTGTTTAATAAATAGGGATAATAAATGCAAAGAACAGTGGTTTTTTATTTACAGAAGAGTATGTCACATCATTTTGTTGTTTTTTGCCACACCATACATAATGATTCCTTTTAGAATTCATGTATGAGGGAGGGGAAATTACATGAATTGTTTTAACTTCCTATCCCCTGACTACTGTATTAGCTTTTTTAGCTCTGTGTCATAGGAACTTTTTTGTTCTTGTTGATTATTTTTGGTGTACTTAAGTACAGTGAGGGAGGATGAGCTGCATTTTGTTTATGTACCATTGCTATAAATTTTTAATTTGGTGGCCAGATGCACTTGAAAAGAGTATATGATTCTGTGGTATATTTTTCATCTTTGGTTATTATTTGGTTAGGATTATTTTAATCAAAACAACTATTTAACTGGTGAAATTATTTTAAAATAATTATTTAAACTCGGAATATCTTAAGGGCATACAGTAAATGGAGAATCATTTGTTCAAAAAAAAAAAAGTCTAGTAAATCTCAGTAAGAACAAGAGTCAGTGACATTTGAGCCATGACCCACTCCCACCTACTTCCCTGAGCTCAGTTTGAGGGACGTTCCACTCTGAACAGGAGGAGCAGACTGTGGGCCTCTTTTATACATTCTAGATTCTTGTTGCAGAAGCCTTCATGCAGGCAGGCGAGGTCAAAAGGCCTGTAGGGCCCCCTTCCCTGACTCAGCCTTTACTGTGAGTGGAAGTCTACTCTAGGCACAGCAGGCTGAGAATAGTAGGCCCCAGTTGCTGGGCCAGGCCTCATTCATAACACAGAGGTTCCATCCAGGAGGGGCAAGTCATCCGGCACCCCCACTCATAGAGCACAAATGTCACTCTGAGAGAATTGGGTCACTGTCGCAGCTCCCAGTTCCTGTGCAGAGCGGCACAAAGGTTCTTCCTAAGGGAGAGGCAGGCCTTAAAAACAGATAACTCTGTAGCTCTCCCAAGGAGACTGACTTTATTTGGAGCAGAGCTTGCAAAAAGATGTTGAAAATTATGAAGATCTTTGTGGTGAACAGTTAAAAGGAGGCTGGTAGCTCCATGATACTAATAGAAACAAGTGAAATAGCAGACAAGTTAGAAGTTTAAAAGAGAGAACCAGGAAAAAAGAGGAAGTGCCCTCCTGGGGTTGGAGCAAGCCTCAAATGCTGGCAACACCCTGCCCCTGCAATGAGGCTCCACTTTTTTTTTTTTTTGTGGTACGCGGGCCTCTCACTGTTGTGGCCTCTCCCGTTGTGGAGCACAGGCTCCGGATGCGCAGGCCCAGCGGCCATGGCTCACGGGCCCAGCCGCTCCGCGGCATATGGGATCCTCCCAGACCGGGGCACGAACCCGTATCCCCTGCATCGGCAGGCGGACTCTCAACCACTGCGCCACCAGGGAGGCCCGAGGCTCCACTTTTATTGGATCAGACTGAATGCAATTTATGCCCCAGGGTGTGGCAAAAACAGTAGAACAGTTAGTAGAGACTAACAGCTGGGTTTGTGACACCGCTATAGGCAGATCAACCAGAAGCTTATAAAGGAGAGACCCAAGAAAAAAAACTGCCAAAGAGCTAAATTCATAGCTATTCCTGGTGGACAGAGAGACTGTGCATGCTCAAGATAGCATCCTCTGAGAAGTGCAATCAGAGGCTGCACACTGCTGGAGAACTAGAGATAAAGAGGGACATTTTCTAATGAGAAAAGGGTCAGTCTATAACTATAAATGTATTGTCTTCTAACAACAGAGCCCCAAAATGCATGAAGCAAAATGCTACAGAATTGAAGGGGGAAATAGACAATTCAACAATAATAGTTGGACACATCAATAGCCCACTTTCAGTAATGGATAGAGCATCTGGGCAGAAGATCAACAAAGATGGAAGACTTGAACAACACTATGAATCAGCTAAACTTAACAGACATCTATAGAACACTCCACCCAACAAGAGCAAAATATTCATTCCTCTCAAGTGCACATGAAACACTTTCCAGGAGAGACCATATGCTGGGACATAAATAAATTTTAAAGAATTGCAATTATACAAAGTATGTTTTCCAATCACAGTGGAATGAAATTAGAAATCAGTTACAGAGGAAATGTGAGGAATTCACAGATATGTGGAAATCAAACAAAGCATTTCTAAATAACCAATAGATCAAAGAAGAAATCACAAAGGAAATTAGAAAGTAGTTTGAGATGGATAAAAACATACCAAAACTTATGAGATATAGCTAGCAGTGCTTAATGGTAATTTATAGCTACAAATGCCTACATTAAATGAAAAAGATCTCAAATCAATACCCTAACTGTACACCTTGGGTCTAGAAAAAGAAGAGCAAACTAAATAATAAATAAACAGAAATAAAGACATAAGTAGAGCAGAAATAAATGAAATAGTAAAATAAAGAATATCATCAAACCAAAAGTTGGTTCTATGAAAAGATCAATAAAATTGATAAATCTTTAGTGCTGAGCAAGATAAAAAGAGAAAAGATTCAAATTACTAAATTACAAGCAGTATAGGAGAGACCACTACTAACCTTACAACAATAAAAAGGATTATAAGGGGAATACTGTTGATAATATGTATGCAAAATATTAGATAATTTAGATGAAATCAGTGTAAATGCCTAGAAAGACACAAACTACCAAAACTGACTTGAGGAGAAATAGAAAATCTGATCAGACATATGTTGCAGGTTGAATTGTGTCCCCCCAAAAAGATAATGTTGAAGTTCTAACCCCTGGTATCTGTGAACATGGCCTTACTTGGAAATGGGGTCTTTGCAGATGTAATGAAGTCAAGATGGAGTTATACTGGATTCAGGTGGGCCCTAAATCCAATAACTGGTATCCTTATAAAGTGAGAGAGTTGGAAACACAGACACACACACACAGAGAAGAAGGGCATGTAAAGATGGAGGAAAAAATTGGAGTTATGCTGTCACAAGCCAGGAAACACCAAGGACTGCTGGCAACCAGCAGAAGCTAGGAAGAGGCAAGGAAGGACTCTTTCCTAGAGCCTTCAGAAGGAGCCTAGACTTCTAGACTTCAGCGCTTTGAGAGAGTATAGTTTGTGATAATATAGTAGCCCTAGGAAATTAATATGACCTAGAACAAGTAGAGATTGAATTAGCCACTTTTAAACTTTCAAAAAAGAAAAGCCGGGCTTCCCTGGTGGCGCAGTGGTTGAGGGTCTGCCTGCCGATGCAGGGGACACGGGTTCGTGCCCCGGTCCGGGAGGATCCCACATGCTGCGGAGCGGCTGGGCCTGTGAGCCATGGCCTCTGAGCCTGCGCGTTCGGAGCCTGTGCTCTAAAATGGGAGAGGGCCACAACAGTTAGAGGCCCGCAAAAAAAAAAAAAGAAAAGCCTATGGCTAGATGTCTTCACTGGTGATTTCTACCAGATATTTTTAGAAGAATTAATACCAATTCTTCACAAACTTGTCTAAGATAAAGAAGGAAGATTTCCTCATTCTGTGAAACCAATATTATTTGAAAATCAAAACCGGGCAAAGACACAAAAAAACAGAACTACAGACCAATATCACTAGTCCATAAAACTACACACCAGTATCACCACCAAAAATCCTTAACACAATATTAGCAAACCAAATCCAGCAACATATAAAAGCTGTTATACACCATTATTAAGTGAGATTTATCTCAGGAATGCAAGGTTGGTTCAACACCCCAAAATCAATTAATGTAATACAATGTATTAATAGAATAAGTGGCAGGAATCACATGATCATCTCAATATATGCCTCCCCAAAAAGCACTTGGCCAAATCCAGCACCTTTTCATCATGAAAATGCCCAGCAAACTAGAATAGCAGGGAACTTCCTCTACCTGACCTACGAAAATACACAGCTAACATCGTACTTAATAATAAAAGACTGAACAGTTTCCCCCTAAAATCAGGAACAGGACAAGGACGTCTACTCTCATCATTTCTCTGTTGAGCGTTTTACAAGAGGTTCTATCTTTGGAAGTTAAGCAATAAAAAGAAACCGAAGTTATCCAGATTGTAAAAGAAATAGTAAAAATATCTGTATTTGCAGATGACATGATACTGTATATAGAAAATCCTAAGGAATCTACAAGACACTATTAGATTAATAAGCAAGTTCGGTAGAGTAGCAGAATACAGGACTTTAAAAAAATAGTTGTATTTCTAGACATTAGCAGTGAATAATCTAAACAAGAAATTAAGAAAATTCCATTTACAATAGCTTTAAAAAATAAAATATTAGGAATAAATGTAACAAAAAGTGGAAGACTCATATACTGTAAATGACAAAACACTGTTGAAAGAAATTAAAGAAGATCTAAGTTAATGGAAAGACATCCCGTGTTCATGGATTGGAAGTTTCAATGTTATGAAGACGGCATTTTCTCCCAGATGATCTGTGCATTCCCTGTCAAGACACTAGCCAGTTTCTTTGCAGAAATTGACAAGTTGATCCTAAAATTCATATGAAAATTCAGGAGACCCTGAATAGCCAAAACAGTCTTATAAAAGAATACATTGGCAGGACTCACACTTCCCAATTTCAAAACTTACTACAAAACTATAATGATCAACGTAGTGTGTTACTGGCATAAGGACAGATGTATTGAGATCAATGGTATAGAATTGAGATCCAGAAGTAAAATTTATGGCCAGTGATTTTTCACAAAGGAAGTTGGACCCCTTCTTATACCATACAGAAAAATTTAGTTGAAATGGATTATAGATCCAAAAGTAAGTCCTAAAACGATAAAATTTTTAGAAGAAAACATAGGAGTAAATCTTCACGACCATGGGTTAATCACTAGTTTTTTAGATACAATACCAAAAGCACAAATAACAAAAAATAGACAAATTGGAATTCATTAAAATTAAAACCTTTTTTGTACTTCTAAACAGTAGCATCAATGAAGTGTTAAGAAAGCTTATGGACGGGAGAAAATATTTGCAAATTATATGTCTGATAATGGACTTGTATCCAGAATATATCAAGAATTCTTACAGCTCAACAATAAAAAGATAAATAGCCCAATTAAAAACTGGGCAGGGCTTCTCCGGTGGCGCAGTGGTTGAGAATCTGCCTGCTAGTGCAGGGGACACGGGTTCGAGCCCTGGTCTGGAAGGATCCCACATGCCATGGAGCAACTAGGCCCATGAGCCACAACTACTGAGCCTGTGCGTCTGGAGCCTGTGCTCCGCAACAAGAGAGGCCATGATGTGAGAGGCCCACGCACCGTGATGAAGAGTGGCCCCCACTTGCCACAACTAGAGAAAGCCCTCGCAGAGAAATGAAGATGCAACACAGCAAAAATAAATTAATTAATTAATAAACTCCTACCCCCAACATCTTCTAAAAAAAAAAAAACTGGGCAAACTGTATGAGTATACATTTCTCTGAAGGAGATATTTGGCCAATAGCCCACAAAAAGATACTTAACATCAGTAGTCATTAGGGAAATACAAATCTAAATCATGAGATACCACTTCTTGTATATTAGGATGGTGTAATCAAAAAAATAACATGTTCATGAGTATGTAGAGAAATTGGAACCCTCATTGCTGTTGGAAATATAAAGTGGTGCAGCTACTTTGGAACATAGTTTGACACTTCCTCAAAATGGTAACACAGTTAGCATATGATCCAGAAATTCCACTCCTAAGTATATATCCAAGAGAAATGAAAATATATATCCACAGAAAAACTTGTACACAGATATTAAAAGCATCATTATTCATATCACAGTAGACAAAAAGTAGGAACAACCCAAAAAAGTTCATCAACTGATGAATGGATAAAATATTGTATATCCTTAGAACGGAAGGAATGTTATTTGGCAGTAAAAAGGAAGTAAATACTGATATATGCTACAACTTGGATGAACCTTGCAAGTATTATTCTAGGAAAAAGAACTCAGTCACCAAAAAACCAAGTATTGTATAATTCCATTTATGTGAAATTTCCGGAATTAGTTAAGTCTTATAGAGACAGAAAATAATACAGTGGTTGACCAAGGTTGGGAGAATGGGGAGTGACTGTTATTGGTTGCAGGGTTCCCTTTTGGGATACAAAAATGTTCTAAAGTTAGATTATGGTGATGGTTCCACACTTACGTGAATATACTAAAAAAGCATTGACTTTACTTTAAATGGGTGAATTGTATGGTGTGTGTATCATATCTCAGTAAAACTGTTTAAAAACAAAATGAATAGATGTGACTATAATTATTAGGAACCAACTAAAAGTAAGCTGTGTATTTCAGAGTACAAGTTGATAAATTGGTGTTTGGTTCAAAAAAGAATATGTAGCAACTGCCTTATTGAATGCTAGGTTAGTTGCCCTGTGTTGATTTAGGTTTAGAAAGTAGCCTGAATGCTACATTAAACATAGTTTAAGTATAGATACTCTGTTCAGAGTCTGACTACACTGACTGAATGTAGGGCTAAGGACTTAAGTATAGTTGTGCCGTGTAATGTCTGATTTTTGAAAATCAATAAACAATGAAATGGCATTAAAGTATAATGTAAATGAGGATTTTATCAAACTCTAATACCTGTTCCTGATACATTTTAAATGTTAAATCTGTATCAAAATTATATTATTTTTGTGATTCGTTTTTAAAAGTTACTTTCTTAATAATTTCTTTAATCCATAGAAGAGAATGTTGGCAAATACAACTATAATAGAGGTTTTTGTAATGATTCATAACATTTAAAATATTTTGTTTAAAAATTTTTAAGCTAATTATATGGCAAACTTAATATGTCTTACGTGGAAATGTTAAGGGGTTGTTGTTTTAATTTGAGTGTGCGAGAGTTCTTCATAGTGAACTATTTACAATATATAATTGATGCTGAATGTGTCTTTGCAAAATACATATTTTGGTTGCACTGTTGACACAGTCCGGTGATGGGGAAATCATAGAAAACCAATTGCAGATATCATTGGGTATATTTAAAATTTTTGAGGAAATCATTTGTGGATTGTAACATGCCTTTGGTATCTTGTTTACTTCCTTTTCATTGTGGCAAGGTATGTCCCATTTTCTTATTTAGAGCACTTTTAAGTTTTTCATGGTATAAGTAAATGCATGTGTTGATACATTGCAGTGAAGAAAATTATATGCACTTGAACTCTTAAAAGATGTACTTTTTCTTCATACTCTTACATTCTACCATCATAGTTTCCTGTTTGTTTATTAGCTACAAGGGTGGAAGTAAGTGTAAAGCTTTGTCAGCCTAGTCCAGTGCTCCTGCAGTCTGAGAGCGTATTCTGGGAGTCGTCTAGTGCAGCATTTTGAAACTTTGTGATTAGGACACACATTTTTATATTGCAAACATATATATATATATATATAAGTATTATATATATATATAATACTGAAGTTTTTACCCTTAAGATACTGAACTGTTTAACTCTTATAATGCAGTGCACTCTATTTTTCAGTTTTTTTCTTCTAGTGCTAGTTTTGACCTATTAATTTCACAACCCACTAAAGATTCGAAAGTTACCATTTATAAAACAGTACTCTAGGGACAGAATTAGGAATTCAGGTACGTTATTTTTGAGTTTTCCCTCCTAATGGCCCTTTTAAAATGTTTGTTTTGTGTTTAGAGAAAATATACTAGGAGGGCAAACATGATTCTCAAATGAGATTTGGTGTTTAAGATAGCTTTTTATCTGAGTTGGGTTGTCTATAAACTGTTGCTGTAGCGTAATAAGAACCGATGTATTTGAATGCTCAAAGAAATTTTCCCTTTAGTAATTATAGTTCAATTAGAGTTAACCTATAAATTTAAACAAAACTCATAATCAAAAAACATGGATTAAAAACACCCAAAGCATATTTTTCTATTCATTTTGCTTTTGTACTTTTGTGGAGATAAATATTATCCTGAAGTTTTAAAATATTTTAATTGTATTAAAATGATTTGTCTTATCTGTTACTAACATTTGTCTTTGATTTTGGATCTGTGCTTTTGATATTGAATGGGGAAAGATTTTTGTGCAAATATTTCACCAAATATTTTTGCAGGGACACTTAGTCGGTCTGGATGAACCAGCTTCGGGAGCTGGGCAAGAAGCTCTGCTTAAACAAGAGCAAGCAAAAATCATTCGATTCGAGAGACAAGCAGAAGAGTTCCTCAATGCAGTCTTTTGTAGAAAAGGTTGGTTCCAGTGAAGAATGACATTTAGCATCTGCTTGTCTTATCTTAGTCTCCTTAATTTCAATGTCATTTTTAAAAAGAATTACCTTTAAAAACATTTTTCTTTATTGATAGTATACTTTATAATTCTCTATATTCCTTTGGTCAAGTTAAATTTGGAATAAGGTGAGGCAACCCTTCTCCCTCCTTCTTGCTCTGCAGTGATGGTGCCATGTAAGATTTAGTTAAATAATTCTTAAAATTGTTATGAAAGTGTGAAAATTATAAGGTCTCAGTAGTTCTTTATTTTGTTAGACAAATTTTCTTACATAAATAGTCACTGTTGGGAGTTCCCTGGTGGCCTAGTGGTTAGGAATCCAGGCTTCCACTGCCGTGGCCCAGGTTCATTCCCTGATTGGGGAACTGAGATCCTGCAAGCCACGCAGAGCAGCCAAAAACAAACAAAAAAATTCACTGTTTTAGCCACTGATAATCATAAAGCAAACTGTAAAATTTTAGTAATTCCTCACTGAAATTTCATTTGGAGAAAAAAATATAAAACTTAATCTGAAAATTAGATTTGCAAACTTTTTTTCTCCTTGATGCAGCCTTGTTTTACTAAAAAAAATTAAATTATTAAAATTAGAGAAATTGTTTCTAAATGAATTTGTATTCCTTAGTTATGCCATCCCTCTAGTTCCAAGATGGAGGTTACTATGACAGGCTCTAAAGTTTTTTACAAACTTCTGATAATGCTGAATATCCTTATTTCATCTTCAGCAGACTCAATGATTCCACTTTCTTTAATATTTCTTCACATGTTCTAGTTTACACCTCTCATTCCTTTGGAAATTCCCTTCTTCTTTCCGAAGTTTGAGGGGTGATTTTTGCCTGTACACTAGTTAAAAGTCTGATAAGTGCAGATTCTAATGGGTTGGTTACACTTGGAGACCAGCTGAGCTTTTGGTTAATGTGATCAATATTTTCAAAAGGGAGTATGAGGTGAAGTGTGACATATGAAATTAAGGAATGCATAAGATTTTTGTTTCCAGAGGCAATTTTTTTCTTCTTCCATCAGATCCCCAGGTAAAATTAAATCTTTTAGTACTTCTCACTTCTCTTTTAATATCCTCTAGTACTCTCTCACCTAAAGCTCCCAACCAAGGATTCCATGCTCACAATATCATTTCCATAAAGTACCCTGATTTCAAAATTATGTTCAAAATGTTAGTTTTATGAACATTTGATTATTTTATTAAAGTAACTCACATTTAATGTATAAATGACTGATCAGTTCTTTCAGTTTATTAACTAAATAAAATATTTTTCCAGCTTCTCTGCTACTCCTCTCCTTTAGGATGTTTACTGAGTCATGGGTCTAATGCTGCAGGAATACATTATCTGAAAAGAGGAACTCCTCTTCCTAATTTACATGGAGGAACCACTTGTCATCCACCCTTTGCTTAGGGGGAGTTAATGAGGTTAATCACAAGCAGATAGATGAAGAGAATTCTAACCTGCTTCTCTACTAGTCCCATCCCTTTGTCATGTAGGTATAACTTAGGTTAAAATTCTTGTAAATTTTCTTATTTAGAAATTTAATTTGGGGCATATACCCTTTTGGAGAGGAATTCTTACCTTGGAATCAGTCTTGAGAGATGAGAATCCTCTGAAATTGTAAAGTTAAGTTTGTGTATTTGTCTGTCTACTGGCGTATGATGCTCAGAGAAAGAACTATTGCTTTGCAGTTGCAAGTTTCCCCTTTATGTATTAATATTGTTATTTTTAGATATTTTATTAATCCTCTTGGAAATGTCTCAAAGATGGGCATTAGTAGTCTTCAAATTAATACAAAAAATGTTCAGTATCCAGAGATATAACAGGCAGTTTAATCTGAGGAGAATATTTTGTTTTTAATAAATAATTCAGGTATTTGGATTTAGTCCTTTGTTTCCAAGTATTGCAAATTGTATGTTTTAAATAATGGAGTATGAACAGGTAATATATAGCTAGGTAGAAACATTAGATGCAAATAAAAGTAGGCTTTTGTGGTAATGGACTCTATAATAAATTCCAGTTTAAGAACAGTAAACCTTCTACAGCTGTCATAATCATTTCTTTTCAGCTTGCTTTGTCAGTTGTCTCAGAAAATTTGACACTTCCCTAAAAGTTAGTTTTGCATTTTAAAAACATAACAGGTGGCTATGATGTAGCATTCACGTGTTTTTCTGTAGTTTTAACTTTGACCTGATTTGTTGTTTTTATTTGACTCAATTGTGCATGTTCCCCTAAGCATGGCTAGGTTTATAGATATTGTGTTCTAAGTAAATGAAAGAATGAAATGTGTTCGAGAAACTTTCAAAAGACGTAGAAATTCAGATGGCAGAGATGTCATCAATTCGTAAACATGAATTGTTTCTTTATTATATTAGTTATTCAATAAAGAGGCAAAATATGCTGCAGGCATTTAAAGCTCAAAGGTAGCAATTTATGGTCTTTATCCTAAAATCTTTGACTCTTTACAAGTTTCTTTAATATTTATTAATCTAGTTAAACACAGAGACATCTCATAAATTACTTCATTTTGCTTCCTATTTGGAAGCTTTCTTTATTATATATTATCCAACTTTTCAGAGGATACAAAGATACAATAACATTAAAACATTAAATTACATACAGTCATTCAGAGGATTGTATGCTGTGCAAGAAAAAAATGGATCTTAAATAGAAAGAAATATTGATAAGAAAACCCAGTGGGTAGAGAGATTGAAAAAAGCAGTGTATGGCTAAAAATGTTTATTAAAACATTTAAGGAACCATTGTCAGTGATTGTAGTAACTTCTGAACCTTACCTAGTTGAATGAATACCTTTATCCTTAAACCATCTAGCATACTCATAATCTCTATTTATAGAGAGGAAACTTAAGGTTAAAAATACTTCTTAATAGAACAGAAATGTTATTATTGGTAGAGAAAACCTCATTAAACTCCAGAGAATTAAATAAATATTCTGACTTCATGAGTATCTTCTGATCCTGAATATTGTCCTTCAGAAAAAAAATTGTTCTTGGGAGTCCTGTGTGATTTTAATGTGTTTGTTTTTTGTGGTGATTTTAGATATTAATAGCTATTAGTCGGTTTTGCTGACTAAATCAAAGTTCCTCACAGCTCCAAAATACTATAGGTAAAGTAATTGACCTTCTATGGTTAATGTTTAAAAGAGCAAGGAAACTCAGGTTTTCTGAGACCCATCTTCTAAAGCCTAGGAAGTGTGGGAAGGAAGTATAAAGGTCACGGGTGGAACTTTTTTTTTTTTTTTTGCGGTATGTGGGCCTCTCACTGTTGTGGCCTCTCCCGTCGTGGAGCACAGGCTCCGGACGCGCAGGCTCAACGGCCATGGCTCACGGGCCTAGCCGCTCTGCGGCACGTGGGATCTTCCCGGACCGGGGCACGAACCCGTGTCCCCTGCATCGGCAGGTGGACTCTCAACCACTGCGCCACCAGGGAAGCCCACGGGTGGAACATTTTAATCAAGGGTCTGCCACTAACCATCTGTACAGATTTGAAGAGGCCACTTACTCTTTAGATCACATTTATCTCATTTATTGTTTTTTTTAAGAACTATTTGTAGATTGACTTGATTGATCCATTTATTACTCAACTAATATGAATGTATACTTTACACCAAGATTAGGCGCTGAGTATACAGAGGTAAACAAACATAATCTCTGCTTTTCTCAAAAAGCGTTTAGTCTCCCTGATGGTGTGTTAATGACAGAGATGTGATGGTAATATATTTACACAAAACATTTTCCATCTTATTTTACTTTCAAGGACCCTTCCAGTGCTGAACGTTTTATGAGTTAATGAATTCATATGGTCTTTATTTTAAAATTAACATTGATTAGAAATTGATAACTTAGATGTTTATTTTATTGCTTCCCTATCCATTGTGTTCAGTGGTTGGTAGAGTGTAAAGAACTTATGAAAAGTACATGGTCTTAGGCTTTTGAGATTTGGCATTTAAACTCAGCACAGAGGATCTAAAAGTGTGGTCCCCTGACCAGCAGTATCTAGAAACTTGTTAGAAATGCCAGTTCCTGAGCTCACTCTAGAACTGCTAAATCAGTAACTCTGGAGATAGGACCCAGCAATCTGTTTTTACAGGCCCTCAAAGTGATTTTGATGAATATTAAAGTGTGACAACTATTGCCCTAGCTGATCATGAATCTTAATACTATCTCCTTTATAATCTTGATATGCCTTCAGTCTTTTAGCAGAAAGTAAATTAAGCCTCATGAACTGAGCATTCCATTCTTCAATTATATAGGAAGCTATGGTTGAGTAAAGATCTAGGGGAAACCAGATGTAATCTATAGGTGGTAAACAGGGGAGTAATTATTTCATTTAAAAAGAGTTTTGGGATTTCTGTATCAGGTAAGTGATTCTTGCCCATAAGATATACTATTGGTTATCCCTTTATTTGACTTCATAATCGGGGGTGGGGGTGGTATTTAGAAATAATTTTATTAAAATTTTATTTTTAAAAATCTGCAACTTTTATAAGCCTGGAGATTAAAAATATAACTCTAAGAGGGAATACTATTTTTAGGATATTGCATTTTAAGAAAAAAAATAAAATGAAATTTTGTTTGCTTGAAAGCTGTCTCTTTTTAGTACATTGTCCCACTTTAAAAGTAAATAAATCTTTGTTTACAGACAGTCCCTGGGTCTCCGACCCCAATATTCCCCTAGTGGCCCGTGAGATCATGCAGCGAATGATCCAACAATTTGCTGCTGAATATACCTCAAAAAATAGCTCTACTCAGGACCCCAGCCAGCCCAATAGCACAAAGAACCAAAGCCTGCTGAAAGCATCTCCAGTCACCACCTCTCCCACGGCTGCAACTACTCAGAACCCTGTGCTCAGCAAACTTCTCATGGCTGACCAAGACTCACCTCTGGACCTTACTGTCAGAAAGTCTCAGTCAGAACCTAGCGAACAAGGTATGGTTTGATGTCAAGATCTCCTCTGTCCAATTAGAATACTTTGAATTTGGGGAGAAAATAAAGTATTGGCAAGTAGGGCACCAGAAGCAATAATAGGATAAACTAATGTGATTTTTAAATTATTCCTGACTCTGCAGTGATAGAGAAGAAGTATAAATTGGCTTCTTTACCCATCAGTAGTTCGTAGTCATGATTGATGTACCACCCAGAAAGTTAGGTGGTTACAGCTGTTACTTGATATTTGTAGAAGTAGTTCACACTTTCCCAAGCATTGTCATATCCACTGTTTTTAAAAGCCCTTTGAAAAATTAACTTTCCACCCTTTCCATCAATGTTTAGGATTAACACCTATCTGAGAAATAAATGCATCTTGTCAGATAGAAGTTATATTCTGCAGATGAGATCATGAGGCAAAAATATGTGTTATTTGCATTTTTTAAAAAAACGCATGAGGTTAGAAATATTGAGAAGACAGTAGACATACTCCAGGTTGTTAACTGTATTTAGTATTTTATAAATACACACATACATACGTATACTGTATTATAAACTAATTAGAGTATTTTCCAAAGGTAATCTGTTGGTGAGGATCCTAATTAAGTGAAGAGGTTAAGACGGTGTCAATTTTGCATAGCAGATATTTCTTGAGTCTTTGAAAAGTTACTCTCTTAAGTAAATTAAATATCCGTGTTGCTTTGTGATCTCATTTTACCTTTAATTTCACAAAGATGAAGTGAGCATTTCAACTCTGCCACTGTTTGAACCACTACCAATTGTAAATTGGTGATATCTGTACTACTGAGATTTTATTGCCATAGAAATCTAATAAAAGTGTGGATTTATTGCGAGAAATACATGTTTATTTTGCAAAGTAAATAAGTTTAATTCTTCTAAGAACCTCTTTGAAAGAACTTTATTTTGCTTATTTTAAGTTGTTTATGAAGGAATGACACTTAATGGACTGGCTTTAGTCGCTTATCAAAGATATTTTTCTGAATAGCTTTCCTTTGCCTCCTTTCTCTTTGTGTGTAGTGAGCAGCAATCAAAATCTCTGAAGTTCTGAGAGATTTCCTAGCAGGCCTCCTAGACCTCCTAGTTGTACCTTTGGTTACGGTGTTTGTAAAGTTGTTCTTTTCTATTTTATTGAGGATTGTTTTCTTTACCACAGATTGGTAACTTTCATTAAAAATCTGTTTGCTCTAAATATTGCATTACAAGCTTCAGGTTTACAATAGAATGACAGCATAGAGGTTGTATCTAAAGTATTAATAATGGAGATTAACATACAAAAATACAAATTGGTCTAACTTCTTAAGGCTAGTGTTTATGCTTGAGAGGTATGTTGTGTTCACGGCATGCTCTTACCAAGAGAAATTTGAACTAGATGATAGGATTATAGTATATAAACCTTAAATGAAACAAAATTTTAGAAGTGTATTTCCTAATGAATTTTAATGTGTTTTCAACTTAAATCACAATATTTTCAATGGTAGATTTAAAATATGTTGCCTATAATATGATTAGACAGACTATGAAAATAGTACTGTCTTTGGTTGGAAATATTTTAAGCAGTGCATTTGCTTGTTAGGTATCTAATTGGGTTAGATGGCTAGTGGGATACTTGGTTCTATAAGATTACATTTTTAGAAATATTAGTCACTCTAAAGGACAACACTTAACTGTGTATGAGTTGTGGGCTTTTTTTGGTTTATAAACTCAGTTGCATATTTATTTCTAACTGCCTGAAATAGGGAGTTACAGTGTCCTCAGATACAGGTCTCAAGTGGGTTCTATATTGGGGTGACTTTTAACATAACTAGATAGCAGGCATCTCTGCTAGCCAACTGAAAATCAGAGGCATTGAGTATTATCTTTCTTCTCTGTTAATTTTGGACAGAATGGCAGCTTTAGAAGTTATTCAGACTATGACTTTTCTTTTCTAGACATGTCTATGAGGGGAAAAAAGTCTTTGAGGGAGAATAAAGTCTTCTAATTTTATGTTCTAATAACATGAATTTGTGATTTGGTCTAGCATCAGTAAAAGAAAAAAATGGTCATCCCCCAAGGCTCCCATCAGTATCAAGACTGTTTCATTCTTTCTTTCCTTAAACTTTGCCCATCAACTTATAATAGCTTATTCATCGAAAAACCTTGCCTTTATAAATATCAGCAAGTAAATTTTGAATCTCTGCTGATTTTTCCCAAAAGATTGACTCCAAATACACAAGTTTTGCAGATGGGTCCGAAGAGTGATTAGGATACATGCAAATGATAAGCAGTTAACAACTGGTTCATATTACATATTATTTTGTACAGTTATATATGTTTACTTTAACCAGATAAACTTGTTTTTAAAATGACTTTTGTATTTAAATTTTTCCAAATCTAACTTATATACTCCTGGTGTTTCAGGTAGACTTAGCTCTTGAGAAATTTGGTTTTATAATTCATATGACATTGTGGCATTAAACTCACATACTTTGATCAAGGTAAATTTAGAAAATGACATCTCATAGTTCCATTGCAGAACCTCATACTGTGTAAACTGCTATTTCTAATATCTCACTATATCTTAACATCTTTAGTGTTAATGCTTTACCTTTTCTTTTGCCCTATTAATGAAATATTTAACCCTTGGATATATGAGATATAACAAACTTTACTAAATTTATGTCACTTTGGGAGGAAAAATATCCTGATTCTATTAATAAATTGGTTTTGTAACTCAAAGTATATGGCTAGTTTTATCTGTTTAGTTGACTAAGCCTACTGCTTTGACATTGTTAGCCTACTCAGTTCATATTTGCTCCCAGTTTTTAATATCCTCAGGTGTTTCTTTGTATCTCTACAGACGGTGTACTTGATCTATCCACTAAGAAAAGTCCATGTGCTGGCAGCACTTCCCTGAGCCATTCTCCAGGTTGCTCCAGTACTCAAGGGAACGGGTAAGGGAAAATATTTGTGGCCTTCCACAGTTTTATAGGGGACAATTTATCAAAGATTGATGCCAATCTCCCCTGTATGTTTTAAAACTTGATCCTTTAGAATAACACTGTTACTAGGTGGGCCTTTAGTAAAGTTACTTTTAGTCTATCAATCAAGTAAAAGCACAATCTGAAATCTAGAATTGGCAAATATAGATCAGTTTTGCCAGTTTAGTACAAATAGTAAATAATCAGGAATATGGCAAGAACGTCTTTGGACTTTTTGTTGTTGAGTGTTTGGGAGTGTGAAACCCAACCTGAATAATTCCAGAGTTCACATGTAAAGGCAGTATTTTGTGTGCTGAGGTTGTTGAATGAAAATTGGGCTCCAGTATTTAACTTGGTATCTCTAATGGAGTATGGGGGCTGTTCGTTTTTTTCCTGTTTGGTTTGGTTTGGTTTGGTTTAGTTTGGATTGGTTTGGTTTGGTTTGGTTTGGTTTGGTTTGTTGATTTGAACTGCAGTTTTAATTCTGTGTGGCAGTTCAGAAAATAATTGTGTGTATTTTTTGTTTTTATTAGATTAGACCGGTTGTAGATGTTGATAGATAACATCTTAGGCTGCCAAGACATTATTACATGCTCAGTTTTGATAACGATTAGCAGACTAAAGTGAATTTTCTGACCACCTAATTTTATGATGTAAGAATTGTCTAATTCTCCCTCTGTGTGTACATAGTAGCCATTTTAAATGGTCAGGTATTAATGAAGATGCTTAGATGCCGTATTGGGAAGGCATTTCCATAAAACTGTGTTCTGACCAAAAATAAGCTTCATCTAGATATGAAACATAACTTTGGTAAGTTAGTTAATATTTAGGTTTACTTAACTTCTGGAATATCAACATGGGGAAGATGTTTAGATACCAAAGGAGTAAGCAGACGCTAAATGGACTAACCTTTTTCAACTTATTCTTAATTACCTTCAAATTGAAGGATTCCTTTACTGACTTCTGAAATGCTCCCTTTATTTTCTCTAAAATTTCATCATCTTCCTTTTTCTCTCCTTTATTCAGTCTAAAAATAACACATTAATCCATTTTGCATAGTTTACTAACCATTTTTTCTTAAGCCCTTTTTTTCACTGAGCCATACTAAATATAGATCTAAGTCATCATGGTCCCAAATCATTTGGTTCCATTTATATGTCAAAAAACTTGAGTTATGTAATTAAGGACACATGTAAGAGAAGCCTAAGTGCTGTTTGCATAAATGCATCCCTTGCTTAAGATTCACTTTAAACTTGGCCACCACGTCTATGTATTATATTGTTGAAATTGCTGTGTTTGTCCGTCCCTCTGAATGGAAAGTAAATGTTTTTATTGTGGTAGTGTTTTCTGGAAGACAAAAGCACCGGCAGTACTGCCTGTCTTTTAGCTGAATTGTTATATGTTATTTACTGGTAACGTCAGAGTCCCTGTAGACTTTTGGAGAACATAGCTGGTTTACCATTATTTCTGCAAAGTTCCACTTTTGTGCCTAGTTAATGTAATTATTCCCCTTGGGCATGCTTTACCAGTTGCCAGTTTTATCATTGATAATCTTTATCTATTGTAAAAATGAGAGCCTTATGAATTAACTTTGTATAAGTAGTTGACTTTTTTAAACATTATTTGAAAGCTGTCCACTTAAAATTTTAAAATTAATGTTTGGTATTTTAAGAAGAAGGTTTTTTTTTAACTAAAGAAAAATGCTAAAAAATTGTTTATGTACCTCTGACAATAATTACTTTGAGTAGACTTTAAGGAACAAAGTTTTGGGGGAAATAAAGGGTAGTTTCTTTAAAGCTTGGATTATTTCAAATGGAAAATCAGTGGTACTCATGTATCTGCAACTAATGGTGTTTTAAAATGAAGAAGTGTGGTAAGTTATAATTTGATAGGTATTTTGTTTTGTTTTGATTTGGGGTTTCCCCCCCATGGGGCTGGTAGCCATGGTTTTTTTTCCCAAGCAAAATAAGAAATGTCATTTGGAATTGTTTGATTTTTTGATAAGAACATCAACTTGTTTGTGGGATAAATGAGCAATTATCTATGGGTTCCACCAATGTAAATTGTTCCAGTTTTATAGCTGGTTGTCATGAATGTTGAATTATGTTGCATTAAAATAAACTATTTGGCTTACTCTTTTATTACTGTACTTGTTTAGTGGTAACGTCACGTTGGTAACACAATTCTTTGTAGATCTACGGAGACTTGATGATTACTTTGTAATTAATAAGGTGCTATTTTCAGACAGTTGCGCGAAACTTTTTCTCCGAATATTTGTGAACCCAACCAGAGACCAGCTGACAGGTTTAATTTTTCTTTGCCCAAAAGCTCCTGGTTTTTTTTCTTTTTGTTTTTTTGTTTTTTGTTTTTGTTTTTGTTTTTGTGAACAAGTTTAAAACTAACTGCCGAGACAATTTTTTTTAAATTTTAGAGAAAATAAATAAATAACACAAAGTGATGTTACCCAAGCAAGGCCTTCTAATAAAGGAGTGGTCCCCTCACCCATCCCTCCCTACCTGTGCAAGTCCTGCTCACATCAGTTTCCTTCCATCCAATTAGGCGACCTGGGAGACCCAGCCAGTACCGCCCAGACGGACTTCGGAGTGGTGATGGGGTACCTCCAAGAAGCTTACAGGATGGAACCAGGGAAGGTTTTGGACACTCCACATCACTCAAAGTTCCACTGGCTCGATCCCTGCAGATTAGTGAAGAACTACTGAGCAGAAACCAATTGTCCACAGCTGCCAGCCTTGGACCATCTGGATTACAGAATCATGGACAACACTTAATATTATCCAGGGAAGCCTCTTGGGCAAAACCACATTATGAGTTCAACCTCAGCCGTATGAAGTTCAGGGGAAATGGTGCACTCAACAACATCAGTGACCTTCCTTTTCTTGCAGAAAACTCTGCCTTTCCAAAAATGGCACTTCAAGCAAAACAAGATGGGAAAAAGGATGTGAGCCATTCATCTCCTGTAGATTTAAAGATACCACAAGTTCGAGGAATGGATCTTTCTTGGGAAAATCGCACTGGTGATCAGTACAGCTATAGCTCTTTGGTAATGGGTTCACAAACGGAGAGCGCGCTTAGTAAAAAATTAAGGGCTATTCTTCCAAAACAAAATAGAAAAAGCATGTTAGATGCTGGACCCGATTCTTGGGGCTCAGATGCTGAGCAGTCTACCTCTGGACAGCCATATCCCACATCGGATCAAGAAGGAGATCCTGGCTCCAAGCAGCCTCGGAAGAAAAGAGGGCGTTACAGACAGTACAACAGTGAGATACTGGAGGAAGCAATCTCAGTGGTTATGAGTGGAAAAATGAGTGTTTCCAAAGCTCAGAGTATTTATGGGATTCCCCACAGTACACTGGAGTACAAAGTAAAGGAGAGGCTGGGCACTTTGAAAAACCCTCCAAAGAAAAAGATGAAGTTAATGAGGTCGGAGGGGCCAGATGTTTCTGTAAAGATTGAATTAGATCCCCAGGGAGAGGCAGCACAAAGTGCAAATGAATCAAAAAATGAGTAGGAATACTGTAGAGTGCCAATTACTGTACAAACTGGGTGAGCACTACTGCATTGTTCAGCTGTCATTGCTGGCACCTAACTTCATTTACTGTGACACTTGTTTCTTTGCAGATTTTGCATTGACTTGTGTGTACAGGGGTGAAAGGTGCATTCTGAATGTTGCATATTTTTAAATTTTCGTGTGCAGTATGGCTTGGGATATTGTTTGGCCTTTTGCATGTTTCTCTACAAAAGAGAATTGAGTTACCTCACAGAGAACAGATACATGGAAGTGGACTCCTTGCCTGTAGAGCCTGCATGCTTTTCTTTTTTTTTTCTTAAGTTATATTTGCCTTTATTTAAAAGAAAAGAAAAGAAAAGAAAAAAGCCCCCTTTTAGAAACCACCTCTGTCATATTGGGAGCTTTATCATTGCAAATTGGAAAGCCATCTTATAAAATTATTCACATTTTTTTCTTCTGAGATTCAACTAATTTAAGGGTTAAACTAAAGGAACTAAAAAAAATGAACTTTTGAATTGAAGAAATTTGGCTATTCAATGATAAATGATTATTTGGGTCAATTAACATTTTATGATTTCCTTCTCACTATTAAGTTTACTTAACAAATTAGCAATCTATTTAGTGCTCACCCAGGGAGGGGAAGGAGGTGGAAAATGTGCACACACTACCTTCAAAAATGCTTCAATTACATTGTAACACTACCTTTGCTGTTATTTCATTTGGGATTTTCTAAGGGTAGGATTTGGTCTCACCAACAAGTGAGGATATAGCCTTATCTCATGGAGGACGAGCTCCGTTCTTACTCAGGAGCAGTCAGGGTACATTACATAAAACAATAGAGGATGCCTCATTTTAGCAAATTAAGTTTTTTTGTATTCTTAAATCCTTTTACAGATTTGATCACGTGCTAACTAACAACTAAATGTCAGTTGCAGCAACTATTTTAAAATATTTAAGATCTGTTTATTGGGGGGATGGGAAAAATAGGGGGGAAATGTGTGTGAGTAATTATAATATTGCAAAAGTGGTATCTAGATTTTACAGCCTCAGTAATCTGCTCAAATATCCACATAAGTGAAGAATCCATGTTTGTGGTGAGAGAAAGAACACAACCCCAAGGTAACCTAAAATGATTTAGGTTGCATTTCAGTTCTAACAATAATTCAATCAGAAGTCAAGCTCCTTAGCAATTCTTTTTTAACTAATTCAGATACTAGTACAAGGGGGCAGGGTTTTTTTTTTTTTAGTTTTATTTGTTGCTTTGAACTCTTTTTTGGCATCCTACATACTATCCCCTTCTTAACTTTTTCTGATATTTAGCTGATTTTTATGGTTGTTTAGCACACAGTTCGGGACCTTTCAGATTGTGTTTTATATAAGCACTCCTTAAAGAACACCTAAGGTTTTTTTTGAGATGGGCTTTTAAAATTACAGTGATAAGGTTTGGAACGTTTATTTTCTACAACTTTTTTGCAAGAATAACAGGTAAATAAAGCCCATGAAATTTAATTTTGCATTGTGACCAAATTAAAATTACTCTTCGTGCAAAATAAAATCCACCCCACATACACCCTGTATTCTAATCTGCTGAGAAAGGTGGTCAGCCCCTTCTAAATGCTTAACCAAAAACAAACAAAAAATCACTGGAGTTTTTATGTAAAATAAAATCAAAACTTGGAGCATTAAATTGAGGTTGATGATTTCTGATGGATACTAACAGTTTGAGAAGTAGGTCCAGATATTCCCAAGGCATAAATTCTTGCCTGGAAATTTTGGAGCAGTTAATTAGGTTAAGGATAGTTTTCCCTCAGCAACCTGTGTGTTCAAAGGTTAGGCACACCATTGCTGTCATTAAAATACACACATTCTTGACATAGCCTGGGCTTGGGTTCCTCTTTTGGTTTGGTTATTTTGTGTAGCAGTTTAATCAGTGGATGACTGAGCCTGTTTCCTCTTAGCTTTCTAGTCTTCTCAACAGAAAAAGCAGTTTGGGTTCAGAGCAGTGTATGACTCTGCAGTATTTTCTAGCCTAGCTGGAAGTTGCAATAAAAAATACTTAATGAAATGTATGGTTTTCATCTGCAGTTGAAGGAAATTGTAGAAATTTTGCTGAAAGCAAAGGACTAAGCTTATGAAGGAACACCTCCTTTGTTCCACACTCGATTTGTCACACATAATTAATTGCAGCCATGGTACCTTTTTGCATGATGTTTGGGGGTATTCGGTAGCCCAAGATTGCTGCAAAAAGGTCCTTTGAGCAATTAATTTGTGCTTGTTTTGATCCCCTCAGAAAGGCATCATTAAAGGCCCATTTAAAAATCTGGCCCTAAAAGTTCAACTTTTGTAGAGTTTTACTGTTCAGAGAGGTTTTAATCCTATGTGGTAGTCTCTAAAGTGATGTATGAGTTGAGTTATGTAAATTTTGTCATTGTAGTGTACATGGAGTGATCATTTTACTAACATAAATATTTTCTATGTGTGTTTCAGTGGATGACAATCGAGCAGCAGAAGAATGGTGTGCCTACCCTTTAATGCTGCAGTTTAAATAAGAGAACTTGTATTGTGTCATTTCAGATTGTAGGCTGAGAGTTGTAAATAGTGAAAATTTGAGTACTTCTATTATTTGTTTTGGTTAGAAAGTGAATTTAAAAAACAAACCAAACTCTAAAACTTTCTCAGATTAAAAGTCCTGAGACCTGAAGATTGTAATATTCATGTCTGTGAAGCTTTTAAACATTACACTTGAGATCAGTCATGACTTGATATTCAGGTAAATTTTCTTTTCCAAGAAGCTTTTGAATAAGCATATTTCCTCCAAAGGTCGGTCGGTCTCTCTCTTTCTTTTTGAGTGTAGATTATTTTAAAGCACTAATTGCATTACACTGGTAACTGCAATATAAAATAGCCATTATTGTTTTGTGAAGCATGGTTGAAATTAGATAGTGGTCCCTTTTAAATTTCATGAGCCTCTCCAAAAAAAAAAAAAAATTAAAAAAAATACAGAAAGCTGCTGAATATTTCAAAAGATATATATTTTACCTTATTGTAGGTTTTGTAAAGTTAGCTTGTAATATTCAGGTGCACTTTTAATGTTAAATTTTGTGTTCAGAGTTCCATTATACCATGTGTTTCTTGGATGTGGCTCATCACGTGGCTGGCTGTCATGTCAGTCTTGGTGCCGCAGTGATCCCATAATATTTGGTTTCCCTCTTGATTTGCCACTATTCTGTATTGGCACTTTCAGTGTAGATATTCTAGTTTGGGAACATCCTCATAAATGTGTAATAGAGATTGGTCTATTCGCATGCTTAATTTCTGCAAATCAGAGTTTTGCATGGTCCAAACAACAGCTGACCATTTTTATGGTATGGGAAAGTATAGTTCACAGCTATCTTTGTCACAAAAGCCTTTTCTCCTTTCATTTTCCAGTAGGCAGAGGATGGATGACATTACTCCAACTATATGATATGACTCAAAATAATATTAGGAGATAATGTATTTAAAATCAACTCCTACATTTTTTTATGAGAGAACATAGATGTAGAGTAGATAAGCTATGGCACTATAAAATCAAAAACACTAATTCCGTGGAAGGATATCTAGTTGGTATTTTTATCATTAGCTTTCTCACTTTTGAAACAGTCATCAAGCTTGACAGTAATGTATTGTATTATATTACTTTGTTTAGTAGGCTTACAGGTGACTGAACTGTGTTTGTGATGAGCTATACACTTTATTCTGTTCCCTAAATACCATGAAGGACAAGGTCTCTCTTTCAGGAAAAATAATTTATATTTGTGTATAATACTTTTTAATGTTAAGTTTGTTGTTATTCTGAAGTTTAGATGTTGCTTGATAAACCTTTGCTGCAGCAGATCATGGATATGAGTAAGGCTTTGTGTGATAATAGGGGTCTTTAAGTGAAGTTAATTACTGTTCAGTTCTGGTGAGCAAGCTCAACAAGTGTGAAGTGTGTATTAGCTTTATTTGGTACACTTTTACTTTACAATATTGAAGTGCTTTTAGAACTCTGGTTATCTTATATAAACCATTACCTCAACCAATTGGCATTTCCATTCCCCAACATTTTACCTGAGCTATATATAAGATGAGCTATATGGGATCAGATAGTAAAACAGTAAGGCACAATGAGAAGTTTAGTTCCCAATTTTCTGGAGAGAACTCTAAATTAAACTAAAAATGACTACCTGCAAAGGCCCATATCATAACTACCTTCTGTCATTAGGCAGTACGTGGCAGCCTTGGAGCTGCTAGTGAGCTATGTGTTCTCCCCCTGCCCCAAGTAAGCACATGGTGCGAGGCTTGGTTCTAAGCCTTTGTGAGTCTCTTACATTTCATTGACCCATAATAGTGAAGCTTGGATTCAGTTATTTTTATAAAACAAATTATTGAGGCAGCCCAATGTCAGAACCTGAAATTATTTTGAGTAGTTACAGCAGATAAGACAGCTCAGTGTCATTTTGTTAACAGCTATTATCCCTGTAGATTTAATTTTAAAACTACATATTTTCGCTTTGGAAATTATTCTTTCTTTAACTAAATGCCAGAGGTTGTTTTCATGTGAACCATCCTTTTCTGATATATATATATATTCAGGTTGCTGTCATTGGTGATGGAATATGGCAATAGACTGAATTGTTCCACTTAGTCTTTTATAGGAGACATTAAAAGTTCCAGGTTAAATTTTGACCTTCATGAAGATATCAAAGATTGTTTTCCTTGTTACCTTTCCATTATAATTAGGTCTTCATGAATACTACGGTCAAGCCAGTGTTATTAAACTTAATGGCTTTAACCAGACAGCCCATTTGGAAACTTTATTAAGCTATATAGGGCTGTTTTTTTAATCTAATTGCTTTCAAGCTCTACTGAAAAGGAAAAAAGTATAATCGTGGTACAAGGAATGCAGACCTCCAAAGTCTTCTTAGGTTTTTTTTGGATACATTCTGTCCTTGAGACTTAAGTAGGATTTGTGAACATGGTGACTGAAGGGAAAATAGAGGAAATTCTTTGCATATTCTCTGTCTCTTATTCCCAAATAAACTCGCAGTTGCCTTTTAAAGAAGCAGACATTATCCCTGTAGCTGTGTGCCCTAAGTGTTATGAAGGAGATTGGAGGAGGGAGTTGGGAAGTAGGATGGGGAAAGTATGTAGATCAGGAAAAGCTAAAGATTCTGCCCTACAGTACTAAACATGAGTCGCAGGATAGATAACATGGTAAAGTTGGGCCACCTTCATTTGATAGTCAGAAAAATCTTTTAGATTGTTTGAAAAGTGAGAATAAAGGCAAATTAACGTTGACTTGACAAACAATAAAATATGAGTTAATTCTGCAACTATTAGGAGGGTAATTTTAAGGTTTCCAGTTCATTTATAGCTATATCAATAAAAGCCGAAAAGCAAGCACTTTTAGTTAATCATAAATTTATTGGATGTAGCAAATATTATAATCATAATATTTAATCTTTATTGTTTGAATATGGAATTAAACTCTTTACCCCATCTTGAACTGTCATTGAACAGGCTCAAGATGATCTTTTCAACACTGGAAATGACCCTACACACATACCAAAAAAATCTAAAGCAGTAAGACATATTTGAAGATCCATACCTCTTAGACTTTTTAGATTTGTCTTGGGAAAGAATTTATGAACCTGTAACCAGTATTAGTGCAGTCTTGGGTTCCTTGTTCTGCATAATTGCACCCTTTCTCAGGTATGTCCTGAAAACATAAATTTTAAAATAATCTCTTTAGAGATTAGATTCTCAGTGGATAGTGTGTAAGGGGACTGGGGGAGGGGGGCGGGAGGGTTGGACACAGGACACTGACACAGTAGGGCAGGGATTTTTAACATACAATAGCCAAATAGAATTTCAATCTACAATATTTTTAGCCCCTCAGAATGAGTTGAACAACATCTGTTATTTGATAAATACCTGGTGCTACACTCCTAAAAGTCTTTTGTTTCATCCAGGTGACTTTGTTTCCTGCTTGGTGGAAGGGTATATAGTAAACTTTACTGTCACTAGGAAAGCACTTGTCTGAAATGTTTAAAGTACTAGAAAAGGGATAATTCAGCACTTTTTCTGTTACAACACTAAAGTCTTAATTTATCTTCAGAGTCTTAGGTACTGTAAGTTTTAGGGTGATTATTTCAAAATATAAAACATACTACATAATATGGGGTCAGATCACATTTATATGAATAATTCTTGTCTTATTTTTTAAAAAGACAATAACATTTTGTACCTTGCAAGCAATTCCAAGTGATTGCCTCATTTTCCCCATTTCATTAAGCATTTCAGGCTAAGAATTTGGAATTTGAGAGGAGGTGAGGGGTAAGTTCCCCAAAATGAAAAATTGTGTCAGACAGTTTTAGAAAAATAAATCACTAGGAAAATGGGTAGGGATTCTCTCTCCCTTTAAGTCTTCAGGGAATGAGCAGTATTTAGAATCTTTGGCTGAAATTCAGGCCTTTTTACTGTGTAAATTTTTAATATTAATTCACTGACATGCTTTTTACATCAGAGGACTGAAAATGGATCTTAATGTTTTTAAGTTGTGGAAGGGTATATTTCTAAAACGAAGGGGGGGATAATTAACTAGGTTAGTATACCAGCATTAGTAAGTTTAAGGAATTTTAGTATGTAATAGCAAAGTGTTTGATTAAAAGTCTAATCCTATATTGCTAGTCAAAATTATAGTTACATTCTGATCTAGGAAAGATATAGTCATTGGATATTGATATGCTGTGCTGTCAGAAAACCAGACTAAGATAGAAACCTTTATCTGACTCCCACATGTTGCTTGTTCTTTTGGGATGTATACTTTACAGCAGCTTGTTGCTGCTTTGAGAGGAAACGTATAAACTATACATTCGGAGTGTTTGCGTATAATTCTTTATGACCTCCACTTTAAACTGTCAAACATTGGTATTTTATCAGTCCACACTGTTAAATATAGCTAATGTTCTTAGGAATCCAACTTGTACACACTGTTTAAAAACCCTCAGGGACAGTTTACACACTATTCTCACTCAGTTCAGGTACTTTGATGCTATTCTTAAACCTAACAGTGACTTGTATTTTTCTGTTTTGCTTTTATTTTGACGTGCTGGTAGCACATCCTTGATGAATGTCAACTTAAAAACTCAGTTCAGGTATCCAGGTATAACTCAGCCAAACAGATTTTAAAGCTGCATATAACTCTCCAGCACACGGTGCCTCACACTCTTATAGTGGCATTCTATATATTCAGTTATTACTACTGAGCAGATAATATGGGGGTTCCTGTTAACAGTGTATTTAAAAAGACAAAATGTGCATAAATGTATAGCCAGCACATGCAACACATACACATACACACACAGTTAAACTATATATTTTTAAATGCTACTAATAGCCAGCACAATGAAACGACATTCCTTGCTGCTTCTGTAAACTATGACAGATGCAGTTCTTCCTCAATGTGGCTCTTGCTTCTTCACCATACTACTACTAAATTCAAGCACTGGTCCTTGGGTGTCTGACCTCTACGTTCTAGTTTATGCAATGTCTTTAGAGAATTCTGTGCACTGGCCACTGTGATGGAACCGTTGGGCCAGGAGTGCTCTGATTTTATTAGTAGTGATTCTGCCAAAGTTGGTGTTGTAACATGAGTATGTAAATGTCAGAAAATTAGCAGAGGTCTAGGACTACATATCAGCAGACAATTTTGTCAGTATATTTTGTAGCCTAGAAGTCCTCAATGACAAGTTTCTTCTGATGTGAAGTTCTAATTCCAGTGTTTTAGCCCTTTGCATCTCTAATGTTAAGACTTGTCTGTTAGAGGTCTTTATTCTTTAAAACTCCTTTTGTTTTCTGCAGTACTGTCTGTGGTTAACAAAATAGATATTATTCCTCTGCTTTAGTATTTGATATCTTACATCTAAAAGGAATTCTCCATATATAAAATCCATAGCCTTTGAAGATACGGCAAATGGCATCTTTCAGATTTCTAGAAGTTCAAGTGTCATGCAACAAAACAGGAACCCCCTTTACTCTTATGGACCTCATTTCAATATACTGTTTACAGTTTGACGGAATTGTATAATTTAATATTTCTCTTGTACTGTAGTTTATATTTATTTACAGATTTTTTTTGTACTGTGTGATTTGAACTTTTTGTTCCTTGCTATGATCAACATTTATGTAGTAGAGCACTTATGATCACAATTTAAGTTCTTTGGTTTGATTGCACTACGTTAAATTTTTTAATGCAGTTCTGATTTTTGACTGGACTAAAAATAAGCTGTGTCTTAATGTATGTGATGAGTACTTAAAATTTTAATCCACGTGGTCCCCTTTTTTTTGCATTCTATGTCGAACGCTCTAGTTCTTTCGTGCATGTGTAAGATTTAATGGTTCCATTGTATTATTTGACCATGACATTTTGGAGAAACATTCCCAGCTGTAATGTTGTGTATGGTAGTTCTCACTGGATGCTAGACTTTTCAAAACCACTATTCTTCTAATAAATTTTGTTGTGAAAACTGTTTTAAAAGCTTGGTTTCTCCTTCTTAAGATTATAATGCTTTTTTTTTTACAAATCCACAAAAGGGGTAAGATTTCGACGTGCACTGTAAATGCACTTGGTAATCAAAGTTTGTAATTTTTTGTGATAAATTATTTCCCGATGAAATCCCTTAGATAACTAGAAGTTGCTGCTTCAAAATGGTGCTTCAGTATTTGGATTTGGTACTGCCTTGTAACCCTGTCTCTCTACTAATTTGATACTCCCCCTACCTCAGCTTTCTTCATTGGATTATTCACTTCAAATATTTTCAGCTAAACAAGATACGTTGATATTTTCATAATACCTGCTTGCTGAACTTAATTTTTCATAATTTTCTTAGAGTAAAACTTTATTCTGGGATTACTTGCCAAAAAGAATAATGATTTACTCATTTTTGTTTGCTCTTGAGGCATAAGTGTGAAATCACTGTCAATCAATTAAGGTTATTATGGTAATTCAGATTCTTGGGAGAATGCTGGTATTTCCTTTTACCAGACAAATAACAGCATATATGTTGCTCAACATTTATATTGTGGGTTTTAGAAACGGGGTGTAAAAAAAGTTTTGTATTACAAAGTGGTTTCTGTTGTAAAGTGGTTAGGAAGGAACAACTGAATTACAGTGATAAAGATCAGAAATGATAAGCAAAATGTTTTAGAAAGCTCCTTTTTCAAGCTCATGATATTCATGTAATATAGGCTGGTTGAAGTGATTTCCAGTCATTTCTAATGGAATTTTGTATATTTTAATGATGTTATTGTTGGTAGTTGGTCTAGATTATCTTTTAGTTAATTTTTTTTGTCTCATTTCTTTGGCTGCCTAGCTAGCACTTTGTGCCTTTTGGCCTGATGTTTATAAAATCGGAAATCTTGCTGGTACTACAGGCTTGTTTCCTTGGCTTCACTTGTTCCCCTTACTCAGTTATGATGTGTGTCTATAGAACATTTTTCTAGAAACCTAATTATTATTTCTTTGTACAAAGCTATAACTACGTGTTTCTTGTCATTATCCATTTTAAACTGGTGGCCAGGTCAGTTGTAGTAGGATTATAATCTAGCATCTCATCAATGAATTTATTTTAGTGATCCTATCTTCATGTTGACACTTAGCTCTTCAATTATGACCTGATTTTTAAAAAGGACTTATTTCTTCTAATCCAAAATTTTCTTCTCTGATTCTGCTGATACTTTGGAATTAATTCAGGAACTCTTAGGAATCAGGGAAACTACATAAGGGAAATGGAGTGGAAAAAATGGAAAATGGTATCTGCTTTCTGAGTTGTGGAGTTGTTGTTTTTTCCTCAAGGACTGTGAACTCCTCTCACCAGACACTTGTATTGAAATGTAAAAACATATACCCAAGTCATATATTGTTAGATTTTGTAGCTGAAATTAGTGAAAACCTTTTTTTAAACAAAGTATTTATTAAGTAACATTAAGAGATAACTGTTCTTGTATTCAGAGTATCCACTTTATCATTATTTGCTTCCAAAGGGTAAGCATTTTAACACAGAATTTTAGTCATCATATTCACCTTATAAGTTGTTGGACTTTTTGCTGTTTAGGGGGAAGTGGTTAGTGTATCAAACTGCATTTACAAGTGGAGTAGACAGGCTTGTTTTCAGAGGTTAGTGGAAAAGAAATGTTCTCAAAACATTTTAAAAGATTGATAGGTATATAATGAATAGTTTAAGTCATGATTTGGTTGGAGTTCAGCATGGAAGTAAGCAAAAGTATATCAAAATTCATAAGTATGAAATCTTACTAAGCCTGGAGCTTTTTATAGGCATGGAAGAATACTGTTGCTTATTGACTGGTAGTTTTAAAATGTTCATTGTACTTTTCTTGCCCACTTTTATTTGATCAGCAGTTTGGAGTGATAAGGGATTATTTGGTAATGTAAATTTCTTGCAACTTGGTATACTAGAAAGATCACTTGTGTTTTTCCGTCTGTAAAGTGAGCGTTGTCCTGAATGCCTTTTAGGCCCCATTTCAACTCTGCGTCTGTTAAAAATGCAACTTTCTATTTAAATGTGTGACAAATACACCAATTATATCTGTTCAAACATTGAAAAATACAGTAGCAACCCTTTATTAAACAATAAGTTCTTATAAACCTTAAGTTTTTGCAGCATTTTCTAAAGGAAAATGATGCCTTTTATTTAAAACAAATCCACTTTGTTAAGTTTTTGTTATGAATTGTATGAATGTGACAGTGCTTTGCCTTTGCAAAAATTAGATTGAGCAGTTACTTTTTCTGATTAATTTTAAAGTATGTTATTCGTAATTTCTGTTTCGATTGTGTGCAGGCTAGTTCTGCTTTGAATGTTAGAGCACAAAGAGTTCTGGGGATCATTAGATATACTCAGTCTCAATCAAAATCAATCTTTTAACAATACAGATGCCTGGATCAGTTTATAAGAGTGAGGCTTGAACATGTTATATATTTTCAAATTGTAACAGGTTTTTTGTTTTGTTTGTTTGCATTTTTTAAGTTCGTTTATTCAACAGATCTCTTTCTAATTGTGTCAAAAGACGTAAAATTTACAGACTTAAACATTTTTAAGTGTATGGTTTAGTAGTGTTAAGTATATTCACATTGTTGTGACCATAGTGGGTTTATTAACCCACTGATTACACACTGTTGGTCCCATCCTAATTTTTCATTTTTAAAATGAAAAATAAGGAACTTGGGGTCTTTAAGGGACTTGCCTGCCCTCCTCACATACTGAGTTGCCCTTAATACTCATGATTCCAAACCTTTATACTTATCTTTATACCACTTTGGCACTCTTGACTCAACTTAGAATGAGGGATTTAATCTAATACTTTTCTTTTAGATTCACTTTTAACTAATTAAATCTTAGCTATTAAATCAACTAATTTTATTCTTGAATAAACTTACATTGCTTTTTAGGAAGAGAATTAAATCTGTATTATGAAATTGCCAGTAAAGAAATTACATTTGAGGCATTTAAAACTTGATTGTTAAGTAGAAATCAGCATTATTGACTCAGTGCTGGAAGAGGTGAATAGGGCATAGAAGAGTAGAGAATATCCCAAGTTTAAGAGAGAGAATTTGATGGGCCTGGCTTAAAATCCCAGCCCTTCTACTTTCTTAGCACATGGTCTTGGACAAGTTATTGAACCTTTCTGAGCCTTAGTTTTCTTATGTGTGAAAGGGGGTTATGCGACCCACCTCATAGATTTGCTGTGAGGCTGAAATGAGATTCTGTATGTAAAATACTTAGCACTATGCCAGGCTCTTTGCAAGTGCTCAATAAATGAAAACTAGGAGTGAAAGCACCTGGCAGGAGTTAATTTAGTGTGAGAGGTAAGGAGAGTGAGAAAATCCCATTGAAAGTTGTGGAGGGGCTTCCCTGGTGGCACAGTGGTTGAGCGTCCGCCTGCTGATGCAGGGGACACGGGTTCGTGCCCCGGTTCGGGAAGATCCCACATGCCACGGAGCAGCTGGGCCCGTGAGCCACGGTCGCTGAGCCTGCGCGTCCGGAGCCTGTGCTCCGCAACGGGAGAGGCCACAACAGTGAGAGGCCCACATATCGCAAAAAACAAACAAACAAAAAGAAAACAAAACAAAAAAAGTTGTGGAGGAAGCTGTTTATATTGATTAGAACTTGGGAAGTGAGGCAGATGAGTTTATATTAGACTGGGATATTGGGCAGCCAATCTTGTTTTAACTATAAAATGAGAGACAGAGAAATGTTGGAACTATCATTGAAACCTGGAATGCTGCTTTTCTGATTTCTTGGTCCTGTTTGAGAGGAATATTATCAAACTTATCAATCATTCTTTATTTCTTTTCAAAGATTAAGTGGAATAAAAGTTGTTTGGAAAGTAGAAGAATTTATAGAATTTATTTTCCTTTCCATTGTATAGAGTTTTTTGTATTTTCAAGGTTGAAATTTTACATGCTTTCAATCTGTAGATTTTTCTTTATATGTGGTGGTAGTTTGTATAACACAGTGTAAGATCTAGGTGGGACTGTGGGGATGTGTATGTGCTTATGTGTTTAATCATCAAACCTTTAGTTTTCCAGTGAAAGAATCTGGGGACTCTACTGCCTGTTTAATGAGATTCTAATTACACTCTTACTAAATGGGAGTTCTGTGCATTTCAAACAGATAAATCAGATCATAGCTAGCACAGTTTAGAGGTGTTCATTTCAGCGTCTATTAAAATGACTTGAGACATTTTTCCCAGGAAAACCTAGTAGTATAATTTTAGCTAGATAGAGATGGACTAAGAAGAAAATAACGAGGGTAGCAGACTCTCGTGAGATGCTAGGAATTGGTGAGTCTGTGTAGACCAGCTCTGCAAACTTAATCAACCAATTATACCTTACTAGTAAGTTATAAGATCAGTTCAGGGGGTTCTAAACAACATTTTAAAAAGAAAAAAGAATCAGAGTACATAGCATATAATATGGATAAATATTGTTTTGTTGAATCTTATGTGTTGTCATACACATACAAACTAGGATGTGATGTGTGTACTGAGTTACTTTGTAAAAAGTATTTCTTGTTCTTGGTTGCAGTCAGAAATTCTAATGGCTTCTGAAAACCATTATGTAAACCATACCTTTTCATCCTTGTTTTTTTGGTGCCAGCAGCCTCCTGTGTGCTTACAGTTAAGAGCCTACACTCTTACTGTCTGACCTTCAAAATTCCCTTCCTTTCCCTGCCTCCTTGATTTGAATTCATTTTCTTTGAAAGCTTTTTCTTTTGCCTTCTGATTACGTGTCAAAATGCTACCTCTGCCCTTTTCAATTCCCTTGAAAAGTGTCTTGGGAAAATTATTTTCACTACATAGTAATTTATTTGGTTAGTTTATTCATCACTTACTTATGCCTGAGATGAACTAAGCCCCAGTTTTTAGGCAGTGAAGCTACCACGTTAAAAAGGCCAAAGTCCTGGACCTATAGAAAGGTTCACAATCCAATGGAGAGGGTAGCCACGTCAGCTGTTACCGTGCAGCATAAGCGCTATTTATAAAAGATAGACACAAACCATGAGAATATAGTGAGAAAGAAAGAACACGGCCCACAGAGAGAAGGTGCTAAAGGAGGATGGACTGTGAGCAGTGGGAAATTGACTGAAATTTTATGCAGAAAAAGTGAAAAAGTTCACCTCTAGCATTCATGAGGTGAACACGTGAGAAATAACATTAAATCTTGTATAAGGTACCTTAGGAATCGTTTTAAATTTTAAGTCCTTTTGCATTTTACAAAGTGGTCTAGGTCCTTTAAATAATTAGTTAATACAATACTTAGGAGTGCCGTCATTGTGTCAATTTTAAGTGATTTATTATATGACAACAAAAGTAGAATTTGCCACTTTTAAGGATTATGGCACAGATTTGTATGGTTTCAAGAGTGGAGATTAAGAACCTCAAGAGAACATGAGAAAAGTTAAGGGATAGAAGATCCCATAAAAATCACAAAAGACTCAGGACACTTAGATAACTGCTTATTTGGATATTTATGTAATCTCCTAGTTTCCCCTCTTCCTTTCACCCAAAAAGAAACTAGGAATATATGTCAAAAAGCATACCACTTTATTTCTTGAGAGGGAAAAACATTTGTGTTGCAGGGATCTGTCATGTGAACTCTTAAATGTTCTTTTGCTTTCTGTTTGTTTGTGTCAGCTCCCCATGCCTCCTTTAGGTCTCCATCTGCATACACAGTGCCCTGCAAAGTGGTAGTGTGGGTTTTTGAGGTTATCATTATTATCGTCCTTATTATTACTACAAAAGAAATACATTCCTCTTGTAGTGGAAATCTTGTGTGGACTGACTCCTCTCAGTTGCACTCCAGGGAAACTGTGCACGGTCCTTGGCCACTGCTGGGCCTTGACAAATGTTTCTTTCCCTTCACCCCTCCTTGAAGAGAGCATCATGATATGGTACATTTTCTCTCACTTGGGGAAATGAGCGCCTCTATATCCTGCCTAAGCAGTGGTATTTTTTTAGTCTATCATCGTCCTGGTCATTTAAAGGGAATTAAAGAGCAATTTCCCCCAAAGAACAGCATAGATTTTAATCCCCTACTTGACAGATACAAAAACAAAAAAAGAAATAGACTAGACTCACTGACTTGTCATGAGCTCCCATGTATCCTGACCTAAAATGTCAGCTGTGCCTTTAAGATCAGATGGCTCTTTAATCTGGTTTCAGTAATTCAGTGAGTCTAGGTCTAGGGACAGACACTTTTGCAGTTTCAAATCAACCATGAGCAGGGGTGTGTCCTCTTTGTCTGAAATTACTGTAGTATTTTCTAAAGTCTATTGCAAAGTGTTTTCTAAGAATTCTTAGTTATAATACTCATTAGATTAATAATTTAGATTTGTGTTCTCATCAAATCAGTATTTAGTTATATCATTTAGGGATATTTCTTCCCCCACTTCCAGGAACTGTCATCTTTAAACTTTACACCATCCAATCCAAAATCCCCTTTCAGTGCCTCTGAACCCTCCCTCCTTTTGTTTACATTAATTAACACCAAATGTAATGTAATTTGGTCGTGCATGCATAGTCTTACCTGGGATGATAGAAGCAAAAATCAATTTGGTAGAGGGAAAAAAAATTTTTCAGAAGTAAATAGTTTGACAGAAGTGTGTGTTTTGTGAGCCTGTTACATTCCTAGAGAGGAGATGGAAACATTGGACTGTTGTATTTAATGACCCCTTGCTCTGACTTCTGACTCACCAAGTAACTTTCTGATTATATTTCGGCTTCCCAGGTACCTTTGCTATAGGGTGAAAATATGTTAAAGAGTGAACCTAAGGATCTCCTTGATAATTATATTTTTTATTGTAATTTAATAAATTTGACAATCTAGCTAAACTTACGAGAAACAGAAGATACCATATACAAGCCTTAAACTGCTTCTATCATATTTAGATCTACTCTAAATAATAGCTTTTTATTAAACCATGAGATACAGAAAAGCTAGCAAATTATGGCTTCATGTCCAGTAAGCACCCTCTGAAGCCCTTCTCCTTTCCCCCAGTTTACAGTATTAATTCATAATTTTTTGAACCTTTGTTCTGCCCTGTTTTTACTGAACTTAGTTAAGAACACAGTAAACTTAGAAAGCTATCACAAAGGGATTGCATGTCTTTTGTTTTAAATCAGTAGTTCTCAACTATTCTTCCACTCCACACCCTAAGCAAGATGCCATGTTGCCATCAGCAAGAGTGGCTCACTGAGGACTCTTACAGGGTGAAGAGTCACAGGTACATCTTGGATTTGGAACCCACCCCCAACACACCATCACCCACAATTCTGATCTCTCCTTAACCCCAACTTTGAAATCTTTTTCTGTCTAAATCCATCTAAATTCTACCTAAATCCAAATTTAGATAATTAACATTTCAACCACCTGGAAATCAGGTATTAAGCTGTCTGATTTTAAGAGGCCACTTTCTCTTCTGTGATCTTTATTTCTCACTTTTTCTATGTCACCTTTGCCTACCCTTTTACTGTTTCTCCTAGTTCAGTTCTAGGGAAAGAAAACTTGATTGTTCAGTAGTTTACACATACAACTGTACATGGCCTTTTAGACAGTGAAGAAAAACCTCCATACCCCATGCTCAATCTTCCCCACTACACACACACTCACAGTTTTGTCATAGCCCTTGGAGTATTCCTGTATCCAGGTATGAAAGGTACAGAGATGTGAAATAGCCAAGGGTGGTTGCATTTCCCAGTGAAGAGTGAGGACTTGTCAGCAGACTTATCCAGGCCCTTGAACATACTTATATTTTCTGTGCTTAAAGGGCCACAAGTAAGGAACTAGGGAACATAATTTCAGATTATTATCTGGCAAAAATTACAACTCTTACTGCCTTTAAGCAGGGCTAACAATGCATTTTTATGTTTTCCTGTATTTAAAGAGAATCAAGCTAAATTAATTTACAACTCTTAACTGTTTGGTCCACTCCGTCTAAAGTATTGTCTCAAGCTTTCTCTCCCCTTCTGTTTTCCTGGGATTATCTTTTCCTCCTTCTAAGATTAGCTCTCATCCAAACATTGTTCACTCTCTCTGTTGATCTTTTTCAGTCAAAAAGAATATATTTTGGTCATCAATGATGTTGCATTGATGATTGGTAGTTACAGAGCAGATACTGAGAGACTACCTGAATCCATCAGTCCCACATTCTAGACTCTTAAAATTGTCATTTCAGCTCTCTACCACATCTCTTTTCTATTTGATCTTTTACCCTAAAAGAACATAGGCATTGACCATCCACCATTTATATTAACCACCGGAATGCTTTCCTTTGGAGATTTAAGTATTGCCGTGATATTGACAAAGTAGGCGAGTTCAGCTATGTCTAACCTCTGATCTAGAAAAACATCATTGAGTAAATCATTAAAGATAGGGTTGTGAAACAACACATCATTCTTAAACTGTGCCTTTCAAAGTTTTTTATGAATATTATCTTATCCTTTTACCACACCCTTAAGAATTAGGCATTGAGTTGGGGATAGAAAGACAAATCGGTCAAGGTCATATAGGCCACTTTTCACCAAGGAGAGAAACAGAACTAATCCAGGTAGTTTCCTTCTTCTATAGCCTTTCCTCCCATTTACCAGTCCCTAAGCTTTTACTGCTCTTCAGTGGTGGTGGTGAAGTATTTCTGACTGATAAACAATTGACTTTAACTATTAGAGAGTGTCCTGTTACTGAGCGGAAGAAACGTGAACTCAAGTGATTTCAAAATCTGTGATGAATTACCGTTCTTGTAAAAATCTAATATAGTCAGATGTGATGCCAACTATCACTGAACTAAAAATAAAACATAGTGCTTCTCAGGTCGAGTTGACCTAACTGTGGTCTGTAGGAGTGAGTAGTCTGTAGGACAGAAACTCACCCCTCTTTGGTTTCCCTGCTTACTGTCTGAGAGTAAATCAGGACAAATGTTGTATTTAGGCTCTATTAAAGGCCTAAGGCTATGGGAAGAATTGAATAACTAGAAGCCAAAGTAAAGACCAGCTATTTAAAACTCAGGCAAAGCTGGCTAGCACCCATTTTCTTAAAACGTGAAAAAAGAGTAATAGAATGAAACTTTTAAAAAGTTGATGTTAATTTTTAAAATTAAGTAGTTGAATGATATGGAATTAAAATTCATCTAAACATAGGTCTTATTGAAAAAACTTCCAGAGAAAATCAAATAAGGTAGGAAGCTGGGTAATTTAGAAGCACAGTCAAAAGTAATTTTATTACTATAGTTATAAAGTTAGCTATTATAACAGGGCCCATTTAATGACACTTGGACAAAGGTTAGTATTAATGTGAAGGTTCTCATATTCAAGAGAAGCTACTAGTGGGCTCATACCTGTGTGTCCAGTTGCCTACCAGATATCTCAGATTCAGCATCTTATAAAAATTTCAACTCAATGTGTACAGAACTCTTCAGATACATATACCCCAGCAATCACCAGCTGCCAGCTTCATTGCCTGTGTTCCTATCTCAGTAAATGGTGCTACCTAGGAAGAAAATCCAAGAAGCAAACTCAGGAAGCATCATTGATGCTCCCTTTCCCTCCCCCTCTTTTTTGCTAAGAGGAAACAGAAATACATGAAATGTGGCCCCTACCTACACTCAAGTAGCTTACATCTACTTGGAAAGCTAAGATAAATCAAGTCATTAAAAGATACAAATTATAGGGTAAATATACAAAACCCCTGATCATTGCCAAAGAATTTTACAAACCACTATAGCTTAGGATTTCAGGAAATGATATAGTCACTCCAGGTTGATAGTTTTGAGGTGGCCAAGGATGTAACTGATAAAGAGCACCCTACTGCTTGCTCTGGTGACCTGTGGTTCACCAGTACATTGTCCCTGATCCTTTTTACTGGGAAAATACACACAAAATGACCCTTTGTTGATTTCTCTTTCAAGCAAGGTTGCCATTTTCAGTTTTAATCTTTTCATCTCCTGAGCTTCCCCAAACCACTGCTATAAATGCGTTTTAAGGTTGGTGTAGTCTGTGTCCGCCTCTGTGATGCTGTTTTTCAGCCTCCAAATGCTGTACTGCATTGTTCCAGGTTAGAGTTCAGTGGTACTAACAATGTTTCTTCAGTATGCCTTAGTTGTGAAGACACCACTTCCCCTTGCCATGATGCTGTGAAATAGATAATACCTACTGGTGGTTGGTTGACTGTTTTGTCCTTGGGGACTAGCCATATTGTCACAATCATTGCTTCAGAGCTGATTGCATGGCCCTTTGGAAGACCTTACATTAGGTTGGGGGTGACTAAAATATTCAGTCACTATTAAATTATTGAAACATGTGGGACAGCAGCAATCCAAGTTTCATAACCATAAAGGAAGTTAGGTATCATCCAAGGATTAATCATTATTCAGTGTTTTACTCTCTGTGAGCATAGCTTTAGAAGAAAGTGCTTCCTCAGTTTTTCTTCAGAGCTCTCTGTACTTTTATTGGGCACACACCTTGATTTCACGAATCTCAAGGCATGTTGTTAACTTCAAACACCAAAGCCTGCTTCCAGAGCACAGCCATGAAGCAGTGTCCAGAACATTTTCACATGAGTGCACTTCTTGAGTTGGGGAGAACCATTTATTTCTCTCTTTAGTCTTTTCTACAATAAGATGCCATGACATTTCTTAATCCTTCTCATAGATCTTTGTCAAGCTTTTTTCTCTTTTCTTGTATTGCTAAAATATACTTAGAGTGTAGTTGATGCATTGAAAAGGCAGTAATATCTCACTTACTTGTAGCCACCTATCTCAGAAATATCAGGAACACATCCAAGAACCAAAAACAGAAATAAAGGGCTCTGAGCAGTTGAAGTTGTTGTCAGAAGATCCATGTGGTTTACTCACAAAACTCTTCCTCAAGCCTTCATTCAGAGCTTGTTTACTTTCACTTAAAGTACCAGTCTAGCACTTGAGATTTGGTTTCTCAGCTAGTGAGCAAAAGTACTCAGCTAAAGGTAAAAGTGGGACTCCTAAACACAGCTGCTATTTGGAGGCCAATAAGAAGAAAGATTTTTAATAAAATGCAGACAGATTTTTAATAAAATACAGACTGCCACTGTGACTTCTTTGTATTTAGGCAGTAGATTTACTTAATTGAGTAGCCCCCAAAACTATCAATATATTTCAGTTCAGTATAATAAAAATAATAGCCAAGCTTCAATAATAGTGTACATGGTAATGACTCTGAGTCATTAAGAAAGAATAAATTGTGTTCAGAGGAGGATATAATTTTTTTAAAACTTCCATCAAAAATACTTAAAATTTTTAAATGTCATGAAGAACCTAGGGGTAAGACAGGAATAAAGACACAGACCTACTAGAGAATGGACTTGAGGATATGGGGAGGGGGAAGGGTAAGCTGTGACAAAGCAAGAGAGTGGCATGGACATATATACACTACCAAACGTAAGGTAGATAGCTAGTGGGAAGCAGCCTCATAGCACAGGGAGATCAGCTACGTGCTTTGTGACCACCTAGAGGGGTGGGATAGGGAGGGTGGGAGGGAGGGAGAGGCAAGAGGGAAGAGATATGGGAACATGTGTGTATGTATAACTGATTCACTTTGTTATAAAGCAGAAACTATCACACCATTGTAAAGCAATTATACTCCAATAAAGATGTAAAAAAAAAATACTTAAAATTTTTAAATGTTTGGTAGTTGAAGGGGAAACTTTCATTATCTAGAAAATCCTCTTTGGGGGGTTGTAAAAAGTATTAATATACATTTCTGGTCTCTCAGTTATTCTTACTGAAGCATGTTTAATGTGATTGGCTGACAGTAATGGTAACTAGTATTTGTGTAAACTTTGTAGGTTTTCTTTTGCAGCAATCCTAAGTGGTAGATGGGGCAGGTGCTCCACTAAGACCCAAAATGGTTCAGTGTTTTGGCCAAGGTCACACAACTAGTAAAGGGTAGACTACTCTCTACTGTCTCCCAGTACTATATCCTGTGACACATATTATGTTGTTAGTAGCACGTGATGGACATGGACACAAGGTACCTCCTGGACGGGGTCCCTTCAGCAGGGACCTCCTGACTTCCCGTGAGCTACAAAGTCTGCAGCTGCAGGAGGAGTTTGTTAAGTTCCCACGTATATCTCATTGAGTCCGAGAGTTGGAAATGACTTTGCAGTCACTCACCCAAGAGTGTCACTGGTGTCTCCCCCGCTCTAAAGGAAGGGAGGAGCTTCTTCCTGTTGACCTTTCAGATATTTCCTTTCTAAAACTTTTTACTGAAGGACAGTATACAGACAGAAAAATATACGTATCATAAGTATCCTGTTCAGTGAGGTTTTTTCCCAGTTGTTCTTGGTCTTTCCACCTCTTTGTTAGATTTTGGCCCCATAGCCAGCATGTACATGTTCAGCATAGCCATGCATCTGTTATAATGCTTCTATAATAATCTTTTTTCTTGGTTTATTCACAATTCAGTGATCAGTTTCACCTTGAGGTGTAGGCATTTTCTAAGACATTTCTAGTTTTTCTAATCTGTAGTCTAATGTAGATCTTTTTCAGGTACCCATGGCATCACTAAAGAAAACTGCTCTCTTGCTAGTTGTGAAAATAAAAACACAGTGTAACCTTTTTTCTTGCAAAACAGTTTAAATAACAGATTGGATTAATCGTTTCTTGGTGTTATTTTGTTTTGTATTTAGACATGTTTCAGCGTTATTCACCACTTGGTCTTAAAAATCTGCATGAGTCAGGAACAGAGAAAGTAAAATTGAGCACCTGCTCTTTTGTGCTTTGTGCTTTATGTAATCTAATATCTCACAACAATCCTTTGAAATATTGATACTCAGTTCCAGCTTACAGATAAGGAAACCAAGGTTCAGAGAGGTTAAGTAATTTGCCTGGGATCCTATAGCTAGTAAATGTCAGAGCTACAAGAAGAATACAGGTTTTTCATATTCCGCAATCTGTGCTCTTTCCACTAAAACCACACGGCTTCAGAGGCCAGAAGAGGGTAGGGAGGTAGGAGGCCAATGTAGGCTGTCTAGAGTACACCTTCCTATAAAGGCACTTCATGACTGGGAGATAAAGTCAAAGACTGAAGAAAAAATAGTTAGCTGGAAGATATTATCAAACAAGATTTGTTCAGCACACATTTATTAAGCTGTCCTTGGTGCTTTGCTGTGTTACATAAAGAGTCAGATAATAGTCTCCTAAAGAATTAGGCGGGAGAGAGAGAGAGAGAGAGAGATTGAGAAGTTGTATAAAGCTCCAGGAAACTGGGACACAGCAACTGCATGGGCTTAGTAAAAATCCTGACATCCAGAAATACAAAACAGCTCTTGAAAACACTAGGCTATCTAGGCAGAAATTGCCTTTAGCCTGTCCTCAATCTAGTATCATCCTTTTTCTGCCTTCCCCACTATCCTGATTAAACTCTAAGAGTTGTCCTAGATAATTTACGGAAATGGTTGAAAAGTGTTCTTGAATGTAGAATTGGCTTCCTGTGGATTACTGTAAAATGTTTATTGAAGGTCTAGGAGAATGTAATAGGTGGGGCTTGAGAAGCGGCAATACTACTGTCTTGTATTGACAGGGCCTTATGGTTTACAATGTAATTTCACATCTATGTCCTCATTTAGAGGCTAGGAGTTAGGAATTGCTTGTCATTCATCTTTCAATGTATCTGAAATGTGAAATTATTGATCTCTATTCCTCCATGCCCCAAAGGGTTAGGAGGATTCCTGCATCACTGTTTGCAGAATTATAGAGTCCAGCCAATTGGTCAAGCTGAGAAACCATTTAAAACTGTAATTTCTCTAAGTATTGCTAAACCAAGACTTGTAATACTGTGTGTCTGAATTTTTTCCAGTGTTGTGGATCTATGAGCCAGTGAGTATTTAACAGGAATACTCAGGCCTAAAACGAAAGTGTGTGTTGACCAACTGAAGCTAATAATGTGGCCAAAATTTTAATTTTTGAATAAAAATTTCTTTTCAATGATATTTCTTCTCTATAAGATAAAAAATTATTTATGAATAATCACTTTAAAAGTATGAAAGTTGTCACTAAAAATTGAGAATATAACAGGGCTGGCCTTATATTTTAAAGAAGTAAATGCTCCTCATTTATTGAATAAAAAGCGTATGGGCACTTAGAACCAGCTTTGGCCAGAGTATCAATTCTCTGTACAACATGAGTAACATTGATGAATTTCATAATGTAAAAATGGTTCTTTGGAAAATAACCATACTAATTTCTTCTTTCTTTTTGTCTGTCTAGTGAGAACTCAGCAGAGGCAATAGCAGTAGATTCTAACAATCAGTCGAAGTCCCCACTGGAGAAGTTTATGGTCAAACTGTGCACTCATCATCAGAAGCAGTTCATTCGTGTTCTGAACGATCTGTACACTGAATCTCAGCCAGGCACCGAGGACCTGCGACCTTCGGATTCTGGAACAATGGATGCCTCCACCTGCAATGCTGGCTGTGCCCAGCTCGGCACCAAACCTAAGGAAAAGGATGCTATGTGTCTCAATATGAAGTCTTCTACTTCTGTAGAGTTGTTCCTAGACTCATCAGGCTCTCACAGCCCTCAACACTTGACAGAACAGGCCCTAAAGGAGCCTCCTCCCGAGACAAACTCTGTAGATGGAAGAGAGAATACTTTGACTGTTGTCCAAAAAGATTCCTCTGAACTTCCAACCACTAAACCTAATTCAATGGATAGTTCCACTCTGGGATACCTCACTGCATCTAATTCTTCCTCAGTAAACTTCCACCACATCTCTAAGAGCTTGGAGGGGCAAACCACTGGACAGGAGCAAGACACAGATGTGAAAATATGCAAGGATGGTAAAGACCACGTGCAGAGTTCAGCTTTAGTAGAAAATCTAATTGCAGTAAAAGTGGCAACTGAGAATACTGAGGAGAACAACAGCTGTATTGTTTCTCAAAGAAATTCATTCAAAGCTTTATCAGAAGAGGCTTGGGACTCAGGGTTTATGGGGAATTCACCTAGAACTGCTGACAAAGAGAATGCTTTACAGTGTAGCTCAAAAACACCTTTACGCCAGGACTTAGAGGCAAGTGAACAAGATTCAAGGCCAAAGCAAGAGAACCATCTTCACTCATTAGGAAGAAATAAAATGGGTTACCATTTACAGCCCAGTGATAAGAGCCAGTTTGATCATTCCAAAGACGGTTGGTTAGCCCCCAGCCCCATGCCACCTGTACACAAAGCATCTAATGGACATTCACGAACCAAGATGCTTTCAACCTCCATTAAGACAGCTCGGAAAAGTAAAAGGGCATCAGGGTTGAGGATAAACGATTATGATAACCAATGTGATGTCGTTTATATCAGCCAGCCAATAACAGAATGCCACTTTGAGAATCAACGATCAATATTATCTTCTCGGAAAACAGCCAGGAAGAGTACTCGAGGATACCTTTTCAATGGTGATTGTTGTGAGCTGCCAACTGTTCGCACACTGGCCAGGAATTTACACTCCCAAGAGAAAGCAAGCTGCTCAACACTGGCCTCAGAGGCAGTGGTCACTCCCAAGCAGACCCTTATCATTTCATCACCTCAGCCTATAATAGATGTGCAGCATCCCAGAGAAGACAACCCTGAAGAACCTAGTAAAGAAATAACCTCCCTCAAGGAAGGAGACAGAGATGCGTCATCTGAAAAGGAATCTCAAGAGCCTGAGGTTTGCCCTGTGACAAATAACGCAAACCCAAGCAGCTCCTCTAGATCAAAGGAAACAGCAGCCTCCAACCCAGTGTGGCCTCTCCCTGCTCACCTTCCTGAAGAGGATCTTCCAGAAGGCAGCTCCGCGGTCTCAGCTCCCACAGGAAGTGGGATATCTTCCCCTGAACGAGACCAACAGCCAGTTGAACTGCTAGATACAAAGGAGATGAGTATACCCCAAGACTGTCCCCTGCTTCCCTCCACAGAGAGCCTTTCTGAGGGAGGCAGTGAAGATGTTGTTCCTAGGCCTTGTTCCCCTCCTGAAACAGTAAGTAGAGAGGAAAGTCCTCTGTGCTCAGAAAATCAAAGTCCCCCAGTGGGCTTGGAGCCTCCCACAAGCCTGGGAAAGGCTGAGGAAGACCAAAGCATCGGTACTGAGGCTGAGACCGAAGACACTCAGGAGTTAGATACTGACCCACCCTTGAAGGAAAGCAGCACTTTGACTAATGAAAACCCCAGTGAAATTGAGGAAGGTGAGGCACCAGGTGGTACAGGAAAATTCGAGGGAGAGGATGGTGATGTAAAATATCCTACAGAAAAAGATATGTGTGATCAAAACATTGACTCACCTGAAGAGAATCTGGACAAGAAGAAAAAAGGTAAAAAATTCCCCGAGGCCTCTGATAGGTGCCTAAGAAGTCAACTTTCAGATTCTTCCTCTGCCGATAGGTGCCTAAGAAATCAAAGTTCAGATTCTTCCTCTGCTTGTGCTGAGATCAAGGTTTCTAAAAATCCTGGTGCAAAACGGTCTAAAAAAGAAGGGTATCCTGGTGGGACAGCACCTGAGAGCTTCCTGACTGAAGGTTTCCATACAAAAGCTCTGGAGGACACTGAAAACCCAAATGTCAATGAAAACCCCTCTGAGAAAGATGCTGAGCAGGAGGGCGAAGGAGGTAGGATGATCACCAGGCAGACTTTTAAAAACATGCTAGCAAAAGAAGTCAAGGGGGAAGAAGAAGGTATTTTCCCCAGCAGTGATCCCTTAGCCACAGTTGGCCAGCCCCTGCCTGGAGAGAAACTGGAAATCTATGTTCAGTCTAAATTAGGTGAGAACAGTACTCAAGACCCCTCTGAAAGCATTCCTTGTACGTTCCCAGAACAATCAAAAGAGAAGCCAGGACCTATTCCTGCACAAGAGACGGAAGAGGTTGTAAACGATATGGATAGTGCAGACAGCCCACATAAAGATGATGACAGTGACGTGCTATCTAGCACAGTTGGATTGTCAAGTAGTAGAAGTGATGACGCTGCTGGGCCCCCAAAATGGGTCCCAAGGCTTACAAGACTGACCTCCTCAACCTACAACCTAAGACATGCTCATTCTCTGGACTCCTTGGATACTATAAAAGTGACTTCCGAAAAGGAAGCAGCACAAGGAAACACAATCCCAAAGGAAAATGAAACTTCAGAGAGTGGAGATCCCTTAGACGAGGATGATGTGGACACAGTGGTAGACGACCAGCCAAAGTTTGTAGAATGGTGTGCTGAGGAGGAGAACCAAGAGCTCATCGCCAACTTCAATGCCCAGTACATGAAAGTTCAGAAGGGCTGGATCCAGCTGGAGAAAGAAGCCCAGCCAACACCAAGAGCAAGGAACAAGTCAGATAAGCTGAAGGAAATTTGGAAAAGCAAGAAAAGGTCACGGAAATGTCGGGGTTCACTGGAGGTTCAAAAGTTTTCTCCTGTTCAGATGCTGTTTATGACAAACTTTAAATTATCTAATGTTTGCAAGTGGTTCTTAGAGACAACTGAAACCCGGTCTCTGGTAATTGTGAAGAAGCTCAATACTCGTCTTCCAGGAGACATCCCACCTGTCAAGCATCCTCTTCAGAAGTACTCTCCTTCCAGCCTGTACCCCAGTTCACTACAGGCTGAACGCTTGAAAAAACACTTGAAGAAATTTCCCGGAGCTACTCCTGCTAGGAACAATTGGAAAACACAGAAGCTCTGGGCTAAATTTCGAGAGGATCCTGACCAAGTGGAGCCAGAGAATGACAGTGACGTTAGCCTCAGCCCCAATCCTGAAGACAGCATAGAAGAGGTCAAGGAAGGTAGAAGTAGCCATCCTCCCACAAACTCACCTACCCCTGCCAGTACCCGGATCCTTAGAAAATATTCCAACATTCGAGGAAAGCTCAGAGCCCAGCAGCGTTTGATCAAGAATGAGAAAGTGGAAAACCCATTTGGTCCAGCTGTGGAAAGTAAACAGAGTTGTAAGAGTGTATGCATCAACCCTCTGATGTCCCCCAAGCTTGCCCTGCAAGTAGGTGCAGATGGGTTTCCTGTTAAGCCCCATAGTACCGATGGAATGAAGGGAAGGAAAGGGAAGCAGATGTCTGAACTCTCGCCGAAAGCAGAAGTTCAGAATAAACGCAAGAGGACAGAAGGCAGCAGCACTCAGGACAGGAAGGACAAGGGAGCTGCGATGAAGGCCAGCAAAGAAAAGCACGTTGAGGGATCCACCAGAACCCCCGCTGCCAAGAAGCCAGCTGCAAGGGACAGAATCAGCCAACTGCCCAAAAAGACGACTTTGAAGGAGAAGAAAGTGAAAATCCCTAAAAAGTCACCTGGGAAGAGCTGCCCTCCCTCCAGGAAAGAAAAAGAGAATACATACAAAAGACCTACCCAGCCCTCCCCCTCGGAGATGGTGACAAAACCTGCCAAGCAAAAAGGGGCAGGTGAGTCCTCTTCAAGGCCACAGAAAGCCACAAATAGGAAGCAGAGCAGTGGAAAGACTCGGGCCAGACCCTCAACGAAAACCCCAGAGAACAGTGCAGCCCAGAGAAAGCGAAAGCTGAAGGCAAAGCTGGACTCTTCCCACAGCAAACGGAGGCGGATGGATACAAAGTGATTGGAAGGGCAGTATTCAAGAGTTAAAACTGTTCTATAGAAGTAACCCTTTATTTTGCATTAACTAAATCTGCTTTTATAAGCTTATCAAGCCTTTCAAGTCTGCAGTTAATGGAGAACACCACAATTTAAGATGTCAGAAATTGCGTCTCAGATGGAGAAGGGAACTTGCAGAGTCTTTCTCTGAGGCTGAGTAAGGGAAGTTATATATTATATTCTGGTTGTTCCTTGGGTTTTAAACTTGGAACCAAGCAGTTTTAGTTTTTAAAAGTACAGTGCCTTATTTATCCTTTTTGTTTTTAAATTTACAAAAGCTAAAAAGCTGATCTATGTGATTAAAGGCTTGTATTTTATACTTGATGCACAAGCACTTGTACTGTAGCCGAGAAGACCACCATCATGCACATAAAAGTAGCTTTTCAGCAGCCACCCTGCAGTATCTGTACATGAACAGATGCTCCTCTTTGCAAACCCCAGCAGTGAACTTCCCTCTGTCTTGTTTGTTTAAATGATATTTGAAAGCTAAACCAAATCATTTTTATGGTATGTGGAGAATGCAGAGGGAATTTATAATTATTATAAAAGGTTAATATTTCTGTTACCCCGTCTTAAAAATTCATATTCATTGTTGGTCACTCATCTGATCTTTTGTCATTTGAAGAAATGTATTCTAAATTATGTGCCCATGGGATAAGAGGTGTGTCACAAGGTGTTAATATTAATTTATAGGCTCTAAAAGTTATTCACATCCCCCAAATTATTTGCATTACTGATTCTTATCATCCTTTTCATTTTTGGCCTTGCAGGATCGGTAGCACACTAATGAGGTTTTCATCCTACTTTGGGGGAAAAAAACCAAAAAAACTAGGATCTTTTTTCCATCTTGTAGCCGTAATTTGACAATTAGGATAAGAGTGACCGTTCTGATTTTTTCCTTGCCCTGAGTACTTCCATAGTCAAAGAAAGCCAAAATGTTAATTTCAGTAATAGAAAAATTTAAGACATATGTGTGTATGTTTGGATGCATTTGCATGTGGTTATAAGCCACAAATGTCTCCCAAGCCCAGTTTTACAGTAAAATTCTTTCTTCTCCATGCAGTGTGATAGGGTGTTCATGAACTGAGTAATTAGCATATGCCAGATGACTTAAATGTAGCCCAGGGTCTCTATGAGTATCCCCCAAATCACTATGGCACCAGACTCAGAGAGGTGTAAACAACACAGAATTGTATAAAGGTCAGAGCAACCTTGCAGTTGGAGAAAGTAGCACCAACATCTCATAGTATGCCCATACACACCCCTGTACCAGGAGCTAATGTTCAGCTGGTATTCCAATGTGAAATGTACATGGTTAGAGTAGTAGGTGCCCTTTCTGATTGGTTAGCACCATACTAGCAGTTAATACTTGTAGTATTACACTGGCCTCTGTCATGTCAGGCTCTGTTTCATGGCTCAAAAGTGCGAGCTGCAATATTTGTAACATGTTGTTTGAGGCCTAAGATGGGTACATTGGCTTTACCTTGGTGCCTATAACATTGCTCCATTATAACATAGTGTGTACTCGACATCTCCATTGGGCCACTCTACCAGTAAGGCTTGGTTGCTAAAGCCTCAGCCAGCTTCTTTAACGTGCTCTCTTCCCAGAATAGGCTTGTATGGATAGCTGCTACTCTCTCCTTTTTATTAAAAATGTTTCCATTCATATTGCTTCAGATCTGTTTGGATTAACCCAGATGTACCTTTATTCATGCATTAGTTCATTCAAATCATGATAAAACAGGTTTTCTACCCATTCTGTTAAAGTTTTGCTGTATATAATGAAAACTTCTGATTGGATAGGACTGGAGAAAAGCATTTGATTCATGGGAAATTGAAAATGGTGTTGAATTTTATAGATAGTGAAGTTTACTATCTTCCATGAAGCCTTGATTTTGTTTCGTAGTGTCTCCTCTATCCCATGAGTCTTTTTTTTTTTTCTTTTAATATCTTTGACTTTGGCCATTCAGGAGCTACCTATATTAATGAAACTGCTGAGTGTGTATGTTGGCAACCTTTCTCAGCATTAAGTTGCACAGAAGCATTAACCTGTTTTAAGTATGTTCATTTAATCTATAAAAGTGGTTTTAAAGTTTTTAAAAATCTTTTCATATAGTCGTCACTGGATATTGCTTTTGCGGTGACTTAAACGGTGGAGGTTTGCCCATGTCAGGTGTGCTGATCCCTGTACATACGTTCAAGGTGCCCCCTTAGCTGCATATAGACTACCTTGTAAGGGTGCTTGGATTAGGTTAGGGATGTGAGGCTGTAAGTGGGTGGTACTTTTCCAGTTGCCAGTTTATAATTCATTCCATTACTTTTCTAAGTTCTTTTTCATTTTTAAAAGCTTACTTCAAGATAATAGCCTTCTCTCCCATTCTAGGCAGCATTTGAGATAAGGTATCAATGTTTATGTATTTATTTTATACACCTAACAATGCAATGGATCATCTTTAAAATCAGCTTACACTTTATAGTAGACCACATTTAAATAGACTGGGATTCTACATAATTAAGACACCTAAAAGTTTAGAATTATTTTTATATTTGTTGAATCTCATTTTTGCTGATTCAGTTAACTTTACTAATAGAAGAAAGAAAAAAAGCAAACTTGAGGGCCGACTCTGGAAGCCCTTTTACACTTACAACAGATGCTGGCAAACCTGTCTCCCAGACACCTCCAAGCCTTGGTTTCGTCTCAAGTCTCCCCTTGTTTTCCCTCTCTTGCAAAGACCTCCTTCCTATAGCCATTGTCACAGTGTGGCTTGCCACTCGATGCAAAGGCAGTCTGTCCCACCTTCTGGATTCCAAATTTGAAAGGAATTCTCCTCCTGGGCCTGTACTCAGTGAAATGACTGTTGGAGCTGATGTTGATGACCAGAGAACATTGGTATTTCCTCTGAGCTTCTGGAGGAGCTGGAAGACGCCTGGGAAGCAATCACTGAAGCTCTACCATAGCTCCCCAGAGGTAGGCCCTCTTCAGGAGACCCATTTCTATCTCCCATTTTCTATCCCCTGAGGCTCCCTGGGTTTGGGAGGACAGCGTGGAGACTGTACCCTCAGTTGGGGTCCAGAGCCTCACCCCTAGCACTTCCTCAGATGTGTAGCAATCTTGCAGCGCAGCAGGAAGGCCATGAACCTTTGTTCTGCTCTTGAGGCTTCTTATATACAAATGTTATTAATGTCTGTTAAGGGACTAGCAACTAGCAGTTGCTAGTCCCTTAGCTCCCTTAGGTAGGCCAATTCTGTTGTGTCTGTACCTTATTTAAAAAATAATCTTAGGCTGTGGGTTTCGTGCCTCATTGTTCCTGAGTAGTATAGATAGGTGTTAGTCATCCTTTCACAAAGGTGGTGCTTTTAATAGGATCCTCTACGCATCACATACTGTGCGGGTCACTTCAAGACGGTCATTTTGAATTGAAGTTTGGACTCTTCTCCCTTGTGATGAATTCTGTAGTGATGACTGAAGCTGTCACCATCATTTGTGGGCAGTTTGCCTGTTGATCAATGGACCTAAGAGCCAGGTAGGAAAGGGCAACATACCATGTGAGGCAAGCTGGAGATGCTGTAGTGTCACCCTCAGTGAGTCTGGCGTCTTGTCACTGCCCCTGGGACTGGGCTGGAGTTTCCCAAGGTGCTGGCCCAAGTTGCCACACCCACTCCTTTTGGTTTTAGGTCAGCCCATGCAGGGTCTCATTTGGCCGACAGATGATCTTTCACAGGTCTGCAAACTGTGGGCTGGTCATTCTTTTGTAAATAAAAGTTTTTTGGAACATAGCCACTCCCATTTGTTTATGTATTGTCTCTGGCTGCTTTCCAGCAGAGTTGGGCATCTGCAACAGAGACCACGTGACCCACAAAAGCCTAAAATATTTACTACCTGGACCTTTAAGAAAAAGTTTGCTGACCCATGCCTGAGAAAAGAATCTTTTTTTCAGGAAATAAAAGCTTCCCTGGTTTATCTTCTCCTCTCTTCTGCCTCTTCTCCTGTCTTCCCTTTCTTCTCCTTCCTCCTTATCTTACCTCAATTTTGTTCTTTTTATATTGCCACAGCACATCAGATACCATCTCCTGAAACTTGAGCTACTTTAGCTTCACATCCTGTTAGAATCACCCATCACAGTGGCCAAATTGAGGCCACCTTAACCTTTAGAGTCAGAATCCATGAGCAACTAGGAGTTCAGAGTTCTAACATGATGTGGTCTGGGCCTCTCCTTTCATTCAGTTTTTATCATAGACCTGACTCTGGCTTCACTTCTTGTTTATTACTAAAGTAAGCCAAATTTTGTTTCTTTCAAAATTAGTTGAGACAACTTTAGGTAGATGTTCAGTTTTCTGAACCTTACATTTTTTAGATATGGAAAAGCCTTTTCACAGAGAGGAAACAAAGTCCAATCATAAACCCAAGGCATTGTTTATTATGTAATATTTTTGGCCAGCTTCTAGGAAAATAAAAAATGTATTGGCACTGATACTTTTTTCAGTCACCTACTCTTCTTTCAAAATAATTTTATTAAAGCACGCCAACAACTGAAAGGTAGAGGCTTGAAGTGCTTTAGAAAGACTAATAGAAAATTGGAGCCTATTATAACCTAAGTGTGACTGAGAAGTTATGGATGATTAGATTAAATCCTGTCAACTGCCAAGGTTTTGTCTTCCCCCTCCCCCAAAACTCAAGGATCTGTTTCTCAGTGGCTCTAAAACAGTGACTGTTCCGTTTGTTTTGAAACAGATAATTATCATTTTGAATTCTTAACTATGAATTTTTATCTTCTTATGGCTCGATATCCACTGAAATATTGGAAATTTTTCTGAGTATGAAATCATGTCTGTGTAAGGCATCAGCAAGGCAATCCTCACATCCCAGCAGTAAATACTCTACCCCAGGCTTGCTCCCAAGTCCTTTTCAGGGAGAAAGAGAAAACAAAAAGATGATTGTATTTAATACAAGCAGAATTATGGGAAGCCTTTTGAGACAGCCTTCGATATAGTTCATGCCTTGAAATGTCAGATCAAACTGCTGTATTCTACAGTGGACGGATTGGAAGACATGAAAGTCTGACCTCCTTCGCTTAAAGATACTGTCATGCTCAGGCAGAAACCCAGAGCACTCTGATGCTGCTTGCCATGCTATACTGGGGACCCAGGGAACCACCTGAGTCACTTTGCAGGCATCCTTGCTCATGCTTCTGCCCTTGGAATTGAGCCACAGCTGGCCAGTTCCTTTCATTACCTTCCCTTTGTCTGATCATTTTCCCAGAGCCCTGTTGGTTTATGTTAGTGCTCAGAGGGGCAGGTGTGCTGTTATGCTCGCCAGTGAGCAAAGTGACACAGAGGCTTTCTCACCTGCCTGGGACCATTCCATTTAACATGAGGTGCTCAGTAGGCAAGCCACATGGAAGCAGATTGCTTATTAAAAAAAAGAACCACTTGCCCATGGTTTTATAATATACCAGAGATTGGAGGAATGCATTGTACCTTTTTTTTTTTTTTTTTTTTTTTTTTTTTGCTGTACGCGGGCCTCTCACTGCTGTGGCCTCTCCCGTTGCGGAGCACAGGCTCCGGACACACAGGCTCCGCGGCCATGGCTCGCGGGCCCAGCCGCTCCGCGGCATGTGGGATCTTCCGGGATAGGGGCACGAACCCGTGTCCCCTGCATCGGCAGGCGGACTCTCAACCACTGCGCCACCAGGGAAGCCCTGTACCTTGTTTTTTTAAGGGTTATGTTAAAAAAAAAAAAAAAGAGTAAAGAGACCCCTTGTGGCCCACACAGCCTAAAATATAAGCTATTTACTACCTGACCCTTTAAAGAAAAGGTTTACTGGCCCTTGCAATATGTCATTCAAGATCAAATTGTGTGGCCAGTTAGGCACAAACTTATTTTTTTATGTAGTCCAGCATTGCAACATCTCTTTCCTTTTAGATTGCACGGTTTCTGCCTGTTCGATCTTAGCACACAGCTGCTGTTCCACATTATTCCCGACTAATGCTCGTGTATTAAAGAAAAAAATATATCTCCCTTTGTGGATTGAGTATTTGTTGAATCGTGGACATTCAATCTGATCTACTAGGATAACTAGTTAAAGCTAAAAGTACAAAGTCTTTTAAACTAAAAGTACTACAGTTGTCTTCGTGTTTATGAGTCAGGGTGAACTTGACTCTCATGGAGAGATATTCCCCTACAGCAGTGCTCAACACAAATGGATTTCCTCATGAACTTAAAGTCTAGAATAGTGCCTCCCCCGGCAGGCAGAGAGCATGTTAGTTCCACCCCCAGAAACTATACAGTATATTCATGTGCAGTATATTTGCAAGTTTATCACTCCCCAAGCTTCGGTCATTACTTGTGAATATAAATAGCTGGTCTTTTTACCTGTCTGAACCTCTAATCCAGATCACCCATCCTCAGCTCTCTTAAAAATACCAGCATGTCGATGGCACCTTGTCAATCCACCAGCAGCTTTAGACCGAAGTTCAGAGCTCTCTGGCCTGGCCAGTGAAGCCCGCTCCTGGTCAGGCCTAACTCACCTCATTTTGAGGACCCACCTTTGGCACCTTGCCTCTTCCCTCTTCTGCTTATGCCCCAAGCCCCCTTCCAGGAGGCCTCTTCTCTGAGAAGTCTCCTACTTTTCAAGTGCTTCACTGAACATATATATGTTGTATTAGAAGCATTTCTTTTCATAACTATTTTTCTTCTCGTAGTTAGCCATTGGGTCCAAATGTAGTCACCTTACCAACTTTCTCACTCAAATTGTTTTCTATAATCTACACTTCATGTCGTCTTATAGCTAAATCTGTAGAATTTGGGAGCTAGTTTGTGGAAGAGATGCTATACAAACAAGATTTTCATAATTTTGTATATTTATACCACAGGTAGGGATTAGTTTTAGAGCCACTATAGCTTAAGGTTATAAGTTTCACCAGTGATTTCTGCATTCTTAATACTTCTAGGAGACTATGTGACTATGATTTCAAATACATATATATAATGCGTATTTATACACACCACTGTGAAATTTATTTCACTGTGTAAATAGTGGTATTTTCCTGTTCAAATGCTTCTATAGAAAGTATTTATTTTAACAAACAAAAAAAATTAATGTCCAAAGGGCTTTCCAAAAAAGCTTTCTTTCTAGAGAACCCATCCTCCCCAGCTACGATGCTCAGCCACTGAACCCCCAAACAACATAGTGAAGGCAGAAGAGTGAGCCTTGAAGCCCTCACTGTACTGGGGCAGATGCAACTGGATTGGGAACCTGAGCACAATCCCCACTGTCACCCCATCCCAGAACAATGTGGGTCTCCCACAATCGATATGGCTGCACCAGGCATGGCATCGGGGCTTGCCTCTAGCAGCCCACTTTTTGCATACACAGTTGGTACATTTAGCTGTAGATTTCAACATCCTGTGCAGGGAGGTGAGCCTTAGTTGTAACCCCAAGGAAATCCAAACCTATACCTGTGGGATATGGAGAAACCACTGGTTGCCTAAAGAAAGCATTAAGATGTATTTTAGTCTTTCTCACCTTCGTGAAAGACACCTGTTCCCACTCTCGTTAACAACGGGAGATAAGCATGTTTCCTCCCACACCTTGACTGAGTACTGAGCGCCTCAGCTCGCTGCCTCCTCCCTCTCTGCTCAGAGAGGGAGGGGCAGCCCACCTATAACTGATGGTACACAGTGAGGCCATCTGCTCTAAGATGTGTGCAGCTTTACTTCTCAGGAGTCCTGGTCTGCAATTCAGCACCCGTAAATGTAATGGAACTAATGCTTTCCCATCATGTTTCTCTTCCCTGTGCCCCATTCCTGGGCACCCCTGTCTGAGTCACGATTCTCATTCTGCCCGGCTGGCTGGACTGAGAACTGCAGTTCCAGGACTGCGGTGAGCTTGGGACTGGACACACAGGGATTTGTGTCATCCATTTGAACCATAATTAGCATATTTACTTATGGCCTCCCTTTGTCTTTTCTAAACAAATGAGGAAGACACTTGAACAGTAATGCTGGAGAATGTTTTTTTTAGATGCTATTTGTAAGCAAATCTGACTTTAAGATGAAATGTGAAAGGGTAACTAGGTGCCAGGGAATTTAGCACTGAACTAGACAGTCAAAACTTTTTTAACCTTTGCAGGAAGAAATGAAGTTTGCTCTCATCTAAATGTTCACAAGAAATAATGTTGTAAATAGTTTTTAAAAAATATTTATTACATGTGCTGTGTACAGATTCATGTTCTGAGTGACGTTGGTTTGCATTGTAGTATTGTAGAAGAATATATTTTGAGCAGTGGACTTCCTTTCATAACACAGTTCACACATGGAGAAAGAACAAAAACCAGCAGGTTGAGAGCTGTTTGGGGCATTTGATCTGTAATGTTACATCAAATCCAAGCTTTAATCGTTCCCTCTTCTCATCTGGTTATGTTATATATTTGTACACACACACACACACACACACATAGGTATGATAAACCGGTCAGTGGTCAGCCCCCAGGCCTGCAGAGCAGATTTCCAGGTTTTCTTTCTGATGTGTTGCCTGTAAGCAATAAGATTCTAGGTGATAGCATTTATTCCGGGCTCCGCGTTAGCCCTTGTCTCAGAGGATAGGGTGGGGTAGAACAGCTCTTGCTAAGACCTCTTGCCTTTGCTGGAGAGGTTGCTGTACTTGAATTTTTGCTTCTGTTTGTCTGCACGCTCCTTCACATCATACGACACTAGCGATGGATGAGAAATCTGCCAGCACCAGACACATCAAAAATTGGGCATAGAGACTGAAAAATTACCGATTTTCCATGAATTTGTAGGGTTTACAGAATCTAGCTGAGGCAAAACGCATTTGGCTATAGCATAAGTGTGAGAACCTTTCACATTAAAAATGTAAATGGCCAATAAAAAGTCCTTTGACTGTATCTGAGCTACCTTTAAGAGCTAGCCCATTTCCTGTACTCCTCCTCTGTGCCTGAGTTTGAAATATCTGAAGCCCCCTCCGTGTCTGGGGTTAAGTCATTTAGGTTCGTGCAAAGAGGGCAGTTGCCTCTCCAAGCGTCCCAGCGTGTTCAGTCCAACAGATTTCTAAGCTGTTTAGCAGCCTCTCCTTGTGACCGTCCTGAACTTTATGAAAAATACCCCACACCCAGATAACCATTAATAGAATAATGTAGTTTTTTAGGCTTTTGGAATATGTCTTCTCTTTTGTATTTATGATGGTGTTTGGAATTTTTCACTAGTGTTTTTTTAGATTGAAGTGGGTGCATTAGGCTAAAACTTTCCATTGCTGAGCCTGAAGCAAGCAAGAGGAAAGAAGCAGACCTATGTTGTGTCTTTGGGAAGGTGACTACTTCTTGTGGTGGGGGGAGGGCGGGGGTGCGTTATAGATTATGTGGGGTAAAATAGAATTCCGCCCTGAGGCTCCCCGGAGTCTTATGGCCTTGTAATAAATAATCCCTTTATTAGCCTCACTTAATCTCAATAGAAGCCTGCTGTTTACCCTCAGGGAACAAGTAGTTTTCAAAATTGAGCTCCTCCCAGGTCATTGGCCAGTGCCTGTGTGCAGGCATTGGTCATCTTTGTGAACTCATGGCATTATTTTCCCATATGTATTATGATATTAAGAAATTCAACCCCAACCTGTATGAAAAGCACAGCCCAGGGTCCTACTTTTAGGCTAGAGTTAATGCCTTTGAGAGGCCAGGGGGTCATAGGAGGCCCATGCAATTTAACTGAAGCTCAGGTGCCGTGTTGGGTTTTTATTGGTTTTAGGCCACAGCCTTCAGAGTGAATTTAGGGCAGGGCTGCTGATCCGGCTGTGGATCCAGGGAGCTCTAAGATGAATCTCTACCGTTCCTTTAAAGGTCTTACTGGTTCTTCCCAGTGTTGTCATGGCCGAGGTCAATCTCGTAGTTGTTCAGATGTGCTCCTTTTTGCTGTCTTGTGAGTCTTAGCCAGCGATCCAGATGCCCAAGGACAGAGTCTCCAGAGGGCCTAGCTCCTTCCTGGTACCAGGTGTGTGATCCTGACCTGTGTGAAGGCGGTCTTGTCAAAAGTAGTGAAATGAGAATTTCTGCAAACGGTAATCCAGATGATCAGCATGTATCCCTTGGGCCTGGACTTCCACTATGTTAGTGAGTGTAGGAAAATACTGTGTCTTTTATGGAAGAAAATTCAATGTATGCTGTGAATTTGTTGGTTTGAAACATTGAAAATTTTTCATTAGACAATGTTTACATACCTCACCTGAAGAACCTTTGAGAGTGTATATATGAAATTTAAAATATATTAAGTTGCTTTAAAACAATATGTATAGCTATAAAAGTTGGAGTTATTTTAACTTTGAATATGTACCAAGTCTCTTAAATATTGAAATCTTGTGGACTTTTTGTGCTTCTGTGTTTTACTTTCCTATTAGACCATGTAGGAAACTGTGTTCTTGCTATTGGTAAAGGGGCCCTCACTGAAATCCAAGCTTGGAAGGATTTCCTTTGTTGTTTCAGATTTTCTAGTTTGGTTTTGAAGGTTGGGTTATGGAGCTAGAGGATGTGTGGGCGGGATTTCTCTAACGTTGACATCTATTCCATGAGCTTTTCCTAGGCGCTTATTTTATTGCAGCGTATTAAACTTCTTTGATATTAAAGTGTGTTTGTGTAGTTACTGGAGAGGGTACAGAACACATTGAAGCCCAGCATTCAACTTGTAGCCTACGGCAAAGTTGGTAAGTTGCCAGAAGGAACCAAAAAGCATTACTTCTTACTACTTTTGCCTCGGCCACTGATGTTGGGACTTAAAGGAACATCGTTTGGTAGATCTGTGGCCATTTTGTGAGTTATGGCTAACTTCAGGGAATAGAAAACACAATGGATGATCCTTGGGAATTCCCATGGCAGAATTGGGAAGGTGCCAGTGCTTCATCCTGAGGTGCAAGGAGCAACTGAATCCGCGCTTCTGACCTCAGGTATGCCACTGCTAGATTGGGGGGATGTGCACAGCACCCCAGCTCTCTGGAGCCCATGTTGGGGTAAGGCAGAAAGTTGGCAGGAAATCCTTCCATTTACTCGCCTCATGACCCATTTCATTATATTCTTTCAACCCTCCTGGAGATGAGTCTATTTAGGGATCCAGTGAGCCAGTGGTTCCTGTGGAATCAGCCACAATTTCATTAACAAGTTCATCTGACAGTGGCCATTAACATGCAGAACTCCACCCGATGGAAATAACCCTGCAGCTGGCAGTCAGGCCGCCCTTTTTTTAAAAAATTATTATTTTTTACAACTTTATTGGAGTATAATTGCTTCACAATGGTGTATTAGTTTCTGCTTTATAACAAAGTGAATCAGTTATACAGATGTATAGGCCGCCCTTCTTAATTTGAATTTGGAGAACTATCTTGTTCCAGATGAGGACTTTTCGTTGTTGAAATAGACCTCTTTTCCTCCAATATTCATCCTGTGGTAGAATAACTGGAGTCTGACATGAGATATGCAGACTGGCTTGGGGTGAGGGAACATCTCTAAAATGAACTCTCAGGGCTCAGGACATAGGGGTGATAGAGGTGCATTATCACCAATATGGGGAAGTGTGGCAACACTAGTTGGAAGCCTGGGCATCCCTTCGACTCCCTCCACCCCCCATCCAAGCCCTGCTGTGCCCATTCCCTTGGCTAGATATTTCCTTGTAACTGAAATGTGCCACTTACTTTACTCTAACTCGGGTTGCAGGCTGATGGCTGACAGTTGTGTTTTATTTAGCCAGTGTTTAAAACACTATTTTAAAACTGAGTGTTTACATAAAAATTGATTTCTAGCTTCTCTTTTAAAAAAAGATAATGAAGATCTGACAAAATTAGTGCGTGGTAAGAATCAGTTGAAGCTGGGTAGATTGGGAAGCTCACCCTTCAGGTCATCACAGTCTGCCTCATTTACCATTTGTCCCTTCTTCTTTACAGTAAGGAACCAGGTCTCTATCCCTGCTGCTTTATCAGAAGTGGCAGTACAAATGATGGGCTGAAGGGCATGTGCCTACTTGACTCATTTAGGTAAGTAACCTACTGGCCTCTCCAGACTCTTGAGCTTACAACCCTATTTTAACCTGTTTTCTGTCCTGTACCTGGTTCATTACATTTCCTCCCAAATCCCTCATTGCTTTGAAGGCACTGCAGTTACCATCACTGCCCACTTTCAAGGTGACCATGTGCTGTTAAGGTGTGGCATATGTGACCGTCACCACGAGCGGGAAATCAGTTTATGGTCCTGCATCAGAGGAGGGCCAGCAGGGTCCCCTTGGTGTCAGGGGCCTTGCCCAGCCTCACTGCCAGGGCCTGGCCTTACGAAGACGCTGAGGTCACACGTCCTACAAAGCTCGATTTGAGTGCAATTCTGTGGTCTGAAGTCATAGCAGAACCACTGTAGGAGTAGGTTTGCCTCCTTTCTCCACTGATCCGTAAGAACCACCGTTCAGGTGCCTGACAGATCAACCTTACAGGACAGTTGGAGAAGCCACACTAATCTGTTGCCCTGACGCTCTAAAACCTTCAGAGCCATGTTAAATATGGGCATGGCTCTGTACACAAATTTACAAAACGTGGGTGTGACTCTTGAAGAGAAGTGAGGATGGACAGCCTCCCCAGATTCGTGTGTGCTGTGCCGTGTCAGGCTCTGTTCTCACACTGACATCCCCAGGGAGCTATGACTAAGCCACCCACCCAGACCTCCCCTTCCTTCTTCAGGAGGAACAGTCCTCCTTTGCCACTTCAGGAAGGCTAGAGAGTTCCAAGGGCAGATACCCTGTATGTGCTGCGTCTGGGCTCCGTGCCTGGATTGTGGCTGGTGTATGGGCAGCCCAGAAACTCTCGCCCGTGCGAGGTTGTGTGTCAGCAGCCCTGGGCTCATCCTTGATGCAGAAAAAGAGATCAGCAAAGGCAGAACCTGAGTGAATCAATTTCATGTTCACAGGAAGACAACAGACAATATCCAACATATTCTAAAATAACACGTCTCAGGACAGGGCAGGTGCGGCTCCCCCAGGGGCTTGTTCTAAACCATTCTCTTTAAAAGAGTGATCCAAACAAGACTACAGAACCCCCCCACCCCAAACCAAACCAAATGTCACAACTACCTAGCATCTGAAAAGCGAAGCAAGACACTGGATGTTGACGTTAACATATAAAAATACTATAACAAAATGAAATACAAATATATATTAGAATCTGTTAAGTATTCTGTGTAAAGAGATGCTTTCATGGTTAGGCTAACAGCAGGCAAAGAAGAGACAAAGCCCAGCCTTTTCCATTTCCTGACACCTGCACGGGGAGCCGAGGCCACTGTCGCCTGCAGTGCTGCCAAAGCAGCAGCAACTTTGGGACTTGCCCTGCTTATGTCTCTTCAGTGGAATCAGCCGAGGACGACGTCAAAGTGAACTGGAGTCTTTACCAAAGGGGTGGCAAGGCTCAGAAATGATTTCTCAGATGATTTCGCGGTAGCCTTCTTCTGGGACTCGGCAGGCCCAAACGTGAACAGGCAAGGTGTGTGGTGATCCAGTTCCTTAGCAACTTTCGGGTCAGTGGTTCAGTTGCGGAAAACTTGATCCTGGGGCGCATGGGTCTCTTGGCCCCTTGCTGCCCTCACCCTTGTGGTGCATCCCAATCTTCTGGCTTGACCAAGGGTGAGTATGGAGCTGGGCTGGGGCGCGGGGTGCTGTGGAGGGGTGGACCGGGGTGGCAGCAAGCTCGCAGGGTGCTCCCTGCAAACAAACACTCCATCCTCTGCCCTCCCAAACCCATGGCACTGGGAGTGCAGGACTCCTGGCAGGCAGCCAGTAGCTGTCTGCAGGTGCCCTTTCCACTTCTGCAGAGCAAAGAGGTCCTGCCAGACATCGCCCCTCAAGCCCGGGGAACGGTTTCTGCAGGTCAGTGAGTAATGGTGGTGGCCAGGGGAAGGTGTGTGTCTCAGGGTTGGCGGATTCCAGAACCCTCTCTTCCGTGGAAGGGGCAGGCTAGCTACACTTGAGCTTTCCTTCTTACCCAGCCCGGTGCTGGCGGGGCCCAGAAAGTCTAGGTAAGAGACGGATGCTGTGCAGCCCTAGGAGAAGCCCCAAGGCCCAGGCTGCTGCTCATGAGTGTGAGGGGTGCTGTGGCCTTGCTCAGAGTTACAAGAAAATAGAGCCTGGCCCCTGGTGAGGGGCAGATCCAGCCTTCAGGACACCTCCCCAGATGGACAGGGCAGGGTCCTCTTCCCATTACAGGGGGCCCAGGACTCAAACTCACTGGCCTGAGTCCCAGGGTAGTGGAGCACACCAGGTGCTCAGTCGTAGGAGGCTCCAGGACACTTGGTATCAAGGGCTCCGCCTGCTGCCCCCAAGCACAAGGCCACCTCAGCCCCAACACAGCACACTCCCCTGACCCTGCCTTCTGTTTGCAGACGGAAGGAGCCAGGAAAGGGACATGCTCACCCTCCTTGCCCCCCAGGATCCCCCAGGGGCACATGCTCTTGGGGAGACACTGGGACAGGAGAGTGTGACCTATCTTCCTTCCAGCCAGCTCGCTATTTAGGCACAAAGATCATCTTTCTGCGTTTTCATTCTGCATGAAGAGAAGCATCTGTAGTCACAGGGCCACATGTTCGATGACGCTTCAGACACTGAGTCCTTCCTTGCAAACACTTGGAGTAGCAGCTCTGGCCTGGGCCGGTGTCTGTGGTTGGAGCCCTCACTCGCCTCAGATCCCTTCCCAGGCATCACAGGTCGCTCCTGTGATGTTCTGTGGTCAGTCCCATCTGTCCGTGAGGGGAGAACACCCGCAGTACCCAGCCCCGGTTAGGCACATGAATACTTGTTGACGTGATTAATGAAAGTAGATCTTCTAACTCCTCCAGCTTCCCTCCTGGAGCCACAGTGGGAGGGTCTACATTGCTCGCCCCCATTTGATAGCTGAGGAGACTGAGGCCCATGAGGAAGAAGTTTGCCCAGAGTGACAGAGCCAGCGGAGGTTTCCTGATGTCTGGACCACTGCTCCCTACTGGTCTGTGGCGTGAGGTGATCTGAACCCAGTCTACATGGGAGGAGACCCCTCCTTGCCCTAGCAGCCTAGCCCAAGCCCCCTACACCCCCAAGTCCCCCTCCTAGCTAGCAGCTGATGGCTGGCTAATGGCTGGGGAAGCCCAGGACCAATGCCCCCTTGGTGGCTAGTGTCTGGGGGTGGTGATGTTTATTCAGTTGGAACCAAGAACCCCTCTGTCCTTTTTGGTGGTGTTCCCCCCCCCGCCCCCACCAAGCAGTCCCAGCGGTTGTTTCCTCCGCATGAGCACCCTCCTTGAAATTACAGTGCTCATCCCATAACTCTGGGATTCAGAGGTCTGGTCCTAAAACCACCTCCACCCCCTGGCCCATTCCCAAGCAAGCAGTGGCTGCAGCACTGCCAGGCAGCCCAGGGGGCAGGGCTTGGTCCCTTCCTGGCCAGCAGGAGGGGGCCCTTCCCCTTCGCAGCCTGGCCTACTGCCAGCAGACGCTGCGGCAGCAGAAGCTGAGAGCCAGGCCGGCTGCCCCAGCGCAGGCTGAGAGTACTTCAAGGTTATCTGCAGGGGGGCAAGGGGCTTCTGGGACCCGCACAGGCCACAGGCGAGAGGGAAAGGCTGGTTTGGGAAGGGGCAGTCCCATCTTCAGACCCAGGTAGCAGGCAAGGAGGAGGTGTCACTAGTCTGCACTTCTTGGCCTGACCTGACGCACACATTCATTCAACAAATATTTATTAAGCGCCTATTTGTACAAGGCACTTCCGGAGAGGGCGGCCTGCGGCCCGGGCCACGCCCACCCGCCCCTCCCCAAGCTGCGGCGCCGTCGGCTTTAGAAAGGTGGTTCTTGCGCCCCCGCCCACGGGAGGGTCGGTAGCCCAGGCGTCGCCGTGGTGCTGGCCCGCACCCCAGCCCAGCTGCCCGCCACTCGGTCTCCGCTGCGGCCGCGCCCCCTCGCCCGCCCTCTCCCCTCCCCGTCCACGCCGGGCACTAAGCGCAGAAGGCACAGCCACACTTGGTGGGCTTCTCCACCTCCTCAGCGAAAGAGGTCCCGTCGCTGCACTCAAAGGTGAACTTCCTCCGCTTCAGCCGCAGGCCCTGGCAGCAGCCCTGGCCGGGGCATGAGCCCCGGCACTCCACCCACGACAGCGGGCGCGTGGTCTGGCAGATGGCATAGCCCCTCTGGACCTGGTGAAAGTCCCGGACAGGGTCCCCCCGGCACTCGGACTCTGGATGGGACAGACACCAAGAGAAAGCCTCAGGGCACACCCATGGGCCAGCGCTGCCCCTGGGGAGGCAGGAGGAGGAGAAAAAGGAGGAGGAGGAGGAGGAGGGTGGGGCAGCATCCTTGGACCCCACCTCCATCCCCACCTCCTCCCTGCCAGACATGCACATGCACAGGCTTCCTCCTGGGCCCACAGTGAGGTCAGTGAAAAGGAAGAACTTTCTAGCTGCCAAGGCCCCCCAGGACAGATTGGGCTGTCAGGGTACAGTGGCCTCCAGAGGAGTGCAAGAGGTGGCTGGAAGCCTGGGAGGTGATGACATCAGAGAAGAAATTGGAGCCAGAGGGTATGGCCTAGGGGACCTGAAGGTGCCTGAGTTTTGGATTTCTCAGGCTCTTTCCTGCCCCCTTCAGCAGAAGTCCCTTGACCGTCTTGGTCACGTGGGCCAGGAGGACCTGGGAAGGGTCCCCAACTCTCAGACTTCCTGCTGCTCTCCAGGTCCCTAAGTGATGTGGCCAAGATGCTGTTACTCTGGTGGTCTCTTCTGTAAGGAGAGACCCCAGCCAGAAGGGGCACTTAGCCCAGATAAAGGGGCTACAGGGCAAGCTGGGCCAGAGAGAGATGGGCATCTGTCTGGGGGTGCGGCTCAGAGCCCAGAGGATTGGGGGCACTACAGCCCAATAGCAGCCCAAGGTGCAGGAGGGGAGAGGGGGCACGGAGGGGTTGCTGAGGTTGGGAAAAAGAAAAGTCAAGTCACTAAAGCACGTTGTGGGGAGGGACCCTAGAGAGGGCATGTCAGGAGGGGGGGCCCTGACCTTGCTCGCACAGCTCGCCCGAAAAGCCGGGGTCACACACACAGTGCGCCCCCTTGGTGGCTGAGGCCTGGCAGTGGCCGTGCAGGCACCGCAGGCCCCCACAGGGGTCTGCAGGTGCCCCAGCCTGGTTGCACAGGGCCCCCGAGTACCCATCCTGGCACTGGCAGCTGTAGGAAAGAGCATCCAGAGGCATGCACTTCCCGTGGACACACCTGGAGGGGACAAAGAAAAGGCACTGTGAGGACAGGCCAGAGCCAGCCCAAGCCCACCCGAGGGCGCCCCACACCCCCGGCCTTGGGCTAAACAGGGTCTTATTCTGTTCCCAAAATTGAAACAAAGGGAGCAAAATGTGATTCTGTTTGTCCCTAGAGTCCTTTTCCTGTTAATAAAAACTGAAAGCCAGAAAAAATTAATAAAACCCTGTGTTAGGCCACATGTTCCAATTTTGGAGTTTAAAGACACAGTCTCTCCTCACCATGGGAAAGTGGAACTTGCAGGGAAGGGAAGGGAACCTGCAGGTGGGCAGTGGGGGAGGGTTCCCTGAGCCCAGCCCAGGCTCACTTGTGGCCATGGCAGGGGCCGTCGGCTGGCTGGTCGCAGTGCAGGCCCTCCCAGCCGGCCTCGCAGTGGCACACGGGCCCTGGTGTGGCATTGGGCTGGCAGATGCCATGCAGGCAGTAGAGCTTCCGGCAAGGCTCACAGCCTGGCACCACCCCTGGCTTCATCCTCGTCTTGGTGAAGTCCTGCAACTCATTGTTGATGTACAGGTTTCGGATGCAACCGTGGAAGCTCGTGCCATTGAGGATCTGCCACAGGCGGAAGGCAGCCGAATTCACGTCCACTGGCATCCCTGGAGTGGAGGGGAGGGGGCAGAGCTGGGCTGAGTTAGGCTCAAACCCTGCCTGGCACCCACCTCTGAGGCCCACTGGGCATCTCTACAGTGTTCCCTCTTGCCCTCAGCATCTGTCCTTCAGTCTCTGCAACTCTGGGCCAATGTCTTTTGCCACCTTGGAGGGTCCAGACTCCTTTCCCAGAAGAAATGGAAAAGCTGCTTCCTCTGTGATCAGAGCCTGTGGGTGTCAGGCCTGGCAGCAGCCAGCTGACAAGTGATGCTCTGGGTGCCTGAGTCTGGCCGCCCTTGCCCAGGGCTCCTGCCCAGAACACCAGCTTTTACCTCCCAGAGACCCCAAAAGCAGCAAAGGACTTGGGCCCAGAACTCATGTGTATGGCACTTTGTCCCCCACTTTTGTGGTCATTCCTTCACAGCAGCCCTCTGACGTCGGAACTGCTGAAACCCCTTCGATTTCAGTGCTCAGGGACCTAAGCAAAGTTGCACAACTAGTAAACAGCAGAGCTGGGATTAGAATCCAGGGCTCCATCCCTCACACCCTCCTGGCCGAAGTCTCAGCAAGGCCCTCTGCGGCACTGAGGCAGTCCCGCTGCATCTAGAAACCTGTCTCATCTAGACCTAGAAATGTTCTCGGGTGCTGGATGGGGTCATCTAGCCACAAAGCCTGCAAGTCCAGCTGGGAGGTCCCCAGTTGAAGCAGGGAGTCCATGCCTGGGCCTCTGAGGGACCCGAGAATGGACCCTGAACAATTGACAAGCCCCTTCTGGCCCTAAGCCAAGAGGAAAGGTGCCTACCGTGCAAAAGATAGCTGGGGAAGTCCAGGCCCCCTCCCAGGCCAGGCCAGGCCTCAAGCCCAACCCACATTTCCATCTTTCTTTGTCAGTCTTGGCTGGGCAGAGAGCAGTGCGGGCTCTAGGCAAGGTGGACAATCCGCCAGCAGCTTGGCCATTCACTAGGATCCTCCCCCACTGCCACCTTGGAATGTCCCCCACAGGGCAGTTCTCCTGAGCCTGGCAAGGCTCAGGCCAGAGAGCAACAGAGGCCCCACCTGGAATGTCTGTTGCCACCACCTGATGGAGTGGCCCGGGGAGGGCCAGCTGCAGCTCCACCCAGGCCAGGTCCTCACCTCCCACATAGAGGGGCGCCTCGCTGTTTAGTGTATAGTGTTTGCCGAAGTTGTCCATGGTCATGGGGCTGCCGCCATCGATGGAGAGATTCACCATCTGGTCAAAGGTGACCAGCTCAACGGTGTGGAACTGCCCATCATTGATCGTCTCGGCACTGGAAGAAGATGAGGTGCCCCCGCCCCAGGGAATGGCCTTCAGCTGGACCTATCCCCGCCTAGGCACTTCCCGAGAAAGGCCACTGGTCCAGCAGCTGATTCCCAAGAAACCAAATATCTAACAGAGGGGACTGTGGGGACTTGATGGCCTCTGACCTGGTCCCTCCTGCTCCCCTTTGGGCACTCTCTCAGGAAAGCTGAGAAGTTTGGGGCAGGGGTTTCCAACTAATCAGCCTCCCCTCCCCACTGAGGAGCTCCCTGTGTGGCGGGTGTGGGACGGGGAAGGATGGGACCACTGCTCAGGCCCCAGGGAGCCTCGGACCCAGCATGGGGCTGGACTCGGTGGTCTGGACGCCCTTTCCGCTTGGGAAGCCCAGGTCTCTGGTAGTGCCGATAACCACCTGCTCTTGGCCCAGGAGACCCCTCCCTGGCAGTCCCCCAGCCCCTGAGGGCAGCTGGGGGGCCTGAAGAAGCCCTCCCTACCTGTAGATGGCAGAGCTGGGGTAGCTGCCCGGGTCATAGCTGACACGTACATGGCCCTGGTAGAGCTCCACTGCAATGTGGTCGTTGTCCCCATTGTACAGCAGGATCCCATTGTCCTCTGCTGTGGAGACCTATGGCAACGGCACTTTCTCTCCCACCCCACCCCACGCAGCAGCAGCACAGGCTGGCGGGTGGGGCAGACGAAGGACCCACGATTAAAAGAGAAATGTGTGCAGAACTGTCCTCCCCTGCCTCCCCAAGGGAAACATTCTCCAGGGGGCGCTGTCCCAGGCTGGCAGCCCCACACCACCACCACCCCACCACCCCCACTCAAATTCCATCCACAGCCCGTCTGGCCAGGGCCAGGCAGGGGAGGGCAGATGGGCCAGCTGAGGCCTGGAAACTCTGTGCCAGGAGGTAAGACAGCTTGGGACCACCTGCCCAGAGAGGACGGTTAGACAGGATGTGGGGTATCCTGTTCTGTGGGCCTCGGGGAGCTGCCTTGGGGCCAGGACGGGACCTACAGAGGACAGATTCAGGAAGACTCTCCAACAGCCAGAGCCACCCAAACCTGGAAGGTAGCACCTGTCACTGGAGCCATGTGAGCAAAAGCTGGAACTGTGCCTTGGGAGGGAGATGCCTCTGTGATGCTGTAGGAGCCATGATCTTTTTTTCCTGCCTTGTTCCTCTCCTGGTAAAGACCCTGACCCCCTGGTCTGTAGAGCTGGCACATGGCCCAGTCTGGACCATGGCACCCCATCTCCCTGGACTCAGTAGTTGGTCCAGGGATGGGCATGTGACCTGAGGCAGGCCAATCAGAGATCTTCTCCGATCCGAGGTTGTTGACTGTTCTCCAACTAGAGCTATCGGGGAAGAGCCTGCGGTGGGGATAGCGGGATAAACTGAGCCTCTCCAAGGATGTGCCTGAGGCAATGGCTGGGCAGGGTTTTGGTGAGTTTTATTCTGTTGAGCAGTTAGGCTAGCTGTGGTCTTGCTGTGTGGACAGTGTAGTGGATAGAATTTATGAGAGGTGATCAAGGGAAGGAGAGCAGAGTGGGCATGTTTGAAAGGCTGAAAGGTTCTGAGAGAAAAGAAGGAGAAGAAGACAAAGGAGAGAAGAAAGATGTGGCAGTTGGGATAAGGAATGGAATTTGGGGGAAAGAAAGGGATGACTAAAGAGGAGTTTAATTTCTTTTCATGTGAAGTGCAATGCGATCCGCTGTCCCTCCCCAAGAAATATTTAGCAAACAATGCTGCTGAAGTAGAACTTGCTTCTTTTTCCCTCAACATAACGATGTTCTGAGATGGAATTCAAGACATGAAATGGAAAATAAGGGCTCCCAGCGCTAGCTGTGGCCGTGTTCCAGCCACATGGAGAAAGCCAGTCTGCAGCATTGGAGGCTGAAGCTGAGGGGAGTCTTTGAGACAAGAGATGGTGGGAGAGGATCCTGGTAAGTTTGGTTTTCCGGATCCAGTCACCCATGAGACCACCTCCACCCCTGCCCTTCCCCGAGACTGGTTTTGTGACCCAATAACCTTTCCGACTGTGCCTAAACTAGCTCAAGCTGAGATCCTGATACCCACATCCAAAGAGTGTTGACTAACACAGGATGCTCCCAGCTGTCCTGATACTCTGACCTGAGGCCAGGGTCCCCTGCTGCCGGACCACCCTCTGTGACGGGCGCCCTGGGCATGCACCTGCAGTGTGATGTTGGCCCGTGGCCAGTTCTGCAGGTCGGTGAACTGTAGGTAAGTGTCCCGATCCACGAAGTTGACACTGAGCAACTTCTCACACTCGGGGCCGCCAAAGCCCGGGAGGCACTGGCACACAGGCTGGCTGCCCTGGTCCACACAGTTGGCCCCGTTCTGGCACTCAGTCCTCTCACAGGGGCTCCTGGGGGCAGGCGGGCGGGGAGGGGTCTCGCAGAGCTGCCCACTGAGAGGGAAAAGACACGGGTCAGAGAAGGCAGGGCCAAGGAGCAAGGGGTCATCTTCCTCTCCCACAGTCCTGGAGAGAAACTCACTAAACATCTTGGGACACTGTTGCTTTAAAGTAACAGAAGATGCCCCTAATGGACACTTTCCCTAAGAGAATTAAGAGCCAGAAAGATGCTGAGGAACAAGGTGAGAAACAACTGTGGTCCCTGCACCAGCAGCATCATCACCTGAGCACTTGGCAGAAATGGAAAGCCTGGGCTTCCCTGGTGGCGCAGTGGTTGAGAGTCCGCCTGCCGATGCAGGGGACACGGGTTCGTGCCCTGGCCCAGGAAGATCCCACATGCCGCGGAGCGGCTGGGCCCGTGAGCCATGGCCGCTGAGCCTGCGCGTCCGGAGCCTGTGCTCCGCAACGGGAGAGGCCACAACAGTGAGAGGCCCGCGTACCGCAAAAAAAAAAAGAAGACACAAGCGGAGCATGGGAGGTGGGTGACCGGAAGGAGGGCAGGTGCCCTCCCCTCGCAGCCTCCCAGAGAAACCAAGATGCAAAAGTAAATGACCTTTAATGCAGGGCATATCGTCAGGGGTTCACTGGGCAGGTAGGTGATGGGGCGCCGCCCAGTAATCTGTACCCACCTCCCGCTCCCTCCGCCAGTCAGGGTAGGGATCCTCTGCCTGTGCTCTGAGCTGCTGATGAACTTTCCCCAGACCACACAGATGGTGACTGGCATAGCCACGGTGAAAGCTCCCAGGGTGGCCCCTGCCACTCCCAGAGCTGACAGCTAAGAGGAGTCAGTCACTCATGGTGCCTCCCGGGGCCGCTCACCTGTAACCCTCAGCACAGAGACAGGAGTAGCCGTTGACTCCATCCACGCACTGGGCCCCATTCTGGCAGCGGTGGTCCTCGCAGTCATCCCGGTTCTCCGTGCAGTTGTCACCCGCATAACCAGGTGCACACTCACACCTGGGGTGGGTGGGGGGGTGGTGTGGGTCAACAGCCCCACACACAGCCCAGAGCTCGGCCAGGAGCCTGTGCGGCCCCAGGGCTGTGTGTGGCAGAGAGTCTCATGGCCCTGGGAGGACCCCACGAGGTCACATGGAGCCCTAGATGTCAAGATGCCCCCACCCGTCCTGAGACCATTTTCTCGTCCAGGAAGAGAGCTTATGTGGGCTGCAGGCGGGGGAGGGGGCTGCTCTGGGCTGGGAGGGTGGACACGCAGGAGCTGGAGGAGACGGGCGCTTGTGGTGGAGGACCACCCTTAGCACCAACGGCACAGCCAAGGCCAACCTTCAGCCCCTTCTCAACCTGCCCCGCTGCCCCCGCCCCCCTCCCCACCCCCAGCCAACGCATGGCTCTGAGTCACATGGGGCTCATCCATCCCTCTTCCCCAGCCTCCCAGCTGCACCGGCCCAGCCTCCCAGGCCTCAGACGCTAGTGCCCGCCTCTCCACAGCCTCCTGACTCCAGGCCAGGCCCCAGCTTCCCAGCTCACACTGTGGCCCACTGCTCGCCTGAGTCAGTCCATTTCTGCCAATTGTTTGCCCATCAAATAAAGAGCACGCTCCTCCACCCCTGTTCGGTCGCAGCCCTGCCAGATGCTTCCCATCCAGCTGCCCGCATAACAAGCCACCCCGTGGTCAGACCTGCTTCCACAGGCAGCCACCCGCACCTCGCTACACTTCTCTGCCTTCACACCTGTTGATTCTGGACTACCCTCTTCTCTCTCCCTGCCTCGGTCCAGCTAGGCCAGTACCTCATCTCCTCCAGGAAGCCTCTGGTGAACACCCCTTGCCAGAAACCCTTCCAAACTACAAAATACAAACTCCACAGCTCAACCACACAACCTGGCAGGTAGGTGCTCCTGCCTGATTTTTTAACTCATTCCCAGTGTTTTTCAAGAAGTAAGAAATACCTTTGTACCCAGTACACACACACACACAGCCCGCTGCAATCAGTTTCATGCCAAAATATTTATGCTCACTATATAAAAGGGCATGATGCTCTCTGATATTTTCTGGTTTATTTTTTTAACATTAACCTTGACCCACCCAACTGATCACAATCTATTACTGGGTCTTGAGCTGCAGTCTGAAAAATGTTACAGTAGCTAAGCACCCACAGACTCGTTCACTGTCATTCCCTTATCCATTCATCCAGTGAGTGTGTACTGAATACTTGCTGGGTTCCAGGTACAACATCAGGCACAGCTGAGTGTCTGTCAGTTCCGTCCTTCCTCCAAGACCGGAAGTTGAGTGAAGGTGCACTATACGCCCACCGAGTGCTCCTTCTCTGTGGTGTGAAGGACCATCTGAGCAGTATCCAACCGGACAATGTGCAGTCCTGCTTTATTCCACCCTCTGAGGTCCAGCCCCTCTGAGGAGCGTGCACGCCACTGCTCCTTGGTCTGCTGTGCCCACCCCACCCGGCAGCTCAGCCAGCAGTACAGCATCTGTCCACCATTTGGATGGAGGCTCCTGTGCGACCCCTTGACCTAGGATCTGGGCCTCAGTGTCCCCCGGCTCTCACGTCTTGCCCAGGAGGCTCTGGCAGCTCCTGCTGGACTGAGTCCCTGGGGGACTCCATCCCCTACCTCTGCCCGAGCAGCTGGGGTTGGGTCCCTCAGCCACAGACCTGAAGAAGGCCTGACCACTGTGCTGCCCTGACTGCTGGAACAGGGTCCCAGAAATGAGACTATGTTTGCAGAACTGCAGATGGGAGCAACATCTTAAAAACCCCGTGACCGTCACATCCCAGTCTTCCGGTGACAAAGCACTTCCACATATGCCAGTAACAACGATGGTGACAACAGTCAAGGACCCCTTATCCAACCCTCCTGAAGCCAGACAGGTTTTGAAATTCAGAACTTTTTGGATTTGGGAAAGGTAATACAACGCCTATAACTGTATATTATGTAACATGCCAGTTGGATCTGGGGCAGCCCCTTAACTAAACATGTTCACATTCTGCTGCAAAATCTACACATATTCCCACTACATGGGATGAATGGTGACTGTAAGTAGCTTCGTATCAGTGCAGGTCAGCTTTTAATATGAAATACATTGATCGGATCAAATTTTGCTAGCAGATGGCTTTTGGTTTTCAGAGTTTTGTGCATTTTGTAATTGGCGATGAGAAATTGTGGACCTGCAATAGTTCTTTATTGAGCACTTTTCAAATGTCAGACGTGGAGGTAAGTGCTTTTCATGCATTTGCTTATCTAATCCTTACAACCACCCCAGGAGGAAGCTACTGGTGCACCCAGTTTGCAGATGAGAAAACTGAGGTTCAGAGTGGTCAAGCCACCCATTCCGGGTTGTGATGTAAACCCAGGTCTGTCCAACTAAAACTACCACCACCCTGCCCCTGGCACTGACTGGCAGGAACTGAACAGCCAAGACCAAACCCACCTGACAAGTGAGGAAACAGTCTGGGGAGGGCAGAGGAGAGGTGACATGGGGGCCCATGCCCTTCCCTGGCCTTAGAAATGGGCAACACTGACCTGGGCCCATCTGGGGTGCCCACACACTGGGCCTCGTGCTGACACGGGTTCAAATCCGAGGAGCAGAAGTCCACCAGCTGCTCACAGGCCGTTCCTGGGGGAAGAATGGGGGAGAGGCAGGAGAGAAGCTGCCTCCTGTGCTCCGCCAGGCAGCCAGCCCGGCAGAAACTTCCTGCAGACACTGAGGCAGGGTCCCAGCCCTTCCGCCCATGGAACAGGGGCTCAGGGCACGTGCACTGGCCCCCACCTCGCTGCAGATGCTCGAACCCCGCCACGCTTACCCGAGTACTGCAGGGGGCACTGGCAGGTGTAGCTGCCCATGCCGTCCACACAGGTGCCCCCGTTGGCACATGAGTGTTCCACACAGTCGTCCGTGTTTACCCCACACGTCGGTCCTTCAAAGCCGGAGGGGCAGGAGCACCTGTAGGGAGCAGGGGAGGAGGGAGAGGCATGTGGGCCCACGGCCAGGGTGGCAGCCTTCCTGAGGCACTGATGGAAGCCTGTGGCCAAATGTCAATAGCATTATCCTGGAGTTTTGGTCCCTACTCTGCATCAAGCCCTGTTAGATGCTGGGGGTTAGAGGTGACCAAGACCAGCCCTGTGCTCCTATGCTCGTGAGATCACTCACAGTCTAGCAGGGGAGACGACGAGGAGGCTGGCAACCAAAGGAGAGACAATGAGTATCAAAACGTTGCGCAACTGAGGCTGGGGAGGGTGGACAAAGGGGCAGAGGACACCTAGCTCCTCCCTGGAGGGAGTGGTCAGGTCAGGCTTCCTGGAGGAGGTGATAAGTTAGCCAAGGACTCTGACAGGGGAGAAGAGGAAGGGGAGGGAAGGCGGTGGGAGTAAAAGCCTGGGGGAGAGAGAGCCTTACAGTCCATCCTTCAGGAGGGTACCTGCTCATCTAAATAGTTCAGGGCTTGGGGAGCACATACTTCAGGGATGGGGTGATAACAGGACTTGGGGTAAGCAGGAGTCAGGTCTCGGAGAGCCCTGGAGATCAGCGATCTTCAAACTGAGGTACACTTCCCCCTGGGACAACTGTGGTTTTCCAAGGGGTTTGTGGGTCAGAGAGGTCTGAGAAATTAATTTCCACATCTTCATGTTGTGCACGGAATTCCCCCCTTAACTGACCTGCCCCAGAGCTCCAGAAAGGCTCATGCGCACCTCTTCCAGCATGAGGCCAAGGTGGGCTGTGCCTGGGGCCTAAGATCCTTGGGTGCCAAATGAAGGGACAATTAGGAATATTGATGTTTCCAAAGTGAATGAACAAACACTTTAGCAAGTCATGAGGTTTCCAGTTCTGTGCATTAAAAAATAATTGAAGGAAGACCTCATGGAACTGTCAGCTGATAGAGCATTAAAAATAAATTTTGATGACAGATCACTTGGGATTTTTAGCATATAAACTTGACAGGGTTTCAAGTAATTGAGTGACATGGCTATAATAAAACTCCTAATCTCATTGGTTTATTTATGTGAACAAACTTTCTCAGCATTTACAGCTACACACACATACACACACACACACACACACATTTTTTTTTTAAGGGAATAGATTGGCTGCTAAGCCCTCTCACACTCTATAATATTCACCTCTGGACACATAAACCAATTAGGAGAACACACACACACACACACACACTCACACACACAAAAGCTCCATGTAATTAAGAGATACAGTCTAATAAAATTTACGTTTTATGTGTAATAATTATCAAATTTTGGAATACAGTTATGTTGTTCTGATCAACTGTATATTATTGATCATTGTAATGATAACTCAATGCAAAAGAAACTTTTAATCAGAGGTTTATGGTGACAAGAAATAGTAAAAAAAACTTTAAATTTAAACTTATATACCCATTTTGGTGGTAGGAAAGTATGGCAGGGTGCTCAAGGAAAGCTTCTAGTATGAAAACAGATTACATTAGAAGAAAAATGGGGGGCAGGTGAGGGGAGTAAAACAGAAATACTAGTTTGAGTAGAAACGAGAATGATGCAAGACGTTGCAGCTGTTCAAGAGGAGTTCCTTCACGTGATTTCAAAATGATTTTTCCCTGGAGAATAATAAAAGAGTGATTTAAAGAGTCATAGCTTTAATTTTAAATGTTGGGCTTCCCTGGTGGCACAGTGGTTGAGAATCTGCCTGCTGATGCAGGGGACACCGGTTCGAGCCCTGGTCTGGGAGGATCCCACATGCCGCAGAGCGGCTGGGCCCATGAGCCACAACTACTGAGCCTGCGCGTCTGGAGCCTGTGCTCCGCAACAAGAAAGGCCGCGATAGTGAGAGGCCCGTGCACCACGATGAAGAGTGGCCCCCGCTTGCCGCAACTAGAGAAAGCCCTCGCACAGAAACAAAGACCCAACACAGCAAAAAAAAAAAATTAATTAATTAATAAACTCCTACCCCCAACATCAAAAAAAAATGTTAATAATATGTACAGCATTCTGGAAATGACCTTCTTTACAATGAAAAATTAAACTTACCATGAAGATTTTTAGCTGTCACTTAAGAATGTGTGAGGCAGTTTGTAGTTTTAAAAATTCGTTTGCGGCGGGGCGGGGGTGTGAACAAGAAGGTGTGAAGCCTACTGTTGCAGGCTGTGTCCTGGAGTTTAATTCCCCCTGCAAGGTGGGGGCGGATCTCAGCTAAGTCCCCTCTGGCGGGGTTCGGGGAACAACTGAGGAGTTCCTTGTAAGCCTTAGGTTTGAGGGGTTACTCAGGGAGGCACCCCTTTCGCCCAAAAGGGTCCTTCCCACAGCGCCCCCAGAATCTGCAGGCATGCCAAGTGTGAGGGGCTACTCCCAGCTGCACCCCTCCCGGCCTAGCAGGGAGAGTTCCTAGGTGCGTCCTCTCAGCAGCCCCTCTCCGTAGACACGCCCCCTAGTAGTCCAGCCAATGAGGAGGGGGCTTTGATGGAGCTGGTGCGGAAGCCCAGAGGAGCACAGAGCCCGTTATAAGGATGCCGTTTCCAAGGCGACACCTGCCGAGAGGCCATTTAGTGTTTTCTTTTTTACAGCTGGTAATTTGGGTTTGCAGAGACAGGTTTGGCCATTTCTGCCAGTAGATTCAACATCATTTTCTGAAGAGTCAATTTGCTCAGCTGGCAATTTATCTTCAGCCACTAAATACTATGTGCTCCTCAGAAAAGCTCTGGGTGCAGGAGAGCTCTGGGAAGCTGGGGGGCTTGTTGAGAGGCTCTGGGGGGAGCAGGGTGAGTGGGGGGCTTGAGTGGCGATGTCAGCACTGGGAGGACTTGCGAGATGAGCTGTGGAGGACAGTGGGAAACCGATGCCCGTGGTGCGACCAGAGTGACCCATGAGCTGGGGGGGAAGGCCCCCGGAGGGCGTGACCAGGACTTGCTCCACCTCGGGGCAGGACTCCCCGCCCCTGTCCTGGGGGCTCGGGGTGGACGCCTGATCCGGAGCAGCTGGCTGAGGGCCCTGCCTTCAGGCAACACTGGCCCAACAAGCAGGTGGATGGCTTCAATTGGAGGCCTTGGGGGTTAATGGAGATTACAGGAGTTGAAAACACCCCCAAGCTGCCTCGTGGCACTGCCGCTGCCGCATATGCCCTAGGCTATGGACTCCAGTGCCACAGAAAGACTCTCCTGGCACCTGGCAAGAGCAGGCAGAAGCCTGGAGCAGGGGCTCCAAGCCCCAGCCCCACTGCTGCCTGCTGTGTGACCTAGGCAGCCCCTAGTCTCTGTGCTTTCACTGCCTCTGGGCAGCGGAGGCGTGGCCTGGGTGGACACGGAGAGGCCTCTGGCTGCCGTCTGGAGTGAGTGGCTATTCCCCCTGGGCCTGTCCCTCATCTCCCAGAGCTCAAAGGGCCTGGGCCATCCCATTCGGAGGAGGAAGGCTCCGAGGCTTGGGTGCCAGATCCCATTAGCACTCACCCACCACGTTCCAGCACCCCCACCCCCCCCACCCGGCAACTCACGTGAAGCCGGCATCCTCGCCCTCCTGCGAGTGGCAGGTCCCGCCATTTCCACAGGGGCTGCTGGAACAGCTGTCCAGGGACACCTCGCAGTCTCGGCCCTGGGGAAGAAGTCAGCGATGGGGACCCCAGGGAGACTCAGGGGCCAGTGAGCCAACAGGGACAGCCGGCCCCTCAGCAGCTCGGCCTGCCGGTCCCGGGGGTTCCTTGTTCTCTCATCCACATGTTAGGTCATGGATGAAATGCTCACTTGGGCCCCCGCTCTGAGCTCACTCTGGGCCCTGAGGGCTGAGTGGCCAAGGAGACAGCCCCAGCCCTGCCCTACCACACCCTCGAGCAGCCCTCCGCCTCCAGCCTCAGCCTGCACTCACCTTATAGCCGCTGGGGCAGGCACACCTGTACACCCCAAGGGGGTCGTTATGGCAGGTGCCCTGGTTCTGGCATGGGCTGGACAAGCAGGGATCGCACTTGGCCTGGACAGCCAGGCTGGGCGGACCTGAGGCAAGGTGGGAGTGGTGTTAGCGCAGGGAGGGGGTGGGGGGACAGGGCTGGGCATAGAGCCCCGTGGCCCCCGGCCCGGAATCCTGGCACTACAGGGACGGGTGCGCGAAGCCCTCTCCCCAAAGAGATGTTTGCCTCTCCTGGTATTCCCTATGGATCGCGCTCACCCCCTTTCAGAGTCCACCTCTCCAGCCTCTGGACCCTCCTCTGTGAAATGGAGCTAAAAACAGCTCCTGCCTCATGGGGCTGGAAGGACTAAGTGAGATAATCCGAAAAAGGGGCCTCAGGGGAGCCCCCATGTGGCGGTCAGGGCAGGACCATCGGTGTGACAGAATCATGGTCACCATTACTGAAATCAGCTGATGTTTTCTCCATCCCCTCACACCCTCCTGAGGCAACCACCCCCGGCCCTGTCACCTGCTGGCCTGGACAGCAAGGGCGGCCACCCCAGCAGGGAGGAGACATGGCTCTGAGAGGAGGCCACGCTTAGGAGAAAAAAGGTCCATGGCCTTGAACTTGTTTCTCTCCAAGGCTGAGCAGGGAGGACCCTTTCCTGTCACCTCTCTGGCTACAGGCATGACCTTCTCCAGCCCCTTCAGGACTCACTGGTGGCCCTTCCTTGAACTTGGAGGTGGGGGAGGAGCCGGCAGCCAGGCTGCCTGGGGTGCCGCCTAGGAGGAGCATTAGGGCCTCACAGGAATAAATAATAACACCAGCCAGTTCAATTTGTGAAAATTCAGCGAGCCATTCGTTTACGATCTGTACTTTCCTGTTATGCGTGTTATACTCCAATAAAAATTTTTATTTATTTATTTATTTTTTTTTTTAATTTTTTTTTTTTTTGCAGTACGCGGGCCTCTCACTGCTGTGGCCTCTCCCGTTGCGGAGCACAGGCTCCGGACGCGCAGGCTCAGCGGCCATGGCTCACGGGCCCAGCCGCTCCGCGGCATGTGGGATCTTCCCGGACCGGGGCTCGAACCCGCATCCCCTGCATTGGCAGGCGGATTCTCAACCACTGCGCCACCAGGGAGGCCCCAATAAAAATTTTTAAAAACACACAGACAAAAACCTTTCACCAGTACCAATCCCACCCCATTAAATAAATACTGAGCAAACGTTTCAACCTACATTGGCCTGCTCCCAGCAGCCATCAGCCAAGCCACAGATCGGGGCCCCTCTGAAGGGTCACTCCTGTGATAGCATCCTGCACACAGGGCGGCCCGGGGCCGCCTCAGTAACCCCTGGCTGTCAGCTTCATTTTCCCTGGTGGTCTGTGAGATTGCAGAGGGCAGGAGTCATGCCCCACGGCCTCCCGTGCCCTCCCACAGCTGCCCCCCTGCTGGGGGGGACACAAAGCTAGGCCTGGGCCAGCCACTCGGCCACCTCCTCCTGCTCAGCAGGGGCCCCAGGGCTTGGGCTGTCAATCAGTCAGTCAATCCCTGAACGAGTATTTACAGATGCCCAGGGTGAGGCCTCCAATCACACTCAGGCCTTGTATTTCCGCAAATGTCAGGAGAGTGGCAGCTGGGTCCAGTGGCTCAGGCGTTTAAGCTAATTGCTGAGCACAATTCCGACCAAAGGGAGGCCTGAGTGCTTGTACTGCTGAGAGGCTTGCAGCTTCCAGAAACACTGCTATTTTTATTTTCCTTACATAACCCCATAACCTTACGGCCTGAGATTTTCCGCCTGGCTTTCTTTTGTTCGTTGTGTGGCAGGACAAGAGGGCGGCAATGCTAACAAGCAGCGGGCGCCTCATTCCTGCCACCTGTTCCCCACCCAGCCGGTCACCTCGGGGACACAGGAGTGTCTAGAAGGCTCTGCCAGGGTTGGAGGGGGAAGCAGGAGGTGGGGGGAAGCAACCCGGTACCCACCATCCCCTCTCGTGCTCCTGGGCTCACCTAGGCATTCAAACTTCTTGGCAGGCGTGGTGAGGAGCAGCTTGCCCTCCATATCCGGGGGCCCGGCACAGCGGGCAATGCCAGGTTCCTTGTAGCCTGTCTTCACCCAGCTGGACAACCAGCGCAGGTGGCAGTCACAGTACAGGGGGTTGGCACCAATGGCCCTGGGTCAGAGAGTGGAGAGAAGTAGGCATTATGGCTTCATGGGGTCCTTCGCCCACTGGGTGCCAGGCATTAGGCCAGGAGCTGGCAAAACCCTAACCGCCCCCATTGCATGAGCACTCACTGTGTAGGCAGTCAAGTTGTAAGTGCTCCTTATCTGTTGTCTCGATTAGTCCTCATCACACTCTACTATCCCCATTTTACATGTTGCAACTGAGACTCATAAAGGTGGAGGCACTTGCCCAAGATGCACAGAGAAAGTGGGGAAGTGCGATCTGAACTCGTGCTGTTGAGGCCAGAGCCTCTGACTGCACTGCCTCCAGAGTGCACTGGGGAGAAAGCAACCGAGATTTACTGCTGTGATGAACCAGCTGCTTCTCCCAAGTCAGTGCATCTAATCCTCTCATCAGCCCCACAGTGTAAGTTTTCTCTCCTCCATCTCAAAGGTGTGGGAACTGAGCCTCATGTGGAATAAGTAATTTCCTGGGGTCACACAACCAGTGAAGGGAAGCCCCCAGATCCAGAACCCAGCGCTGTCTGAAGCTGAAGCCTATACTCTTTTTTTTTTTTTTTTTTTTGCGGTACGCGGGCCTCTCACTGTTGTGGCCTCTCCCGTTGCGGAGCACAGGCTCCGGACGCGCAGGCTCAGGGGCCATTTCTCACGGGCCCAGCCGCTCCGCGGCATGTGGGATCTCCCCGGACCAGGGCACGAACCCACATCCCCTGCATCGGCAGGCGGACTCTCAACCACTGCGCCACCAGGGAAGCCCCTGAAGCCTATACTCTTTAATTTTTCTTTTCATTTTCAGTTAAACAAGAGGCACATGAATGCATTCTCACTGTAAACCATTTTCAGACCCGGCACACAATAGTCTCCACCTTACACAACACTGTGAATGTCCTCAATGCCACTGAGGTACACCCATTAAAACGGTTAATTTTATATTCCGTGAATTTCACCTCAGTTTTTTTTTTAAAGGTACATTCCTATGTTACTGATGGGAATGCAAGATGGTATAACTCCTACGGAGGGGGACTTTATGATATCTATCTAAGCAATGCAGTTGCCTTTTGACCCAGCAATTCTGTTTCTGGGAGTTTATCTCACAGATGTGCCTGCACAAGTGTGTAAAGGCATCTGTGCAATGGTATCGACCGCAGCATTGTTTGTAACAGAAAGACTGGAAACCTCCCGTGTGCATCAGTGGGGGAGTGGTTCAGTAAACTACAGTACACCCACGTTACATGAAAGTCTACACCACTGTCCCTGCCAACCACAGGACCCATGATCACATGGTCACCACACTCGGTGCGTAGCCTTCCAATCCTTTCCCATATTTACACATGCAGTTCTTCGTGAGGAAGAGATTACGGCCCTCCAGCACACATCGTTTCTGAGCAGCCTGCTTCTTGTCATTAAGCAGCATGTCTTGGAGACTTTTCCAGGTCAGCAATATGGATCTACCTCATTTTATCAAACTGCTTCATAGCATCCCAAAGAATGGACACTTCATAGCTTTTGCTGCCAGACATTCTGGTTGTTTCCAAGGTCAGTGAACACTCTGTTCATGCCTCTCTGTGAGAAGCGAGCATTTCTCTAGAACAGATGCCTAGAAGGAGGATTCAAGTCGCAGAGGAAGCGCATGTAAAATGTTAACAGCCGCCCTCCAGAAAAGGCTTATGGACTTACACTCGCCTGCGGTGTAAGGCTGTGCCTTCTCCCTCACATCCCCGCCCCACACTGACACTGCGCACCGCCAACCACTTAGGCTTTGACCAATCCCGTGGGCAAGCTCATAATCTTCTCACTAAACCACAGTGAGAGATTCAGAGACAAACTAGGCATGGATTTGGGGGAACGAAGGGGCCAGCGGTCTTTGAGCCAGCAAATAGAAAAACCAGAGCCTCGTGCCTGAAGTTCATTTCTATCAACATTATGGTGAAAACATAAGGCTGTATACTGCTCACGAGAAAGGGCACATTTCTTAAGTACCAAATGGATGTGCTGCCATTTTCCACCTGTGTCTGGACAATACAGAGGAAGTGGTTCCCCTGGAGATGTGTTGGGTCTGATGACAGCAGCAGCAACTCTGAGCAGGAATCCCCCCAGATAGCACAGCTGATGACGGCCGATCTTATAAAGCAGGCTCAACAATCTTGGACTCCGGCCCCCAGCGCAGCTGCTCACTGCCCGGGTGACCTTGAGCGGCTCACTTAACATCTCTGGGGCTCACTTTATGATTCGATAAAGAGCCTGCAATCTGGAAGGGGAAGAAAGACAAGCACATATAACCTGAAATGGGCGCCGAGGGAATAATGCAGCTTGGAAAAGAAAGCCGGTTCAACCTCCACGTGTATTTCATTTTTTCTGTCCTGATTTGCTGACAGCATCCATCCTGGTTAATGGGACAGGGAATACACCTTCCTCTTTTCCCTGAACATTACCAGGGCTTTTCAGAGGTAGAGGAAGCTCAGACGCTTTGATTTTTTGAAGCTTCATTGTGTTAAAAAAAAAACAAAGACTTAAAAAAAAATAACAGGAATACAAAACAGTGGTATGTTTAAAATGTCCACATTCACCAGACTAATATCTTTAACACAAAAAGTATGAGGTAATGTAATTATGTTATTCAAAAGATAAATACAGAATTTATTTGAAAGAAGGTTTTTGTAGCACACTGCAGGAGTGTGGTCTGCTAATGAGCCATGAGTTGAGAGTTTATTATGAAGGGTTTCTTCTCTCCATCTTGTAGCTCATTTAGAGAAAATGCCAAAAAGACTAAATCTGAAGCCACTGCGAATGTGGAGGCCCTTGACCGTTTTAGGATGTCACAATTCCCAATTCTTGCATAAATTTCCCCCATAAATAGCAACAAAGTTGCAACTCAAATGTAAGTGTCCCTTTCCGACTCAATATAAAAAATAATAATAGAGAATAATAAAAACTACCAAAGTCACATACAAAGCTATTCAAAACTATGCCTTCTGGCTTGACCAACACACGCTTTACTTGTCGCTGTATACAGCAGATGGCGAGCGACTCCTGAATTCAACATTTCAAGCTTTAATTTCTCCAAAGGCAGGGTTTTTGTGGCTACTTCATTAGTTCAAGTAGTTCACTTTCACCTGGAGTCCATTCTTCCCAACAAAAACTGCTGTGAACTCAGTGGGGAGGGGAGAGCCACAGGCCCTGCTGAGACCAGTGGTGAGGACAGCAGCCAGGCTGCTCATCAATCCAAAAGGACTGCGGAGTCAGGTTCATCCCCCAGCAGAAGTATAAATAACCCTGTGTTGTTGCTCTTTGGTATAACTTGGAAATAGTTGAAACAGTAGCTATTCGGTCTGTTCCTGCCAAGGACCGGCTGAGCTTCTTCTATTAACTTAACCAGGACAGAAATAGATCTCCTGTGGCTGTTTCAGAGGTGCCAACTAAACAGTTTAGCATACACTAAAACTTCAAAATCTCTTCACCTGAGCTAGTCCTCCTCTACCCATCCTCCTCCCAGGCAACTTATTTGTGTGCATCACTGTCTTCTTCTTCTGGAATGAAGCTTCCTGAGAGCAGGAATCATGAATCCCCCACTGTGCCTGACACTAGCCGGCGTCCTGTCTTCTGAATGAATGCCTGCCTAAAAGCACGAGAAATGCACAAATCTCTGTATGAAAGCAAAAGAACTTCAAAAAGAAAAGAATCATCTATCATCCCATAAATGTAACTAATTTAATTTTCATTTATTCCCTTCTAGTTCTTGTGCTCATATATATACATCACTGAAATCAGAGTACACCGTCTTCTTTATTCTGCGTTTTTTTAAAATTAATTAATTTATTTATTGGCTGCGTTAGGTCTTCGTTGCTGCGCGCGGGCTTTCTCTAGTTGCGGCGAGCGGGGGCTACTCTTCATTGCAGTGCGCAGCCTTCTGCTTGCGGTGGCTTCTCTTGTTGCAAAGCATGGGCTCTAGGCACGTGGTCTTCAGTAGTTGTGGCTCGCGGGCTCTAGAGCACAGGCTCAGTAGTTGTGGCACACGGGCTTAGTTGCTTCATGGGATGTGGGATCTTCCCGGACCAGGGCTTGAACCCGTGTCCCCTGCATTGGCAGGTGGATTCTTAACCACTGCACCACCAGGGAAGTCCCTATTCCGCGCTCTCATCAAATATAAAGAACGGTGCCATAACTATTATAATTAACTACTTGCTATTCTGTCATATGGGCATACCATGATGTACCTAATCATTCCATATTTACTTTTCACATTGAATTCTTAATGAATTCAGAAATCTAGTTTTCCAACATGCAGCAGATTAGAGGCAACAAAATGTCAGATTATAGACATGAAGAATGATACTGGGGAGCCTTGGCACAGGATCTGGCACATAGTAAATATTTGCTGATAGATGGATGGATGGATGGATGGATAGACAAATGGATGAAAGATGAGCTAACTGTAAAAGTAAATATTAAAGTAAACAGCAGCAGAGATGTGCAGGGTATCGAAGCCTGAGGCAGTGACAAGGGCTCACAATCATTATGGCATGTTAGAACTATAGCGGACCTTAGAAATAACCTGTGTACCGGTGAGGAAAGAACCTAAAGAGATGAATGAATTGTCTGAGATCCCACTGCCAGTTGATGGCAGGACAAAGACCTAATGCCACATGTCCTGATTCCTAGTCTAAAGTTCAAGGGGTTTAAATACGGTGGACCTCACCCCCTCAGCACACATGCTTGGCCCACCCCCCCATCCTGCGTACTGCTGGTGAAGAGGAGAGGCCCAGGTTAGAGTCACAGTAGGAACAGGGGGCATCTCTGGGAGCCAGGAACACTGGGTGCTAACTCTTGGGCAAACCCTGACTTGTTATACAGCCATGGGCGCCTACTTCCCTTCAGACTGCATGTGGCCTTTGTGAAGCCCAGAGTGAATGTGGTGAGTCTACGCTATCCTTGTCCCATTCCTTGACTCCTTGTAAGTGCTCACGGAATCCTTATGGAATAATTGCAACTCTTCATGCAGAGGAAATAATGGCTACATGTGTGCACATGCACATATATTCCCTCAGTATTATATGTGCACACAACTAAATACAAGCACATGTACATTTCCCAGGCTGCTGCCTAGTTCCATTCAAAACCCTGGGTATAAAGGGAAGAATGTATTCACGAGGTTGTTTCATAATAATGGAAGATTTCTTCTACATAGATGCTATTTTATAGAGAAATAGGGCTTAGATGCAATTAACAAACACCTCTAATCAGTAATGCTGATGCCCTGTATTGCATTTACCACTTAACTGATCTCTACTTATTGTTTTTTTCTTTTTTCTTACAAGTTGGATCTGGCTTCTGGCCTGATGTTACTGTTATCCTAAAGAAAGTCTGAATTTATAGATAGGCATGGGCTCAAAATCTGGTTTTGCAGCTTCAGGTTTTTGTTGACACAAAACATATGTTCACTTCCCATTTGAAAAGCAAAGCCTCTAGATGTTGAGCTAGAGACAAGATCAGAATGTCCTTCAGTCTTATTCAGTTTTCACAGGGAAGGAGAAAAGGTAAAGCCCAATGATAAGAGATACAATACACGAAGGGGGGCCCCAAAGGAGGGAAAGGTGGACCAGATGCTTGAAAAGGCCTTTCCTGGCAGGGGGGGATCTGGAGCGGACACTTGGCACAGCCCAGGGGTAAGCAAAGGAGCTGAGAACAGTGTGGGCCCAGAGCAGCAGCAGACCCTGGCCCAGCAAAGACATGCACAAAACTCTCTGGAGAGAAGTATCTCCAGTACAGGTCCTCAGAATTCCCAGCATCAGCAAAAAATGAGCTCACAACCGAAAATGACTAAACACAGATAGAAACAAGCCCCTGTGAATGGGAGTCATTGAAACAGTGAACAATACCATCCTTGCCTGGCCTTTGTCCAGAGCCACAGTCTCCAGCCAGGCTCCCTCCTGCCTCATCCCATCCCATCCAGCCTCCACAGGTCACCACGGCTTTCCAGGAGTTTTCACAATTTAATTCTTCCATGATTCCCTTCTATCTACAGAACAAAGTCCAATCTCTATAGCATGGCACAAAGGCCCTTCACAATGGAATTCCAATGTCCCTTTCCAGATTCTTCTCTTCCCACCCCACACTCCTCACCTAACCAAACCCCCTATATCCTATGCTGGACAACACAGCATCCCTGAATATGTCATCCACTTTCTTGCCTCCATGCCTTTGCACATGCTATTCCCTCTTTCTGGAACGTCCAAATGGCAAATTCCTAGTGCCTTTTCAATGGCAGCAAAGAGGCACCTCCTCTCTGAAGGTCGTCAGACTTCCCCAGAGTTAGTCACTGCTGCCTTTGAGCTTGTTTTATAATATCCCAGATGGTCACAGAAGGCAGAAACCTTGTGTTAGTAAATTCTTCAGCATTTGACTCACTGTGGTTACTCAGGACATATTTATTGAGGCAATAAAGAATAAATAAAGAGCTTTGGAATCAGACACACCTAAGTTCAAATCCTGTGTCTGTCATTTCCCAGCTTTATGACCTAGGGAATCTGCTTAACTGAACCTGGGACTGTAAAATGGATATAATAAATCCTGCCACCTAGGACAGAGCCCCCTTACCCATTCGACTCCCAAGCAGACATAACTAATCAATCACTGCACTCTGCCCACTGAGTCCTGCAATCTTCAGTGTGGGCTCAAGACAGTCCCTGTCTTACTTGTGAAGCTGGCTCACAGCACAATAGCTACTTCCCATTTTGGTTATGGAGTAAACAAGACATCACAGATAGTAAAGTACTTGTCCCAGGAAAACTCTCAATGAGTGGCACTTATTACTATTTTACTTCCTCAAGTCTAAGATTGTTAGACGTCCACTAATTTAGCATGTTCTGGGAGGGGTGGAGAAATGTTACTTTATTAAGTACATACAGATCATTTGTAAGATATACTCTGATCTCAGAGATTAAAATGTGGAAAAGATGAGCCTTAGAGCTAAGAAAATCCAGTGAGATTGTTGAGTGAATGAACTTCAAGTAGAGATGCTGGGGACCCCAAGACTCCCTGATCTGGGTTTGCCTGTCCACTCGGGCCCTGGGCACTTGGCTGTGAGGCAGAGAGCAGGAGGACACGGTAACACCCCGGGTCCCGGCTGCAGTCCATCTGGCCTGAACATGACCTGGACCTACAGCCGAGATGCTAGGAGGGAATGTGTTCACTCTGTGCCTGGCCCCGCCTCCAGAATTAGGATGACCCTGCCATGGTCCATTGCTTTTATATTCCTTCATTTTTTAAATTGTGGTAAAAAATATATATAATTTGCTATTTTGACCATTTTAAGTGTACAATTCAGTGGCATCGATTACATTCACAATATTGTGCAACCATCACCACTATCTGGTTCCAAAACTCTTTTTATCACCTTAAACAGAAACGCTGTACCCATTAAACAAAAATTCCCCTTTCCTCCTCCTCCCATCACCTGGCAACCACCATTCTCCTTTCTGTAGGTATGAATCTGACTATTCTGGGCACCTCATTTCAGTGGAATCGTACAATATTGTCCTTTTATGTCTGGGTTATTTCACTTAGCATGCTTTAAAGATTCGTTCACGTGGTAGCATGTGTCAGAACTTCATTTCTTTTTATGGCTGAACAATATCCCACTGTACCATATTTTGTTTACCCATTCATCTGTCAATGGACACTTGGGTTGTTTCTACTTTATAGCTATTGTGTGAACCATGCTGCTATGAACATGGGTGTACAAGTATCTGTTTGAGTCCCTGCCCTCAATTCTTTGGGGTATATACTTAGGAGTAGAATTGCTGGGTCATATGGTAATTCTGCATTCAGCCTTTTGAGGAATCGAGCATACTGCTTTTTAAGAATCCTCTTGGCGCTGCCAGGTAAACAGTTTTGGAAACAAGTCTACATCCAATTATGCCAATTATACTTCTTTTGGGTAGTAAATTTCCGGAGCTTATCCCCCACCATATGAAGTCAGAGGCACAGTACTGGCATCGTGCTTCAGAGCATGGGCTTTTGAGACGGAAGACTCTCGCCTCTACCAGCTACGCAACTTTGGGTGAGCTTGTCACATTTTCTGGACCTGTTTCCTCATGTGGAAAATGGGAATAACAGTAGCTATGTTGTAGGAGAGCTGTGAGGATTAAATTAGCCGATGCACGTGCAGTGCTTGGCAATCAATATATGGTCATTACTACTTTTATTATTGCTTGTGAAGAACTGTTCTCAAAGCCCATTACTGTGACTGATCATACACTGAATGTGTAAGAGTCTGAAACGGGGAGCATCTGAAGTTCACAAGCTAAATTAAAAGTAATACTCTCAGGAGGAGGGGTCTTTCTTGGAATCCAAGTTCCATTTAAATCCAAAGAGGTGCCGAGAATTGGGCCAGAGTTACTTACAGGTGAGACAGGGAGGTCACATCTGTGAAGATGCCCTCTTGGAGGGTGGAGACGTCATTACCATGCAGGGACCTGAAGAGAGAAGAGGCTGTCAGGACTCATCCCAAGACAGAAAACTCAGGAACTGATGGAGGGATGCCCTCTGCTGAGAGGGGCATGTCATGAGGGAGAGGGTCCCTGGATCAGAGACCCTGCGCTGCTGGCCACAGCCAAGGAGAGGGAGCCCCTAATTATCACAGACCACGCTGCCCCTCAGCCCTTCTGGAAGACCCTGCTCGGGCCATCACAACTAACTCAACATATCATGTCTGCTCACAGGACAAATGGACATGTGCAGGTATGCAGCGTGTGCCCTCCCTAGCTTGGCTAGGGAGCCTGAGGGGACAGGCTTCTTCCTGGTAAGGAAGCTACTGGGTGAGCCCTAAGTTGCGGGTGAAGAATGTCTCCTGCCCCAGGCGGGCTGCCAGAGGACTCAGTGCAAGGATATTCCAGAGGCCGTCATAACAGGCATGGCAGAGGGCTGTGAGCACAGGGCAAACCTCACAGTGGGAATTCTTAGAGAAGGTTCTACATTCACCATTTGACAGAAGACTCACGTGCAAACAAGGGGCTACCTTATCTTGGATGCCCCCGGACCCTGCCTCAGCACACGCATCGCAAACACAACTTGGGGCAGACAGCAACCCCCTTTTCTCGGATGGTTTCCCATTCATTCCTTGGCCTCCGTTAGGAGCTCCAATGAGAGTGGACTGGCCTCGCACTTTGGACACAGTTGGCCCAGCTGGGGCCCCGGACCTGGGGACATTCCTGCCTGCCAGGTGGGTGAGAAGGGCCCTCGGTGGGGCAGATTTTCCTGGAGGAATGAAGAGCAGGAAGACTCACAGCAGGCGCAGGGAGCGGAGCCCCTGGAAGGCCAAAGGAGGGATGCACTGCAGGGCATTGTAGCTGAGGATCCTGCAGGAAGAAGAGGGAGGGACGGAGGAAATGCAGGAGGGATTATTAAGGGGTACCACTTCTGGTGGTGATGCACGTGGTCACCACCCTGATTGTGGTGTTGGTTTCATGGGCGTGAACATGTATCAGATTTTACACATTAAGGATGTGCAGTTTATTATATATTAATTATACCTCACTAAACCTATTTATTAAGTAATAACAAGAGAAATGAGACATTTTTTATCACAGGAAAAGGCTGTTTCCCCTTACAGCTTCCAGGATCACCTAGCCCAGGACTTCTCAGCCTCGGCACTATTGACAGTTACTATTGACAGTTCCTTGCTGGGGGGCTGTCCTGTCCCTTGTAGGATGTTGAGCAGCATCCCTGGCCTCTGCCCACAGAGATGCAGTAGCTCCCCCTGCCCTCCTCCAGCTGTGACAACCAAAAATGTTTCAAACATTGCCAAATGTTCCCTGGAGAGCAGAATTGCCCCTGGTTGAGAACCACTGCCCTAGACCATGGCAGCTTCACACACAGGCTTGTAAAGAAAAAAATGTTGCCTGCCATTCCAGTTCTACAAGGATCAAGCCATTAGCCACTTCAGTTGCCCACCGACAGTGTGCCCTGAGGGGAATCCAGGATGGAGAAAGACAGGGTGCATTCTGTGCTTTGAATATACTAGCCTTTAGACAGCTTAGATGCATATCTAAGGAAAAATTTCAAATGACCCCAGACTCTTACATCTTCCCATACGTAGAAAAGCACTAAAATCATTAACTTGAGATATCTGTTGTTTGTGATTAACAGTAACCTTTTGATGCTGGACCACATGTTTTTCTCAAAAAAAAAAGTTCGTACGTATCCTGGCTCCTCCCTTCCCTCTTCAGAGCAGCTCCTCAGAGCCATCTGAGAGACTGTCTCCAGGCTATAGTCCTCTGGAAGGTCCCCGAATAAAACTTAACTCACAACTTGTGCATTTTTCTTTCAGTCAACAGGCTCATGAAGACTTTGAAATGGAAACCAGTTGACTAATAGACCTGAGGCAGGTAAGTGCAGCACTTTGTGGCCTTGGGACCACATTCTGCTCCTGGGGGCCTGACTGAGTCAGGACCCTGTCTTTTAGGGTACTGGCTCTATTATTTGACCACAGTAGAACCAAAGGGAAAGTTCTTAAGTCCTGGGCACATCAGCTGTAAAGTGAGGTATTGGGAAGGTGAACGAAATACATTCTTAAGCTCCAGGCAAATATAAATGATGCTTGTTAATACTTTCCAATCAATTGCTTGGAATATAATTAAAGCAACCATTAAAATATCTTAGAATATGGGCACAAAAATGTTCAGAGAGTAACCGTTCACAATAGTCCAAACTGGAAATAGTGCAAATATCCATCAGTGGTAGAATGGATAAGGAAAGTAGGGTATATTCTTACAAAGGAATACTATACAGCAGTGAAAATGAAGAGACCACAGCTTCACACAAACATAATGGTAAATAAAAGAAGCTAGACATAAAAGGCTACATCCTGTATGATTCAATTTATATAAGATTCAAAAGTGGGCAACATTAAACTTCATTGTGTAGAAATGCATATGTAGACGGTACTATAAAGACCAAAGAAGTGATCATTATAAAACTCCAGGTAGGGACTGCCTCGGGTGTTGGGGGAGAGAGGAAGAATGATCAGGAAGAGATGAGGGGACTTTTGGGGTGCTAGCTGTGTTCTATTTTTTGCCTTAGGTATTTACACATGTTCTAGCTTTATGATTATTTGTTAAATGGTATATTTATGTTTTTTGCACTTTTCCATATACACTCTGTGTTTCACAATTTTAAAAAAAGTGTTTTAAAAGTCTTTTCAGTGGGCAGGCCCCATCACCCTCCCTGGAGGGTAAGGGAGGCTACGTGGGGATACCTGCCAGTGACCGAGCCTTGGGGAGAGTCTCAGTAGCCACAAGCCCTCCCTCCACCTCCCACCATGGGACTCACAGAGTGGTCAGCTGGCTCATGTTGGTGAAAGAGGAATTGCTTAAGGAACTGATCTTGTTGTTACTCAGGTCCCTGGAAAAGACAAAAGTATCATCATTTAGAAAGAAAGAACTCCTCCCCTCTCCCACTCTGGCCATGGCCATCCCTCAGCCAGGCGGGCAAGTTGTTCTGACCGGCACTCTGGGGGGTGGGAGGTGGTGGTGGAGGGGCGCTTGGTTCACAATTATTTACAGCCCTCCGTTCTGCTCCCTGAGCTTGCTCTGTGTCTCCAGGGTTTCAGGTCTCCATTTTCTCATCCCCCACCCCATGCAAGTATAGCCTGGCTCCCACCCTCCACCCACCATGGAAATGCTCCCACCAAGGGCATCAGCTGCCTCCCAACTGCCAGGTCTAGGGGGCTCTCTATCCTTTCTCTCTTGCTAGTACTTTATGTGGGTTTGTTCACTCACCCTCCCTATAATCCTATGAGGGAGATAGTAAACCCATTTTATAAAAGAAGGTGCAGGGTCTCAGAGTGATGAAGTGACCCACCCAGGGTCACACAGCTGGGAGGAAGTACAGATAGAGTCAAACCCCAGTCCGTTGGCCCCCAAGCCCCAGGTCACGGCAATGTGCTCTCCAAGTGACCCTGTAGCACTGGCCCAACTGACCACCCTCTTCTCAAATCTCCTCAGACCACTGTCTTCCCACGTTCCCCCTACCTCTCTGGTGAATGCTTCTTTCTCACCCACCCCTTAGGAACGGGGATCACTAAGCCCTGTCCTTGCTCTTCTTCTTCCTTTAGTCCCTCAGTCCTCGGTGATGCTCCTGGCTCCCTTACCATCGTGCACAAATGGTGCCCTCCTCTGTGGCCCCAGCCAGACCTCTCTCACGAAGTCCCCTCCAGAGACCTGATGTCCCAAAGACACTCCAATTCTTGTGCTTTCTCCCACCCGCGTGCCCCGTGCTGTGCTCTCCATCCTGGTCAGCAGCTCCAACAACCCAGAAACACTGCCCTGCCCCCACATCCTCCCTCCCAGACCCTCACCTAACTGGCTTGTGCCTCTGTTCATCTGTTCCATCTGCCCGCTCCTCCCAAGTTTCTGCTACATCAAGCCACCGTCATCTCTCTCCTGGTTTCCGCCTCATCTCTCACCCACAGTTTTGCCCCCTTTCGATCCATCTTCCACATGGTGGGCACCACGCAATCTTTCTAAGACACAAATCTGATGAGGTCACTTCTCTACCAACAAACTCGCAGTAGCTCCCATTTACTTAAAGTGCCACCTCCAGACCCTTTAGCTTCACCACCTGCCAGGTACTCCAGGGCATGGCCCCCCTCCCTCACGGGTCCCCACATGCCTTGCATGAATTTGTTACCCTTCTTGAAATTCTCTTGCCCCTGGATATCCTGTTCCCTCTGCACCTGGTGAACTCTGACCTCTCCCAGCCCTTATCCAGAGCCCACCACTCCTTCTTTTGAGCCACAGCCCTAACATGTGCATTTACCTCTGTTGGAACACTCATCACTCCACACGACGTATGTGCTCGTATTTCTCTCCCTTGCATGCTCCCAGACCGTGACATTTAGGGGGAGGGCCCATGACTTAGAAGGCTTCATATCTGCTCACTTCATGCAGTTCTTGACTCAGCAAATAAAACCATGTGCCCTGCCTTCATTTTCTTTTAGTAAATGTTCCTCTAATTAATCTCATTCAAAACCACTCCATTGTTCCTAGAGACACATTTAAATACATCACCAAACTTCAAGTACACTTTGTGGTCCTTCCCCATGATAAGGAGGTGCTGGTATTTCAGCCCCCAACAGGCAGCTTCATAGTAAGAACTGCCTTCATATTAGCCCCCTCTCCCTCCCTTTCTCCTCAAGCATATCCGCACCACTAGTGGGGTTGCCTCAAATTAGACCAAAGAAAGGCTGTCTCTCTCTTTGTCACTCTATCACCAGCCACAAATCACTCTAACCACCACCCTTCACCTCCACCGTTGGAACAGTCAGTCAAAACACCATGGCTAGGTCATTAGCAAAGACAGATAAACTGGAGTTTCGAAATTCTTTAAGCCAGTACTACTCAAAGTAGCTAGTCCTCAAACTGAATGTCCCCAAACAAGGGACTTGTGCCAAGATGCAATCACCTATGACACTAAACACACAACTTAGTCTAGCTAACATTTTTTTCATAGCAATACTTTCCCAATGAAGGAAGAAGCAATGTGTTGATTAAAATTCTGGTGCGAGTTCCTTATCTAGTTTCAGGCACATTACAAAGAGTTCTCAGGCTGCCATTGCCCCATAGACCGCACTCTGAGCAGCACTGCTCCAGGCACTTCAGCTGAAATATTCTCTGGACTTCTTTTTGGGGGGATCTGGCCAACAGGCAGATAAAGACAATTGAAGTGAGGTGTTAATTAAGCTGGAAGACTAAGAGGAGCTGAACTTATTCTGAGGCTTACTTTGTATGTTTTCATGAAGCAGAAAGGTCAAAAGTGGAAATAACAGAAAAGTAGATGTTAGCCTAAAGAAAGAGTTAGTTACAGATGTGTATTTGAGGCTGCCATATTTCATATTTGGTTTAGGAGCCAAGGTTTGATCAAGAAGTTTTCCATAATTCTCTTCTTCTGCCCTGGCTCCTACCTTTGCAAGGATAACCCTCTTTAATAATAATTACCAGCCTAGAGGCTTGGGGAGATGGCGTGGGCAAAAGCACACAGGTTCCAACCCAAGAGAGCCTGAAACATTGCAATTCCCAAGAATGGCCACTAGATGGCAAAACAGTTCTGTGCACAGATGTTCCCAAAGGGATGGGGTGAAATTAAAAAACGGATCAGTACCATACAAGGAATATAGCCAATATTGTATAATAACTATAAATGGAGTATAACCTTTAAAAGTTGTGAATCACTATATTGTACACTTGTAAATTATATAATATTGTACATCAACTATACTGCAATTAAAAAAACAAAACAGACCAAAACAAAAAAACGGATCGGCCAGAGTGGCATCTGTAGGGAATTCCAGGAAACCTGGAGCCACAATGGCTAAATTCCAATGGCCCTCCTGTCCTCTGAGACAGGCCTGGATACTCACACAAGCTGCAGGTACTTGAAGGTGGACAGCTGTCTCGGAACCAGCGTAAACTGATTCCCATCCAGGTAGCTACAGGAGAGAACACAGCAGTTAGTGCAGCCATCTCGGCCTTGGGCAGAGCCCGGTGCAGGGAGAACCTTCCCCTGCAGCCAGGGCCTTCTCACTCATTTCCTCTCCTACATGTAGACTACACAGTTGGTCCTGAATCGCTAATTGGAGGAGAAAACACGGACATTTCTTAGGCCATTTGGGAAGATACCACTGAAACACTTGGTAAAAGCCAATGAGACATGAAGCCTCCTGTGGCTTCCTTCCCGAGCCCCTGCCTCGTCCTCTCATCACCCTCCCTGTCGGTGGGCACCACAGGCTCAATCCTGGACCCCCTGGTCTTCCCTCTCTTCTCTCCAGCCTTCTTGGCCAAATAGGTAATTTATAATAGGCTAATACCCACCTGCCAGGTCCTCAGCAGCACCCAGGGTCCCCCTCTACCTGCTGGCAAGGTGCCTGAGGCTGGCCCCAGACCCAAACATGCCCAAACCTAAGCTCTGTGTTTCACACCCACACAGGCTTCCCCTGACTGCATCAGCACTACACTCCATGTTCCTAACCATCCAGGCTCAGGACCCCGAAGGTGACTCTCCAACTCTCTCTGCAGTCAGTTCTGTTACCGACCCGGCTTCTCCCACCCACTGGTCTCTCATCATTCGCAGAGCTTGGGATTCGAAATGCTGTGACCTGCCCTCCCTCCCCCATGGCCACTAGCCATCCTTACTAAGCTGACGGGAGCACCGGGAGCTGCAGCCCCACTGAAGGCAACCTTCAGGATGCCTTGTCCACCCCCCAGAGGTCCACAGAGCACAAATCAGGGCTTTACTCCCCCGACCCGTCACCCTGCATCCTACAGAATGACTCCCGGCCCATCTCCTTCGATCCTCTCAGCCTCCCTTGTCAACAAACCCAGTAGCCCCATTTTACAGCTGAGGAAACTGAGGCTTAAAGTCTCTGAACTTCAGCATCCTCAGACAAGGGAGCCAGGCTGTCCTGCCTGTCTCATTACTCCCAGGGTTGCTAGGAGGCACCAAGGAGAGAACGGGACATACGACGTTTACAGAAAACTGGGCGGGGGATGCAGCAGGAGTCACAGGACAAGGACTGCAGTGGTTGGTGTGCTTGTGAAGAAATACCAGCTTTGCAGGTAATGAAAGAAATACAAATGAAAACCTCACGTGCTCCGCTCAGGGAAAATAAAAGCCCGGGGCTTCCCTGGTGGCGCAGTGGTTGAGAGTCCGCCTGCCAATGCAGGGGACGCGGGTTCGTGCCCCGGTCCGGGAAGATCCCACATGCCGTGGAGCGGCTGGGCCCGTGAGCCATGGCCGCTGAGCCTGCGCATCCGGAGCCTGTGCTCCGCAACAGGAGAGGCCACAACAGTGAGAGGCCCACGTACCGCAAAAAAAAAACAAACAAACAAAAAAAAAACATCTCGGCTATGGAGGCCTGAAGGGACCAATCCCAGGGGCAGGAAGAGTCAGGGCCTGACCCAGGCCTTCCCTTTGGAGGGGTCTGTCAAAGAAGCCTGCTCTCCATCCCGCTGTCTGCCATACATGTTTATACCCACGTCCCCACATGGGCTCAGATACCAAATCCAAATCAACAAAGAGTTAGCACCACAACAGCCAGTGTTGATGGGGCATGGGAGGGGGAGGGGGAGCAAGAAGGCTCTTTCCACACACAGCGGGCGGGAGCGCGGAGGAGACAGCTTTTCTGGAAGGTCATCAAGAGTCCCAACAATGCACCACTCTCCGACTAGCAGTTTCGCTGAAGGGATGCTCACCTCCGTGCTATTTATGAGAGTAAACAAATTGGAAGCTTAAATACCAACAAAGGGGGATTTGTTATATAGATCACAGTAGATTCACGTGATGGAATATTATGTGGACAATAAAAACAACTTTTGTGAGCGTTCTCTTGAAGGGAATGCTCATGAGATGATGTGAAGTGGGAAAAGCAATGTAATTTCTTATTTTAAAGGCAGAGCTTAGTTTAAGGGGATGAAGCACTCGCCACAGGGGACCCCTGCTGTCAGGTGACTGCAGAGCAGGGGGCGGTCACAGAGAAGCTCAAACCTCCTTGGAACCAGTGTCTCCTGCAAAGCCCTAACTCCAAGCGCCTAGTCAGCTAACATCTGCTTTTGGTCGCCCTCTCTTCCTGCCACCAGGCAGGAGTTACTCACAGCTCTGTGGCATTCTTGGGGATGCCCTTGGGCAAGGCCTGCAGGTGCTTGTTGCTGCATCGGACCACGGTGTCCAGGCAGGCGCACTCCTGGGGGCACTGCGGGCGGGGCAGGCAGCCCCCCTCCTCCTGGCCTGGGGAGGAAGGCGTGAAGCCACGTCAGCAAGGGGACAGGCCTCCTCAGGGCCTCCTGCAGCCAGGGCCCAGCTCCAGGGTACCTGCGGACAGTGGCCCCGCACTGACACCACCTCGTGCACCAGTAAGTCTCCTCTCAGCTGCACCCTTCCCCCACCAGGGGCAAAGCCCCTTGGACCTGTTTTGAGCTTAAAATAGGTCTTGGGTCCATCTCTTCCACCTCAGCTCTGAGGCGGACCCAGGCACTGCAGAGAAGGAGGATGGCAGCCACACCATTTCTTGAGCACCTACTATGTGCCGGACACTGTATCGAACGTAATCTCCTTAACGTATGTAAAGGGAGCAGCCGTTACCCCTAGAATGTGAGCATCACGGGGACAGAGACCTGCACCTCCTTCTCTGTTCACTGAAGGAGCCCAGCACGGAGAGCAGGGCCTGGCACACAGCAGCCTCCAAATTAGGTCAGTTGAATGAAGGAACTTCTATCTTACTGACATCTGGAGTGGTTAAACAGCTTGCTCGGGTCAGAAGGCTGATCAGAGGCAATTCAGGGTCTGCACCCAGGTCTGGCTGGCACACAGTCTGAGCCCCTTCTGTCCCACCAGCTTTCACAGACTCAATAAATAGTACTGAGCGCCCTCTGTGTGCCCTCCTTCCTTCTGATTGGGCGTAGGAGGGGCGATAAGGACACCACTGTCGGAGTTGCTAGGAGGCAGGTGACAGGGACTGTCGGCTATGGACGGCGTCTGTGTGGAGGTGCCACGTGACAAGGATGAACCCACTGAATCCTCACAACATCTCTCTGTGGATGTGCTACTCTCAGCCCATTTTAGAGAAAAGCAAACTACGGACAGAGTGATTAGGTAACTTGCCCAACATCCGCCAGCCTGGAAGAGGTCCCGCAGCCTGGAATCCAAGCCAGCTGCTTCCAGAACCTGCCCTCGTGACCACTACGTCCTACTGCCGCTCGGCACCAACACCTCCAACATATTCACATCCCTTCACTCCTAGGAAGTTAGTCTAAGGGGAAAAACTGAGTATACGTACAGAGAGTTATCTATCAGGATGTTCCTGGCAGCACGAGGCATAACAGCAGAAGTTTGGAAGCACATAAATGCCATGCGATGCCTCCAGACAAGGGACTGTCATGTTGAGAAGGTACACAGGCAGTACTGCAAGACCCTACGTGTGTCACACATGTGCACACGAACACTCAGTAAAGATCCAGGGGGCCACACACGGAGTGCTGACAGGAGTCACCTGGGGTGCGGAAGTAGAAAGAGGGACTCACCAGTGATCTTTTTATTCTCCTTCTGGATTGTCCGTTATTTTGGGGTTTGTTTTTAAGGAAATAAAGATGCCTCACTTTGTAAGAAGAAAAATAAAAAGAAACTGTTTCTTGGGAAAAAATAATGCTTTCAGAAAACTACTTGATGGCATCAGAAAATGTCCAAAGTACATAGTTCAGGTGTTTTTTTAAAAAAAGAAACTATGATATAAAATATATATGTGAGAAGTATGGCGTTTTGTTTTGTTTATTTTAAAAGTTAGAAGCCAAACTGCTCTTAGAGAATCCATTGATTTGGTTTAGAAAAATACCCTGTCATTCTTGGCGTGAAAGCTGAAGCTCCCCACCCAGCACCCCCCTCACTGGCTTGGATGGGCCAGCCTGAGAGCTGAACTGTCCCCTGGAAGCAGACTGGAGAGAGGACAGGAGGGGCTGAAGAAGGGGGGACCAGGACTGGGCAAGACGCAAGCTTGTTCTGTCACCTTCGGTAAAAATCTGCTTCCCACAGGTGCCTGTGTGAGTGATGCTCTGGGGGCCGGGCTGGAGAATGGCGGGACGGGCTAGATTCTGCATGGGTAAGGGAAGAAGGAAGTGGCCACAGGAGAGAGACGGAGGATTCAGGGGAAAGAGGACATTGGCACAAGCAGTGACCCGCGTGTGGAGGAAGGGGTGCCCCCTTGACAGTGTCCTGTTGCACGTTACAGACAGGCTGAATCCACTGTCCGGAGCGCTTAGGAATAACCAGGAGGTAGGTCTTTGGGTTAAACGTACTTACATAAAGAAATTACACTAAAATGTTAACTGTGATTTTCTCTGAGTGATGGGCTAATAGGTAACGTTTATTCCCGTCTTTTATCCATATTTCCCCATTTTTTAAACAACAAGCACATTATTGCTCTTATAATCACACGAAGACCCCACCAGGCAGAGGCAGGCACAGGACTGAGTAGGTCTCCCTGCTCCTGGCCCCTCCCCCTCCACAGAGCCTCCCCTCCCCAGGGGACCCCTCCTCTCTGGGGCATGACCTCTCCCCGTCCCCCTGCCACCCAGGGGGCCATGAGTTACCTTCCTCACACCTGAAGTCGGGGACAGCCACGTCCTGCAGGGGAATCTGCCGCAAGAAATCCGGGTTCTGGCATCGCGGGTTCCCCGTCACGATCTTCCTCTTGCGCAGCCAGTCGCCCAGCCAAGCCAGCTGGCAGTTGCAGTTGAAAGGGTTGGCCAGAAGGTTTCTGGAAGAGGCGGGTGGTATGACCGCGAAGACAACCACCAGACTCAGTTGTCCCAGCAAAGCCGGCTCCTGCTCGCCACCTGCTGGCCACACGGCCACCCAACCCTCCCGGACCACCAACCCGCCAAGAGGCAACATTCTAACGTGCAAGGACCCAAACACCCTGAGTCTTTTTTTTTTTTGCGGTATGTGGGCCTCTCACTGCTGTGGCCTCTCCCGCCGCGGAGCACAGGCTCCGGACGCGCAGGCTCAGCGGCCATGGCTCACGGGCCCAGCCGCTCCGCGGCATGTGGGATCTTCCCAGACCGGGGCACGAACCCGCGTCCCCTGCATCGACAGGCGGACTCTCAACCACTGCGCCACCAGGGAAGCCCCACCCTGAGTCTTTTAAAGTGACCACCGGAGAAGGCCGTGTCCTAAGGTGGTGGATGGGCAGGGCTCCGGGGTTCAGTTCGGATGGCTGGTGCCCAAGCCCCAGGCCCGCCTGCCCTCTGAGGCGCACTTACAACGTGGAGAGGGCCTGGAGGGTGTCGAAGGCCCCAGGGGAGATGGTGGCGATCTGGTTGTCATAGAGCGAGAGGAGGCGGACGCTGCGCAGACCCGTGAAGCTGTCATTGTGGATGCAGCTGATGCGGTTGTTCCTCAGCATCCTGGGAGCAGGGAGAGGAGGGGAGAGTCCATGCCGTGCCCTGCAGCCATCTGCCTGCCCTGTGCTTTGGCCGCCAGCGGCCAGTTCACAAGTTCTCCTCTCGGGGCACTGAGCCACAGAGAGGGAAGCCACAGCGCCAGGATTCTACACACCTGGGCTCCCCTCCAGGCCTTCCCTGCCTCTGAATTGACTGCCTCTCCATCCTGCCCATGCGGCCCCCATGCCGATGACCATCACCCTCACCCCATGGATACCCAGAGCCTCCCCAACCTCGGGCCACACTCCATATCAACACCTGAGACTTTCCTAAAACTTAAACCCGGCCATGTCGCTCTCCAGCCTAAAGCCCATAGCAGCCTCTAAACTGTCCACAGAATCATGTTTAAACTCTTTACCATGACATGTGAGCGCCTGCCCAACCCAGCCCCAGAGCAGCCCCTGCCCGCCTCCCCAGGGATGGACACACCCTCCACTCCTCTGTCCTTCAGGCCTGCTGCCCAGGCCTGCATCCCCACACCTTTCCCCGGCTGGATCTCCTTCTAGAATGACCTTCTTCCTCATTTATAGCTGCAAAAGTCTCTGTTCATCCTCAAACATCTGGCTCATTTCCTTTCCCCAAGCAAAAACAAAGACTAAGCCTGACACAGAATAGGCAATTCACAAAAGAAATTAAAATGAGTGAACTAGGTGAGGGAGATTAAAAGGTACAAACTTCCGTTACAGGATAAATGAGTCACAGCATGAGATGCACAGAAATAAATAAACAAATAGCTTATGAACATTCACTGAAAAATGTTCAAATCAAGGACATTTAAGTGATAGTGAATCTTTGCCTGCCAAATTACAAAATAATTAAAAATAATAATAGTAAAGCCCAGGGTTGGCAGGAGGGTGGGAGGATGGGCACTTTCATGCACAGCTCGCAGGAAAATGACTTGGGACCTGCCCAAAGTGCACCTGGTGAGATGTGCCAAAATCCCTAAAAGGGCCCTTTGTGCTTTTACCCCACAGGCCTACCTTTAGGGATTTATCTTTAAGGTAATAACCCCAGACGAGCACAGAGTTTCATAACAAAGATAATAATCACAGCATTGCTTGTAATAAAATTAGAAACAGCCTAAATCTCTAATAATTATATAATATATAATCTTTCAAAATGATGTTGTAAAAGAAATCATAAGGATACGTAAAGACACTCACATTCTGTTTAAGGAAAAAACAGATTACTAAATAAAATGTATTCTAGGATTCCATTAAAATATACCTGTGTGTTTGCATGCATGTATGTGGGTGTACGTGTGTGTGTGTGTAACTGGAAGGATAGTTGTCTATATCAACAATTAACTGTGGTCAGTGGAGGGGTTACAGGCATTCCTTTTCCTGTGCCCTCACCAGCCTTCACATGCTCCTGCAGGCTCTGTCCCAGCACCAGCCCTTCCTCTCTCCTCTGTCCACTCCAAGTCTTCCTCAGAAAGAACCCAAGTGACTGGTCGAATAGCCCATGGCACCTTCTTTCAAGGAATACTAGGCATGTATAAAAAAGAATGAGGCAGCCCTCTATGAAGAGCCTGCCACACTATCTTTACAAGTGAAAAAAAGGCAAGCTGCAAAACACAGTGCATAATAAATCCCCTGTGTAAAACAGACAAACAAAAATCCACAGGGAATGCCTCCATGCATTCATTTACCTTACACAAATGCCATGATACGTGCTCAGAAAATAAATCTATAGCCTTACTGCGGGCTGGGATTTAAATCCAGGCTGGTGGCTTCTAGAGGTGATGTCCACAGTGTAGCCACTAGCCACATGTGGCTGTTTATACTTAAATTAATTAAAATGAAATGAAATTCAAAAGTCAGTGCCTCCGTAGCACTGGCCACATTTCAAGTGCTACACAGCCGCATGCGGCTACCAGCTTGGTCAGTGCGGATGTGGGATGTTTCTGTCCCTGTGGTGAGTCTGATAGGACGGCACTGTCTATCAGACGCTCTGAAGGTCTACATGATCATCTGAAGAGTTAGCGCTGCCTGGACAGAGAGAGGGGCTCCCTTCAGCGTTCACAGAGGGCTGGGTGACCCCAGGATCCCACTCAGTCCTGACGTCTGGAGAGCTCTGCCTGGGCTCTGAGTCATGGGGTCTCAGAATCCCAGGGATGGTGGGAATCCCTCCTCCCCCGCCTACACCCACTTGAGTCACCTCTGCGAGGCCCCTGACACTGTAGCACCAGCCACTCCTGAACTGAAAACACGTGCTGTGCTCTTGCAGCCTGACCACGGGGCGATGAGAGGGGACCTCCGGAAGGGCCCACCTCCCCATCCCTTCACCCGCCATCGACCCCCCCCACCCTGGGGAACCAGAAGGCAGCCCTCGTCACAGTGACCAACAACTGATGACTTGGTGCACTGCAGCCAGGGTCCTCAGCCGCGGCCCCCTCAACTCCTGCAAGCTGGGGCCAGGGAAGGAGACTCCCACCCTCACTCTTCCCTTCCCTTTAACACAGACTGGCCCACACTCTGGCTTGGCTTCTGCCCACCCTGCTCCCCGGCCACACACTCACAGCGTCCTCAGGCCATCCAGGCCCCGGAACATGCCGCTCCGGATGGACTCCAGCTGGTTGGCGGTCAGGTGCAGCTCGCTCACTGAGGCTGCACCTTCAAAGGCCCCGTCTTCAATCTCCGACACCTTGTTGTTGCTCAGATTGCTGGGAGAGGATGATGGAGCTCAGGACCCTTTTCCTGCACCCAGCTCCCATGCACGGGAGCCCTGCCCCCGACAGGAGCTACCCCACACCCAGAATTTCCCCTTCCCATCCTGACCGGCGTCCTGACTGCACCTTCCCACCAACAGGTGACTCACATTTTCTTCAGATGGGTGAGTTTTTTAAACATCCCGGTGGCCTCCAGGATGGAAATCTCATTGTTGTTTAATCGTCTGTAAGAAGCAATGAAGGGAACTTATACATCCATAAATGACAGCCATTAAAGTATCTTCCAAACTGAGACTATCTGGGACTCAAACAAAGGGGATTCCCAGAAGAATTTCTCTGGTGAGATGAATTGATCCTATTTCAGAAAAGGCTGGACCAAGAGCTGGGGGGTGAATGGGGATATTTTTAACATGAAAAATGCCATGAAATTTACATACGTAAATGACAGGCCTGTGTAGGTATCTGTGCACATGCATATATATATGTGCACAAATTTATATTTTTAGAGAAAGAAGAAAAATAAAAGAATGGCTTAGGCTACAACTTTAGCTGATGGAATCAGGTCCCCACAAAGAAAGCAAAAGCATGACTGAGAGAAGCTGCCCTGGTTCAGGCTGGTGACCTGCCCTGTGGGCCAGAGACTGCCTCAGCAGGGCGTGTGGGACCGGGAGTGAGAAGCAGAGGGACCACTTCCTGTTGGAGCCAGCAGCTGGCATGCTCCCGGGGTGGGGTCTCCAGTGGTCCCCAAATAGAGCTGCGACAGAGGAAAACCCGGAGGAGGGCCGGGAGGGTCAGTGGGAGCTGGGGGCAGGAGAGGATGTGGAGCGGCTGGGGGCGCTCACAGCTCGGCCGTGGCCTGGGGGATGCGCGCAGGGATCTTGGTGAGCTTCAGGCCGGAGCACTCCACCATGCTGGCCTCGCAGCGGCACTTGTGGGGACAGACCACGTCGCTGTTGCATTCGCTGTTCAGCTGGTAGTCCTCCGTGCCTGTGGTGAGAGGGCGGGGGCCAGGGCCGGAGGAGTTCCAAGCAGCCCTGCCAAGCCCAGAGTCTCCTGGGCCCCCCTGGCCTCCCACTGCCACCGTCCCACCCAGGCCGGCCTCGGTCCCCGCTCTTACCTGGAATGAAGTACTGCTCTTTGGCTGGGGAGAGAAGCAGAAACACTACAATGCTGGGATTGTCCAGGCCATGCAGGAACAGCCCAGGCCCCAGCCCTGCTGCCCAGCGGAAGCCGCCCCAGGAACCAGGCTCGGGTCACAAACCAAGGCCCCAGCGCCTACCCACCCAGCCCCTGTGTGAAGGTCTTGCTACGAACACAGGTATTCCTTGCCCAGGCTGATGCAGGGGACAGCACCACACCCAAGTAAACCTCTTCCAGGGAGCACCAAAACCACGGGAATGTTCACATACAACGGCACAGGTGAGGATGGACCAGGAGCCGGGCTCAGAAGCCGACCCACACTGTCCCCAGCCAGTTGCCGTTTCTGCGGCTCCAGAGCCTGGAGGAGGCAACCATCTCTCTGAGGAGGGTTCCCAGGCCTCCTGAGTGTCTTAAAAAGCTTGAAAGAGAACTGTCCTGGGAGGAGAGGGGCCTGGGTCCTTGCCTGTCCTCTCCGGGGTATCTTCAGCAAGCTCTACCACCTTCCCAGGCCTCAGTAAAACAAGGGGTGGGAAGCTGTAGATCCAAGTCTACACTGTGGGCCCGCACCCTCCAGCCTGGGTCCAGCGTGGTCCAGGGCACCCTTGTTGGGACCCTCCAGGAACATCACAGGGTCCCTGAGCAGACTGAAGGCGGGCGGGCGGGCGGGCAGCTACCTGAGCACCGGAACTTCTTGCTCTTGATCTGCCCGATGCGCTTGTTGGCAAGGCGCCGGGGGCTGGCGCAGCGGGCCCCACTGGTCTCGACGGGGTTGGTGCGCAGGAAGTCCGCCAGCCACTTGAGGTTGCAATCGCAGATGAAAGGGTTCTGGGCCAGATGCCTGTCCAAAGGGGGCGGATGCGAGATCAGAGACAAGGCTTCACAGCTGTGCTCACCGCCACCTGGACGGGGCCTCACTGCTTGCTCGTGGCCAGAGCCCACCTGGCCCTGGGGAGAAATGTGCCACCTGGGGACAGCACCTGGGGATGCCCACCACCTGTGGAGAAGCCTTACCAGAGCCTGGCAGTGGGGCTGGAACTCCACAGCCTGGAGCTTCCAGCTGTCCCTTCAAGCCTCACTCTGTTCCGTCTCCTTCTACTCACCTGTCCCTGCCTCTGCCCTGTGACAAACAGGGGTGGAGGCAGGAGCAACCTAGAGCCCGGCCAGGGCACCCCTGTCCTTCCAAGGGCGAGGTGATGGAGCGGACATTAGAGTCCAAGACCTCAGCATCCAGCGGCCTTTGGACCCCGCCGGTGCCATGCGTCCTGGACTGTCCCCTCCCTGTGGCTTTGGGCGGCAGCAGCCTCCTTCCCACAGCCTCTGTCAAGAAGGGGCTGGGGCCAGGGTGGCAAGGCTGGGCCTGCAGCTGGGGTAGGAGGTCTCAAAGTGCCTGCTGCGGCCCCTCAGCTTTCCATGGAATCTCCGTTCCTACCCCAGGCCATAAGGGCTGCCCCCTCTTGACCATTTTACAGGCCGTCTCTTGACTCAGGCAGACTCAGAAAGCATTACTGAGTAGCTGCTTATTGGGGAACCACTCATATCTTCTTGCTGGCTCCCTGTGTTACCCGCAGGATAAACGTGGGGCGGGGGCAGCTGACAGGTGATACTAGCTGAGGGAACCCGGGTCACTGTCAGTGACCACAGGGGTGTCTTTCCCATTGGCCCTGACTGCCCTGCAGGCTCAGACCAGCCACATCTGAACCACCTAGCAGCCAGCTTGCCCACCTGTGTCTGAGCCAATGCGGCACTGCGTGCCCTGCTTTCTACACCGAGACAGCCAGGGAAAAGAATCCAGCCCCTGTCCTGGCTACTGTTCCCAAGAGCCAATGCTTCTGCATGGGGCCAGCTCAGAGGACTCGCCATGCCATGGCTACTCTTCCTCCATCTAATGCCATTAATTCAAGTCATCTACATATTGGCCTCAGCCCAGGCTCCTGCTAGGGCCACACAGCTCTCTCCAAGCAGAGGCACGAGCCCTTGCCCAGAGTCTGCACTCAGCTCAGCTCAGACCTTGGCCACTCTCTCTCCATCCATCCCCTCCTGGGCTCTGCCCTCTGGCCACTGGTCAGTATGCTTGGTGACAGCTTTCCCTGCCCAGCTGTCCTTGCCACTCCCCTTTGCAGTGCCCGCCCCACTTTCCTGCCTGAGTCGTGGCTCCTCTCAGCTCCACCAGGTGGGCCAGGCCCCTCCCACCCCTTCTGCATCCTGTTGAATGGTTTGTTTCCCCGATTTAAACTGCCAATTTGCACAGCGAAGATGTGTGTGCTGACTCTCCAGGGCAGAGTTCGTAGCTAATCTAAAGTACACCAGGATTCAGGGATTGCTCTGGGATCCTTCCACCCGCCCCATCCACATCTGTTTGCGCCTTAGTACACAGCCTCTGCCTGAACGAATTGCTTCCCTCTATCACAATCTTGGCAGAAAACTCTGTTTAAAATCAACTCAGTTATGTTGTTCAGGCACGTATTAAAATGTCCAAGGGGTGCAGAGTAGAATACATCCTTTTTAAGAACAGGCTATTTTTGTCAAAAGCAACCTACAAAACTGGAATCACCCACCGGGGCAAGTGGCTTCTGTATAAACTTAAGTATCTGACATAAAGTAGAATTTTTAGAAGGTGTAAAGAGCAGGGAACTGGGGAGAGAAAATGCTCAGGAGGAAGGAAAAAAATCTGCTTGGGAAAAGATAATCATGTTAAAGGCACACCCAGAAATAGGCTGCACATGTGGCCAGACAATTATCTCCATGGACATTTCTGATAGTGGAAGGTAGAAGGGGAGACAGATTCCCAGTCTCTTTCTTGGATTAAGCATTAAGACGTCACAACTAAAAATCTTTTGGGCAGATACTCAACATCATTAGTCAAATTAAACCCACAATGAGCTACCACTTCAAACCCACTAGGATGGCTGTAATCATAAAGAAAATCGAGGGCTTCCCTGGTGGCGCAGTGGTTGAGAGTCCGCCGATGCAGGGGACACGGGTTCGTGCCCCGGTCCGGGAGGATGCCACATGCCGCGGAGCGGCTGGGCCCGTGAGCCATGGCCGCTGAGCCTGAGCGTCCGGAGCCTATGCTCCGCAACGGGAGAGGCCACAACAGTGAGAGGCCCGTGTACCGCAAAAAAAAAAAAAAAAAAAAAAGAAAATCGATACCAAGTGTGGGCATGGATGTAGAGAAATTGGAACCTTCATAACATTGCTGGTGGGAATATAAAATGTATAGCCACTTTGGAAAACAGTGGCAGTTTCTTAAAAGGTTAAACATTAATTTCCCATGTGACCCAGAAATTCCAAGAGAAATGAAACCCTTTGTCCTCACAAAGATGTGTAAGAAAATGTTCACAGCAGCATTATTCATAATGGTCCCAAAGTGGGAATGATCCAAATGTCCAACAGTGAGGAAGGATAAACAAAATGTGCATGCAATGGAAAACTGTTTGGCAATAAAAAGGAACAAATACGGTTACTGGGTTGGCCAAAAAGTGCCTTCGGTTTTTAAGTAAAAATAAAAGACACATTTTTCATTTTCACCAAGAACTTTATTAAACAATGTATTCACCCTTTTGTTCCACTACCTTCTGCCATTTTTCAGGCAACTTCATAATTCCATCTTCCCAAAACGTTTTACCTTTTTGAGCAAAAAAGTGTTCCAGGTGCTTTTTACAATCTTCCAGGGAATTGAAATTTTTTCCATTAAGAGAATTTTGTAAAGACTGAAATAATAAATGAAAATCTGAAGGCAGATGAATCAGAACTTCCCAGCCAAGCTGTAACAGTTTTTGCCTGGTCATCAAAGAAACATGCGTTCTTGTGCTATCCTCATGGAAGATGATGCGTTTCCTGTTGACTAATTCTGGACGCTTTTTGTCGAGTGCTGCTTTCAGTTGGTCTAATTGCGAGCAGTACTTGCTGGAATTAATCGTTTGGTTTTCCGGAAGGAGCTCATAATAGAGGATTCCCTTCCAATCCCACCATATACACAACATCACCTTCTTTGGATGAAGACTGGCCTTTGGTGTGGTAGGTGGTGGTTCATTTTGCTTGCCCCATGATATCTTCTGTTCCATGTTGTTGTACAGTATCTACTTTTCATCGCCCGTCCCAATTTGTTTTAAAAACGGAACGTTTTCATTACGTTTCAGTAGAGAATCACATGTGGAAATATGGTCAAGAAGTTTTTTTTCTCTTAACTTACGTGGAACCCAAACATCAAAGCAATTCATATAACCAAAGTGGTGCAAATGATTTTCAACGCTTGATTTGGATATTTTGAGTACGTTGGCTATCTTCCTCGCGGTATAATGTTGATTGTTCTCAATTATTGTTTCAATTTGATCGCTATAAACTTCAACCGGTCTACCCAACCGTGGAGCATTGTCAGCAAGAAATCTCCAGCACAAAACTCCACAAACCACTTTTGACACGTTCAATCAGTCACAGCACCTTCTCCATACACTGCACCAATCTTTTTGTGCGTTTCAGTTGCTTTTCTACTTTCTTGAAATAATGAAGCACAGTAAGCCAAAAATGTTTTTTTCTTCCCTCTTCAATATTAAAATGGCTACACAAAAATTCACCAATTTTGATAAACTTTTCTTCAACGTTCGCTGATATGACAGCTGTCACAATACAATCTAACAAAATTGTTTCGAATGACGTTAAAGACAACTAAGCACTACTGGAGCCACCTTACGGAAAAACACGAACGCGCCTTTTGGTCAACCCAATACATACTTGCAATATGAAGGAACCTCAAAAACATTACGCTAAGCAAAAGAAGTCAGTCACAAAAGATATATCACATAAGTCCATTTTTATGAAATATCTAGAAAAGGCAAATCTATAGAGACAGAAATTAGATTAGTGCTTGCCTGGGGTTAGGCTGGAAATAGGAATTGATTGCAAATGGGCACAAGGGATTTTGGGGGGGGTAATGAAAATCGTTCTAAAATTGAATTGTAGTGATAGTTGAACAACCGTAAATTTACTAAAAATCACTGAATTGTACACTCAGAACAGGTGAATTTTATGGTATGTAAGTTATACCTCATTCAAGCTTAAAAAAATTTTTTTTAATCTCTTGGGGCAAGTAAAACTACAAAATCAATACTGTGACACATGGCACTCAGCCACAGATCTTGGAGCTACAAACAAATCAAGCAAGATTTTGTAAGTTGAAATCCTCTCGGTTCTGACATAAGACTCGGCCAAGGGTTTAACTATCTGAGGCTGTCATAACACTATCTGATTGTATCTCGGATTTGCATTTTTTTTAATTCTTGTTCTAAATTGTACTTCAGTTGTCAATATATAATAGTTGTTTTCCGAAGTTCAGTTTTGCTTTACAGCCTTAACAATGAGGTCTATTCTTAGGGTAAAAGCACAGTTTAGGGGCAAGTTAACTAACTTCTCAGTGCCAGTGGAGAGACGCCTGAGACCAAATCCCTGCTCTACTAGATGTTACGTGACCTAGGGTGAGTCTGCCTCTGCCTCAGTTTCCTTATAAGTAAGGCAAGGATGATAGAACCTTCATTCATAGGTCATTGTAAGTATTAAGTAAGATAACACACGCAAAGCACAGTGTCCTGGCCTTCGGTAATAAACAGCAGTGACTATCGCTATTATCAGTATTACTACTATTACCATGTCTCCTATGGGAAACCTTCCTGTTCTAACACTCTGCTCCAGCTTTGTGCCCTACTATTGCCTTGGTGGAAGTGGCCAAGATCTCAGGGATGGTACCTAGGAGGGCAGAAGCACTCCTGAAATCCAGCCAGGTAAATGGACACAGACAGAGGCCGCCCCTGGTGAGCACAATCCATCTGATATACTAGCTCCCCTTCCACCTTGAAAGCGAGACAGCTCCTCACATGAGACGCTCAGCCCCATTCCCCACCCCCAAGGCTTTCCTGCGTGTGTGTCCCCGGCCCTGAAATCTCCTTAGTGCATTTCTCTCAGAAGTTCTGCCAGCTTCGTAAAATAATCCACCTTTCCAATGTCTCCCTGTGACCTCTCATTTCACATACTTGGCAAGATTTCCCCGTGGTGCTCCCTCCCCCTCTCCCTGGCTATAAGTAAATTAATTAGCAGGAGTGGGCTGCCGGCGGGTATGTGGGCTCTAATGAGTTTGTCTTCATGGCTGACATCCCTGCTGACATGCAGGGTCCCAAGGGAGCAGGAGCTGTGCCTTCTACTCGATCTGTTTCACACTCATCCCAGCACTTGTGCGGATCTTAGCTGACGGAGGGCACTGCACAGCGGGTAAACAGTGGCAAGGATGGCAATGACAACAATGGCCACGGTAATATTAATAATAAATGCCCATCAGGCATGCACCACAGGACCCACGGGTCAGCACGCTGAGTCAAACTGCAGGCTTAGAACTAAAGATGTGGAATGTAGTGCCTGAGTTTAACCAAATAGTAGAAGAGAAGTTTCCCTATACAGAAGCATTCCAGCTAAAAAATAAGGACTCCTTTAAAGCGTAACTGCAACAGCATTATCAAATGAAGAAGGAACGTTAGAATTCACATATCACCATTTCAGGATCCCTAATGAACAAGTGGGTCTAGGCATTGAAATCAATGACTGCGTTTATTACAAAAAAAAAACAAAAACAAAAACAGATATCGTGAGCCTCCTGTTGAAAGTACACAATAGTATGAAGTCATCTTGCCAGAAAAAGAAAAAATACCTGAACCTGACCCAAGCTCCTAGATGAAATTTTCTATCTGCAGGACCTAGAGAGAACAGAGGAACATGTGAAACTACACCACAGGGGATGCAATAAGCAAATCCAGACTGTGGGGAGCTCTGTGGATCCAGTAAAGCAGTGTCTTCAACAAATAACGTGCAAGGAAAAAGGAAATGGAGACCACACTTACAGATTAAAAACAACTTAAGTAACACATCAACCAGTATCCGCCAATTGTACTGCATATGCATTTATTTATTTGTTTATCTACCTATCTGTTTATTTATTTATTTATGAGGGAGGAGATTTTAAAATGCTCTTTATTTAAAAAAAATTTTTAATGCACAGAAATCTCTTGCATTCCTATACACTAACGACAAAAAGTCTGAAAGAGAAATTAAGGAAACAATCCCATTTACCGTTGCAACAGAAAGAATAAAATGCCTAGGAATAAACCTTCCTAGAATTGTTGCTCTTTTAATTTTTAATTTATAATCAGCATTGCTGTCACTGTATTTCATTTAAGACATTATCAACTGCAAGATGCACTATTATTTTATGTATTATCAAGAAAGAACAAAACGCTGCCAATTAAACATGCCATCAATTGTAATATGCATCCCAATTCCACATTCCTATGAAGAAGATGATATCCACATTTTATGAATGAGTAAACTGAGCCCCAGAGAAGCTAATTAACTTGCCCAGGGCCACACAGCCAATAAGGAGCATAGCTGGAATCTGAACCCAGGATTGTCTAACCCAGAATCTGTCCTCTACCAGAGGCCATACCCGGTGAGCCAAAGGCACAGGCCAAGACCGCTGCCTGTACCTGGAGGCTGTTACCTCCCCTAGGTCTACCTGCTGGGGTGGGCGGAGGGGGAGGACAAGAGGGCACTCACAAGGTCTGGATGGCCCGCAGGGCGGTGAAGGTGCCCTTGGCGAGACTCTGGATCTTGTTGTCATACAGGGAGAGCAGTGAGAGGTTCTGCAGGTCCTGGAAGGTGTTGGGCCGGATGCAGTTGATCTTGTTGGCATTCAGGAGCCTGTGGGCAGAGCCAGGGCCAGGTGGTGAGGGGAGAGGCACAGAATTGGACTCATCATGTCCTGGGCACCTTCCTAGGCACCAAGCGTGCGTTATGTCAGGGAGGAGTCCACGGAAGCAGGTGCAAGGGATCGGGCCCTCTGGGTGTCCAGTCCACGCAGAGGCGCTCCGGCTGCCTTCTCTGTGCACAGGGACCATTTAGTTCCCCATGCTTCTCTCTTTCAAGGAACTGCTAGAGGTGCCCAATGGGATTCTGGGACAGCAGAGAGCACAGTGGCCAAGTCACCTCCCAAAGGCATTTGGGGGTATCCTTCTCCTCCCCTTCTGCTGGGTTTCCCAGGAGCTGAGAGGGAGCATTTGGCTTCTGTGCTTCTTGGGTCCTGGGAGAGAATCCTTGCCTGAACGCTCAGGGCTCAAGGAGGTTGACCTGGGCCTGGGTGTCCTCCTGCAGGAGACAGCTCTGTCCCCAACCACACCGAGCTCAGCAGGAACGCAGTTCGCATCTCAGCCGCCTCTCAGCTCAGGCGTCCTGCAATCAGCTCTGCATCCACCTCTCCCTCCCTCTCTGGCCTCTGCAGAGCCCCCTAGACTCTCACAGCCTTGCCAGGCCTGCCATCCCCCAAGGTCTTTGCCTCCCACACCCCAAAGAGGCCCAAAGAGAGGCCGGAGGAATACTGCCCCCCCTCCATGGGTCCCATCCAAGGTCACTCGCATTTGGGTCCTTACAGGAGCTGTAGGGTGAACAGGCCTCCAAACACTCCCCGGGGGAGGTCTGTGATCTTGTTCCCATAGAGGACCCTGGAGAGAAGGCAGCAGAAAGGAGAGTTAGAGGACAGCCCGGCAGGCCGGGGCACAGCTCTGCAAGTCCTGCCCAAACAATGGTGCCACCCCTATGCCTTTCACACGCCAGGTCCCAGCAGTGTAGGCTTGTTATAACAGTGGCCAGCAGATGGCAGTAAAGTGCGACAGGAAGGGGTCGCCGGTCCCTAGACTGCACAAAGGTACCCTATGGGCTAGAGGCAGCATGATCCCCATCACTGCGGGAGCACCCCTCCCTCACTCTCTGCCCTCACACACGGATCCCACAGAAGCCTGCAAGGGCCCCTTCTGGGGAACCTCATGGGAAATTAACCTGGTTGGGGATCCAAAAGGAGATTGTTCAAAGAGAAGAAAATCCCAAGAGCAGGAAAGATTAACATATTTTCAGGGAATTACAAGCAAAAACTGGAATGCCAGACGGCACGTGCGGTATGAGCTCCAGCACGTCAAGCGAGTCTTTCCAGCACAGACAAAACACCAGAAGGAAACAGACCCAAGTGTTAGCTGTGCTGAGATCTGGTGGCAGGATTGCTAGTGGGTTGTTTTATGCTTTCGAATTTTCAAAGTTTTCTACATGGAGCATGAATTCCATATATAATCAGAAAAAATGCAAAGGTTCAAAAAAGACAGGCAGGCAGAAATGGGTTCAGACAGATGGTGAAAGCACCACGGGGGCCTGGGGAGGGGGTGTATTACGCTCCAGTCTCACAAGCGGCCCCCCCAGCCACCCCTGGAAACACTCTGAGTAAAAACAGAGTGTGCCATCTCTGAGATCGTTCTTGGTGGGCGGCGTAGCAGGAGCTAAGTCGGATCCGGGTTGGCCCATGTGGAGAGCTCCAGTGTGGCTTGAGTGGAGGAAACCAATGGGAGAGTAGCTTGGATTTTACCCAGCCAGCACCAGGAAGCCTCTGAGACATCACCAGACTCCCACTAGAAAGAGCCCTCCATCTGCTGTGTGGAGAAATGCAGGGGGCAGGAACTGAGCCAGGGGGACCAGGTCAGGGCCTGACCAGGTAGACATTGTCAATGTCCACTTTTTGCATGACCTCAGCATGTAAGTTCCTATATGGTGAGAGGGCGGCTGCGACCAGATACCCATGAGCAACAGGAACCCGCTTAGATGGGCTACTGTCATGTTCCAGTTTAGGAGGAGATTCACTCACTTTTCAGAGGAAGACCCTGCATTTTGGCAGCCACCTTCAGGATCTGACCTCTCAGCCAAGGACAGTGACCCATCACCAGGCTGTCGTGTACAGCTGTGTAGGTTGCACACTGCACAGTTTTAGGGGTGCCATTCCCAACGGCCCCACGCACTACCTTGAACTCTATTCCAAGAGAAGAGGGTGCACACAGAAGACACTGAACTAACAGCCTCCTGCACTGCCCCAGGGGGAGCTCCATTCTGTTCCACTTCCTAGGCCCCGAATCAACGCCAAGCCCATGTCCAGTGCTGCCAAGGACAGGTGAAAATCCTCATTCCTAAGACAAATGAATGGCCCCCATCAACAGGGAGCTAGCCTGACTGTAGGACACCCTGAGTTCACTCTCTATGGAGACAAAGTACCATGGGACCTCAGAGAGTGAGGGGCTTAGTGACCCTGGGAGCACGAGCAAGGGTTCTTGGAAAAAGAGATGAAGTAACATTTCCGAGATTAATTTTCAATGCCGCACAACGTTTTGTAGATTGATGGATCCCCAAGAAACTGTTGAGGGAAGGGAAATACTGGACAGGGTGGGGGAGGCAGGGGAGGCAGGAAACACTCTTCACAATCACTCATCACAACTTGAGATCAGAGCACATTTTGGACAAAAGATGTAAGCTGCGGCAGATTTCACAACTGGAGCTGGTGGTTGCCGCCATTATAGGACCCAGGCAAGGCTTAGGAGAACGGAGTGCTGGGCCTCTGTGGGGAGGGCGGGGCCAACATGAAGGCTGGGCTGAGTCAGATGACTGCCCCAAAGAAGGCTGGGAAAATCCCCACCGCAGAAGGGAGAGCATCACAGTTGCCAGGGGCAACAGCTCTGCCTAGCTTTTCCATGCACTCAGCCCTTGACTCCCTCCTCCCCCTCCCAGCTGCAGAGGGTCCACAAAGAGGAAGGGAAAGCTGGGTACAGCCACCCTGGTCACTGCAGCCAGAGGGAGACCCACTGAGGCTGTCTGTGCTCCTTCTCTAGCGCCCACCAGAGGGGCTCTGAGCCCTGGGCCCTGCCGGCCTCCTTGGGGGATGCCCTGGACCACTACAGAGCCTTGGCACTGCTACTCACAGCGAGTTCAGGGACCGGAGGCCCTGGAAGGCATCGGGCGCAATCTCCGAGATCTGGTTGTTGCTCAAGTCTCTGCAAGGTGAACAGAGGAGAGACGGCGGCTGAATCTCTCAGTGGCCATCAAGTCCTGCCTGTCCCCACTACCTTCCAGATACCACAGGAGGGCAGGGGTTTCTTTGAAATTAGGAAAGAGAAGGGCCAGTTCCCCTATCCACCCGAAAAACCCACGACTGGCCACTATTTCCCTGTGCAATCCAAGGGTCATGCACGGGTGGGTACCCCAGCTTTCCCCTACACACACCCCTCACAGCCTCAACTGCTCCTATGGGTGCCCAAGCTGAAATGGTCAGCTCTGGTCACGTGCCAGACTCGGACTCAGCATCCTATTTAGGCCGCAAGACAGCCCTTCGAGGAGGTCGCACCACCACCATCCCCATGTCACAGATGAGCCTGGTAGGAAGGCCAGATGATGGCTTTGCTGGGGGCTCAGCCACGGCAGGCAGAGTCAGGACCTGCCCCGGGACTGTGGCCTGCCTGCTCCAGGCTCAGCCCCATGCTGACCCCCAGGAAACAGCAGGAGGCACTCACATCCTCCGAAGCTTTCTGTAGGGAGAGAAGGCTCCGGGGGGGATGGACTTGATCCCATTGAGCTCCAGGCGGCTGCAGAGAGAGAACACAGAGGAAGGACAAGGGCAGGTCACCCCACCCCTGCCGTCCCCCAAACCAGGCCCTTTGCCCGCCAGCCCCTGCTCCCACCCTCCATCTGGAGTAGGGGGGCTGGTGGCACAGGCAGAGAAAAGGGACAGGTTTTGGAGCTCCATTATCCCAGGCTGACATGGCTGAAAGGGGCTCACCAATGATGCTAATACTAAGAAACCAATTCTTTTTTTTTTTTTTTTTTTTGGCCGCACCACGGGGCTTACAGGATCTTAGTTCCCTGACCAGGGATCAAACCCGTGCCCCCTGAAGTGCAAGTGAGGAGTCTTAACCACTGGACCACCAGGGAAGTCCCTAAGAAACCAATTCTAGCAGACTCACCCAGCTGGGCTGGACAGATGGACCACAGAGGGATACCCCTCTCCAACCCTCCAGAGTTGCCAGCCTTGGGCAGACAACTCGGCCCAGCTGAGGCAAAGCACATCTTCTCCGTTTGCACTGAGGGGCCTCAAGACAAGCCTTGGGGTAGTGCCTGCACTGGCTCTTCACTGGCCCACCACAGCCTGGCCTGGCCAGAGGGATGCATCCCAGTGCCTGCCCTGCCTGTACTCACATCTCCGTCATGGTCTCGGGCAGGTTGGCGGGGATGGCGGTGAGGCCTTTGCCACGACAATCCACAATGCCATTGCTACAGGTGCACATGGCTGGGCAGGAGCCGGAGGAAAGGGTGCAGGAGGGCACGTGCCCCGCCTCCCCCTGGCCTGTGGAAACAGTGGGCTGTGACCTCAGGGGGCCTTGGGCCAGGACCTCCCTTCCCAGATACGGACTGCTGGATGGGGACAAGGTGCTTCTCTAGATGAGGATGAACCAGAGGAGCTCACCAAGGACCATGATGTAACTCTGCGGATGCCTGGTACATAGCAGGTATTTGTTTGCTGAACTTGAATCTGAACATAACTGTGCTACATGAGCATGTGATTTGCACGCTAGGAAATCCTACCCTCAGTTCTGAGGCTCCAGGTTCTAGTCCAAGTCACTCAACACTTCTGGCCTGAGTATGAAAAGGACCATGTTTACTGAGCGCTTACTCTGTGCCACATGCCATAATCTGTGCTGTACATGAAGTATCTCGTTGAATCCTACTGCAAAGAGCATGATATCATTGTGGCCACTTTACAGGTGAGAAAACTGAGTCCTCAACATTAGTTAATTAGGGCATAAAATTCACAAATCCTCAACATTAATTAATAGCACATGGAATCTCACCACATAGGTGGTGAGATCAGGGTGAAGCCCAGTGTCTGATGTTAAGGACCCACACTTTTTAAAACCGAGGTATCATCGGTTATACCAAGTGCACCATCGTAAGTGTATAGCTGGCTGCATTTCCACATGTGGGTACAGCCACAGAACCGCCCCGCCCCCGACATGGAATATTTCTATCACCCAAGAAGGTTCCCTCATGCTCCTTCCCTGAGGTAGCCGCTATTCTGAGATCTATCACCAAAGATTTGCTCTGCATGTTTGTGGACTTCACATAAAGGAAACCAGACAGCAGGCTCTCTTGCATCTGGCTTCTTGCACTCAACGTAAAATCTCCGAGATTTGCCCATGTTGTTGTGTAGTTTGTTCTTTTCTATTGCTGACTCATAGTCTATTGTATGGATGTGCCATCATTGGCTAATCCAGTCTCCTGTTGGTGGACATTTGGGCAATCTCCAAGTCTGGGATATTATGAAAAACACTGCTTGGATGTTCCTGGACGTGTGTTTGGCAGAACATGTGCACATACCTAGCAGTGGAGCCGCAGAATCACGTCTCACACACACCGCAGCCCTGAGCACGGCGGTGTTCGAACGCAGTCTCGGGGGCTGCCGGTGCTGAGGAGGAGGGGACAGCCCCCCCACCCCCGAGCCTCACCCTGAGGAGAGGAGGCCGAGCTCTGTGTGGCTGGCGGGCTCAGACCCACAGGCTTGGGAGGACTGGGCAGCCCCTAATCCTCTGTCACGGATCTGTGAGCCGGTCATTCACTCAGCAAACATTCCTTAAGCATCTCTCTCTGTGTCAAGTGTGAGCAAAGTACTGAGAAATGGCCAGAGAACACAACACACATACCCATGTTTTCACGGACTTTGCAATCAGTCTGTGTGGGACTCCCTCTGGGGCCAGGAAAGGCCCCCTGGGCCCTGCAGGTTGAGGAGGAGGAGGGAGCCGCAAGGTGGGGAGGATGTAACCAGCAGGGAAACAGCCTGCCAGGAGGCCAGGGTGGGAGGCACCTGCTCCCGGGAAGGGCAGAGGCAGGCACGACTGAGACACAACAGTGAGGAAGCCACCAGGCAGAGGAGGCCGAGATGACCTCATCCAGTCTCGCAGAGCTGGAGGGCAGTTTGGACTCTCCTAGGAGCACTGAAAGGCCAGGTAAGGACAAAGCAACAGTGACCAGCCCAAACCTGTGGCTCTCTTTAGGTCTTTCTAGCTGCAGTATGGAGATTGGAGGGGCCAGAAAGGAAGCGGGGTGGCCAGGCAGGAGGCTCTCCCAGGACCCCAGGTGGAAGATGGAGGTACGGACTCTGGAGTCCATTTCACTTCTAACCAAGGCTAGAAGGCCCAATTTAATGACTTTTCAAGATAGCAGGGGTGAGGCAATGGGGGATGGGAGAGGGGGTCATAGGAGGGGGCAAGGAGTGGGTGGAGCGAGGGGTGGGAGGCGAGGGCGGGAGCACTGGGTAGAAGCAAAGAAGCAAAAGGGAGACATTGGGTAGAAGGGATGGGACAGGAGAGAAGTGATGGGTAGGGGACAGGAGGAGAAATGCAGGGGAGGCAAGAGGTGATGTGGAGACAGAGGTGACAGGAGAGACAACGGATGGGGAAGGAGAACAGTGAGGACAGGACACAACGAGTAGGGACAGGAGGGAACACGGGCGAGGGTAGGAGATGGGGAGATGTCCTCACCCCATCCATGGATGAGGACAGGAGGTCACGGGAGGGCCAGACGTTAACGCGTGCTGACTGGAGGTTAGTGGGAGGGAACAGGAGGTGGGGCAGGGGGCAGGCGAAGGGCCGCCGAGAGCCCCAGCAGGGCCTGCACCCACCTGAGCAGCTGAACTCACTCTTCTGGACCTCGGCCACGTTGAGGCCGCGCAGGCTGGCAGGGCCCGAGCACTGGGTGAAGAGCCCGATGGTTGGCCGCTGCCTCAGCCACTGGGAGAGCCAGGCCAGGCGGCAGTCGCAGAACAGGTGGTTGGAGTGCAGGCGGCTGCGGGGGGAGGGAGGAGACAGGGTGGCTCACGACCCACCTGGGCCCCCAGCCCCTGGCCGCACCCTGGGAGCCCCTTCGCCCACGGGGCAGGGGGCCGGCCTACACCCAGTCAGCTGCGCGGCTCAGCCCCGACTTGGGGGTTATCTGCAGCAGCGGGAAACCTCCCAGCAGCTGCCCCTTCCCTCCCAGCGGGCTCGGCGGGTGAGAGGGGGCACCCCTTTGGCTGGAGTGTGCCCAGTGAAGATGCATCTCACTGAGCTCACGTAGACCCACTGCCCAAATCACTTAACTCATCTTCAAACACAAAAACAAATCATTTGTTGTCCAAGGAAAACATCAACTATAAACGACATTCGACATCCTTCCGTTGTAGCTCACCTCCCCCTCCCCCAACTCCACTCAGCCCCCGCCCTGAGGTGGCCTCCGGGGTGCAGAGGAGGCCGAGCTCCTTCCCCTCCGCCCCCAGCACCTCCCCTGCTCGGCACTGTGCTCTCGGCCGCCCCGGGCTGACTCACAAGGTGCGCAGCTTGGGCATGTGGTTGAAGCTGGACACAGGGATGGTGGTGATGCTGTTGTTGTTCAGAGTCCTGAAAGAGGGAAGCCAGAGTCACTGAGCATCGCCCAGCAGTAAGCTGCGTGGGAAGGAGGGGCACAGCTTCTCCCTCACACTGTGGCTCACAGTCCACCCTCGAGGTGACCAGCCCTGGGCTGGACCCGGGGGCTACGCCGGAGAACCACCCTCAGGGAGAGCCCTGAGCTGGGACAGTGATGAAGAGGCAGCTGCACCACAGACCCCCAGGCTGGTAGGACGGGGGAGGGGGGGGCCACAGAGGTGAGGATGGGTGCAGGCTCGGGCTGGCCTGGAAGAAAGCGTGGGGTCTGGACAGACGGAGGGAGAAAGGCGAGGCACTGCAGCCTTGTGTGTCTCCAGAGAGACACAGCCACTCGCCCTGGGCTTCATCACGAGCAGCTGAAGCCTGGGTCACGCTGCCACAGGCATGAACCCAGGAGTACACGCCCTTCCGTCCTTAGCGACAAGACTAGGAGAGCAGAGAGCAGGCCTCTGCCCTGGGCCTGGCACCCACCTCCCAGGCCTCCCGCCTCCTGTGGGGCTTCCCAGCCCGAACGCCAGCTGCCTGGGCCTCAGCGCCCGTGATAGCCAGCTCTCCTGCCTCTGTTTCCCTTCCTATGTTTCACTTACAGCACTTCCAGCCCCCGCAGAGCCCGGAAAGCTCCTTCCTCAATGCAGCTGATCTGGTTCTTGTCCAGCTGTCTGTGAAGCAAAGGAAGGTTATAGAGAGGATGGCACGTTGCCTACAGCGGGGAGGTCCAGACATTTTGATCAACCACCGCATTAGTTTAAAAAAAAAAAAGACCTGACCCCAATCATTTGTCCAGTACATATGTGTTGATCCAAATAGTAAATGTTAATAAAAGCTTAAATTCTTTCTTATGTTTAGTTAAAACAGTAAGTATAAATAAGTTATATTATACTCCTCTCCCCAATCTTGCATATTTCCTGGGGAGCAGGCACTGCCCCCACTTTGAAGACCACCTAGAGGGTGCTTGCTGGTGGCTGTAAAATCAGAGTCTGTCACAGGAGCCATGGCAGCCACAGCCGGCAAACAGATTTCAGCCTGAGTGCCAAGTGAGACCAACTCACAGTGGCTACCTGACTGCTGCTCCCAGAATAAACTGAAGCTGTGATTGGGCTCCTTGGGAAAGAATGCGGTGATCAATTACCAATGTCTACTACAGGCACGAGGGTCAGGGAGTGACAAACGTGCCAGGCATTTGCCATCACTATGGCAGTCAGACCTGGGGTGGGGTGGAGTGTAAGCCTGGACCAGAATAAATTTGAGTAATAGAAATAAACCATTATATTTAAATAACATTCGGCTTCCCTGGTGGCACAGTGGTTAAGAGTCCGCCTGCCAATGCAGGGGACATGGGTTCAAGCCCTGGTCTGGGAAGATCCCACATGCTGTGGAGCAACTAAGCCCGTGCACCACAACTACTGAGCCCACATGCCACAACTACTGAAGCCTGTGTGCCTAGAGCCTGTGTTCTGCAACAAGAGAAGCCACTGCAGCGAGAGGCCTGGGCACTGCAACGAAGAGTAGCCCCTGCTCATCGCAACTAGAGAAAAGCCCGCGTGCAATGCAGAAGACCCAATGCAGCCAAAAATAAAATAAAATAAATAAATTTTAAAAAATAACATTCAACAAAGTGTATTTATTTCCATATCTCATTTAAACCTCAGAGCAAGCTTGTGAGATAAATATGATGTCCCCATTTTGCAAAACAATATATAGAGGCTCAGTGAAGTTAGCTGGCTTGCAGCGGCTTATACAATATGGACCTGTAAAAAAACATTCAGACCCAGCTCTCCCCACACACTGGAGGGTAAGGGCACAGAGACTGTCCATTGCAATGGAACAAGAACATCACCCAAGCACCCCACAGTTCATGACACTCCCTTCAACCTGGCCCCCAAAGGATGCCTGTTTCCTCCAGCCCCAGACTGTTCCAGAAGACCATGCTGGCACGAGCCATCTCAGAGCCCAGACCAGCTCCTTGGCTGCCTGGACCACAGGGCTTGGGGAGACCCATAAGGATGCTGACAGGGGTGGCCCGACAGTCCCCAAGCCCCTCTCCCTCCCAGGCCCATACTCACAAATTTTTGAGGTCTGTGGCTCCACGAAAAGCCTTTCTGGGGATGGCTTGGATGGTGTTCTCACTCAGGTCCCTGCGAGGACAAAGCCAGAGGGAGAACACCGTCAGAAAAGATTTCTCCAGAGTGCCCTGATGAGTCAGGGAGGTCAAGAAGGCCAGACAGTGCCCAGACCAGACACAGCTGTATCCCAGCACCTGGGACAGTGCTTGGCATGCAAAGATCATTTGTCAAATGAATGAATGAGTGAATAAATGAGCTGGAACTCGGTCCCCAGCCACCTCCCCTTCTCTGGGCAGAGGGGTTGCAGCTGGGGGGTGCAGCCTGGGGCAGCAGGGATCAGCTCTGCCAGCCCCCAAGTCTGCCCACCAGACCCACCAGGGTCAGCTCAGCCCCCAAGGCATCGTCCAGGGCTGCAGAGGAGCAAGCAAAGAAGGAGCTTCTCGACGGGGCCCACGGCTGCCCTGAGACCTGTGGCGAGTCTACCTACCGTTCCTGATCTGTTTTACTGATCAGGAATGGAGGCTTCAGAAGAAGGCACAGCTGGACCCCAGATAACCCAGCCAGTAGGTGGCCCACCAGGTTGTGAACTCCAGGCCGGGTCTGACTCCAGACCCCATGGTCTCGGGGACTGCAGGGGGCAGGGCTGCCACTGAGCCTGGATCCACACGGGGCACTGAGCGTGCTGGCCTAGGGACTGCCGTGCTGCATCCCTGCCCTGGGGCTTGGAGGGCAGGGACCTCGGAGGACTCCATCATCTCCCCATTATTAAAGTCCTGAAGTGAGGGGGGAGGCGTTGCAGGGACTCAGCAACTCAGCTTCTGCTCCCCAGCAGGATTGGGCCTCAGGCACCCGTCCACCTGCCTCTCCTCCCTCTCTCAATCCTCACTGCGGACTTTTACAAGCGCCCCTTTGCTTCCCACCGCGCTGATAACAACCGCCCCCCAACGCCTGCACCGCCCAGCGCGTCACAAGTGTGAGCGCGCCTAAGCCTCGCACTAACCATGGGGCAAATACTACTGCCGTCCCCCTTTCACAAAGGACGAGAGGGAGGCTCAGGGAAGTTACACAGCTTTTTTGAGGGAACACTGGAGGGTGGCGGCTCCAGAATCTGACACTGGCAGTCAGGTTCCAGAGCCTCCCCTCGCACAGCAGCCCTGGGAGGAACTGCGACCTCAGAGGGTCGGGGCTGCCTGTCCCCACGTGGGACGGGCAGTTCTGCAGACCCCGGACCCTCCTCCTGGGCCAGGCCCACGGGGCTTTGACCATCTCCATCCCTTCAACCATTCACCCCACGGGCCTCAGGGTTCACCCCAAACCTGAGAACACAGCCCACAGGGCCACTCAGTGCACTGTCCCCTGAGCTGCGGGAACCGCTCCCCTCTGCCTGGGTTTTTCTGCTGAGACAACAAAACAGAAGCATCGCAGCAGAGCGCATGGGGCCCTGACCTCAGAAAGGCAGGTTCGAATCCCGGTTCCCCACCTCCTGGCTGTGCATCTGTGGCTCAGCCTTTCCCTCCTGAGCCCCAGTTTCCTTGTGTGCAAAGCAGGGGAATACAAGCCTTGCAAGGCCTGCCCCGCAAACCGCCCAAAACCCTGCCCCCTGCACAGAGTGTAAGCCAACCTCTGTGAGCTCCCTCCCCTCCAAACCCCGACCCCTCCTGTCCCCCAGCTGCCTAACCGGCCCCAAGCACCTGTGGTCCAAAAGGGCTTTGTCACCATCACACCCCCTGTTCCCTGCTCCGTCTCTCCTTGAAGGAAGGCGTCTCAAGCCTGTGACACAGCCTCTCCTCTCTCTCCTCCAAAACTACATTCCCGCTGTGTCTGGCCTCACTATAACAGGCCTGTGCCTGTCCCTTAACGTGGCAGCAGCTTCTCCGCCCTCTCCCCCCCGGCCTCCCAGGTTTCAGAAAGATGGAGGGTGCCCAGGAGTGGGGACCTCTGGTAGCACCCTCATCTCAGCCCTAGCTAGCAGTTCGCCCTTCAGCCAAGCCTGGGAGGAAACTCTGGGCTGACAACTCGCAACCATTATTCCGTTTAATCCTCACTACAATCCTGCAAGGAAGGTTTCTCTCTTGTATCGACTAGTTTATTGATTTAGGCCAACCTTGTTCCAGAAAGGCTTTAAGGTGACTTACAGGGATTTATAAAACAGCAAGAGAGCAGGAGTAAAAAGTAGGGCAAAGAAAAGACAAATCAATATCGGACACCGAGCATGCAGCACCACGTGATCCACACAGCTGCCTGGTCGGGACAGGGGGTAGGTTCTAAGCTTTCTGAGAGCTGATGCGAAAAGGGAAACCTGGTCAGTTAACTGCATCCCCGATAGATGTATAAATTCAAAAGAACCAGTTTCTTGGGATTAGAGCTGTTTTGGGCACTGAGACAAGAATTTCTCCAGGGGTCTTTATAAAAAATGACTGCGTGTCCTCATCAATAACGCTAGATCCTTATAATAAATGGGTTTCAAGTGTCTGTTTCTTATAATAACATCACATCAAAGTATGATTCAGGCAGAGCAATTCTGTAAGGATGCACACCGGGAGCTAAGCGGGGAAGGGAGGGGCAGGAACGGTCTGTCAAAGGCAGGACGCATCGAGCCCGGCATGATCCAGGAGTAGCTGAGAGCAGGAGGTGCTGGGAAGAGAGCGTTGGCAGGAAGAAGCCTCGCAGTCCAGAGAAGGCGGCAGGTGAGACCAGAGAGGGGTGTGATCTGATGGCCTTTTAGACACGGCTCTGGGGCACCAAAGCTTATAGAGAAAAGACGCTGCCCCCAGTGGACACCAAGTGCCAATTATTGAGGTGAGGGTCCAGGGATGGGTGTGGATCCACCAGGGCCAGGCCACAGTAGTGAGCCGGTGCTCACACTGTTAAAATGAGTAAAGGAAACTGAATTTGAGACCTTAAAGAGGCCAGCCTCTAGACCAGAGGGAAACAGGTGAGCCTTGGAAGGCGGAGGAAAATGCAGAGTGCTGACAGCAGAGAGGGTGGTGGAGAGAGCCCGAACTCTGCAACGGAAGGGTCTACGTTCAGTTCCTGCTTCTGCCATTTACAGCAGAAGTTACACACCTGAGAGCTTCAATTTCCCTATTTGTAATATGGGGATTAAAATATCTACCACGCAGGGCTTTGAAGAAGATTAAGAGGGTTCATGTAAATATTTATGCTTCTGTTCTAGTACCTCCATTTGGCAATATTTAAGAAATGCTGGGGACTTCTTTGATGGTCCAATGGTTAAGACTTTGCCTTCGAATGCAGCGGGTGCAGGTTCGATCCCTGTTCGGGGGGGGCTAAGATCCCACATGACTCGGGGCCAAAAAACCAAAACATAAAACAGAAGCAGTATTGTAACAAATTCAATAAAGACTTTTTAAATGGTCCACATTTTAAAAAATCTTTTAAAAAAATAAATAAAACTCTTAAGAAAAAAAAGAAATGCGGGCTTTTGTCCAGCCTTAATTAAGCACAGTCCGCCTATCCCTTTGCTAAGGTTCTGACTGTTGTCTCCAGTTATCTCACTAGGGGGCGCCAGAAGCCTTCCCCGGACTTGGATGCTTGCTCAGCCATTTGGCAAACCCAAACAAAGCTATTCTTTTTTTTGCCCCGTTGATCCCCTACCTGGTCAACAACTGTCTTGTCTTTCCCAAACCTCTTTGAAATAAAGTTTCTCGTATCCATTTTCACCAGGTTGGCATGCAAACTTCAAATGTACCACCTACAACTTTTCTCATCATATTTTCCCAGGCCCTGAGCCTCCTTTTTCTCCCTGAAACTTGATCGATGTTGCCCTATTCTTCTCCCTCGGTGACCTTGTCAGAGACCCTGAAGTGAGGTGCGTGGCCTAGGGTGTGTCAGGGCAGAATGAGATACACTGAGACAGGCCATCCTGGAAGAGGGAGGGCTCTGGAGCTGGAAGGACAACCCAAAACCCGGAGCAGCTGGTGGCCCGATCCTGGCCAGGGGGAAGCACAGGGCACAGAGCCACAGGGCGGACAGCAGCTCAGAAGGACGCCTCAGGCAGGCCAGCGAGAAGCAGATTCAAGAGCAAGGATGCAGCAACCAGTCAAGGGACCGGCTGGGGACAGATTCTACGGGAAAGGATAAGGTCCTAGATTTCTGACACGCTCCCAGGGGATACAGAGGCTGCTGGTCCAGGAAGCACACACTGAGAGGCCAGGGCATAGAGGAGAATGCCCACAGCTGAGTGTCACCCTGGAGACTTGGGTTCAACAAGCCCTGTCTCACCCACTTAAATCATGTGGTCTTGGGTGAGTCACTAATCTCTCTGGCCTCAGTTTTCTCATCTGCAAAATGGGGGTGAGAAGTGGTACCTGCCTTGCAGGCTCTGATGTGATAGGCACTGGGTGCTCTCGCCCCTGCCCATGACACCACATGTGCTGCCGTTCCTTCATTGCCTCGAATCCCTCCTGCCACAGGACCTCTGCACTTCCGTTCCCTCTGCCGAGACTATCCTTCCTCCACTCTTGAGGAGGAATGGTAACTCCTACTCATCCTTCACATCTCAGTCTACAGACACGTCCTCTGACAGCTCCCTCTGCTGCAGGCTCCCAGGGTCCCGACGCTTTCTCTTCTCAGCACTAATCCAGGTTTATAATGAAATATTTGTTTACTGGATGTAATAAAATACTGATTTTTGGTTAACATCCATCTCTGCTTCCAGGCAGTCCCTGGACACCTGGTGCGTTGCAGAGGCTCAGTGATTTTTAGCTGAACTGAACTAAAGTGGATCCTCCCATGATTCTCTTGCTCCAATCCCTCTGCATTTTCCGGATTAAAGCAAGGAGTTAGGACAGGCCATGTGACTGAGAGGGAGAATCCGGGGCTTGGGGCAGGATGGCTGGTTCTGTGTGAACTTCGTGAGGCCAGACCTCTTCCCCGTGCGCTGGGTATGGTTGTACTTGCTCTGCCTAACACTCACCCAACGAGTGAGGGCTCTGACGGGGGCTGGGGGGAGAAGCACTTGTTGCCACCGGTGTTATAATCAACCCTGCCCTTCCCCTCACCCATCCTTTCGGAACTACAATAATCACCCTCCATGGCTCTGAGGTGGTCCCAGCAGCATGAGCAGAGAGGTGGGGGAGCCTCTGAGGAAGGTAAGTGACTCTCCCAGGACCCACAGGAGGACAGGGAGCTGGAGCCCCTGGGGTCCACCCGGGGGACTCGAGGTAAGGGTGCTGCAGGCAAAGATCCCCCTGCCTGAATCCCACCACCCAAGATCAAGGGCCCTGAGACGTGAGCTGCTGCCAGCACCTCCAGCCCCGGGGTCTGGGACACCCCCAATGACCCCAGCTGGGTCCCCCTTCCCTGAAGAGAAGGGGGTAGCAAGCCCGCAGCCTGGCTTGGGCACCGCCCCTCCTCCTGCACACTGCCCATCCCTCCAGCCTCTGCCAGGGCTGGGACAGGCAGGGGCTAGAAAGCCGAGGTCGGGACCCCATGTTCTCTCTGCTAATCCCCCTTCACGCTCTAACCAGATTGGGTCCTGCTGGCAGACCGGCCTGAGGGAATCAGCACAGGGGGCGTGTCCAGCCAGGGATGCTGGGCACCAGCCAGAGCCAGACTCAGCATGGGCTCCTGCCCCTCCCTGCCGGCCCCAATGCGGAGCTGGGGGCCTGATCTGTCTGCCTTTCAAGCCACACGGAGGCTCTGGGCAACCTGGCCTGTTCCCTCGCCCGCTGGTTACCCTGTGCTCGCCCAGAATGGGGCTGGAGGAAACCAGGGCAGCCCGACTATTCCAGGACACCTCCCCCAGGGCTCCCTTAGCGGATTAAGGACTTGGGCCTTGGGCCTTGAAGCCGGCCACGTACCTCCCCATCGAGGGACCTCATGGCAGTTTCCTAACGCCTTGAGCCTCAGTCTCCTCCTCAGTAAAGTGGGAATGATCGTGGGGTCATGGGGCTTAACTGAGGCTGTGTGTGGTGCTCTTGGCCGGGATTGGCAGAGTCAGCTGCCACTACTAATTGTCTTCATGGGCCTCAGGGCTGGGGGGCCAGGGAGGGTCAGGGTTGAAAAATCCAGCTCTTGGAATCAGGGGGATGAGGCTGGAGGCTGGCTCTGCCACCAGCCCGCTGTGTGATCCCGGGCACGACCGGCGGTTAGTTCCCAGCCCCTGGGTCTCCCCTTCCAACAGCACTACCTCCCAGTGAGGTCGGGAGGATTAAATCACACACGGGTGGGCCCAGCTCCGGGCGGCCTCCCTCATGCTGCTGCGGCTGCGAAGTGCCGCCCAAGGACCCTCAGCTGGTGACTCAGCACCCACGTCTCTGGCACCTGAACCAGCAGCAGCAGAGCCACCTGGGAGTTTTAGAAATATGAACTTTCTAGCCCCACCTACTAAATCAGAATCTGCATTTTAGTAAGATCCCCCCAGGTGATTCATATGCATATTAAAGTTTGAAAAGTGCTGGGACTTCCCTGGTGGCGCAGTGGTTAAGAAACCACCAGCCAATGCAGGGGACACGGGTTCGAGCCCTGGTCCGGGAAGATCCCACGTGCCGTGGAGCAACTAAGTCCGTGCGCCACAACTACTGAGCCTGCGCTCTAGAGCCCGCGAGCCACAACTACTGAGTGCATGTGCCACAACTACTGAAGCCTGCGCGCCTAGAGCCCGTGCTCCGCAACAAGAGAAGCCACCGCAATGAAAAGCCCACGCACCGCAACTAGAGAAAAGCCCGCACGCAGTAAAATAAATAAATAAATAATTTTTTAAAAAGAAAAGTGTTGCATCTGACAGAGGGAAGCTTAAAACTCTTCCTGTCCCCAGCTAGGGCTAAAGCAAAGGGGTTGTAGCCCCTGTACCCGCCAGCTTTTCAAAGCCAGGGGCAGAGGAGACAACTCCCACTCCTTAGGGGGCGGGATGGGAGGAGACTTGGACACAGATACCCGCACTGGGTGGAGAGAGGGAAGAGCAGCCTCTGACGTCACCTGCGGCATGCCACTGCCCACCTCCATGGGGAACAGAGGAGGTGCTCACCAGAGGCAGGGCAGTGACAGCCACGACATTAGCACCACCGCCCTCCGTACATTCCTGCTGGGGTTGAGGCAGGGGGACGCTGCCTGAGAGGCACTCAGCTCCTCCATGCCAACAGGAACCTGAGCTCCAGCTCAGGGCCCCAGCCAGGGGCTGGGAGAGAGCCCCAGGGGGCTGCTCTGTACCCCAGGTCCCTGCTGCAGGATGCACCCCAGGGCTGGGATGCCAGGTGCACACCCGCATCTAAGGTGCTCCTGGGATCTGGCAGGACCATCCCTCCTTTGTCTCTGCCTATCCTTCAAGCCTCCCCTCAAATCCTACCCTTCCCACCCAGGAGGGAAATTAGTTCTGCAATTACCCCTCCCCGCCCAGGCTCCCCAGCCCACGGACAATATTCAGGGGCCCCAGATCTACCCTCCGTGGGTATGTGGCATGTGCGTGCACCTGTCTCCAAGTGACCTTCAAGGCGGGTTCCTGAGAGACATTTGGTGATAAGGACCTGAACCCTTTGTGCCTGGGCTCCAACCTCAAGGTAACGACTGGGACTTTGTCATTCATAAATCTCAGGTGCTCCCAGGAGAGCAAACTGAAAGCTTATCAGGGGCTGATTCTCAGTGTGGATGAGTTTGTTTCATCAACTCCAGAAGTCAAGTTTGGGTCGGGGGAAGGGGGAGAGTGCAGAAGAGACCAGGGAGTAGTGTCAAAGGACAGGCTGGTGGCGGGGTGAAGGGGGAACTGGTCCCACCATCCACAGCCTAGTTTCCTTTGATCTTGGGCCCTGCTCCCCTGCTGTTGTCAAAACAGAGGAAAGACACCCGCACCCCACCTGGCAGCTGCCTCTGTCTTCTCCTAAGGCTGCACTAAGTAGCCAGTTCCCCTTGCTAATCCTTGTGCTCCCCAATCCCCTCTCCTCTCCTCCCGAGGGCCAGAGTCAGGCTAGCTAGGATAAATGGCGGGGGCCATCAGATAAGCCTGTGTCCCCCAAAGGAGCCTCAGTGAGGGGAGGGTGAGGCACTGGCTGGGCAGTAGCTGGTCTGGGAGGGGAGTCAGGCGACCTGGGTTCAAAAGCAAGCTCAGAATCAACTGGCTGCCTCTTTGCACCTCAGTTTCCTCATCTGTAACAAGCTTATGATGGGCAAACAGACAAAGGTACGTGAATGTATCCCGAAGACTGTCTGGCACACAGTAGGTGGCAATCGTGTTGCCGCCAAGGCTTCAAACCACCCCTACTAATTGCTGGGTGGTCCAGCTCTGACCCCTCTCCTTCTCCACCCCTCTCCTCCTAAGGTGGTTACGACATTCATGGAATTAAAGCTCACGCATGCTCTGTGAGGCCTTGAGATTTTAAAAAGTGTTAAACACCCAATATTTTCCCAAGGAACTCCTGATGTCCAAACTCCCGTAGGTAATTTTGGAGGCTCACACCATAGATGGTGGGGTTGGAGCTTTGCAGGAAAAATGGGTTGCTCCAAGCTACCAGTGCACGCCAGGCACCGTCAGCAGGAGAGATGCCCTTCCTCTCCTGTCCACCACACCACCCCAAAGCCACACACCCTCCTGTGGCCAGCCCCCCTCCCTCTAGACCCACGGAGTTAATGTTGCAGAAACCTCATTAGGAAGAGACATTAAGGAGCCCTGGATCGTGGCGCCATAAAACCAGCCTGGGTAACATTTCTGTGAATTGGGCTGTTTGTCATGCAGCTACCGAGCATCACTGCAATCAATTCCCACAATAGAGATATCAGAGGAGATGCACGCACCCCACAAAGCAACCACAGAGCCCTGCCAAGGAAAGCTGCTCAGAGGCTGGAGTCCCATGCAGGAGTGAGTGGCTCAAGGACAAACAGGAAACAAACCAGAAGGCACAGGTCCCAGCCACCATGGCAAGAACAAAATAACGGCAATCGGGCAAATGAAGAAGGTGGGGGAATGCAAGCCCCTCTTAATTTGAGTGCCGGGCAAGGCCTTCCCTATAATCAACCACCATGCACTGAGCCCCCAAGAAGCCCCAGGCATTCTGCTGAGTCCTGAGCAGGGATGCACTGGGGGAGACAAGGCTCTTGTCCCAGACACATTTGAGTTGTTAGGACCAATAACTTCAGAGATTCCCAGCCCAGGCACACAGTGGGGAAGGGGCAGGGGGGTTCAGCAGGAGAAAGAATCAAGATATAGAGGAAAGAACATGAGCTCTGGAGCCAAACAACCCTGGGTTTGATTCCAAGCTCCACCATGTACTGCCTGTGTGACCTTGGGAAGTTACTCAACCTCTCTGAATCTGGTTGCTCACGTGTAAAGGAGAGTTCACCACAGCTCCCTCTTGCTGGGTTATATAGTGAGGATTAGATACTACATGTGCCATTTAAATAAAGCACAAAAATAGGCAAAACGAATCTATGCTGTTAGGAATCAGGATCGCGGTTACTGGTGTGAGGGGATTAATGACGGGAAGGAGGTACAAGAGGCTTCTGGGTGCTCGTGATGTTTTCATTCTTGATCTCTTGCTGGTTATATGGGTGTGTTCACTTTGTGAAAATTCAGCGAGTTATATATATGAAAATACATAACACATGTACAGAAATTTGCACTTTCCTGAATATATGTTATACTTCAATGAAAAGTTTTTAAAAACAACATATAAACCACTGATTCCAGTGCGTGGTGCTTTGAAGGCACTCAACAAATGCTAATGTCCTGCCTCCCTGATCCTCCCCAGAGGAGACAAAGGTGGAAAAAATCTCTGAGGTGACCAACACCCAAAGAACTGGGGCTCACAATTCTAAGCGGTGGGGAAATCCCCAGGCTGAGAGGACACTGCACAGAGGGCAGCATGGCAGAAACAGTGCCCACCCCAAAGTGATGAAGGACTGGGAATCAACATCAAACAGACAAGGAGGTGGGAAAGCAGGCCCTGTGGGCACGTGAGCATTTTGACTGTGCCGGGTGAGATGCTGTATCCCAGGGTAGGACAGCATCTGTCTCCGTTGCAGCAGTTCATGTCTGCTTACACATCTCCCTGAAGAGCAGGTACAGTGCCCTGCTCCAGGATGAGACCTCAGGGTCCAGTGGGATGGGCTGAGATGCTGACGTTGGAGGAGCGATGACCTTGGGGCCCCGCCAGGCAGGCCTGGGGCCTGGGCCAACAGAAGAGCCTTCAGAGCTGGTCTGGATTCCTTCTTTGCCTTGTTTCAGGAAGGAATTAAGGCAGTTTTAGGGATACATTATAAAATGGAGTAAGATAACAGGAACCAGAGGAAGAGTTAAAAAAAAAAAAAGAAGACAAAAATGAGTAGACATATCAAACAAGAGGGAGAAGTACACCCTACAAAAGCCTTTGCATCTGCTACATATGGGCCTGGGCTTCTCCCAGCCTAGGAGGATGTGGAGACTGTTGTGCATACAATTCACCAAGTCCACAGATGAAAACAAGCTTGGGGGAGAGGCATGGCCTTTCCTGGTTCTAAAACCAAGCATAGAGGACTTCCCTGGTGGCGCAGTGGTTAAGAATCCACCTGCCAATGCAGGGGACACGGGTTCGAGCCCTGGTCCAGGAGGATCCCACATGCCGCGGAGCAGCTAAGCCCGTGCGCCACAACTACTGAGCCTGCACACCTAGAGCCCGTGCTCCGCAACAAGAGAAGCCACTGCAATGAGAAGTTCGTTCACCTCAACCAAGAGTAGCCCCCGCTCGCTGCAACTAGAGAAAGCCCTCGCTCAGCAACAAAGAGCAAATGCAGCCAATAAATAAATAAATAAACGTTTAAAATAAATAAATAAATAAAACCAAGCATGGAGGCTTCATACGGGTCCCATCAAGGGGCAGCAGCAGAACAGAAAAGCAGGACATTTCCCAGCATCCCCAAAGGAGGCTCAAGGATATGGGGTTGCCTCCTTCTGAGTCAGTTCCCCAGAAGCCGAGTCACAGACCAGCCAGTTCTCCAAAGGGCCCATTTGCTAAATTTCTTTTGTTTCCTTTACCAATTTGGTTTTAGTTGGGTTGTTTCCCATTTGTCTTCACAAAGGCCTTTTAGGGGCTGTTGGGTTTCCCTGCCCCAGCTCCTTGCGGTCACAGGGAGAGACTGGGGCTGGGCTCACTGTGGTTCAAACACCAGGAGCGGGGCCAGAGACAAATGGACCAGTCCTGAAAATACTATCATAAAGGCGAAACGCAAACCAGTCGACTCACGCAAAGTAGTTTAAAAAAAGTTAAGTTGGGCTTCCCTGGTGGCGCAGTGGTTGAGAGTCCGCCTGCCGATGCAGGGGACACGGGTTCGTGCCCCGGTCCAGGAAGATCCCACATGCCGCGGAGCGGCTAGACCCGTGAGCCATGGCCGCTGAGCCTGCACGTCCGGAGCCTGTGCTCCGCAACGGGAGAGGCCACAACAGTGAGAGGCCCGCGTACCGCAAAAAAAAAAAAGTAAGTCAATTTGATGAATTGGTCATTTGACAAACTGGCCATTCAGTGAATTGACTTTTGGCAAATTGGCTTTTAGCAAAATGACATTTGGTAAATTGGTCTGCTTCTGACACAGCAGTGTGTTTCACAGGGCAATTACTTATACTCTGCCAGTCCAGGCTAATGGCCTGGGATCAGAGCTCAGGAGAAGTCGTTCTGCAGACAAGTCAACCCCACCCCATGCGCTGCTCTCCACTGGCCTGCCTTGAGCCAGGGTGGATTTTAGAATATTTTGAGGGATGCATGCACGCAGACCATCCTTCATTCGTATCATTTTTCTCAGTTAAGTTCATCCAGCTCTGAGGGCAGACTCTGGGTTGTCCCTCATAAGGACCCGGGAGTGGTATGGGCAGGATTCAATGTGGTTTGGGAAGAGAAAGACCCAGGCACAGGGGCAACAGGACTGGGTAAGTAGAATCCAAGCTGCACCCAGGGAGGGGGCTCCACTCAGGACAAGTGACCAAGTTGTTAGTTTGAGTTTCCCCAGGGAGAACTTGGGGGCCCTGGCCGATGCGGCACAGCAGCTAATGCCAGAACAGACGTCTGACTGAAGCCCACGGCAGGAGTGGTCCACCAAGGAGGTCAACAGAGTATCACTGAGCCCCTGAGGCATTCCCAATCCTCTCTTCCCTGGCTCGTAAGGGGAAAATGGGGTCCATTTCTTTTACCAGAGACCTCGCCCACTGTCCCCCCATCCCCTTCAGAGCAGTCCAGGCCCTGTCTGAGTCTTGGCCTTAGGAGTTTCTCAGAAGAAAAGGGGAACTTGGGGGACTGGAATGGCACGAGGTCAGCCTCCCCAGAATATTTGCAGCCCCTCACATCCCCTCCATATACATTCACAGGGATGCCCAAAGGGTAGAAGACCCTTAACTACCTCCTAGACAGGCAGAAAAACAGAGCCTTGTCATGTTACAAGGCAAGGAAGGTGTCTAGTTGGCTGAGTGTGTTCTGCAGGTGGCAACAGCAGCAAGAAAGCCCAGAAAAGCCAGGCGGAGGGGCTGGGCGCGGAGCTGTCCGTGGTGCTGAAGCCTCTCAGCAGCTCTTCTGGTCAAGGCTAAAGACCAGAATCCAAAGACCTTGGGTTCTAGCCACCTTCCACCTTACCCAGATGGCCCACACGCCAAACCTTGTATCACCAGCTTTTTTTTTTTTTATAAGCCCACAGAGAGTCTGGCTCATAGTATATACACGGAGGGTCAGGAGAGCACCATCATGAGCATCAAGGGACCCATTCTTAGACTCAGGAGAGGCATGTCCTGAGCACAATCCACATCACTAAGCTACTTCTAGACAGAGCTGAAGCTTGATACTGCCCCATTTCTCCAGAACTAAGACCTCCCACTGCCTGGACATAGCGCAAAGCACAGAGAAGTGCTCAGAAATGGCCTGGCCACGTCAGATCCTTGCACAAAAGCTGCTCATTTCAATCCTTAGGACCTTAATGATCATCACTGATGCTTGTATAACACACAGTTCCTATTATTGATGATGACAGCTACATATATTAAGGATTTATTATGAGCCTGGCACTGTGCTAGGTATTTCATATGTTTTATACGAATTATCTCATTTAATCCTTAAAACAGCTTTCTGAGACAAATACTCCCACCTCTCTGGTGTGGACGTTGACAGTGGGAGAGCTTACGGCATGGGGCGGGGGTGGGCAGAGAGTATATTGAAACAGTCCCTGCTTTCCACTCAATTTTGCCCTGAACCTAAAACTGCTCTCAAAAAAAAAGTCTATTAAAAAAAGAAAAAAAAAAACCTCTCACCATACCTGTTTTCCAGGTAGCATAACTGAGGTGTCATAACTTTCCCAGGCTGTCTGACTGCAGAGCCCACAAGCTAACCCACTATGCTACACTGGCTCAGCACATTAGAACCATCAAAGCGATGGACAGGAGGGTGGGGAGGCGTCTAGAAGCGTACACGTGTCAGCAGTGACATTTGATAGATGAACTGGGAGGGAGGAGGTGAAAGCCAGAAAGCAGAGTACGATAACAAACATTCATAATGTTGACAGCGAGTCACCAAGAAAAGGTTAAACGATGCTCAGGACCCTCTGTTTTAGAACTTAGATAATCGTATAATAAATTTCAGATACATCTCATCATAAATGGTGGGAGGTTAGCATGTTTTCCCTGGGCAGCCAGGCCATGGGGAGCGCAGAATGCCAGCCCCTGCTGGGAGGCGCATTGCCCATGGACTTCTCCTTGCACCTGGAGTCCTACAAGTATCTCAGAAGCTGTCTGTCACTTCTTTCAAACCCCCGTAGGTTTGAAAGACAAAGAGGCAAGCTTTGGAATCCTGTGGTGAGGGGCTTCAATCACAAGTCAGTACAGACAGGCAGCATCCCCTGGGCCTCTGAGAATGAAGGGGTTCTGGTGAAGGGGAGGATCCAAGGCTACCAGCCACCGGCTTCTCACAGAGTCTCTGGAGCACCCTTGGGTGGCGCACCACCCAAGAGCCCCCAGCAAAATCAATGATCACCAGGGCTCCTGTCCCCAGTCTCCATCTAGGTGTAGAAACGAGGCTAACTCTGCAAAACCTGGAACACAGAGGGCACCCAGACCTCCTGGTGTGGTGGCGGTGACCAGCTTCCGGAGAGACAGAGGGCTGGCATGGGGCGGGGGTGGCTCTGACCACCAATGTGAACACCAAAAACTGATGTTCGGGCTCAGGAACTTTCATCTCAGCATCCCGGTTCGCCCAATTCCCGATCCTCTAGGACGGATGCAAACACCTCCAACTTCTAGGCAGCCAGCTCCAGCAGCCCTGCCCTCCCCCAGGGAATGGCTGGTGCAGTCAGGGACCCTGCTGTCCTGCCTCATCTCCTTCACAGCCAGACCAGGAGTCCCCACCTGTGGGGCTACAGAGCCTCAAGGACCATGCGGTTGTTGCAACATCTGGGCATCCTCACGCACCGCTAGCGTCATCTGCAGACTGAATGAGAGTTTGGTAGGACCTTGGGCTCCACCTCTCTGAGCCTTATTTTCCATGTCAAAATGGGGACAGTGAGAGTCCTTATCTCAGAGAAGTGCCATGAGGATTTGGTAGGTGGGTTCGCAGCTTAAAACCAATAAATGGGAGCTATTGTTATTGCTCTTCTTACTCTTCTCACATGGGTTGTGATAAATAAGATACAGATTCAATTAAAAGCACCACTGGATTCATGAGGTCCTCTTCAAAGACATGATGTGTTTTCTCAGTCATCATGGGAACCTCATATGGGTACCTCATAACTGCAACCCATGCTTTTTTCTTCTTAGCACTTACTAGAGTTTTAATCAATTGATTATTCATGGTATGATTTAGTTAATGTTTATCTCCTCAATTAAATTATGCATTCCATGAGGCAAGGGCCATGTCTAGCAAAGAGGTGGGATTCAGTAAATATTTGATGATGATTTGGGCTATTCAAAAGGTCAAATTAGCATTTGGAAGGAGGTCTACGGTGGTTTGACATTAAAAACAGGTCCCCTCCAGGACTGACAGGATAAGGGCATGAGACCCCCCGCTGTGATCCCACACATGGCTGTTGTTCCTTTGAGGGGCCTGCTGTCCAGCAAAGGGCAAAGGCTCTGAACTGGATCCACACGGAGTCTGTGACAGTTTCCGGCGGGAAGGGCCACAGCCCCCAGGGAGAAAAGCTAAACAGCCTGTCCAGCCCCACTCTGCTCCCGGCCCACCTCTCTGCTCTGCCCTCCGCCACCATCTACTCAGTCCTCCGTGTCTCGTAACACCCTCCGCTGTTTGCATCACTGCAACTGTCACATTGCATGTCTGCGACTCTCTCACGTCCTGATAATAATAATGACAGCACAGATGTCGAGAAGGATACATCTGCCCTCTGGCTGCCTGCTGGAGGAAAGAAAGCTCACTAACGCAAGAGGACAGGCTAGCACCTGGGCCATATCTACAGCCACACCACGACAGCGCAGGCACACAAAGGCAAGCCCCTCGCTCCCCGCGCGCCTGCCGGAGTTTACTGTTTACTGTTTTCACCTCCTGCACCAAGGGTCCAGCCAGAAGGGGGTGACATTCCAGGTCTGATTCCAGCTTGGGGAGCCCAAGGCCTCGGGTCTAACCTTGTGCTCCAACTCAGGATTACCAGAGCTCTGCACTGGGGTGGCGGGGTGCGTGTTAGTCAACCTGGCCAATATTCCCCATTTTTCATCTTTCATTGTTTGAGAACAGAGCCAGTTTGGAGAAAGAACAGGGGAAACTAGAGCCTTGCTTTTCAAAGTGTGATAAGAAGAGGTGCAGGATGGGCACTGAGAGAAATACAGAATCTCAGGCCCCAACCCCTACCTGCGGGAAAAGATCCTACATTTAATAAGGTGATTTGTTTGCACGTTCAAGTTGCAAAGCACTGGATAGAGCAGTGGTTTTCAAACTTGGCTGCACACCGGAACCACCTGGGGAGGTTTAAAAAATACTGATGCCTGGGCCCCACCCCAGAGATCCTGATTTCATTAGTTGGGGGCAGAGCCTTGGGCGTTGGGATTTTTCAAAGCTCCCTAGGAGATTCTTAGGTGTGGCCAAGATGGAGAATCCTTTCTACACATGTGGCCGCCCCTCAGGCCCCTCACCTGGCCCTCCCCCACCTGGGACCCCCTTACAGTGCTACATCCTTCTCCAATCCTTTCTCTTTCAGTATTTCCAATCCCACTGGATGACTCGTGCTAATCAATGCTGAGCAAAGTGAGCCTGGAAGAGTAGTACATACTAGGTGGTAAATGACTGACAGCCCCAACTTCCACAAAGCACGTGCATTTTAAAAAGAGGATTCCTGGGCTTCCCTGGTGGTGCAGTGGTTTAGAATCCGCCTGCCAATGCAGGGGACACGTGTTCAAGCCCTGGTCCCGGAAGATCCCACATGCCGCGGAGCAACTAAGCCCGTGTGCCACAACTACTGAGCCTGCGCTCTAGAGCTTGCGAGCCACAACCACTGAAGCCCACACACCTAGAGCCCGTGCTCCGCAACAAGAGAAGCCACCACCATAAGAGGCCCACGCACCTCAATGAAGAGTAGCCCCCGCTCGCCGCAACTAGAGGAAACCTGCGCACAGCAACAAAGATCCAATGCAGCCTAAAATAAACGCATTAAAAAAAAAAAAAAAAGGATTCCTGACTCAGCCTTCATCAGTGGTAACATCCTATTAGTTTAAGGAACGTAAAGGAGACACTTTGAGCAGAGAGGACCTTCCTGGTCACCCTAAAATTAGCCTTTTCTATTCAGCCAAAGTTACTATTCAGAAAAAGAGCTATTTATAGCCTGGATGAAAGTTCGCTACTTAAGTCAGATGGCTGAGCAAAGATACCTGCGTATTTATCTGTGTGTATGTGCCCAACTTTCTATCTCTTACTGATGCTGGGCTGTCCATCATCATTCTGGGGTTGGAAGAAGAAAGAAGAAAAGGGGAGAGAGGAAGAGGGAACCTTAGAAGCCAGGAGCAGGTGCTGGGGGCAATGCTGGGGATGGGAGCACCCAAAGGTGACCACCTCCACAAAAGGAAGGAAGCACCACATCTCACACCTTTGAGGTGGCTCTGGTTTAATGTCCCTGCACAAATGCACTCCCCTCATCCTCATGGATGGCCCTGAGAAGGGTCCAGAGACCAAGGGAGGGAAAGGCTGGACCAAGTTTATTTATCAGATGAGCAGAAGAGGCCAGACTAGAAGCTGGAATCCCACAGGCTCCCAGCCTGCCAGCGCGTCTTGGGCTGTACTCTGGAGGGAGAAAGTGCAGGAAAGCAATGGGCTGTGGTCCTGGGAAGGCAGCAGCCAACTCCCAGGCTCAGGTTACATGGCAAAGCCATCTGTGGAAAAGCAAGGGAACCAGAGACGGAGGGATGGAGACGAGAGTTCAATAGAGAGAAATGGGCAAGAAGAGCATGAAGAAGAGAGAAGCTGGATGAGAGAAAAAGACAAAGAAAGAGAGAGGCCAAGACCCCCATGATTGGGGACGAGGCTCTGAGGCGGGAGACGGACGGGGTGCTCGGCTTTTCACAGCAGCGAGAGGTGGCACTGAGTCCAGGCTACGCCTGACAACCAGCTAAGGTGCAAATGAAAAGAGCTCAGCGTGAGAGCTGCTGGGGCTCCTCTCGGGCGCTGGGCTCTGCCACCCCGGCCTCTCTCAGGCAGGCTGGCGGCCAGGGGATAATTGGCCCATGGCTGGAGGTATCAGGATTGGATGATGAGTGTGAAGCCTGCAGGTGACCTGCCCATGGGGACACGTCCTATGTGACTAATCCCCAGGCAGAGGTGAGAATGGAGTTCTGGCCACTGCAACCCCTTCCTGGTAGAATCAGATCTTGGGTGGGGGTAAGGACTGTCCTTACTCGTAGCTGGGAAGGCAAGGGTTTTGGAGTGAGGACCTTCAGCTTGGATGGCTGTAGGCTGGGGGACAAGACATAGTAGGCACAGGTGCCATCGTGGAGGGACAGGGTCACAGGGAATGGTGGTGTGCAGGGTGCATGGTTCACGTTCTCTCATGCACACCGCAAATCCAACAAACTCTACGTGTGAGTTAAGAGCAGAAACTCTGCAGCCAGACCGTGTGGGTTTGAATCCTGGCCCTGCCTCTTACCAGCTGGGTGACTCTGAGCTTTGCTACCGGACCCCTCTGTGCCTCGCTTTCTTCTTCTGTGGAGTGAGAATAATAAATAATTCTACCTAGCTCATAGGCTGCTGTGAGGATTCAACAAGTGAGTATGTGTAAAGCGTTCTGATCAGCCCCTGCTGGCACGTGGTAAGTGCCGGGTGAGTTGGCATCATCCTTGCCGCTGAGGTTCAGGCAGCCCCTGTGGATGCTGGGCACTGGGCTGGGGACTCAGGCCACAGCGACCAAGACCAAAGAGGTCCATGCTTCCGTGGGTTTCCATTCTGGTGGGGGAGAGAGAGACAATAAGCAGTACAACCCCAAACCCCCCAAGCTGATTTCAGAGATGGACGAGTGCTTTGAAGGAAACAGAACAAGGCATCACGCTGGAGAGTGACTGGGAAGGAAGGGGGCGTCTGTGGCCAGGGTGGTCGGCGGGGGCTGCCCTGTCTGTCCAAGGAGAAGCCCAATGGTGAGAAGGAGGGAGCCATGCAGAGTGCTGGGGAAGAGCATTCCAGGCAGAGGAAGCAGAAGGGGAAAGACTGTCAGGTGGGAAGAGGTGGGAAGTGTCAGGGAACAGAAGGAAGGCCAGCACAGCCAGCGTGCCAAGCGGGAGGGAGGAGACGTGGCTGGGAACGAACGTAGGCAGGGACCAGCGAGGAGGGCTTCGTGGGCGTGGCCGGGGAGTGGGCTGGACTCTGCATGAGGTAGAGGGTGTTAAACAGGAGCTAGGCAAGATCTGATTAGTATTCTTCTAAGAGAACTGGCTGCTGGGAGGTGACTGAGTTACAGAGGAGCTGGCGGAGGCAGTGAAAGCAAGCACTGAGCCCTCCTGACAACCTGGGAGGTAGATTTTTTATGATGAGGAAACTGAGGCTCAAACAGCTGTTGCAGGATAAAAGGGGTACAAAGAGGGACCGGAGCAGCAGCTACTATTTATTGAGCACTTACATCTCCCAGGCTCTGTGCCTTGGTACTTTCCCTGTTGCCATTTACAGAAGAGGTTAAATTGGGAATCTGAGGCCACCCAGATGGTAACAGAGCAGAGTTAGGCCCTCAGGTCAGGCTGACACCAAAGCCCATGCCCTTGACCACTGAGGCCGCCCTCTTCTGGTGTTGGGGGATGGGAGAAGACCTCTGACGGGGCCTCTGGTTCAGAACATATCCTGCTCCAATCCTAGGACACCCACCTACTTCACAGATGGAAACTCCCCACTGTGAGAGGAGGAGGGCCATTCAATCTCAGAGGTGGGGCTGGAGGCAGAAAACCTTTATAATGTGTTTGAGATCATTCATCTAAGTTGAGAAAATACCTATTTGTCCTACCAAATTTTGTTCCTACCAAAAGGTCACTCTGGTTTGATATAATTCTGTCACCAAGCCCCAGAACTCAGAATCTGTCTCCTGCAGAGGGCAAGCACAATAGATTCAAAGCACAATTTATTTTGATTTTTTTTCTACTTAACATTAACTTTGCAGCTGCATCAGAAAACCCATCACTGTAGACCTGTTCAGACACATTCCCTGCATCATTTCTATCATCTTCTACCTGGAAGGGAGCCTCTCCTGATGTCTCTCCATGAAGTTGGCCAGGTTCCTTAGAAAATTTACCTTGGTTTGTGGCACTACTACTGATTAGGGCCTATACACTGTGAAGCTACCTGTGAACTTGTAAACTTGTGTGTTTTACAGTAGCAAATTATTGCTGTCTGGTAGAAAAGATAACTTAAAGGGTTAGTTATTGCCTGTAGGGCATTAGCTAGCTTTATATCTAACTTTTTAATTTTATTTCAACGTTCTCTTTCATTGATTATAAGCTCTCAGCGCCTCAAATTCTCCTTGGAACAACTTTACTATCCTGCTGGTTCTCTCATTAATGAGTTAAATAAACACAATCACCTTATATTTGTATGACAGTCCGATTTCTAACTTTTTTACAATCATGCTTTGGCAGTCGTTTTATCTCCGTCTTGCAGATGAGACCACTGGGGCTAAGAGAAGCCCGTGAACTAGCTGGATGCACGGGGCCAGCAGGTGTGGAGGCAGAATTTCGGACTGATGACAAAGCCCCTGCAGGTCTCACAGGTCATCTGAGTTGACAGGGGCCTTAGAATGATCTGGTCAAACCCCTATACTTTACAGGAGACCCTGAGACCAAGAGGAGAAAGAAGGCTTGCTCACAATCACACACTACAAAGCACAAAGAGCACCTTCAGCTGAAAAGATGTTTCTCCTTTTTTTTTTTTTTTTTTTTTTTTGCGGTACACGGGCCTCTCACTGTTGTGGCCTCTCCCGTTGCGGAGCACAGGCTCCAGACGCGCAGGCTCAGCGGCCATGGCTCACGGGCCCAGCCGCTCCGCGGCATGTGGGATCTTCACGGACCGGGGCACGAACCCGTGTCCCCTGCATCAGCAGGCAGACTCTCAACCACTGTGCCACCAGGGAAGCCCCTGTTTCTCCTTTTTTAATGACTGCCTCATCTTTCTTTTGCTCAATCCTTGCCATCCACAGGGAACAAGAAAGTGCCTGCCACGCAGTGGACTCACCTGCCTGCAGGACCAGCGAGGCACCTCCAGAACAGAGTCACTCCTCAGAGTGCCAGGCGGGGCTCTGACCCGAGTCCATGGAGGCCCTGAGGCCCAAAGAGCGGCTGCCAAAGTCTGTGCATCCCTAGAATTTTGTGCAAATTTTGCCTATGTGCACAGGGCATAAGATTCTCAAAGGGATAGGACTCCAAAAAGATTATGCATCCTGCTTTGAGATTGTCTGTAGAAGGGCCCTGTTAGAAGCAAAGGAGCTGGGGCTTCCCTGGTGGCGCGGTGGTTAAGAATCCGCCTGCCAATGCAGGGGACACGGGTTCGAGCCCTGGTCCGGGAAGATCCCACATGCCACAGAGCAACTGAGCCCGTGCACCACAACTGCTGAGCCTGCGCTCTAGAGCCCATGAGCCACAGCTACTGAGCCTGCGTGCCACAACTACTGAAGCCCGCGCACCTAGAGCCCGTGCTCCACAACAAGAGAAGCCACCACAATGAGAAGCCCACACACCTCAACGAAGAGCAGCCCTTGCTTGCCACAACTAGAAAAAGCCTGTATGCAGCAACGAAGACCCAATGCAGCCAAAAATAAATTAATTAATTTAAAAAAAAAGAAGAGAGCCTTGTATATTGTAGATGCTCAATACATATTTGCTGACTGAATGAGAATTGTCCAGGAGGAAGAAGACATGGCACTGACTGATGATGCCTATAAAAGCCAGGCCAAGTGCAAGACCCCAAAATAATAAGATTAAGAGCAACTAACACTTCCTGAGCCCTTTACTAGGTGCCAGGCTTTACCTGCCCCCCTCATTCATTCCTCACAATGACTCCCCAAGGACATTGTCCTATTGGGAGCTCCATTTCACATATGAGGAAAGTGAGGTGCAAAGAGGTTCAGTGATTTGCCCAAGGTCACATAACTGGGGAGCCCAATCCACAACCTGGACCAGGTCTGTCTTAATCCAGATCTTAACCAACACACAAACACTGCCCTTCCTGGATTCATGGGAGAAGTGGTAAAGGAAAGAGCCAGAGCAGAGAGAAAGAAAACTGTTAAGTGGAGTGAGGAGAGGGCAGTGCAGTGGTCAGAAGACACGACCTGTGCTGCAAAGCTCTGCTGGGGCAGTGTTTACAAGACCCTGGAAGGGTAGCAGTAGAAAGGGAAAGGGGAGAAGCAGTAAGATGTGGCAGAGGCTGCCGTTGTCCCCAGCCAAAATCCATTCTCCCCCCTTTTTCTTCTGTTAAAACTGTTTTCGGGGAGGGGGTGGTTGGCATCAATGGGACAAGAAAAAATATACATTTCCTGCTTCCCTTGCAGGCAGGGGTGGCCAAGAAGAGGTAAGCAGAAGTTGCTTATTGAAAAAGTTTCCATAAAAATCTCTGTAAAGAAGGCTGACTCAGTTGGTAGAGGTGCCTTTTTAGGGGACTTCCCTGGCAGTCCAGTGGTTAAGACTCTGCCTTTCAACGCAGGGGGTGCAGGTTCTATCCCTGGTTGGGGAGCTAAGATCCCATATGCCTCAGGGCCAAAAAACCAAAAAACATAAAACAGAAGCAATATTGTAACAAATTCAATAAAGACTTTTAAAATGGTGCACATCAAAAAAAAAAGAGGTACCTTTTAATATTTCCTTCCCCTCTTTCTTCCTTTTCCCTGCCTAAAACCTATATGAGATGACTGGAGCTCCAGCAGCCATCTTGAACCATGAGGTGGCCTTAAGGATGGAAGACGAAGCCTAAGAATGTTGGAGCAAAAGATAGAGGGATCCTAGGACCTTGATTCCTAGATGCCTCTGTGCAGACATACCTTTTTTTTTTTTTTTTTTTTTTTGCTGTACGCGGGCCTCTCACAGTTGTGGCCTCTCCCGTTGCGGAGCACAGGCTCCGGATTCGCAGGCTCAGCGGCCATGGCTCAGAGGTGCAGCCGCTCCACGGCATGTGGGATCTTCCTGGACCGGGACACGAACCCGTGTCCCCTGCATCGGCAGGCGGACTCTCAACCACTGCGCCACGAGGGAAGCCCTGTGCAGACATACTTTTATGTGAGAAACTCCTATATCTAATTTAATCCATTTTTTCTTTTCTTTCTTTTTTTTTTTTTTTTAAATTTTTCTGTTCTGATGAGCCAAACCCAATCCTCCCAACTGGCACAGAAATCCACTTTGAGGAGAAGACCAGCAGAGGTATGCCACACCCAGCACTACATCTGCAGAAACATCAGATGGAGGATCTGCAGAGATGACCACAGTAGAGAAGCAAAGTCCTGAGATGAGAGGGAGATGCCTCCTTCCCACTCCAGACTCTCTCTTAGGCAGGACACAAGGGAGGGTGGGAGGACACACAGAAAAGGTGATGTTAAAACGAGAGTGGGGGCTTCCCTGGTGGCGCAGTGGTTGAGAGTCCGCCTGCCGATGCAGGGGACGCGGGTTCGTGCCCCGGTCCGGGAAGATCCCACATGCCGCGGAGCGGCTGGGCCCGTGAGCCATGGCCGCTGGGCCTGCGCGTCCGGAGCCTGTGCTCCACAACGGGAGAGGCCACAGCAGTGAGAGGCCCGCATACCGCAAAAAAAAAAAAAAAAAAACGAGAGTGAATGCCAGAGACTGCAAAGATGAAGATTTTCAGGTGACAAAAACCACCTGGGAGAAGACTGTTCCAGAGCTGAGACTGTCGGTCACTTGCTTCTGCACAAGTGGCAGCTGGGGTACAATGCCCCAGAGGGTCCTCTTCACCCCAGCTAAAAGAAAGACCAAGGCCCCAAAGCACGTTGACCCGTGGGAATATTTCTAGGCAGCAAGTTCCAGGGCCAGTGCTGGAGCCAGGCCATAGGGGACCCTTATGGGAATTGGAAAAAGATGCCCCTTCTTCAAGACACTTCCATTTACTTGGAAATTGTCAAAATAAATATACAAATTTACATCTATGATGTGAATGTGTCCCTTAGAGATGGTGCCCTTGGACAATGCACAGCCTGCACAACTGTACACAATGACCATACATACATCTCTATCTGGTCCCACCACACCTGTATCAACCGGCTGAATGTTATGCTCCTAAGGATGTCCCAGCCTTATTGAGTGATGATTACATGAGGCCATGTGGACCCCAGTTAAGAAGGCAGGAGAGACTTCCACCCTACAAAAAGACATAATGCCAAGTCTGGGCACCTGTGTTAAATGCCATTCATAAGAAAAACGCAGCTGTGTGGAGCAGGTAACAGCTACACTAAGATCAGACGTTACCATATTTCTTGTCCGTGATTGTGAAAAAGACCAAGCACGGTGCCTAGGCAGAAATCATAGTCTAATAAGAATTTGTGGGCTGCGTCAATGTATGATAAAATTGAATGGGGGCGTGAATATCTTAGAATTTTATTATAATTAATTAAAGCTACTTTGTGTCATTTTATTGGTTTATTTTTTCCCTTGGAGGGAAGGAAGAACTTTTACAATTTACGGAAATACTTTACATAAATAAATGTAAATGAGTATATCTCAATAAATAAATTCTTTGAATCTTAATTCCCTGCCCCAACTGCCAAAAACCAAAATCCTAGTTAAACTGCAACCGTGCCTTCCAGCCAGGATCCAGCTGCTGACGTCACCACACTTTACCACTGTTCTCACACAACCATGATTTCCCACGGAATGTCCCTCTGCTCGAGCCCCCTCGTTCCTCCATACCCCCATTGTCCCTGTGTCATCTCCTATCTTTGGATGCCAACTCTGGGACCAGAGAGGAGAAGTTACCATGTCCCAGATGAAGGAGGGGTGGGACTGAATCAAGTGCCACTGAGATTCTTAACGAGCAGCAGAGTTCCCCTAACCAGTGGCAATCCGCCCCTGACACGGGCACCCAGGGCAGAGGCAAGCCCCTGCCCTGTGGCAGGAAGAGAAATCACAGCCGTACTTGTTGAACTTGCATTTGTTCCACGCACTATACTGGACATGAAGCGCACAGGGAAGAATGCCCTGGACCCTGATTTGGAGGCCTTTGTTAATGCATAGGCCCACATTAGCTGTGTGACCTTAGGTGAGTCCCTCTGCCACTCTGGACCTCAGTGTCCCCACCTGCAAAATGAGGGTCCTGACTAACATCTCTAGGCAGTGCTTCTCCAGCTGTAATGTGCACACGCAGAGTCTTGTGCACGTGCAGATTCTGACCCGGTGGGTCTGGGGTGGGCCTGAGAGTCTGCATTTATGACAAGCTCAGAGGTCTCTCCTGGACCTGACCTGGTGCTTTGCCTCATTCCCAGGGGCCAAGCTAAGAATCCCTCACCCTGAATGAGGCTGGCAGCTGAGCCCTCTCCTTCCTCTACCCCGGTGCCCATTAGATTTCAGCCCAGCAGACAAAACAGCCAGCTGTGGACAGAGCCCAGGGACCCGGCCAGCTGTCCTCTGCTTTTCCCTTTCCAAACAAAATTTGATCTGTCAGTTTTTTTTAAATCACAGAACAGCTGAGAAAGAGAAGCATCTCCTCCATATCCATCTCTGCTTCCCACCCCCACTCACCACTTGCCAGAAACTAGCCTTGACGTTTTCCTGTCATCTTCCCCCAGACCCCGCACATGTCAACCGAGGCTGACAGGGTCCCCCCAACTCCCCCTGCCCTCCCCACCGCTCTCTGAGCTCACCTCTGGCGGAGCCAGCTTGCCAGGCTTATTTTTAACAGCTCTGATTGAAGCTGGGATCCCGCTGTCATTTACACTCCCTCATCATTATCAGCTCGAAGCTTCCAGCAGCCAAGCTAAAAAGGCTTCGCAGAGCGTGGAGCTGTGGGGGTGGGGGGCGGGAATGAAATGTCAGCGGCTCGGCACTGCAGCCTCTTGTGGAGCTGTCCCACCACCTGCCCCCAGCACGGCCCACCCTCCCCAGCTTGACCGGGAGGTGGGAGAGGCGGACAGCCCCCGCCCCTCACCAGCCCGGCACTGAGCGACTAGGGGTCTCTTGTTCTGGTGATCACATTTTCTCTCCCAAGAATCAGGACACGTGGTGAGACTTAGAAATGCAGGGAGGTGAAAAGATGCACAGAGGCAGAAAAATTAAATCCCATTTAGTTGTGTATTTAATGAGAGCCATCAACAAGCTGGGTGGTTTTATCCTCATTCAGACAAATGCTGAACTTAGAGCCTCTCTGTTACTCTCTTGAGTTCTGGAATACCCAGAGCTCTGTTTTCTCATCTCTGAAAGGGGATAATCATCCCTGCTCACAGGGTTCCTGGGAGGATTAAATGAGAAGAGGCAGGTGCCCACGTGGTGCCCACAGCCAGGCTCCACACCAGCAGCCTGCCGTCCATAGCCGGTCCTCTCCCGCTGGAGCCTCTCTCATCCTACACATCAGACATCAAACACTACAACCACATCCCATCCTTCAAGCTACTGAACTACCGAGAGCCTCAGAAAGAAGAGACATGAGAGAGAGGAGCGCCGTGACGCTCCCATCTCTGAAGAAATTCATGGTCGTGTTTTAGTCTGCTCAGCAAGGTCAGAGTTCAGGGGAATGTGTCTGACTCACCACTAAATAATTTACTCAAGGGTCATAGAGGCAATAATTTTTACAGAGAAAGCATTTCCAAATCAATGCACTAAAATGTCAGTTCATTAAGATGGTGGGGGTGGGGTGGGGTTAGGAGGTGAGAACCAGGATCATGGCAATGCTTTTGCTGGGAGGAGAAGTTAGCTGTTAGAGCACCAAAACGACACACATCAGTTAGATTTCTTTTTTGTTTGTCAATGATGTCTTGCCTCTATGGATACTAATAAAAAAGCAAACAACCTAAAGGTTTTGATACTGGATATCTTAAAAAAATTACAACAAAAAAAATCTCTGTCCATCTCCAGGAGCCCCCTCCAGGAAGTCTTCCCGGGTTTACCCAACTCTGGGCATTCAAGATTACTTTGCAATCTTGCAGCACTTTGCTGTATGGTCTGGTCTGCAATCCACTGCACCTCAAGCAAAACATTAAATTTCTCATTGTTTCTAGCATTCAAGGAGGGCCTTCCCCAGCCATACATTGTCCATGGGCAGCCAAGGGCCTTGTCCCTCTCCGCCACTCCCTTGAAGAGAGCTGGCAGGCTGTCTTTGGCTTGTTCAGAGCACTGCCTTCCATCCACTTCCACACACACAGCTGTGATCACCAGCCTAACGATTCTGTTAAACTGTCATTTTGATATCACCATTGCAAGTGAATCAGGAAGCCCAGTTTATAGTTCAATTTGCAAAAGTCTGATCACACTGCCAGCTATCAAGTCTCTGGCAAAGACAAGAGCCCTGAACCGTCACAGCTGGAACAACTATTCCCAGAGTGCCTTCCACATCAAAACCATTAGCCCGATTGCGTAAGGGGGGCAAACACGCATGAGAGCACAGGCCTTGTCCTCACGAGCTCACACCCAGCACCAAGAAAACGGTGATGATCCGATACCTAGGAATATGCCGGAACTCCCCCTGGGTACTGTACACCATTACATCACACCCTCACAGAAGCCTTACAGTTCAGTGCTAGGACTGTCCCCGGTTCAGAGCTGAGGAAAGAGAGGCTGAGGGAGGTGTTAACTTGAACAGAGCACACCGCCAGAAGGCAGAGTCACAGAGCAGAAACCCCGGGCCTGGAATGGCTGGGACAGAGTCAGGAAGTAAGGTGAAGGCTCCCAGGGGGCAGCAAGGAAGCGGAGACGGAGGATGAGCTGCAACCCCAGTGCTGAGCATGTACTGGGGACACAGCTGAAAGCCTGGCCGCCCCAGTGGTGTGTGAGGAGAAGCAAGCCTGGTGCCAAGGGGCCCTCAAATGCCAGCGTGAGGAAGGTGGACTTGAGCCAACAGCAACGAGGACCACTGAAGATTTCTGAATATAAGAGCGATCAGATGGGAGTGATGCCTTAGGAAGGTGATGCCTGGTGCCCGAAAGGAAGGCTGGGGGTGGGGGGGGGAGGGGGCGCTGGAACCACTCGGGAAGCCACAATAGTCCTTAAAGCATGAGTGATGGGAATCCCAGCGGGGAGGATCTGGCTTCTCCCAGATGTGAAAACTGTCTGGGAGACAGACCAACGCGGCCATGAGCTCTGCAACTGGCCTCACTGAGTGGCCCTGGGCAGGACACCTGGCCACTCGTGTCCGCAGTTTCATGAGCATTGAAACAGGGAAAATGCTAGATCCCCACGCGGGGCTGCCGAAGGACTGTATAAGCTTGTGTGTGTGCAGTACTGAGCCCAGCTCCTGGCTCGCAGCACCACTGGCTCATCAGCTGTTAGAACACAAGTTAACAGAAACACAGAGGCTGGCAGGTGGCCCCGGGCGGCACAGTGACTGCCTCTCCACCAAGCAGTAAGGCGTGTGAGACCGAACTAAGGAGAAGAGTCAGGGTGAGCAGTCTTGATTTGGGGGTTCCCCGGGGAAAGGAAAGGCTGACATCACAGGAGGCCGTGAGCTCTCCTGACGAGACCCCCAGAGGGAAGCACAGCGCGGGTACCACCGCATATGAGTTACGTATTTGGGGAGAGCGCTCCCAGCCTTGTCTTTCACTTTTTCCTTTTCAAGCAAATTTTAACAGTCCTTGGGCTGCTGCCCTGACTCAGGAGCAGGGAAGGCAGTCTCAGAAGAAGAGGGGAACTCTGGCAACCTCTTTTTTTTTTTTTAATAAATTTTTAAATTTATTTTTTAAGTTTGGCTGAGTTGGGTCTTCGTTGCTGCACATGGACTTTCTCTAGTTGCAGCGAGCAGGGGCTGCTCTTTGTTGCGGTGCGCGGGCTTCTCATTGTGGTGGCTTCTCTCGTTGCGGAGCACGGGCTCTAGGCAGATGGGCTTCAGTAGCTGTGATGCCCGGGCTCAGTAGTTGTGGCGCGTGGGCTTAGCTGCTCCGCGGCATGTGGGATCTTCCCGGACCAGGGCTTGAACCCGTGTCCCCTGAATTGGCAGGCGGATTCTTAAGCACTGCACCACCAGGGAAGCCCCTCTGGCAACCTCTTTCCTGGAGGAAGCAGTAGACCCTGGGCAGTTGTTGCCCTGCAGCATCCGGTTGCCATGAAATGGAATTTATACATGAAAATCAGGAGAGGAGCGGCCCAGGGCACCCCAGTCATGGCTCTGACAGAACTGACAGCTAATTAGAAAGCTCCCTTTGAGCCTCACGTTGAAAAGCCATTTAATAATTAAATGTCTTATCTGTATTTAAATTCCTCTGACAATGTATACTTAGAGTGTGGCCAGAGAACCAATTTTCTCACTTCCATCACCCTACAAGACACAATATTTGAATCCAGGCATCTGCCCCATTGACAGTAAGTGACATTATGTCACTCGATTTGTATTAGGAGTGTTCCAACATCAGGGGGACTCTTCCTCCAGGCTCCTGCATTTGATGCAGCACAGAGGAACCTGACTCAGAACCAAGTTGACATGAATGTGTCCCTTCACAAGTCACTGAGCTGGAATGGGGTGGGCAGGGAGTGGGAGAGGAGGCCCTCAGCCGAGTGGGGTCTGGGGAGGGGCAGTGGGATCAGCTCACCTGAGTGTAGCTAAAAGGGATTCATGGTCTGTAGAGCAAGAATAACATTTTTTAAATAATAAAGTATTTATTTAAATAATAATAATAAAAGCAAACATGAAAGTTGGTCTGCTTTTCTTTACCACCACGCACAAGCAAGTCTAAGGAACATCAGTGAGAACATACTGCTCCCCGCTAAGAAGGAGGCTCCCGCTGCAGCCCCCTTGGCCTGCCGCTGCCTCGGCCGTAGTGACCCTGAGCACAAATGGCCTGGAAGCCACAGGGCTCCCGGGCCTGATCAGGGAGGGGAGAGGAGACCACCAGTCTCAAGGGAGGAAAGGAACTGTGCTGCTGCGTATGTTTAAAGGGTGGACAGACACAGGCTGGGTTTGGCCCCATGAGTGTGCTCTGCCCGCCCTGCAGGAGCAGGGAACTGTAAGGGAGGCGACCTCTGCATAGTCCAACAAAGCTGCACCCCATTCTGCTGGCAGCAGGGGCTGTAATGTCACCAGGGTCCCCAAGTGGCCTGGGGGGGCCATGCAGAGCTATGGGGGGAGGGTAAACCCCAAAGGAACACACAGAAGCCTCCACAGGGACACCAGATGCAGGTGGGAGGGAGTCATGGACAGCCCCTTTGGGGTCACAGATGGAGCATCTGGAGAAAATAACAGAGAGAGAGGCTTCCTGGGTCCTCCCGCTGTTTGCTTACAGCTATCCTCCCAGGACAATCCAAAACGCTTCTCCCTTGGCCCCAGAACAGCCTCTCAGAGAGCAAAAGACTGTGCTTCTGTCTTCCCTTCTGGAAGTTTCTCTTTCCATCCAAAGGAGCCAATGAAACTCGCAGACAGAGAGTGCACATCCAAAGGAATAAGACCTGGAAGGGAATTTAAACATGACCTAGCTCAACTCTCTCTTCTGACAGATGTAAAAAGCCCAGAGAGGTCAAGGAACTTGTCCAGAGTCACCCAGCTGGTTAGCTGGTGCTCTTCCCATCCCCAGCCCCACCATGCTACTGGGAAGCACTACGGTATTACAGCATTATGGTATTTGCAGTCAGCGAGTTGTGGGTCTAGGTCCTGCTCTCCCCTTACAGCTGTGTGGGATACACCACACGTGCTTCCGGGCCCCAGACAGCAGCCTGGACTGGCGGCTGGACTAACTGAAACAGCACCCCAGCACGAGGCAACGCCAGTCCTGCTTTGGGGTGGATGTGACTTTGCATTTCTGGGATGCTTGAGTCATGACAACCCCTCGAGTCACAGCCAACAAGACCAAGTATCTCTCTGGGACACAGGCAGTCTGATGGCCAGTGGAACCGGCCCAGACAATCATCAAATTCAAGAATATCAAGGGCCTTGGATAACACTAACTGCACCTGACACTGCTGTGATCCTGCCCTCAAGGTGCTCTCTGTTCTCTTGGGTTTACCTGTTGATTTACTGTGGTTCAACAGTTGCTTCTCAAAGTGTGGTCCTCGGACCAGTAGGGTCCTCATTATCTGGGAGTTTGTTGAAGAAGTGACTCTCAAGCCCCCCACCCCCGGAGCTGCTGGATTAGGATCTGCATTGATGCAAGACCCCCAGGTGACTCGGGTATGCGTTAAAGCTTGGGAGGCGCTGGTCTAGGGAATGGTGGGGACACCCAAAGGTGATGACCTTGGAGACTGCCAACACTCTGCACGCCATCAGAGACCGTCACAGACTGTCCATCACGGGGCGTGTGTGACACGGTGCTGCCATCGCTGTGCTCTTGCCCAGGGGAAGATGAGAGGTTCTGAGTTTCAGAGGATGGCAAGCACAGCGTACTCCAGGATGAAAAGTCCTGATGCAGCCAGCCATCAGGTTAGGAAATGTGCTTTGCACAGTGTCCAGGGAGACACGGGTCTGCGTGCCTGCTTTTCACCAGCGCTGGGACCTGCCACAAGCCCGTTAAGGTCTACGGGACTGGGTTCCACATCTCCCCTGTAAAGTAAGGATGCAAGGAGATTCCGGATATAAAAAACTGGCACTGGAGGCTTCCCTGATGGCTCAGTGGTTGAGAGCCCAGCTGCCGATGCAGGGGACACGGGTTCGTGCCCCGGTCCAGGAAGATCCCACACGTCACGGAGCAGCTGGGCCCATGAGCCATGGCCACTGAGCCTGCGCATCCAGAGCCTGTGCTCCACAACGGGAGAGGCCACAACAGTGAGAGGCCCGCGTACCGCAAAACAACAACAACAACAACAAAAAAAAACAACGGACACTGGCCTGTCCCTGAGAGGGGCTCTTGAGTAGTAACAGCTATGGTTATGATCTGGGGGGAGCAGGGAGACTGGATGCTTCTCCAAATAGCAGAAGGGGACAGACCTGGGCTGGTGAGCAGTGGTTGCAAGTCCCAGGACAGCGGGTTGGGATTAGTACATGGAAGATCCGTGGGCAGTGAGCTCCCCAACAGCAAATGCTCAGCAAGGGCAAGGAGGCTGTGGGGAGTTCAGGAGGGGTGGGGCGGCAAGTGAGGCCCTCTCCTCTCCTCATTTCTGCTGCTCTGAGTAGGGCACCAGCCTCCCCAGGATCCAAGTGGGATCTCCCCTTCCTGTCTCCTTGCAGCAGAACAGACAAGGACGAAGCAGCCCTGGAGTGGACGCCACAGACCTGCCCACAGCCCCCAACACTCTCTTCCCAGCAGGAGCTTCAAGCAAGTCCCACCAGGTAACCAGAAAGGAAGGCACCACTGGTCTCCTCAGTAACCATGTTCAAGGCCCCTCAGTAATCAGTTTAACAAGCTTCCAGCTCTCCCCCCAAACTGCTTAGCTTCTACAACAATCACACCCTTCCTTTCTCCTCTGAACATTCATTTTAACGCATCTGACCAGAACAGTGTGATCTCTAAACCAAGTCAGGTTCACAAAGTGCAACGCCCTCGATTAATGAACCCTCTGGGAATGAAGATCCTTTTAACAAAGACACCATTAAAAACAAAGCTGAGGGCTTCCCTGGTGGCGCAGTGGTTGAGAATCCGCCTGACAGTGCAGGGGACACGGGTTCATGCCCCGGTCCGGGAAGATCCCACATGCCGCAGAGCGGCTGGGCCCGTGAGCCATGGCCGCTGAGCCTGCGCGTCCGGAGCCTGTGCTCCACAACGGGAGAGGCCACAACAGTGAGAGGCCCGCGTACGGCAAAAACAAAACAAAACAAAACAAACAAAAAAACCCAAACAAAACAAACAAAAAAAAACAAAGCTGAAAAAACCACACACGGCCTCTATGAGGGGGTGTGCACAGTGGGGGTGACGTGGATGGCTCAGAAGGGGGCAGGCTCCAGCCACTTCTGGCTGCTGAAGGAAGGAAAGGAGCAAGCCATATGTGAACCTGGAAGAAAAAGTATTCTAGGCAAAGGGAACAGCCAGTGCAAGGGTCCTGAGGCAGGAGCATGCGTGGTGGTGTTCAAGGAAAAGCAAAGAGGTGAGGGTGGCCGGAGTGGGAAATGGGGAGAGTGGTAGGAGGGCAAAGACTCTGGCTATCAGGCTAAAGGAAGCAGGAAGCCATCAGAGCGTTCTGGACCGAAGAGCAACTTAGATTTAGAAGGTGATGCACTTAAGGCCCTAGCCACAGTACCTTGTACAGAGCGAGTGTTCAACGAACATGAGCTCTTATTATACATCACTCCCTAATTTTCTACCTGGTCTCCCCACATCTGCCAACACACACCCCACTCAAAGCCCTTCAATATTGCCCCTCTGGCTACTGAGGTGTCCCAGATCCTTCTGTCTGGGACTCAAGCCCCTCAGTAAGGCCCAATGCACACACCAGCCACCAGCCCGACACACCTGCCCAGCTACAGACTTGCTCCCCCTAGACCTGCACACCTTCCCTCTTCTTTGCTTTCACCTTCCTATGCAATTCCCTTCCTCTTGAAGGCCCTCTCCTCTCAGCATCTCCTAACATCCTCCCCAATGTCACTGCCAGCGCAAAGGCCACCTCCTCCATGAAGGCTTCCTGCATGCATCCGCAGATGAATGTCATCTCTCCAACATTAGCCAAGCACACCGTGCCACTCACGGACCTTCTCATCTTTAGTGCTGGTCTCAACCCCGCACCGAACCCTACCTCCAGACCCTGCCATCACCCATGAGAGAGTTACCTACCAAGCTCTCTGAAGGGCTCAGCCAAGGCACTGAATGCGCCATTACTAAAGTCAGCAGGGTAACGCAACAAATGTACAGCCCCTATTTGCCCTCATCCTCCTGACAGAGACGTGGCCAAGACTCAGGTAAGCTGTGAAGGGAGCACAGTTGGCCTCTCCCAGCCTGTCCAAGGGGGTGTGATTACAAATGGAAAGCCGGGGTTGGGGGGCATTCCTCTTCCTTAACACACAAACGCTCAACAGACAAAACAAACTTGACAACTGCTCAGTTCTGTTCACCAGTCAAGCCTGAAGGCTTTGGCCCCTCTCTGACCACAGATGCGGGTATTTCACAAGATAAAAACAGCCATGATAAAGAGGCGGAGGAGATCAAAAACCCTACCCAACACCACACACGCACAAAAGCTTAGCACGGCTGCGCAGCCACATTCAAGCCCTTGCATCTGGAGAAAGGGCATCCGTCACGTCCAGGAGGTTGCGGAGCAGGCCAGAACCTACAGCTGTCCTTGCAAGGTCAGCAGTGGGAGCACTTTGGTCACATTGCAGAGGCCTCCAGTGACCGAGGTGTAGGAGGGTGGGGAACATAACTTGCCGCCCCAGTCTTTACAGAAGAGTTACTAAGGAGCCCTGAACTCCCACGGGGTTTGCTGAAGCAGGCAGGAGAGATGCCAGATCAAACAGGGGTCAGAATCTTCTAGATGACTGCTTAACCAGAGGCAGATGAATCACAGGACCACAAAGCAGCCTCCAGAGGGTCTGAATTAAGGAACTCAAGGTGAAAATGGGGTCAAGATTCATGAACTGTTGTTTCCCAGGCCTCGCTGGGAGGCTCCCAGTCCTCTCTCTCAAGCCATTTCACCAGCTGAGTTCCTGCCCAGGACCAGGAACCCAACAGACAACCAGCCAGAGCGGCAAGCAGCACCCAGAATCTGACCGAAAGACCTTTGCCAAGGGCACACTCAGTTGGATCCAGGTCCCATAAATGGCACCAGAATGGACATCCAATGGTTTTTGTTCTGTTCTGGTTTTGTCTGCAGCATCGGTTCACCCTATTTCCCAGTGATAACCCCCTTTTTTTTGTCTGGGGATCCATCCCTCCCCTATTCTGCTCTCTTGGTCAGATGGAGATGACTCCACTCCCAACTCCAGGGCGGCCCCATCATTTCTCTCCAGGGTGGCTGGTTTGAGGTGACTACAGAACCCATCAAAGCCAAGATGATAGATTATATGAGGCTTTCGGGACAGAGGCTATCATTCTTTCCTGGTGGGTTGGAACTAAAGGCTGGAGCTTCTGTAGCCACCTTGGAACATGAATGGAGGAAGTGTTGAGATTGGGGCCAATGTGGAAGAGATTAGGGGAGGGAGGAAGAAAGACAAAGAGCGAATGAAGGGATGAATGAAGGAATGAATGAACTTGGGTCCTGGTATCATTATTTGAGTCCCTAATCAGGCTTCATCTGATTCAAACTTAGGTCTCCCTGACTCCAAAGGAGGGGAGGAATTTAAAAGGTATTGAGTGTTTATTGCTAGGCAGAGTGCAAATTTCATTGCATTTAATCTCCACAATAACCGTGTGAGGTAGGCCTTATTTCCCCCTTATGTTTATTTGTAAACAGGTAAACTTGTAAAGAGGTTTTTAAACTGGCTGAGGTCAGCCAATTCACAAGAAGCAAAACCACAACCAGCGGGCACCCGACCCCCATCCAAGCTTTGTGCTCTGGGCGCCACCCCTGGGCAAACAGGCCAGAGCTCAGAGAGGGCTGCAGCCCCACGGGAGTTCACATTTTGATAACGGAGCCAGAGGAGGGCTGCCAGTGAAATGTCTGCTCCAGGCGCTAGCGGGCATAATGTTCTCTGGGAGAGAAATACCACGCCTGCTGGGAAAGATCTCTCAGGGCTGCGGAAACCTGCAGAAGAGCAGCTGATAAATGTCAGCGCACACAGTCAGCCTGCGGAAACCAGGCAGAGTGGGCAAGAACCTGAACTTTTTGAACAGTAGCTACTCTGAGCCATCAGTTATCATGCAAGGGGGAGCCTTGAGAGTCCTCCAGGGTGACTGCCAAGGACACAGGCCCAAAGCCAGAAAAGGCACAAATTGGTGCCATCGGGAAGGTGTCAGAAACAAAAGACACAGCATGTTATGTTGAGGAGAAAGTGTCCCACAGCTCCGGGAGATGCACGCACCTGCCCTGGAGGCTGGCACTGCCACTGTGAGGCTGAATGACGCGCTCCGGCAATGCTGTCCAGCAAGAATAACCTGTCATAAAATGGGAAGCGGCGGCAGCATGTTAACTCTATGCCTAGTTTGTGTGACTCGGTCTCCTTTGTTAAAATGAAACCCTGGGCTTTCCTCAGGGAGGGCAGGGCAGCTTGTCGAGGACGTGACCTCTACTCCCTGGCTCTCCCTTCTCTCGGGTGCCTCACAACCTGACTGTATCAAGAACGCCCCCAAGGTCGGCCGATGCCCCCTGCCGTTCCAGCCCGTTGGGTCAGGCACCAGTTCCTGTCCTCCGAGATGTCGCTCTTCACAGCCCAGAGAGGAATATTTGAGAAATACTAAAGAAGAAAACAAAGAAAATAGCCAGGAAACGCACAGGCAGCCTCCTCCAAGGTCTGGTTGGGAAAGCTCAGGCCCCCCACCCTGCTGAGGCCCCCCACAGTGGGCTGGAAGACCCTGCCCCACCTCATGTGATGACCCCAGCTAAGAGTGGATGAACTGGTGGAGGACACGGAGCCCACTGGGGGCAGGGAGGTGCCAGCCCACTGCAGAGGGGGCCTTGTGACCCCCCGCCAACCGGCCTGTTTCACCCAGGTAAGAGGAGGAGAGTCGCTAACATGAGGGTAGGGCCAGAGGCCACTATGTAAGGAGAGATCAAAGGGCGAGGCTGTGGCCTGGGCAAAAACAAGAGGCCTAACTGAGGCACCCACGCATGTACCCCCCGGACTTTCCTGCCTCAGGTACTGTGCTCCTCCCCCATCTGCCCAGGAGACTCCTCCTTCGGGAAGTCCTCCAGGACTCCTACCCTCCTCTTCTCTGCACCCACCCCACCCCTCCACAAACAGAGATGGGCATGCCCTCTTCTGGGGCTAATCAGCACCCTGTAGGTACCTGCAAAAAGCACTTTCTGGAAGGTAAGAAGTGGAGAGAGTGGAGTTAAGAGGGTGGGTCTCAGTAGCTGCCTGGGTTTACATCCTGGCTCTGCCACTCTGTCACTTTAACCAAGTCACTTAACCTCCCTGTACCTCAGTTTCCTCATCTGTAAAATGGGGAGAAGAATAGTGTTGAGGGTTAAATAAACTAATTCTTGGGAAGTATCTGGCCTGGCCAGCACCTGGCTCGTGCAATAAACGTGAGTCTTCATGTTTCTAACTTGTCCTTTTCCTCCATGGAATCGAGAGCTCCTCAGAGGCCCAGACTCTGTGTCACCCTTGTCTGTGTCCCCAGCACACACCCAAATTCACCGCCTCAGTGGCAGCATGGACAGCCACCCCCCGGGGTCATCACGGAAGGTTTGAAATGGAGTGAGGGATGCAGGTGAAGGCTGAGAGCTGTGCTCTGGACTCCGCAGTCCTAGGTTCAAGTATGGGTCCAGGGTCAGGGTGCAGTGACTAAGGACAGGCCCCTTTATTTCTCTGAGCCTCGGTTTCCTCACCTGTAAACCCAAGATAAAAATGACTCCTTATTGTAAGGAGTAAATGAGAAGATATTTCTAAAGAGCTTAGGACAGCACCTGGCACACATTAAGTCTCAATAAATGTAATGGGTTCTGTCGTTTTTCGTAATAATAATGCCGGCCTTACTATCAATAGTGAACAGTGAGTACCCTGAGGCTGTTTGCAGCCATGGCCACTCTCTGGAGAGATGCTTAAAGGAAGAAAGAAGAACAGAAGGCAGACTGCCTCCGAGATGCTGGGGGAGGAGAAGTGCCTTCCCACTCAGGGCCCTGATCAGAAGGTTCTGGAAAGCTCCCGGCAGGGACCCTTCCCAGTGAGAAGCTGTGGGCCCCTGCTGCTCTCTGCATCCCTCCTCCCTCCAGCTCTGCTGCGTCCCTCCTCACAGTTAGCCTTTTCACACAGAGAGGAAGGCATGAAAGGATGGAGTCTGGAAATTAGCATTTCAAAGTCAGTGTTGGACGAGCTTCCTGAGTGGTCTGTTCCCGCACAGAGGAGGGTGGGGAGCGGGTCGGGGGCCTGTGATCCCCACAGCTTCTGCACCCGATCAGTCATCTCGAATTCTCCTTCTGTGGCACATTAAAGAGACACATCGCCAAGCAACCTGCCCCGGCCACGCTGAGCCAGCGTTCAAACACAGACAGCCCTGCGTTCTCTGCTCAGGCAGAGAAGCCTTTGCCTCCTCTCCTCCGGCCAGAATCTGAGGGGAGGGAACACTGGATTCAGTCCAGTTTACTCAGACACCCATGTAAGCAGCGATTAGGTCAGACAGCTACTGACCTCCCAGACCGGCCCAGACGAAGCACAGAAAAGCACCAGTCACTTATCACTGATCCACCATCCATCCAACAACTGCTGAAATTAGATTTTACTTGTGAAGTGTTTTCTGGCTCATTCTCCGCCTGTCGGGGAATCAGGCCTGGTGGGAAGTCAGGGGTGGGGACACACAGAGACGGCCTCACGGTCCAGGAACACACGAAGGTACCAGCAGCCCCTTGCTCGGCACACAGTAGAAACAGTCATGGTGACAGATTCTCCCGAGAGCCTTGAGAACGACGCTGGGGAAACCGGTACAACCATTTTGTGAAACAATTTGCTAAGAGCCAGTAAAGTTGATGATGCACATGCCCATGACCTACAATCCCATCCCCAGATATTCATTCACCTAAGAAACGCTCCCAAATGTGAAGCCTGCGTAAGGGTGTTCTCAGCAGCACTGTTTGAAGCTGAAAAACCTAGAAAAAGTCCAAACACACAGGCAAGAAAATGGATACATTGTGGAATTCCACACAATAGTGAAAACGCACGAGGCAACGCCACCCACATCATCGTGGACGAATTTCAGAAACCTAATGCTGAGTTTAAAAATATTTTGGGGCTTCCCTGGTGGTGCAGTGGTTAAGAATCCGCCTGGCGATGCAGGGGGCAAGGGTTTGTGCCCTGGTCCAGGAAGATCCCACGTGCCGCGGAGCGGCTGGGCCCATGAGCCATGGCCGCTGAGCCTGCGCATCCGGAGCCTGTGCTCCACAACGGGAGAGGCCACAACAGTGAGAGGCCCGCGTACCACAAAAAAAAAATTAAAAAAAATAAAAATATTTTGCAGAAGAATGTTTGGTTCTTTTTATAAAAAGTTGAAGAATAAGCAAAACTTTAATGCTTACATACACATATACATGTAGTAATACTACAAGAAAACCAAGGAAATTACAAACACAAAAATCAGTGCAATGGGTTTCCTCTGGGGCTGGGGGCTGGGGGCCTTCCAACAGCAAGGTTTTGGGCTTAAATGAAAAATAGTGACTCCTATTTACAATAGCCAGGACATGGAAGCAACCTGAATGTCCATCGACAGACAAGTGGATAAAGAAGATGTGGCACGTATATACAATGGAATGTTACTCAGCCATTAAAAGGAACAAAATTGAGTTATTTGCAGTGAGGTGGATGGACCTAGAGTCTGTCATACAGAGTGAATAAGTCAGAAAGAGAAAAACAAATACCGTATGCTAACGCATATATATGGAATCTAAAAAAATGGTACTGATGAACCTAGTAGCAGGACAGTAATAAAGACGCAGATGTTGAGAACGGACCTGAGGACCCGGCGGGGAAGGGGAACCTGGGATGAAGTAAGAGAGTAGCATGGACATACATACACTACCAAATGTAAAATAGCTAGTGGGAAGCAGCTGCATAGCACAGGGAGATCAGCTCGGTGCTTTGTGACCACCTAGAGGGGTGGGATAGGGAGTGTGGGAGGGAGACGCAAGAGGGAGCGGATATGGGGATATATGGATACATATAGCTGATTCACTTTGTTATACAGCAGAAACTAACCCAACATTGTAAAGCAGTTATACTCAAAGATGTAAAAATATATATATAGTGACTCCATGGATGCTCCTTTTATTATTATGCTTTGCCACTAACATATACATTATTTATAACATTATAAATATTCTTTTGTATTATCAAAAATTCACTTAAAAATATTTTCAAAAAGAGGGCTGGCAATAATATTGGTAGGACACCTGAAGGCAAAAAGTGGCTGGAACTCTGAAGAACGCTAAAGCCGAACCAGACAACCACTAATGTCCTGCCATCGAAGAGTTTGGGTTATTAAAAGCCACAGAGACCAGGGAAGAATAATAAAAGCTGCTTTCACCGAGTGTCCAACATGCCATCGGCACATGCGAGACTCTAGACACAGATTATCCTAATTCTCCACTGTGCAAGATGGGTGTCATTACAGCCACGGAAAGTACGGCTCTGAGTGGTGAAGGGACAAGGCCAGGGTCACCACGCTGGTCTTGCTGCCGAGAAAGAAACCAAACGCAGCCCGTCTGTCTGCGTCTGCAAAGACTGTGTCTTTCCACGATGCCAAGCAGCCTCTCAAATATTTATAGACATAAATGGTGAATGAACCAAAGCGCAATTCAATCCAACACATATTTATAAATATTTATAACCAAATGTTTTGCTTTGATAAGGCCTATTCTCTGAAGTGCCTGGCGTCAGACAAACAGGGCTTTTTCTGTTGGAGCAGTCTGCGGCTCACCTGGGAATGTTCGCTCGTTTCACGAACACACACTTACATCTGCGCTCACATCCGCACCCAGATGGCCCACCGCCCCATTACTCATTGTCATCAATTTACCACACTGTGAAAATAAGACTCGGCACTCAGGGACCACGGGATGCTATGTTTGTGAGGGAATTCGTGCCTCCCTGCTGCCCAAAATCTGCCAGAGGCTCCCCACCGCTTTCAGGATGAAATCCAAACCCCTAGGCAGAATGACACATCCTGGCCAAACCCTCCCAAACTCACATCTGCCTTCTCACAGCTCACACCCACACCCTGACCAGCAGGCTGGGCTCCAGGGCAGGTTCTCGAATGCACAGTGCTCCCCGTCGCTGCCTGCCCTGCACAGGCTCTCAGGCTGTCCCCTCCGCCAGTCCCCTCTTCACCCCCCTCCTGGCCTGGCTGATGCCCACGGGACGCTCAGAGCCCAGCGGTGGTGCCTCGCCTCCAGAGAGCTTGGCCGAGCCTCCTTGCTGGGCTCCCATCACTCCCATACAAACCGCTCCCCACAGCCACCTCTGGGCCAGCTCTCCGTTTACTTTTCTGGTCTATCCTCCCCAGGACCCTAAGCTCCTCATTCTGCATCTCCAGCCTGTAGGCTGGGGAGACATGAATTCAGAGCTCACGGTACATAAATGCATGCTGTCGCCTGCACCTCCTATCCCAGGCCCACACAAAACACCAATGGGTGGGACAGACGGTCCACGTTAATGTGCACGTGTCAGCCTGTGCTAAGCCTTACCTGACTTAACCCTCATAACCACACTGTGAGGCACTCCTATCCCTATTGCATAGGTGAGGAAACTGAGCTTTAGAAAAGCCCAGTGACCAGAACAAAATCATGCAGCCAGTCACCCGGGCCTGTCAGACCCCAAAGCCCACGATCTGTGATTAATTTTTTGAATAAGCAATTGAATGCCCTCAGAATCTGGAAATCAGAGGACGGTAGACCTGAAAATCATCTTGGGAAGCAGTAACAACTTTCAGTGGTCATTTCTGTGTCCCTGAGAGATTTTTGTGTGTGTGTGTGTGGTACGTGGGGCTCTCACTGTTGTGGCCTCTCCCTGTTGTGGCCTCTCCCGTTGCGGAGCACAGGCTCCGGACGTGAAGGCCCAGCGCCATGGCTCACGGGCCCAGCCGCTCCGCGGCATGTGGGATCTTCCCGGACCGGGGCACGAACCCGTGTCCCCTGCATTGGCAAGCGGACTCTCAACCACTGCGCCACCAGGGAAGCCCCCTGAGAGTTTTTTTTTTTAATCATCTGCAAAGATGCACTAATAACAACACCTTAGATTTTGTACCGCACGTTGCAATTTCAAAGGATTTTCCATCTGCATCAGTTTTTCTAAAATTTTTCCTTTGAGGACTTTCAAGGTGGGTTTAATGGGTGGTCCCAAGGGTATCCTGACCTGGTATAAAGACCTGCGCACAGACATGTGATGAGTCTCACTAGCACCCCCAGGCAGGGCAGAGGAGTGGGAGCCGCCACCCCACCCAGCCTGGAGGCCCTCAGCACTTCCCGAGGCCACTGCCACCTCTCACGGGGGTCTTCCTAGCAAGGCGGGAGGTGAGGATGAGTGATGCAGCAAAGGAGCACCGCCTGCCCAGTTCCTGACCACTTCACCACAGTGTGACTGTCCATGGCGGCAGCATTATAAGCCAGGGGACCAATGGGACAGGTGAGAACAACAATTTACCCCAACCCTCAGGGCCAACGTGGGGGCAGCCAAGAGGCCTCTAGTGCCCCCCAGAATGAATGGGGCTTGGCACAGGGTGCATTAGGGCCAAGGAGGTGATGGGGTGTCTGGGGTCTGCCCAAGGGGGGCTACCTGGCCTAAAGGAGGCCCAAGTGAGCCCAGAAACAGAGAAAGAATCATTACTGCACACTCCCAAATCTTTCCAATAAGGACTTCGAAGGTCCTGGGAGTGCTATAGCTGGAGTCATGCCACAGCTCAGGCAGGGTCCCAAGGAGGCTCGTCTTCCCAGCCTCCTCCCAGCCCTCATCAGCTATGGGTCTTACATAAACCCTTGGCTACTCTGAGCCTCAGTTTTCTCCTTTATAAAATGGAGATGATAATAATTCCAACCTCATAGGGCTGTTGAGAGGATTAAATAAGGCACATAAATCCCTTAGCATACAGGCGGCACCTGTTAAATGGCATCTCCTACTGTTCAATGGTTCTGCTGTTACACGCAAGATTCTTAGCCACCTGTTACATGGGAACAGGGGACTGCGTCTATCTTGTCACCATCAGAGCCTACACAGAGCAGGTGCTCAGCAAACAGCAGCTCACTGAGCGAACCATCCGGGCACCAGAGGCCATTCGGGCTGGGAGAAAAGGGATGAATCAGAGTGTGAGGGCTGGCCCAGCTCAGGAGCCCCTTCCTGGCTTCCCTGCAAGTCTGGTTTAGGGGCTGCCCACCCAGGCTCTGCTTGAACATGCCTGGGGCCAGAGAACTCACCATGGCTGGCGGCCCAGCAGCCACCCTCAGACCACTCTTCCTTAGAAATGACCTAAACCCACCTGCCCACGCTGATCCCACTTCTGGATCCCCCGTGCTGGCACCTGCTCCTGCTCTCAATGGCTCTGGGGACACCTGTCCCCCAGCCTCCTTTTCATTGGCCGAAACCTCTCCAGTTCCTTCACTGACCCTCACAGGTCGATGCCAGGTGCTCACGGGTTTGGCAAACTTTCTCTCAAGGCGAGGAGTGTGGAGGCTGGCACCACGTTCCCGGGAAGGTTTCCTCAGCAGCCCTCAGCTCCCCTCCTGGCCCCCGAAACCCCAGTCCCAGACCGCGAAGACCTTGGGAATCCTGACCCCTGAGTCTCTCCCATTCTTCTGTGAATGTGGAGGTCACTGCTGAGGGGAGGGCCAATAAACGAGCCCCATCACTGGGTGCCTGGGTGTGCTGAGTCCTTTTCCCCCCAGAAATCCAACCTCGCCTCTCATGGTGCTGTGGAAACAGCATTTGTCTGCCCTTCCCTCTAAGGAGCCAAGGCTCAGAGAGGCAGCCTGTGTCAGATTCCAAGTCTTTTGAAAACTAAGGAAACATATACTCCTCCCACTCCTCTGACCTCGTGAGGCAGAATACAAGAGGCATTGGCTATGTCAATTTGCCTGCTGTGTGACCTTGGGCAAGTTGCCTGACGTCTCTGAGCTTTAATGTGAAAGGAGAATCAATAAAACATACTTCACAGGACTGCTGAAAGAATACAATGAAATAATGTATAGAGAATCATTGGCTGGCCTGGGTCAGGGCAGGTACTAAGTAATAGTGTTCAATGATGATAATGCTGATGAAGTAGAAGGGGGCGGGGAAGGGAGAAATAATAATTCATCACCACACTACACCACCTCTTCCCCCCCTCCCCCCGCCACCAGAGGGGACCACGTTCCTGAACTACTGAAAATCCACTACAAGCTTCCAGGTTCCTCCTTCCTATGAGGGGTCCTGAGGCCTGGGGTCAACACCCTTTTCTCACCTTACAGAGCCTGGGAGAGAGGAGACCATGGACAACGGGGCACCCACAGCCCACGAGCCTGGCCTGGCCTCCTGGACCCTCTCCCCAGTACCGCTGACCAGAAGCCTGTCCTCGCTCCCTTACGCTTGGTGGCAATGATGTCTCTCTCCCTGGCCTAGCTCATTTCTGGAGACAATGGGGCCAGGGGCCGGGCGCCCCGCTCAATTAACACTCTCAAGAATGCCAGCGGAGCAGCTGCGGCGGCAGCCGGACTCCCCAGGGAGAGGGGCCCAGGTGTTCCTGCCTCCTCTCCGGTGCAGGCTGGGTTGGGGGGAGAGCTGGGAGCTGCAAAAAGAGGGGGAGGTGGGTGTCTGCCTGCCAAGGGCCCGCCACCAGGCCCAAGCCCCGCCCCAGGGCATCTGGGTCTTCTCTGTAGTGGAAGGGTAGGGGGAGCATCTGGCAGCCCACGGCCCCTCTGTGACCTAAGCCAAGAGGATGGTGGCCTCTGGAACCAGAGATTTGGGACTCACTGCCCGCCCCCAGCTTATCACCTGTCTGTAAAATGACAACACACTCTGCCCCGCATTGTCACAAGGTAACATGACAGCACATGGCTTGGAACTTGGGCCACAGTCAGAACCCAAACGTGCTGGTTTTCTCTCTTGCCCTCCCATCCCTATTTAGGGTGGGTAGCAAAAACATGCCAATACCTTGCTCTACCGACAAGATGAAGACGGAATCAGAAACACACACATAAAAGCGATTTTATCTCTGTGCTTCTGAGAGACAGACTTGGAAGAAAGACGCCTGCTGTGAAGAAAAGCTAAAGAGGCTCTGGCATCAAGGAACCATACTCTGGAAGACCTGAGAATAAAGCACATGAGTGGGGTGTGCAAAAAATGAAGCAGGTAAAAGAACCAAATACTGGGAGAAAAGAACTTAGGGACAATATCTACTTAAACATCATACGGAAAAACAGTTTATTGCTTCTAATAATTTATTTGCTTTTAAAATTTGCTCCGAACATACTCTCCACTTCACTTTTGATGGATGTTTGCTTGCATTTAGCTAGTTTAATAAAACTATTTATCTTTGTGGGTTTTTTTTTTTTTTTTTTGCGGTATGTGGGCCTCTCACTGCTGTGGCCTCACAGGCTCAGCGGCCATGGCTCACGGCCCCAGCTGCTCCGCGGCATGTGGGATCTTCCCGGACCGGGGCACGAACCCGTGTCCCCTGCATCCGCAGGCAGACTCTCAACCACTGCGCCACCAGGGAAGCCCTATCTTTGTGCTTAAAAAAAAAAAAAAGATTGTGACTAGTCAAGGAATAAATCCATGAGACTGTGGATTTCCAGTAACTTAACCCTCAAGGGTCCACAGCACCCTCCTGCCACCTCATTACAGGGTACCTAAATCAGAGGGATAGAACTTGAGAAGTATATAAATCTCCTACGTTGCTGAATCTGAAGAAGGCCATCCGTCTTTGGCCATATCACCCACGTGCAGATCACTCCTCAGTTGACAGCAACTATTTAAAAAAATCAGAGTACGGGACTTCTCTGGCGGTCCAGTGATTGAGACTCCGCACTTCCAATGGAGGGGGGCACGGGTTCAATCCCTGGTTGGGGGACTAAGATCCCACATGCCATGCAGCATGGCCAAAAAAAAAAAAAAAACGGAGGTCCCTTCTCAGCCCTCCTTGAAGGCAACTCATTTCCAAGCTGCAACCTAACCTTCTCCTTCTCTATAAAATGAAGGTAGGGAGCCTAAAAGTTCTCTGAGGTCACTGCTGGTGCTGACATTTGAAAGTTCTATGAATATATTTCAGAACCCCCAGGGGTGTCTGTCGAAGTGCAGATTTCTGGTTCCAGCTTCAGATTCTAAACTAGAATGTCTGGGGAAGGGCTCTGAAATCCACATTTTTAACAAGCAGGTTTCCATCTCTAATTTGAAAATGGCTATCTCCAGCCCTTGCATGTAATATTTAAAGATGCTGCTTTATTACATCTAGAAGTTTTGAGGTATCTGGGCCCATGTGGTAATCTAACATTTCCTGAGGGCCTGAATATCACACAATACCCAATGCAGCTTCACAAGTCCCCATGGGGTAAGAAGGTTTAAGGCTCATTTTGCTGATGGGGAAATGGAGGCTCAAAGAGGCGACATAAACAGTCCAGGATCACAGGCTGAGTCAGATGGGCCTGAACCTTCATTTTTGGGATGTCCATCAGCTTCCCAAAGACCCCGGAGCCTTCCTGACTCCAAGCAAGCTCCCAGCTCTCAAGGGCTTTCTTCAGCCTTTGGGACACACTTCAAACTCCAGCCCAAGCTAACAGAAGATCAGCATCCATGTCATCCTTCAACGTGCTCCTCTGGCTCCAAAATGGTCATTGTGGGTTTTGACACTCAACCAAGAAAGGCAAGGATGTAACCACAACCTGTGCTCATCCTGTCTGCCCAGGATAACATAAGTTTCTTAAGGAAGAAGAAAAGCTGGCTAGTCTTTCCTACAACTTTAACAGACAAGAAGCAACGTGCTCAATGATTCAAACCCCAGCTCTGTTGCACACTAGCTGTGTAACCTTGACAACTTACTTAACCCCTCTGAGCCAGTTTCCTCATTGGAAAAATGGGGATTGAAAAAATGCTCACCTCATAGGGTTGCTGTGAGGATTAAATGAGATAATACAGGTAAGGTGTTACCATGGTGACTGGGACATAGTAAGTACTCAATAAATGATGGCTTTAAAAAAAAAAAGTATTCACACACACTGACAGCATATGACTTAGAGAGAAATGAAAATAAGTCTCTGCTCTGACCTGCCTGTTTCACCCAGACAGGCACAGGACCACCCAGAGGCTGGAGGGGTCCACACACACAACAGCAGTACTCACTGAGGACCGTCCTGGGCAGGCACTGTGCTAGACTCACATTCGTTCTCCTAGAGGGCCAGTTTCCTAAGCTAGGAAAGGGTTTCTGGCTAAAGTTAAAGTTAAAAAGCGTTTCCCTTCCCCACTGCCTCTCCCACCTTGTAAGCCCGCAGGAAACTTATCTGGGGAACCCCACCTTCAACGTGAAGGTCGGGGTGTCAGCTCATCACCATCTTTACTACTACACAAGACGGCAGGCAAATCCCCTTTCCGTGATCCTTTGAGGCGGAGTTGGGGGAGGGTGTCTATTTATCTTCTAATGGAAACGGGAGGGGGGAAAGCGAGCCTTCCTGGCCAACTTAACCACTGCCTCTGTGTTCTTCAATTACTGGTACAAAATGATTTGATGAGAGGAACCAAGCCGACATCTGGGTTTCAGTTAGCATCTGACATGGGGCCTCGCTAATTAATCTGGAAACATGAATTGACAAAGGCTCAAATCCGAGCGCGGTCAGGGAGAAAGCCGGCTGACGGGCCGTGAACAGAAGGTGGTGCGTGGTGGGGGGCACAGAGGTCACCAGCAGTGTCCGGGAGGACTTGGAGACGGCGCCTTGGGTTCGCCCCTCCTTCCCGGCTTTGTCATCTGACCCCCAGAGGACAGGCGGGAGGTGGCCCAGCGGCAGCTGGGAGGGGTGCGGCTGACACCGGCTCTGTGCTGGCAGCTAGCCAGAAAGACAAAGGGACCCAAACATTTCAGCCCCATCAGTCAGATCAGTCGTGTGTTCCCACCTGGCCCAGAGCTGGCACACTGTTACATCTTCTTGGCTTCAAACCTTCCTCATACAGTCTTAAAAGTAAAAAAAAAAATTTCTTAATTATATATATACAGAAGTACATATACATTTAACAATCATTTATCAGTTGATCGCTTACTAGGCACCATGCATGAAGCTCAGAGCTTTACACATTATGACATTTAATACCTACACCAACCTGGTGAAGCTTTATCTCCACTTTACAACTGCACAAAACGAGGCCCAGAGAGTTTAAGCTAGCTGCCAAGGATTGCACAGCTAGCAAATACAAAGCCAGACTCCAGCCTAGGGTTGGGCAAATGAGGACAGTGTGCCAGGCCCCCTGCTAGCACATACAGCTCTCCATACCCTCCTCTCTCCCCTCCCCCTCCCTACAACCGTCAATGTGACCCTTTGGGGGAGGGAGCGTTGGAGTCACAGAATCGCTGATGATTAGAGCTGAGGAAGCCCTAGATCATCAGTGGCAGTCCAGGTGTATCCCACATGGCTTTGGAAGCAGGCCTGAGTCCAAGAAGCACTGAGCAAGTGGATGGGGCCCCCTACCCTCCCCACAAGAGCCTTTTTATATCACAGAGTTTCATGTGAGATTTATTTTTAATAAACAAGCTGTTGCCTGTAAAATTTGTGGCCTGCTGATTCAAATCCACCACCTACATTTTGTAGTGAAAGAAAAATGAAAACCTGAGCAGGTGCAGGGACTGGAGCCAAAACCCAGGCTTCCTGACCCCAGCGCTTTGTGCTTCACACTGGGTCCAGTGGGCAGCTCTGAATGGAGGTACAGTCCTTCCCTGGTACTGAGTTTTCTCGGGCTTTGCATCCTGCTAAGAGCATGGGGCAAGTGCCTCCTGCCTGGGGAGTTTGTGATTCTACGGCAGCAACACCTGGAGGGTGCTTGGCACGCAGCAAGTTCTCCATAAGTATGAACTAGTGTCACTGTTTTGCTTCATTGCTCCATGATGCCAAGATAAAGGCTCCCATCAGCCACTGGATGCTGGTCCTTCCTCCCCACCTCCCATCTCCACCCAGTGTGGGGAGCTGCCCATCTGAAATGGGAGCTGATCCGGACAAAATGCTTAACACCGTCCCTGGCTTGTGGAAGGGCTCCATCAAAGTTGGCCAATATTATAGTAACTATTATTGTATTACCTGTAAGTCTTCTCCCTCCCCGCCTTCCCTCCATGACTACAAGACATCAAGATCCGTCTCACTGGCCTGCAAGTGCCAGCATCTCACACCTTTCTCCCGACTGACAGTTGGCCCTACCCTGCATTCTCTCCTTCTGTAGACCTATTCATTGCTCCCCGGTTTCCTTCGGCTTTAGGAAATTAATGATCAGTGATTTGTTAAGTTCATTAGCTCTGCCTCTCAACAGCATGGAAGGCCTGCCATCTGGACCCATATTTTCACTTTTATGTGACTTGTTCCATAATTACACAGTAAGCGGTGTCACCCTGCACAGCCGTGCAGAACACACTCAGCATACCCCTCCTTTCTCCAGACTTACACAATCTCTCCCTAGGACAAGCAGATCTGTCCGCCCTGCTCTTGGGGCCACCATTCCTTCAAACGTGTGCAGGGCCCCCAGCATTTTTCTCTTCCTAAACATTTACTGAGCCCACACTACGTGCCAGATCTAGTGTAGGTGCTGTTTGAGGTTACCATCATTAACCCATTTGCAGATGAGGAAACTAAGGCTCAGACAGATGAAGCAACTTGCTCGAAATAATGCCTAATTTTGAAGTAGTCCAGCCAAGATTTGAAGCCAAATCCTAAATCCACACCAGAAAAACCTCAGGCTGACTGTAGCATGATCCTGCAAGCCCCACCCTCTAGCTTTTTGCTAAATCCAACTTCCCTCCTGCTTTCCACTACAGCAGCTGTCAAATGTGTAGCCCTCCTAGACTTCCATTTCGTCCACCCATTCCTGCCTTATCAGCTACAGTCCAGCTCAGCTCCACGGCTTTACAGATGCCAGATTCTTGACAGGGCAGACGCACGTGAAACAATATGAAGAATGGATTCTATTTTTTTTTTTTTTTTTTGCAGTACGTGGACCTCTCACTGTTGTGGCCTCTCCCGTTGCGGAGCACAGGCTCTGGACGCGCAGGCTCAGCGGCCATGGCTCACGGGCCCAGCCGCTCTGTGGCATGTGGGATCCTCCCGGACCGGGGCACGAACCCATGTCCCCTGCATCGGCAGGTGGACTCTCAACCACTGTGCCATCAGGGAAGCCTGATTCTATTTATTGAGCACTCACTACACGATAATGTTAAGTGCCTGGATTACCTCATTTAAGCCACTCAAGAATCTTATAGGCAAGTAACTACAGGAGTTATCATACCCATTAGACAGAAGATAGACGGAGGTATAGAGAGATAAAGCCAGTGCCCTTGGCTGCCCCGTTAGTAACTTGTAGAACCAAGATTTAAACCGAGGCTCTCCAACCTCAGAGTCCATCATTCTATCCTCCTGCATGAGGAAAGAGCCAACCACATGTCTGAGAGGCTGCACTCACAGAAGGACGCTGACCATAAGGAAGACAGTCCAGCACATCATAAGGCGAGTGCAGACAGACTCCCACAACTCCATTTTAGGCAAGTAAAACCTCGTTTTCAAGTAAACAATAATCAGTAGGGAAGGTGATTCTTAGAACATTCATTCAACAAACATTTACTGAACACCCGCGAGATAGCAAGGGCCATGTCAGGTGCTGAGGACACTGAGAACACAATAGATGTGCACCCCGTCCTCTAGGGACCCCAGACCCTGAACAGATAAGTACAATGTCCAAGGGCCTGATGCATGTTACAAAGAGGTGAAGTCAAGGGCATCAAGGGAGCACATGGCAGAGGAACCCCATCCAGCCCACAAGGGTGATGAGAGAAACTTCGCTGAGGAAGCAGCGTCCCAGCTGAGACCCAGAGGATGACAGAAATTGTCCCGATGATGTGTACGTGACTGTGAATGTGTGTATGTGTGCACACACATGTGCACCTCTCCAGGGAGGTGCGTGTTCCAGGTCAAGAGAACAGCATGTGTGAGCCCAGAGTTAAGCATGAGAATGGCACATGTGAGGAATGCAGAGAGGCTGCTACCACCTGGAAAGCAGCAGGTGATTCATTCCTTCAACAAATGTTTACTGCCAGCCAGTGGTGCTCCCTGGGATTCCCTTGTCTGGCAGCTGCTTTGCTGGGCCAGCTTTGGAAGTCAGCCCTTCCAAAAGGAGCTGCCTCATTTTCTCGGTTTCTTGGCAGTCTCTTAGTCTGTGCCTCACCTGCTCATCAGCTCTCCCTAAAATCTCCCGAAAGTCAAGCAGCTTCTCCCTAAAAACCTAGCATCTTTTACCAGCATGCCACATTTCAGCAAAACAAACATATTCCTTCAAAAGTTCCATGAAGTATAAAAGTGTGAGCCACAACAGAGGGGAAGGCAAATGACTACCTTTCATGTGGAGACTGGACAATTGGATTTCTCTGAAACATCTGGACTGTCCCCAGACAATCCAGAAAAAGTACCCACTATGTGCCAGGCCCAGTTCCAGGCACGTGTGGAGACAGAGGGGAAATCCAGTGCAGGCCCTGTTCACCAGGCGTTAACAGCTAGCAACGGAAACGCGAGACATACTTAAGGGCCAAAGCAAAGCCCTAAAGCTGGGTTCTCAGCCAGAGCTTTGCCAACCCTCAGGCGGCAAGCACAGGATGTATTATTCCAAGGAGTCCTCAGAATCCTCCATCAGACATTGTTGCCTGAATAAACAGTACACTTCTCACATGTATATAGACTCAGGGGGATGAGTAAAAAACAAACTCACTCAAAAGCCTGACTGCAAGGGAAGCCTCAGGGGTGAGGCCACACAGGATTTCACTTTCTACGTGATACGGATCCAGGGTATTTGATTTGTATAACAAATAAGTATAACCTTTATAAAATTTAAAATAATCTTAAAAAATGGGACTTCCCTGGTGGTCCACTGGTTAAGAATTCACCTTCCAATGCAGGGGCTGCAGGTTCAATCCCTGGTCGGCAGCTAAGATCCCACATGCCTCACAGCCAAAAAACCAAAACATAAAAAACAGAAGCAGGGCTTCCCTGGTGGCGCAGTGGTTAAGAATTCGCCTGCCAATGCAGGGGACACGGGTTCGAGCCCTGGTCTGGGGAGATCCCATATGCCACAGAGCAACTAAGCCCATGCACCACAACTACCGAGCCTGCGCTCTAGAGCCTGTGAGCCACAACTACTGATGCCCACGCACCTAGAGCCCGTGCTCCGCAGCAAGAGAAGCCACCACAATGAGAAGCCGGTGCACCGCAATGAAGAGCAGCCCCTGCTCGCCACAAGTAGAGAAAGCGCATGCACAGCAATGAAGACCCAATGCAGCCCAAAATAAATAAATTAAATAAATAAATTAAAAAAAAAACAGAAGCAATATTGTAACAAATTCAATGAAGACTTTAAAAATGGTCCACATCAAAAAAAATCTTTAAAAAAATTTAATTAATTAAAAATGGTATTACACTCATGGTAGCTGTGTCCCTGTATATTTTCTGAAATGATACCTGTTCAAAAGTCCAATTATGACCTGGCAGGGCAGTGGAGGGAGGTCTATGATGTCTTTTGACATTCAGAAGGGACCGTTGGCCTTGGGAAGGTTAGGCCCCAGGGATGGGGGCCTTTCAGCCCTGCCCCCCCGACACAGTACTGCCCTCCCTCGAGCCCTGTTATTCCAAGGCTGAGGCCATATCATGCCTTATCAATAATTCATGGGTACAAACAATAATGCTGGCTGGGTAGCCTCTGTGGGTGGAGGAGGGGCCTCTGAGGAGGCTGGTGGGATAAGGCTCTAACCCTCTAGAAGCAAACATTCACCCAATCAAGTTTCAGCCTGAGAGGGCTTAGCTTTGGAAACACTCTCAAAGGCCCCCCACATTCCTCTCACAGCCAATGGGATTCCCAGGAGTACCCAGCATGATGTCCATTTACCTTCCAGGAGCACTAGGCATGGCCAGTCCAGCCCTTGTTCAGGGAGGTAGCATGGGCACTAGAAGGACCACTAGACCAGGAATCAGAAGGGTGGATTCTAGTCCCAGTTCTGCCATGTGCCTGCTGTGTGACCTAAGATAAGTGGCTTAACCTCTCTGTGCTTCAGCATACTCCTATACAAAATGGAGATGGAATAGAAAAATGGGCAAAGGACTCTAACAGGCAGTTTAGCAAAAAAGGAACACAAACAACCTTAAAAACTTTAAAAAAGGGGTGCTCAAGCACACTCATAATTAAAGAAATACAAGTTTGACCTATTATACTTCAAAAACAAATAAACAAACTCAAGGAAAAAGAGGTCAATTTGTGTACCAGAAGTGGGGGTGGAGGGGGTTGGTGGGGGAGGGGGGATTGGATGAAGGCAGACAAAATGTACAAACTTCCAGTTAAGATAAATAAATACTAAAGATGTAATGATAATATATGCACAATAAATATAATCAACACTGCTGTATGTTACGTAGGAAAGTTGTTAAGAAGTAAATTCTAAGAGTTCTCATCACAAGAAAATTTTTTTCTTTTTCTTAAAGTTATCCAAAATTTATTTTCAATTACAACAAAACAAACACTTGATATAGGCACCTAGATTTTTCCTCCTCATGATTTTTTTTTATAGAGCAGGTTCTTATTAGTCATCAATTTTATACACATCAGTGTATACATGTCAATCCCAATCGCCAATTTTTTTTCTTTCTTTCATTTTGTATCTATATGAGATGACGGATGTTCACTAAACTTATTGTGATAATCACTTCATGATGTATATAAATCAAATCATTACGCTGTATACCTTAAACTTATACAGTGCCGTATGTTAATTATATCTCAATAAAACTGGAAGGGAAAAAGAAAAAAGATGAATTTGAAAGAAGTTTAAAAAAAGAAATACAAGTTAAAACCAGATGCTTTTTTTAGCCCATCAAATTGGCAAAAATGAAAAACATTAACATTGCCCAATACTGAAAAAGGTGTGAAAAACAGATTTTCATATCTTGTAAGGAGGGTACAGCCTTTCTGGACAGCAATTTGGCAAAAGCCATCATAAAATAAAATGCATTTTGACTTAGCACATCCACTCCTAGAAGTTTGCCCTATAGACCTACTGATGTAAGTGCAAGAGTCAGATGTACAAGGATATTTCTTTGTAGCAGTGTTTTTAAGAGCAAAAAGACTAAAAACAATTTAATGACCTTCAATGAAACATACAATGAGAGCCTGGGGCTAAGACAAGGAATGGGCAGCTCTAAATGTGCTGATATGGAGTGAGAAGAACAGGACATGCTCCCATTTTCGGGGAGAGAGAGACGGGGGTGGAGGAGAAACAGAGAGGATAGTCTGTGATTTACATGCAGAGAGTATTTATGGAAGTCTGGAACACATGAAGCTGTTTTAGTAACTGCATCTGGCAAAGGGACCAGGAGATCTGGAGTGGAGGGAGATTTCTTTTCATTTTATATGCTTTTGTTCTAATTAATTTTTCAAATCAGGTATTAAATTTTCAATAACTTTAAGCCACTAGGATTTTGTTTTGCTTAGATGGGCAACATCCTGCCTGTGTGAAAATTAAGTGCAGTGGATGTGAGAGTGTTTTGTAAACTGTAGGGGACCACACATGTACAAAGTGCTATTAGTTTGCACACACGTACAAATTCCCACAGGCAACGTGGGTGTTTGGGGTTTTCTTAATATATACATTTATTTATTTTTATTTTTGGCTGTGTTGGGTCTTTGTTGCTGCGTGCGGGCTTTCTCTAGTTTCAGTGAGCGGGGCCGCTCTTCGTTGCAGTGTACGGGCTTCTCATTCCTGTGGCTTCTCTTGTTGCTGAGCATGGGCTCTAGGCGCGCGGGCTTCAGTAGTTGTGGCACGCAGGCTCTAGAGCGCAGGCTCAGTAGTTGTGGTGCACGGGCTCAGTTGTTCCGTGGCATGTGGGATCTTCCCGGACCAGGGCTCGAACCCGTGTCCCCTGCACTGGCAGGCGGATTCCTAACCACTGCGCCACCAGGGAAGTCCCAACGTGGGTGTTTCTTAAAGAAAAAAAACACTTGTAGGTCTAGGGGGAGCAATGAATTGGGATGGAGTACTCACTGCTTCCTAGAGTTCACACCACATTCATCCTCAGAGGTGTTTCCAGAGCCACTGGCCTTTACCTAAGAGGTTCGGGGTGGGGTGGGGTGGGGACAAACACCTCTTTGTGGATCTATTGCATCTGATGAACCCACTTCAAGGCCAGAGGCTGGCACTTACGGAGCACGGCTAAGGGATGCCTGAAGACTTTGTCTTGCCATCTGACAGATGCCAACACCAGGCTGTCTGTGAGCACCACCTGACAGCTGGAGCAGACCTTGTTCCCCAGTCTCCCTAACAGCCAGCTCAGGGCCATGCACACGGGACCCACTCGGGAAACATTTGCAGAGTGGACGAATGCATGGCCGTGAATGGGCCACCTGCTAGGAGCCCACAGACTGTCGGATCTGGAAGGACTTTCTGAAAACCTGCAAGCCCCCTGCACAGATGGGACTTGCCCAAGACCCACGGCAAGAAGGGACGGAGGCAAACCCAAGACCTGTGACCTTGCCTGGCACTTCCTGCCCTGCCCTGAGCGTGCACAGAAGTCACACTGCTCTGGGACCAACAGGCTGCCAAACACTCCTTCCACCAGCACCTTCTCAGGCTTGAGAGGTTTTTTAGGTTGGTCTCCAGTCTGACGTTTTTGTAAAGTATTCAGACCCACCAGAGCCATCAACCCAGCCTTGTAATTTGAAACAGGAAAGGAAAGGAAAGGCCCATCCCTGCCACATGCTGCACAGTCTATACTGTCCCTACAAGATGCCAGGAGGGTGCAGCTCACTGTTCCCTTAGAAGAGGGACTCAAGGTCTCTCCCCAGTAGGGTCAGATCATTCCAGATGTACAGAAGCAACCCTGCAAGGGCCTCATCAGAAACCGTGTTCTCTGGGTGCAAAGATGAGCCCAACAGGGTCTATGCGTTCGCTTGTGTCTATTCGAGCTCCGCTTTACAAAGAACCATGCGCTGAAGGGGAGCCAGGGGGCCAGAGAGTGGCTCCCGGCTCTGCTCCCACCCAGCTGGGCGGGGAACTCCTGCCACCTCTCTGGGCCTCAGTTTCCTCATCTATAAAGTCGGGACATGTTTTAGCGCCTCTCTCAGCTTCTTTCCAGTTCATATGAGACTAAAGTGATGATTCCTTGGGGATGACAGGAGGAAACACCCCAAGACAAAGATTTTCAAAGAACTGACAAGCAACAGCGCTGGACAGACCAGCTCCCCCGCCAGCCTCCTAGACAAGCCAAACCAAGACACCCTGGGAACCCACCACGCGGTGTCAGGAAGAGCCGTGCGCCCTGGACCCGCTGCACTTCCATCCCACCACCTCGCGTGAGTAAAGCCGGCCTCAGCCCTGGCCCTTCTTTCAATCCTCAGGCCACGCTGCCCTCTCTCAGCAGATCACTGCGGTCTCAGGGCTCCGCCCTTCCCCTTCCATGCAAAGCCTGAGCCAGAGTCCCGGGGGCTCTTCATTGCATTTGAGAAACAAGTTTTTTGAACAAACATGTATAATCGTAAAGATGAGCCCAGCAGGATAAGCAGGAATGTTCATCTCTCACCTGGCACAATGCCTGCCTCAGGCAGCCCAGGCCCACTGTGGCTACACACACACACACACACACTCACTCCCCAATCCTGCTTCCCTTCAGCAGCTCACCTCACCCAAAGCTCTTCCCCCTAACTTCCCAGGTTAACACGCCCCCTCCTCCCTGATGCCCACAACCTGCACTGTGTGTGTAGCAGCCACAGAAAGTATTGCAGCAAAGAAAGGCACGCCTGGAGCCCAGAGCCCAAAGCCCGGGGATGATGGCGGTTGCTAAGAGACTGAGGATACCCAGCTAGAACTGTGACTGAGGTTTCTTGTTTGTGCAAGAACAAAATGAAGAGGGAAGGAGAGGACGTGTTTGCTGTGATGAATTTCAGCCTCTACCAGATCCTGCCGGACGGAAAAAACATCTCACTTAGGATTATACCCAATGATGTTCTGTCTCTCCAGGCTTCTGGCAGCAGAAAATGCTACAAGCCCCATAAATATATGCCCTGAAAAACTAAGCCTATATATATGTATTCATATATACACACAGACACATCCTAGGAGAGGATATAAAAGTGAGCCATTCTATTTTGTAAGGTGCAGTGCTGTAAAGGAGTAGTTTAACTTCAGTCTGTGGACTCAGCCGGTCTCCATTCAATCCAAGTTTCCCTGCTGTGCATCTCTGGGCAAATCGCTTAACCCATCTGTGCCTCAGTTTTCACATAAGTAAAACGGAGTTCATATAAGTTCCTCATAATGTATTGTGAGGATTAAATCCAGTAACCCATGTAAAGTACTTAGCACAGCTCCTGGTTCTCAGTCAGGACCCAAAGGTGTTCACAACTTACTAAATGTGGGTTGTCAGAGCTAGATCATCCATGGCTCCTTATTCTAAGATGAAAACTATGAACTGCAGAACGGTCAAACCAGGAGTCCTGTGACCGCCTCAGATCAGAGAGGGAAGAGAGGGTCATTTCCATGCCACTCCACCATCCCTTCTCTCCTCTCCCCTGGGAGAGGCAGCAGCCCATCCCCCCCCCAGCCTCCCAAGAAGGTAACCTTGAGCCACTGTCACCGCAACCCACTCCCTCATCCAACACGCAGGCCCTGAGTGCCTCTACCCAGCTGGCACCCTGTCAGGCCCTGGGCACAGTGTGAGAGCAATGTGACACAGCCCTGCTCCCCATCAGATGCAGACTCAGCCCCTTCCATTCCCCCTTCCAGACCCCCGACTAGGACGAAGGCCCCTTCTCTCCTCAAAGCCCCGTTACCTCTTCTCCTCACCCAGGCTCCGTGGCGGATCCACAGCCTTGCCTGGCCCTGGCATGGCCCCTAGATCCCAAAGAGAGTGAAGACAACAAGAAGAGGAAAAACAAACTCTCCAGTGGGGCAGGAGGCAGGTCCAGGGAAAGGGGACTCGGGGAAAAAGAGAGAGGCTTTGGACAGCACCCCCAGTGGGCAGATGAATAAAGCTTCTCGATCCTAGATCAGGCATGTGTTCTGATGCGTGGATTTATTTGTGTAAAAATATGGTGTTTCCTCAAAAACATTAAACACAGAATTACCATTTGATCCAACAACCCCAATTCTGGGTATACGTACAGAAGAACTGAAATCAGGGACTCAGGCCCATGTTTGTGCACTCATGTTCAGAGCAGCAACCTTCACAATGGCCAAAAGGTGGAATGGAATGGAGTATTATTCAGCCTTAAAAAGGAAGGAAATCCTGTCACACGTTACAACACAGATGAACCTTAAGGACACTAGGCTAAGTGAAGGAAGTCAGATACAAAAAGATAAATACTGGGCTTCCCTGGTGGCACAGTGGTTGAGAGTCCGCCTGCCGATGCAGGGGACGTGGGTTCGTGCCCCAGTCCGGGAAGATCCCACATGCCGTGGAGTGGCTGGGCCCGTGAGCCATGGCCACTGAGCCTGCGCGTCTGGAGCCTGTGCTCCACAACGGGAGAGGCCACAGCGGTGAGAGGCCCGCGTACCGCAAAAAAAAAAAAAAAAAAAGATAAATACTATATCATTCCCTTTATAGGAGGCAGTCAAATTCACAGAGACAGAAAAGAGAATTCTGATTGCCAGGAGCTAGGGGTCGGGGGAAACGGAGAGTTGTCATTGGATGGGTACAGAGTTTCTGTTTGAAAGATGAAAAAGTCCTGGAGATGGATGGGGGTGACAGTTGTGCAACAATGTGAATGTACTTAGTGCCACTAAACTGTACACTTAAATGACTAAAATGGTCAGTTTTATGTCATATGTAGTTACTACCCCCCACAGACACATACACACACAAAGCCTGGCAAGGGTTTCCAACATGATCACATTTAGCTGCACACTTAGCACAGACCCTCCTTGAAAAGACTACATTAACAGGACATTGGGAGCAGACAGAACATCTAAGAGGGTGACTTGTCACCTGTGCAATGGAGACTTCCAGGAAACAGCATTTGAATAAAGCTCACAAAGCGCCAATCCCAAGCCCCACATCCCCCAGAGTGGCTGGAGCCAGGGAACACGCAACCTTGGTCATTGGTGGGTGAGACAAGGAAGCAGGGGGAGGTTACAGATCATTCGCAGGGCACAGGTACCAGGAGGTCCAATGCAGACGGGACTCCGAATGTCCTGCAGAAGGAGACGGTGCCGGGGCTCAAATCCCACCTAGCCGGTGACATCACAGATCAGCTACCCTGTGGGCTTAGTGTTCTCATTAGAAAAACCTGGGATAATGATCCCAATTCTACAGAAGTGTTAAGAAGATTAAAGAGATAATGGGAGAAAACATAATGTAGTGGTGAAAAGCATGAACTCTGGAGCCAGACTGCCTGGGTTCAAATCCTGGCTCTTCTACTTTCTAGCTGTATGACCTTGGGCAAGTTACTTAACCTCTCTGTGCCTCAGTTTCCCCACCTAGGAAATAAGAATAACTGCACTTGCTTTGGAGGGTGACCGGGAGGATTAAGTGAGTTGATACAAGTCAAGCATTTGGAACAACTGTTGCACGTGGAAGCAGCACCACAGCTCTGCTGCCATGACTGGTGGTGATGGTGGTGTGGTGGCCATTCTGTCCAGAGTCAGGATGTCTGTCTTCCTTTCTTCTTCCTTGGATTTGCTCAGGGAACACGCTCTGTGGTCTGGACCCCCAAGGAGCCCGAGTTCCCTGAGTGGGTGGGACCTGGGCCACGTGGACAAATCTTATTCTCAAATCGTGGGTGGCCGGGACGTTGAGTGGAGTCTGTGGAGCCCAGGCAGACCCTGGGGGGTAAGAAAGGCAGCATGCAGCAGGCTAAGCGAGGCCATGGTGGACAACTGTGGCCTTCCTCATCAGTCAGCACCAAAGCCCGGTACTTCCTTCTGCCCCGAGGGCCGCCCAGCCAGAAACAGCCTTTCACTCTCTGTGCAGCTGTCCGTCCAGGGCCCATGGGGCGCCTCCTCACGCCCTTTTCAATCCTGCCAACCTCTCTCACCACACACGCTCTCGTCACACACAGGCCCACTCAAGCAGCTAATTCAAAACAAATTCCGCCTGGGCTCTGGCTGCACGAAAGACCTCTCTTCGGGCCGCGGCCACCAGCCCCAGGCTGGGCAGCAGGGGTGGGCAGCAGCTCTGGGCACACAGGCCCAGGCCAGCCTGCCGGGCACTGGCCAACGACGCAGCCACCACATTCAACAAGCATGGACGGCAACCTCACAAGGGGCCAGGCACTGGGGACCCCCACCAACAACAGAGGCGAGTCCTGCCCTCTGGGGTCTGTGACATTTCCCAAAGGGCTCCATCAAAGTGCCCTAAAAGCGGAGGACAGTAGCCCAAGCACTGGACTTCTTGGAGGTCTCTTCTTTTATCCGAAACATTCTGGTCCATTCTGCATTCTCCTTGAAGTCCCAGTTCTGGTTTTACCAACAGTCATGATAATAACAGCCACTAATATATGTTCAGAGCTGCCTTGTTTCGGGCACTGTTCCAAGCTCTTTATATGTATCACTTCATTTGCTGTAACAAGCCTATGAGGTAGGTCCCATTAGTACCTAAACTGGGGCAGGGAGAGGTCAAACAACATGCCCAAGGTTCCACATCCTATAAATGGCAGAGCTGGGATCAGGAACCCAGCCTGGGCCCCCGGGGCTCTCTGTTAACCATTATCTACATGTAATACACGAAACTGTTTTTAAACACTTAACTGTCCATGCTCCCAAACGTTTTAAGTAAATCTGAAACTCCAGGACTCCTGCCCCATTTAGCCCTGTGGGTGCAGGCCCAGACTGGCTCACTGACTTGGCTGGCACCCAGGGCACCCAAGCTCCTCAAAGTTCAGGGTCTAGGTGCTGGAAACTGAGGTCCTCCTCTGAAAACCACATCCCCCTCCTCTGGCTTCCTAGACCCTAACCTCTGCAGGCTCAAGTAATCCCAGTTCCCAGACTGAGCTGACCTGAGGCACCCCTGCAGTATCCGTGCCTCCACTCCCCATCATGGTGAAAGAATTTAGAATTGTAGCATGCCTTGTTTGGCTACCCTTTTAGGAGTCCCCAAGCTGACCCTTACATTCCCCAGGATGCCCCAGACCAGTCCAGACCCCTAGGAGTCCCCTTGGTTCCCTGAGCCTCAGGCCACCTCCAGAGCTGTCCCCGTATAAGGTCTTGGCCACAGTTCCACAGCCAAGACCTTGGACCTGAATTCTGTCTATCTGAACTCCACCTTGGCTCCCACCCCAGGCTACAAACCCAGGCCATTCCCCTCACCCCTGTCCAAGTTCTGAGTCCTATCTTTAAACTCCAAACTACAATAGGACAGAACTTAAAATGTCAAATGCCCCCTCACCGTGTTTCCAAGGGTCCCACACCCCAAGTTTTCACCGTGCGCTCCCCTACCTAATGGGAGCCCAGCTACCACTGGGCTCTCCAGAACCCGCCAGAACGTGCTGGAGAGTTCTGCGCCTCTGAGATGCTGTGCCTTGTTGACCTGCCTGCATCCCCAGCATCGGCTGGGCCAGTGCTCCTGGCTCCCAGCCCACCCCTTCCCTGCCTGAATTAAGACCTCTTCATGAGAGAGAATGGCCACGTTGTCAAGCAGCAGGAAACATCCAAAGATGAGCATCTGTGACGGGTGTGAAATGAATCACTAACAGTCCCACTTCTGGGAGGCCTTAAGTGTTTGGATAAGGAGCAAGAAAAACAGTCACCAGTTCATGTCTGCAGGTCATAAAGGAAATCAGAGTAGGGAGAGGCATGTTCATAGTAACATTACTCACAATAGCCAAAAGGTGAAAACAACCCATTGATGGATGAATGGATAAACAAAATGTTGTATACCCACACAATGAAATATTATTCCACCTTAAAAAGGAAGGAAATTCAGGGCCTCCCTGGTGGCGCAGTGGTTGAGAGTCCGCCTGCCGATGCAGGGGATACGGGTTCGTGCCCCGGTCTGGGAGGATCCCATATGCCGCGGAGCGGCTGGGCCCGTGAGCCATGGCCTCTGGGCCTGCGCGTCCGGAGCCTGTGCTCCGCAACGGGAGAGGCCACAACAGTGAGAGGCCCGCATACCGCAAAAAGAAAAAAAAAAAAAAAAAAAAAAAAAAAAAAAAAAAGGAAGGAAATTCTGACACATGCTACTACAACATGGATAAACCCCAAGGACATTATGCTAAGTAAAATAAGCCAGTCACAAAAGAACAAATACTGTATGATTCCACTTATATGAGGTACACAGAGTAGTCAGACTCATAAAGACAGACAGTAGCGTGGCAGTTGCCAGGGGCTGGGGGAGGAGAGAATGGGGAGTTGTTTAATGGGTACAGAGTTTCAGTTTTGTGAGATGAAAAAGTTCTGGACATGGGTTGCAAAATAATGTGGCTACACTTAATACTACTAAACTGTACGCTTAAAAATGGTTGAGATGGTAACTTTCATCTTATGTATATTGTACCACAATTGAACATCTAAAAAATACAATAGGGACTTCCCTGGTGGTGCAGTGGTTAAGCCTCCGCACTCCCAATGCAGGGGGCCCGGATTCGATCCCTGCTCAGGGAACTAGATCCCACAGGCATGCTGCAACTAAGAGTTCGCATGCCACAGCTAAGGAGCCCACGTGCCGCAACTAAGACCTGGTGCAGCCAAATAAATAAAAAACAAGAAGAAGAAGAAGAAAATAAAAGTGGGAGAGGACTATTTTGCAAGTAGATTACACATAGTCTATCTCCTCTCAATTCACTCTAAATCATATTTATGAGAACTGTGCTTCAGGGTTCGGAGAGGGAAAGTTCTGGATACGTCATGAACCTGCTATAAAGTGACACCCCTACTCTGCCCTCGAGTTTCCTGCCCTGCCCCCGCGCTGCTGGGTCCCCTGGGTCACTCTGACTTGCCACCATTTTTGGACAGCCTAGTGTCCTCGCTATGTTCTATGCGGACAGTCTCTTTGCTCTGACTGTGCCCTTGGGCTCTCTGGTCTGGGAGCAGACGTCCCACCAAGCTGTTGAGCCTTTCCTGGAGCATGATAGCTCCATCAAGCCTGGCGGGCCCCCAGCTCCCAGCAGGCGGTCCTGAACCTTGGTCAGGCCCTTCACGGGCCTCCTAAAGCCCCCCAGAGGCTGGGGCGGCCTCACTTCCTCTCCCCAAAGGGGCGTTTTGGCTCTGCTCTGGTAGGGGGACCATTAGCCTGCCCCATCACATGCCCCTCGCCCTCTCCTGCCCACCCACCTCCTCCCCAAGCCCCCGTGTCTCAACTGTCACTGGGAACCACAGTTGCGTGACAAATGATGAGGAGGTCCTGGGGATGCCATTTCATTCTGCAGGCGTCATTGTGCCTGACCTAAACCCAAATACCCAGGCCCTAGTCTCCCGGGTGACACCTGAAGGCCTCAGTTTCCTGGCAACCAGGAACAATGGCCCCTGGGAAAAGCACACACAGTTTGGGAAAGGGCAGCCTTTTTTCTCTGCGCCCCTGGGTACGACAGGGAGCTCTCCTCCACTGCAGGCAGAGTCTGGAGGGAAATTCAAGCCATGAGGGCATCAGGGCCTCCCGTGCCCAGCTCCCCACCTTAACCGTAAGTTGCAGGAAGTCTCCCAGTGCCCGGAGCTCCCCTACCTGGGACTTTATGAGCTGCCTCTTAATGGGACAAAAGCCCCTCTGAGCAGCCTCGCTGCTCCTCCTTCCCCTCGGGAGCCCTTCATTCCAAGTTCCCCGAGCTGACTCAGGGTGTTCAGACTTCTGCTCTGGTGGCCCCCGGTGTTACCTTTGCAAGCAAAAGTGACATCCTCTTTTCCCTTTGAGCACCCTCAGTGGACACTGGGAGGATTAGCAAGAGCTCATGTGTACGGCCGGTGCTCAGTACAGCAGCTGTTATCAAGGCCACTTTCTGGCTTGTGGGGCATCACCTATTTCCCAGCAGAAGCTGAAAAGCACAGTGACCAGAAAGAGACTGAACAGGTCCCTGGGCTGACCTGTGCCCTTCACCGTATGCCTCTGAAACAACAGACATCCAGAAGGGTTGAACTTCCTTGGTGCAGAATCACAGCCCCCAGGTTCCCCACAGACACAACGGGCTCCCAGGAGGACCTCAGAAACCTCCTCTCAAAACCAGGAACTGGGCTTCCCTGGTGGCGCAGTGGTTGAGAGTCCGCCTGCCGATGAAGGGGACACGGGTTTGTGCCCTGGTCTGGGAAGATCCCACATGCCGCGGAGCGGCTGGGCCCGTGAGCCATGGCCGCTGAGCCTGCGCGTCTGGAGCCTGTGCTCCACAACGGGAGAGGCCACAAAAGTGAGAGGCCCGCGTACTGCAAAAAAAAAAAAAAAAAAAAACCAGGAACTCTCTAGTGAATTCTCATGTGTTGTCAAGGTTGCTTCTGTGAGATAACTCTTGCCTACGTGCTAGGGAAAGGGGATGACCTTTTTTTAAATTCACTCAAGTCCTGCTCATTTAAAAATATTCCTTCTGACTGAAACCACAAGGCAACTTCTGCAACATCAAATAAGTGAATTTTGAAGACATTGTTCTGCTTCTCCAGCCTTTTTGCTTTAGCTCTTGGGACTCTGTGTTGTCTCCCATCCCCAAGAGGACAGGAAGGGAGAAAGGGTGTGACTCGTATTTGAAAGATGGGGTATTGGGGTACAGGAGACTCAAGGCCACAGCATCACCAAGGGCTGATGTCACAGCTGGGGCCCGGAAGCAGCCATGCACACAGAGCTGGGCCATCTTGTTGGCCCATCCGGTGCCAGGAGCAGAGGCAGGAGCCCAGAGCACAGGTTAGAGGGGGCAGAGGGCGCCTGGTCCAGAGGAGCAAGTCTCTCTCCAAACCACAGACACAGGAAGAAGAGGGGAGCAACAAACCCGTGCTAGGCAGAAGATGCTATGGCCAAGAATACAGCGAAGCAGGAGGGCCGTGGGCTACCTGAAGTGCTGGTGAAGGTGGGGGACAGGACCTCAGGCATCACAGATCTGACCTCCTGAGGCTGGACGGGCACAGAGTCAGGCAGAGCAGCTCCAGTGAGCAGGAGGGCAGGGGGCTGGGCTCAAGCATCCCTGCGTCAGTCGGGAGGCCTCCCGACCCTCCCTCCAGCCCTACCCCACATGGCACCAGCACCTCTGTGGGAGCTCCCGGAGCCCACGTCCTTCCCTTCCTAGCGCTCACCGCTGTTTCGTCACTGCTTAGAGTGCTGAGCTGATTGCCCTTCGTGACACAGTTAAGTCCTGCACCACCGGCCACCTGATGTTTTGGACAAAACTCTAACTCATGTTGACTCCCATCCCCAACAGGACCTACCAGCTCTGGAAAGTAGAGCCCATATCCTTTTTCTCTCACCGCTGCACCCCACAGAAACTGGAATGAGGCAGGCACAGAAATATTTGCTGAGTGCGTTACAAATGAACGATTCAAGATCTGAGCCAAGAAAAGCCAGAGGCTGACAGCCAGCCTGGGGCAGAGCCCTGTTCTGTGCCCTCAGACTCGCAGGCATGAACTTCATGAGCGGCACCCATTAAGCACAGCAAAGCATGTTGTCCAAGTAACTCACTCAGGATTTTGTTCCCCTCCTCATCCCTCGAGTGCAGGCCTATGTCTTCATCTGATGGGAACCCGTCGGCACTTAATGTGTGGTTCCGAAACACTGGGGCCCCGTGGCCACGCACTGTATGACCCCATCAGCCTCTCCCTGGGGGAGGTGGAAGGGACCTCTCGAGTCCATCCTCCTCCCTCGAAGGGAAGCCTCTTAAAGAGCAGTGGACCCGAAGAGCCAGGACAACAGAACAGCCCCCACTACATAGAGCTGACACCAGCAGAGACGCAGACGCTGCCAAGTGTGCCTCTGCACTGCCGGCACTTCACCCCGCCTCGGAGGTCCATAGTCATCCCCACTTACAGGTGAGGAGATAGGCTCAGGGGCTTACACCGCGGGGACACCATCCTGGGGCTGGAAGTGGCCACCGCAGAACTTGACAGTGAAACTGAGCGGGGCCCTGTGGGACTCCCAGGCACAGAGGCCCTTTTGTCCCCCGTTTCTTGGAGGCAAAACTCCAGCCTCCATGACCTTGCCTGAGTTCCAAAGAGCAGATTCGAACAGTTGCTAATCAAGGGAGGAACAGCCGAGAAACCACCTGAGGCCACATGAAAGGGAGCAGAGATGCTCCTCAAGATTAGAAGACCACCTGAGACTAAGGGGGGGCAAGCCCTGCTCACACCCTGATCTTGTCAGAGTCCCCACCTTTGAACCCCTGTTATAAAGCCCCTCAACAAATCCTCCTGGGTTGGGACACATAGTTTTTCGAGGGAGAAGCCCACTGTGCCCCCCTTTGCCTGGCAAAGTAACGAAGTTCTCCTTTTCTACTTCACCCAAAACTCTGTCTCCGAGATTTGATTCGGCACCGGTGTACAGAGAGCCTGAGCTTTCGGTAACAACCCCAAAGCCCTCTCTCACAACCCCAGTGCCCTGGGCTTAAACGTAGGATTCCCTGAGGAGGTGGAGACTGAGAAGCAGAGAGCCCATGGCACACTGGAATCAGCGGGGCGCGGGGGGGGGGGGGCGCTTGGGGGCGAGGTTGATGCCTCAGGAACTGGAGCAACAGTGAGGATGCCCCGGTGGCAGTGGCTTCTTGCTGGGCAGCAGTGAGGCCTTGGGAGGCAAAGGCCCCAAACCTGAAACCTGAGCAGAGGTAAGTCCAGGTGGGATGCAATTAGTACCTTAGCTCAGGAGGGCCTCCAGCCTCTTGGCAGCTCTCGCTGGACACTGTGCTCCAGGCCTCACACTGACAGGCTCTCTCCCCAGAGCAGCTGCTTGTGCAAGCAGAGGGAGGGCTGCAGAAGCACAGTTAAACACCACTGATGTGTCCAGCCTCCTGTTTCTGAAAATGACAATGAGGGGGACCAGGTTGGGGGGCAGGTCTTCAGCTAAAAATGTTTCCCTTAGGCATCATTAGACACAATCCTGTTTTGCCTGCCCTTAAGAAAAACAACCGTGAGCTGACACACCATGCCCTGGGGAGAGGTAAGAAGCGATGGTGGCTGGCAAGGCCCTCCAGATCCCTGGGTGGGCTCCTGAATTTCTGGGGTTCTTTGGGTGATCACGGAATTTAATATTGGAAGGGGACTCTAGGGCTGGCTAGCCTCGTGTGTCAGCATCTGCACTTGGCATTGGTGGTAAAGAATGTAGACATACCAATAAAACAGTATTCTGAATAAAAAACCCTTCTCCTTAAATGGAACGAGAACCATTTCCACCAGGCTTTTTACAGAGCGCTGGCGGGCATGATGTGTTCACCCTGAAGGGCTGCTAAAACTTTGAAAAGAGCAGAAAGGAGTAATGCTTCCATGTTAACAAAGCCCCAATTTGAGAGCTTGAAAGATCTAGAGGCACATTCTTGCTGTATAAGAGGCAACACAGCATCCTCGGGGCACCATGTGACACGCCGCAGGGGGTGGGTGGGCAGTGGCTACATCATAAGGAGGCGTCTCACCCCCTCCCTTCTGGGTGTGAGCTGATACTCACAATAGGGAATCAGAACAGATTGAACAGGGCCAAGTCCTCCCTGTTAGAGTCAAAACAGATGACTATCAATACCTACACCTCAACAAAGCCGGATGTTCTCAGAGTCAAATGAGCTGTGAAGACCAGCATCGTTCTAACCTGGACCAAGTGGATGCCCAGCGAAGTCAAATAGGAGACAAAGGAACCTTTTCACTGATTAAGCTCCAGTCCCTTGGTCAGCACTAAAAACAACTGCGTTTTTATTTCTTTAAAAGTAATGTTTTCCTTCTCCTGAATAATAAAGGGAATTCCTCACAGCACCTGTCCATCAAGAAACAGTAGGTGTTAACGGATGCACTTTGGAGAGAGGCACTGTCTTCATGACTCATTTCTTTCTTGTTGGAAAGAGAATTTCCAGAATCTCAGACATAATTTTCAGAATGTCAACGACATTTGGTTGCCCAATTATCTTTGTTTGAAACAAACAAAAAAATCAAACTACAAATCATCAAAAAACACCTTTGGAAACTTTTGCTCTAATATATTCTAAGTATAGAATGAGGATAAGATGCTGGTTGATGGGTAATGGAAATGTAACAGTTTTCTTTTGTTCCCTGCATTTCCTACTGTTAAAAAGACTACGATTTATCTATCAAGAAAAATACAGGCTTAATATTTCTTGCTGGTTTACCATGTGCAAAATGTGGACCAAAATCCCAGGCCCTGTCACTGGCATCATTTTATTTTATCCCTGCTCAACAATCTTGGATAGGTCTTTATTATGTCCTTTTTCCAGATGAGAAAACCGAGTCTAAGCAAGATTAAGCGACTTGCCCAGGTCAACTAGGTAGTAAGCAGCAGAGCTGTTGGATTCCAGAGTCCAAACTCTTAACTTCTGTGTTATGCCTAATCCCCAACTCCCGGTTATTTTGGCAGCAGCAGAGAATATGTAGAAAGTCCAAATGGAAAGTGCCCCATGGCTTCCCCAAGTCAGGGCCTCAGGGACACCTGCACCTTCAGAAATGCACAACCGGCAGTTGCACACACCTTCTATCACCAACAGATGGCGCTTATCAGCAAGGGACGCACACCTGCAGGAAGCCCAGGGGACAGAGCCATTTGCAGTCTGTGGTCAATGTTCAAATAACCAGTTGTCCATAGCCTTCCCTTAGGGACAACTGAGGTCTCATGCCATCTCCAGCTGGCTGTGAAAGATGTTATTAAAAATCATTGAGAAATGAGTGCCACCCTTTGCTCACACAGTTTACTGCAAGGACCTGCCAAAAATGATTTCTTGTTCTCTGTTTCCTACCAATGGAGCTGATAACTTGTAGGAAACTGGTTTGTTTTTTCTAGTTGCCTTTAGAAGAATAAGACATTCAGATGCCCAGGTGAAGTGATCACATTTCAATATATCTGACACAGAAGCATGGGGAAGTTTATGTTTGAACACTGTAATTGCCGTATGTGCGTTTGTCCCTGTGAAATGCAATTGTTCATGTCTATTAGTTGTTTTTTTTCACATTCGCTTTTTTTTTTTTTTCATTTCATGAGCACTGGGAAGGAAAAAGCCAGGCTACCCACCAGCCGTCAGATTCTCACAGCTTACACCCACCTCCCACTTGTAAAATCAGCGACCACACAAGCACCCGTCAACAGTCCAGACAAGCCCTAGACCATATCTAACTCATCCAATACTCCCCATGCCTGACCAATCATGGCAGGCTTGTAATAAGCTGGGTGAATGAATCCATCCATCCATCCAGAGGGGAAGCCAGGCCCGCCAAGCTGGGAAGGAGGGGTGCCTCTCAGCCAGGCAGCAAGGCGAGAGGCCATCTCCAGAATTCCCACGTCCTTCAGGAGGGACACTCACCATGGGAAACTGCAACGACTCAGGAGTCTAAGACTGGCTGCTGCTCTGCAAACATCAACCAGGAATCACCCTAAGGATTCTCGCCCACAGCAGACACCTAGGAGAGGCTCCCAGTGTGTCCCCACCTGACATGGCGCCCTTTAATAATGCTCTAGACCCATCCCTGGGAACAGATATGCCTCCTTTCTCTTCTTTCCTAAATGATTCCCAAAGCTTATGAAGAGGAAAGCTGGTCACACACATGCACATAGATAAAAAGTCATTTTGGTGTTTTGTTCTGTTTTCCAAGAAAAGAGGATTGTGGTCAAAAATGGTTGGTCTGTAACAGAAAACTGAAATCTCCACCCATAAGCCACTGTTCTGGACTCCGGGATGCCCTGGTTGTTTGGGGAACCTCATGGAAGCCATAGAAGTCCAGATACAAACTGCTAAATGGCTTCCTCCAAAAGGGCCCAGGTCATAAACACTGTCTCCTTTGAGAATTGACATGTCCAAAGGATTCTCTGAGAAATGGTGGGCAGAGTTCCTGTTGGAATGGTGAGTTGGTCTGTGTGCTTATGGGGCATCGGGCCCTTGGCTCCCTCTGGTCGGCTGGGGACTCACAAGAGTCAGCCTGGGTGCAAAGCCTCTCACAAGTGAGGGCCCCAGGGTACCAACCATGGGTCTCAGCACTGGGCACACCACCCCTCCGCTAGGCATGCAGCAGGTGGCAGTGATGGAAACCTTCTCTACGCTCACTCCTGGCACTCAGCCTGGGGCTCTGGCTTCTGCAGAGAACAGCTCTCCTCTTCCTCTCCATCCTTTCTGGGGCCCTGTGGGGCAACGGAACCCCAGTGTGGCTTTTTCCCCTTCCAGCCATCCCTTATCCCTGAGAGCGGGAACATCTCTGGCGGTGGCTTTGGAGAGGTGATGGAGTGGCCGCTGTCTCCCTGCCAAGGGGAATGTCACGCCACCAGAATTTATGCGCCAGCTTTCCTTGTACCAGCTTTTCCCAGGTTACCTCCCCACCCATTACTACCCCATTAGTTGCCATGTGTTTTCCCCTAACTGTCACCAGCCCACACTGCCTCTTTGTTACCCCGCAGCTCTGGGGCCAGCCCCTTCCCAAGCAAGGGGCTGAGCTTAAAACTCCACATTGTGAAATATTTCCTCCCTCTCTCTTGTCCCTCTTCGCTGGCCTCCCCTGGGCCCCCCGAGCCTTTAGTAAATCAAACCCGCCAAAAGGCATTCTCTGCTCTGTTTGCACAGCACGAGTGGGCCCCCGAGTTGCCTGGCGCCCCTCATCTTCCACCAACACACTTCCCCGCCTTATTGGTATTCAGTCAATACCTTCCTTTCCTGGCCCTTCCCTGCTTGGCCTCTGAAATCTGCCTACAGAAGGGCCTTTGTTGAAGGAGCAGAGGGGTGCAAACACCAGGCTCTGAAGACACCGTGTGGACTCCGAGGGGGAGTGAGTCGTTGCTCACTGGGGGCCCGGAGAGAGCGGCTCCTCTGAGCACCTCCAGAACCAGACTCTTCCTGAGGACAAGCCTTCCGTGTCTTTTTACAGATCCGACACCATTTCCAGAGCTATTCGTTGATTTTTTTTTTTTTTTTTTTTTTTTTTGCAGAACACGGGCCTCTCACCATTGTGGCCTCTCCCGTTGCGGAGCACAGGCTCCGGACGCGCAGGCTCAGCGGCCATGGCTCACGGGCCCAGCCGCTCCACAACACGTGGGATCCTCCTGGACCGGGGCACGAACCCGTGTCTCCTGCATTGGCAGGCGGACTCTCAACCACTGCACCACCAGGGAAGCCCTATTCGTTGATTTTTATTATTCCAAAATTGATTCCAAAACGTGGACCAGAATCTGGGGTCTGGTAAATATTTCGTTACACAATTCGCTGAAAGCACTTAGGTATGAAGCATGGCTTCTAACACTGGGCCTTAGGTGAGGGGCCTCCCAGGCTCCCACCATCTGCCAGTTTCACGTGTCTGCGAGCAGAAGAACCATCCCAAACACCATTTGGACCGGGCCTGTCCCCTGCTTACAAGTCCTGTTTGTGTCCCTGGTTAGACTGCTTTGCATCTAAAAGCACCCCAAGGCCGTCAAAGCCAGGCTCCCCCAGCATCTCGGGCATGCGATCCTGGCAGACGTGGGGTCAGCCCCTCCTCGAACTCTTCCAGGGATGAAGTACCAGGCAGAGCAGCCCACCCCTCAGCAGCCCACTCTTCAGGAAGCCTGCCCGATACAGAACAAAATCCACTTCCTCGTACCTTCTGCCCACTTCTGGAAGTCATGCTTCTGGAACAAATCGGGCCCTTGTCCTCAGGACAGCCCTTCACATAGATTTTTAAATTACTCTCAGGGTTCCTCTGTATTTGTTTTCATCACACCAAACAGCCCAGGCCCCTGGACTCTATCTCATATGAAACAGTTTCCAGATGGCTCCCGATGTTAGCCACCCTCCTCCAGAACATGTTTCATGCTCTCCCCGCAGCCTCCCACAATAAAACACAAATAAATAAATAAAATACATAATTTTACCAATAAACCCAAATCCTAGTACTGAACACTGTTCTCTGGATGTGCTCAAATCAGCAGAGACTAGAACAGGCCTATCCCCTCCCCTGGAGAGGACACTTTGCCTCTATTAGTTTAACCTAAGACTGCATTCACTCTTTTAGCCACCTTACTCCTGAGTCATCCTCAGCTTGAAGTCACAGGCTCTCTTCATAACAAGTGCTGCTAAATCAGGTCCCCCCACCCCTCTTCAACGCTTTCAGTCATCTTCATATTTATCAGCATTTCATTTCACCTCATGGATTCCCACCTAGTTCATGGAGATATTTTTCAGTCTTACTTCTATCATCGTGAGTATAATGGCTATCCCTTTGCAGCTTTGTGCCACTTGCAAATCTGTTGAGCATCCCTTCTGTATGCTCATCCAATTCATTAATAAGAATGATAGAGCAGAGTCCAGAGAAACTAATGACTTGTCTAAGGGGTCAAAGCCAGATAGGGACAGAACCAGATCTAGAACACAAGCATCCTGGCTCCCAGTCCAGTATTCATTTCTATGGAACCCTCAGATGGGTCCAACCAGGACCCCTCAGATGGCTCTCTCTCCAGCCATCTATCATACCTACCTCCTTATTGGTCCATCCCGAGAGGCCCTGATTATGAACAGGAAAGTATGGTCAGGGCTGGATTCCTGGGAGGAAGATGAAGAAACTGCTCCCTGGCTGAAGGATCCTACTTCGTTAAATCATACCAGCTTCTTGCAGCTATAGCTCTGTGCTTCTCCAGGGAAGCCTCTGGAGTAGCCCACCCAACAGACCAGGCCAAGCAGAGCTGGAAGCGGCAAGGAGATCTAGGGGTATTCCTTCACAAGGATGCCTGGGATAAATGGAATAGAACAAGGGGGACCACAGAGATTCTGGGGATAGATCTGAACCTTGCAAAGAATCTGTACAATGGGCAGTCACTTACAGATAGCTTCAGCCCTCTTACAAACAAGTCTCACAGATCTGTCCTAGAAACATGAATGCTCCCTTGAAGAATCTGCCAAAGATAATGGCCAGTTAAAGGGCTGACCCTTGGCCCACATCCTTGCTCTAAGTATAACTCTAGAGAGCATACCAAGATCACTGGGCAAACGTGACAGGAAAACAGGTCAAGATCGCTACAAGGATTCCTAATGATCCGAGTTGCACACCAACAAGACTAGCTGTCTTGTGAAGTAGTGAACTCCCCATCACCAATGTGCTTAAGCGAAGGCTGGAGTATATTACTTTCATCCCACTTGAATCCAAAGATCTAAGCTCCCATACCCTCTTTTCTGCTGTGAGAGGTCCCTTGTGATTCCAAATAAAAGGCCATCACTGGGCCCAAATAGCCAAAACAATTTTGAAAAAGAAGAGCAAAGTTGGAGGACTCACACTTCCTGATTTCAAAACATATTTAAAAGAGACAGTAATCAAAACACCGTGGTACTAGCATCAAGACAGACAAAAAGACCAATGGAATAGAATAGAAGGCCAGGAATAAACCCTTTCCTATGTGGTCAAATGATCTTTGACAAGGGTGCCATGACCATCCAATGGTGAAAGGACAGTCTCTTCAACAACTGGTGTTCAGAAAACTGGATATCCACATGCAAAAGAATGAAGGTGGGCCCTCATCTCACACCATATTTTAAAATTAGCTCAAAATAGATCAAAGACCTAAACGTAAGACCCCAAACGATAAAACTCCTGGGAGAAAACATATGGGAAAAGTTTCATGAGATTGGACTTGGCAATGATTTCTTGGGTATGACATAGTCAACAAAAGCACAGACAACAAAAGCAAAAATAGACAAATGGGACTACACCAAATTTTAAAACTTCTAAGCATCAAAGGACACAATCAGTAGAATGAAAAGGCAAACTGTGGAATGGGGGAAAATATTTGCAAATCATGTATCTGATAAAGAGTTAATGCCCAGAATGTTTAAAGAACTCCTACAACTCAGTAACCAAAAAAAAAAAAAAAAAAAAAATCAAATAACCTGATTTAAAAATGGACAAAGAGCTTGCCCAAAAACTTTGGGCATTTTTCCAAAGATGATATACAAATGGCCAACAAGCATTTGAAAAGATGCCCGACATCACTAATCATCAGAGAACACAATCAAAATCACAATGACATGTTACCTCACACCCATTAGGATGACTACTATCAAAAAACCAGAAAATAGCAAGTGTTGGTGAAATGGTGCAACCACTGTGGAAAAGAGTATGATAATTCCTCACAAAATTAAAACTAGAACTACTATATGATCCAGTAATCCCACTTCTGGTGATATATCCAAAAGAACTGAAAGCAGGATCTTAAGGAGTATTCACAACAGCCAAGAGATGGAAGAAACCCAAATGTCCATCAATGGATGAGTGGATAAACAAAAATGTGGTGTATACATACAAAGGCATATTATTCAGCCTTAAAAAGGAAAGAAATTCTGACCCATGCTATAACATAAATGAACCTTGAGGGCATTATGCTAAGCAAAATAAGCCAGTCACAAAAAGACAAATACTGGGGCCTCCCTGGTGGCGCAGTGGTTGAGAGTCCGCCTGCCGATGCAGGGGATACGGGTTCGTGCCCCGGTCTGGGAGGATCCCACATGCCGCGGAGCGGCTGGGCCCGTGAGCCATGGCCGCTGGGCCTGCGCGTCCGGAGCCTGTGCTCCGCAACGGGAGAGGCCACAGCAGTGAGAGGCCCGCGTACCGCAAAAAAAAAAAAAAAAAAAAAAAAAAAAAAGACAAATACTGTATGATTCCACTTATGAGGCACCTAGAGAGTCAAATTCATAGAAACAGAAAGTGGAACAGTGGTTACCAGGGGCTGGGGGGGAGGGAAGAAGGGAAGTTGTTTAATGTGTACAGAGTTTCAGATCTGCAAGATGAAAATATTCTGGAGATCTGATTCACAATGTAAATCTATTTAACACTACCGAACTGTACACCTAAGCGTATGGTTAAGATGGTAAATTTTATGTTATGTGTTTTTAATCACAATTTTTTAAAAAGCCATCGTTGACAAGTGGCAAGACAGCCTAAAACTGGAAAGGGCGAATGGGAATTTGGGTTTCAAAGAAGCAGAACCAAGCTACAGGTATATCAGTGAAAGCTGAGGAGCCTTTTGGATATCAATACCAACCCTTTATATAACAATCTCTGTTGCCCCTGTGGACTTCTGATGCCTAAGTATAAAGTCCCAAAGTAATAAAAGTCCATGTGTATGTTCTAGGAAGGACTTTTGATGCTAAGAGGCTCCATGTTAAAGTTTAAATTAAAATTGAGATTGATACCAGTCAAGAATTAATGAAAAAGGTAACGCACCGTATCCGAGTGTTTATTTCTTTAAATCTTGCAGTATTACAGATCACGAATTTAAATGTAATGAGTTATAATTTGTGTTAATATTCACGCCAAGTTAACCTAATAAAGAGCTCTATATTATAGTCAACTCCTGGGGAATGTGTTCAGAGAAAGGGTCTGCTCCTGCCAAGCCACTGTCAGTACCAACAACTGGCCAGATAGAGGCCTGCATCTCCTAAGCAAAGGACTGGGCCCCATAGAACTATGGGAAAAAGAGCCAGGGATTTGGGAAACACAAGGGGTTGGGTTTATCAGCTCTTTGTCTGCCCTTCACCCACCCCACTCCAAGGCTCCCTGCAAGAGCCGGACACCCACGGAGCTTCCCTGGGACAAAGATCAGGCTCTGCCAAGAGGCTCCACGTTAACACTGGGGCCAAAGCCAGACTGACCATGGGGGTGAACAGCCAGGGGCTCCTTGCCCTCCGGCACATGGATGGGGGTCGGGAGGAAGGAATGGGTCCAAATAAGGCAATGGTTCCCAGCCATTTCACCAGAAGGATGCATTTTGATAGCTCCTCCACCACACCTTCAAACCCAACATTTCAAAGATCTGAGCCATTAAAATATCTTTATTAATACTATAACTTTTGGGCTTCCCTGGTGGCGCAGTGGTTGGGAGTCCACCTGCCGATGCAGGGGGCGCGGGTTCGTGCTCCGGTCCGAGAGGGTCCCATGTGCCGCAGAGCGGCTGGGCCCGTGGGCCGTGGCCACTGGGCCTGCGCATCCGGAGCCTGTGCTCCGCGGCGGGAGGGGCCGCAGTGGTGGGGGGGGCCGTGTATCGTAAAAAAAAAAAAAAAAAAAAAACTATACCTTTTCATATTTTTACTATTAACCAAGAACCAGTTAATCAACTGCCAGTCAGGGCTTCCCATGAGCATCTACCAAACAGCTGCACCACCAAACTGATATATCAAAAATTAAAAAAAAAAAAAGAAACATTGAGTTGACACATTTGGCCCTACTGCACACATTGTAAAGAGCTTAAGGAGCCCCATCATTTCTTCTTCGAGCTTCTTGAGATCCCCAGACACCTGGCTGGGAATCCCAAGTAGAAAACAGAACCACCTGGGCCACAGTGGTTCAGCTTAAGGAGAGGGTCTGACTAGGAGATGCCAGGTCCTGGCTCAGCGTCATCCAAGATTGAGTCAGTCAAACCCCACCACGTGCCAGTTACCATTGCATCACCTGAGTCCAGCCCTTGCCGACTCACGTCTGTCTCCACCAGCTAAAAGGTCCATGTTTCCTCCTTGAACCCCTCCTCTCTCCACTGCCAGCTCAAGCTCTTCCTGCCTCCAAGGAAGCAGGGGCTCCCTGTGACTACTCTCCACACCCCATTTCAAGCAGAGGGGTACCCCTGCTGCTTCTGCAGAGACTCAATTCAACCCAGCCCCAGTAGATATTACTCATCCTACAAGCCAGCACTGAGCTCTTGAACAACTGGCTTCATGTTTCTAGACCACAAGTCAAAGCCAACTACAGATCAAGGAGAACAAGGGTCAGCTGGCAGGTACTGAGTCCATGAAGCCGGGGCCCAGCACAGACTGCCATGTCCCAAGATATCAGAGAAGGCAGGGAAGAACTAGTGAGCCCTACACAAACAATGGAAGCTGTTTACTCTCCTCTCACAGCCTTCAGGACAATGTCTGCCACCAGAAAGACACCACAGCTTGCCGGCCCTGCCGACCCCGCTCCTGCTGGGGAAACAAGGGTGGATAGGCCTAGGTCCCTGCCCAGTCTGGTAGGGGGTAGGGGAAGCAGGGAAAAGGGTTATGTGGACCGTTGTGGGGACTCTGACCAAGATATGAGCAACAGCTAAGAGGGCACCGAGAGGTGGAAACAACCTAAGTGTCCATCAGCAGCTGAATGGATAAACAAATGTGGTATATCCACAGTGGAATATATTAGTCATGAAAAAGAGTGAAACTTTGATATAGGCTACAACATGAATGGACCTTGAAAACACTGTGTTAAGCGAAATAAGCCAGTCATGATGGCAAATATCGTACGATCCTGCTTATACAGGAAATTAGAATAGGCAAATTCATAGAGACAGAAAGTAGACTAGAGGTTACCAGGGCCGGCGGGAGAGGGAGAACTGGGAATTATTGTTTAATAGGTAGAGACTTTCTGTTGGGATGATGAGAACTTTGGGGTATAGATAGTGCTGATAGTTGCCCAACATTGTGAACGTAGTTAATGCCACTGAATTGTACACTTACAAATGGTTAAAATGATAAGTATTAGGTTGTGTATATTTTACCACAATTAAAAAAAAAGTTATAGAGGAAAAAAAAACAAAAAGAAGGTATTAAAGAGGCAATAGTCAGTTTTGCCAGGGGTGGGAGGAACTGAGGAACTGTGACAGGGAGGTAACACTCCAAACAAGCTAAGGGAGAGATGTGGGCCCATCTGTCCCTCCTGCTCAGGTGCAGACGGTGGGAGGAAGGGGAGGAGAACCCTCTGTGGCCCCCTGGCTATCACTCATTCCAGACTCCTCATTCTAGAAGACAGAGCCCGTCTACACCTCCTTCCAGGCCGAGACCCACACAACACTCTGTAATTGTGGGGTCCCTGCTCATGGGGCAACTGCACCCTCTCCATCTACCTGTGTCTCCCACACCCTTCAACACCTGACTTTAAACCTACCTTCCCAGAAGACTCCTGAGCAATCTCTTTCTTCTTCCTGTTTCTCTATTTTCTATAACGAAAGGCAGTATAGCATGGTGGGTAAGAGCATGCCGTGCATTCAAAGCCTAGATCTGCCGACAACTAGCTATGTGATCCATTTACTTAACCCCTCCATGCCTCAATTCTCCCAACTGTAAAAGGGAGATAATAATGGCCTAGGACTGTAACAATTAAAATGAGAAAATGCATGGAAATTGTTTGGCACATAAGTGCTTAACAATTGTATTAAACTCTCTTTTTAAAAAATACTGGAATGATCGCTCAAGCATTTTACAATGCCTTATTTAACTTAAAAAAAAAAGAAACCTCATCTTTCTTTGCTTTTCTCTATTTTCCAAATGTTCAATATCATAGCAAAATTATTTATGTAATGTTTGAGATGGTTCTTAAAACATCCTCACTCCCCTAGAAGTTATTCACAGCAGCCCCCTCCTGCATGCCCCCTCTGTTCAGAATCTTCTCCATGCTTATGAATGGTTTATTCCATACCGATTTTATCAAGCTGTAGGAGAGAACTGGCGGCTTTTCATTCCTTTGAGCCCCTGTAAAAGGTCCCCAGCAGGACACGATCCCCTGCGGATGACCCATCCACAGCTCTTGCCCCCAGCCCTCCCCCAGGCCCTGGTTTCCAGCTGGTTGTCCTTATTTGTGGAGGCTCACAAAAGTGTGGTTGTGAGGCAGTGGGGGGCAGAGCGTCGGCCGGGGCTGTGCTCAGGACATCCATCCATGCTGGGCAAAGTCAGCCACTCTGGCACATGGTCCGTCAATCTCAGGCTGGCTGCCCTCTTCCGCAGAGGCTCCTGGGCCAACCCAGTAGGACGCGTGCATCTTCACTAGAGCTTTGACAGCAGGCACAGATTTAATGATTGGAAAGCGCTTTGAGAGCCCAGAGTGCTCCGTAATTGCCAACTCATAATCCCCAAATCACTCTCTGCAGGGCAGCAAGAGGTGAAGCGTCTGCCCTTGGGAGGGCTTTGTTCCTGTGGCTCTCACACCAGAACCAAGTCGGGCAGAGACAGACAGGGGCTCTGCCCGAAGAGGGGTCCCCACCTAAGACTCAGCAAGCATGCTGGGGAGCAAGGCTTCTCAAAGTGTGAACCAGATGGGGCTTGACAATAATGCATATCCTTGGGCCCTTCCACACCTGTTAACTCAGGGTCTCTGAAGATAGTGCCTGGGGATCTGCATTTTAAAATCCTCTAAGTAACTCCCACACTAATTTGAGTACTGATGGTTTAGAGGTAGGTGCATGGGTCTGGGGTCAGGGGGACCTGAGTTCAAGTCTCAGCTCTGATCCTTATTGTCTGAGGCCTCAGCAAGTCTGACACTAGACCCACAAGATCTAGGTATTCCCTAAAAATAAAATTTTCAAGACTTTCACAGTCCTATCAATTTGGCAACACCCTACATGTCCCCTGGGGGCTTTATAGTGAGCACAAGTGGATTAAAGGGGCTGAAAGTCACTCCACAGAGAAACTTGTTTGACCTCAAACTTCCCCAAACCTTCTAACCAAGGAAACTTCTTTCTATCATTAATGCCAGAAACACCTCACAGACTTAATATCTCACAGACAAAGCTCCTGAAATTCCTCTCTGGGAAAAGGGGAGTCCAGGGAGTGAGGGATGGCATCTTAAGGCAGTTCTGGCAGGAAGAAGCCCCCTGCCTCACGCTTGGGGTCCTCGGCGGGTGGCAAGGACGGTTCGGTTCCGCAGATCTGTTGCCCGGAGTGGACGTGTCACAAAAGCGAGGTCACCTTCCTGCTTCGGGTAATTTCCCTCGGAGGCAAGACTGATCCATTTTTAACAGCTCTTCATTTCAGCAGAGAATGCCCCCTGCCTCTGATGGGGGCTGGGGACCAGGATGGGAAGGGAGGCTTTGTTCTTCTGACCAGTGCTGACAGTTTAATTAAACCCAGCTCGAGACAAGGTCGGTGGGGTCAGGCATTCTTCAACAGGGCTCCAGAAGAAGATCACACCCCCGCCTCTCCAGCCACCGAGGCCCGGTAATGAATTATCCTGGTCCTTACAGCACGGATATAAATAAGGGGGAATCAATGCCCTCAGCTGCCCTTAATCACCCACTCCACCCCTTCCAGGCCCAGCAGAGACACAAAAGGTCAATCTTGTCAGGGCACATATTGGTTTCAAGGCTAAAAAGAAACCCAGAGGAACTGGGTTTCCAGAAGCGGCTTCTGGACTAGGAAGGGAATGCAACCAGCAAGAGGCAGGACTGCAAGGCAGCGGGAGAGACTCCTCCCCAAATCTGGAAGGACAGAGCACAGGCGGCTGACACTCACGGTGCTCCCCACCCAAATGTGGGTGAAGCCTCGGTTTTGTGCTGCTATAAGAGAAGGAGGCAGGTTCAAATTTGTCCCTCTAACCCTAACCACAACCCCTATGTGCATCTGCAAAACAACATCTCCACACCCTCTCATGGGTGGCTATCAGGTGATGAAGCTGATCTTCAACCCAGGTCACCTGCCACCAGGATATAACCACCCCAGGCAGGAGATACGGATCCAGCCAATCAATCATTTCCTCCCCTCCCACCCGCCCACTCCAAACTGTTGGTAGCTCAGAGGATACAGACTGCTTTCAAAGTGCACTAGTGATAAACCCTCACCTCCTGCAGAGACAGCGCCCCACCTAGCCGTCTTACACAGCCGTCAAGTGTTCTCAGCACCGACCACAGTGCCTGGCTCACAGGAGGGCCTCTGTAAATGTTGGGCGAGTGGGTGCGTGGGTGGACGGGCAGGCAGATATGGAAGGTGAGAGGGGAGTTGGATGTGGTGAGGGGAGGAGAAGGGAGGGTGGGTGAGGCATGGGGGGATAGATGGGTGTATGGTAGGTTTATGGGTATGTTGGTAGATGCCTAAGTAGAGGGTGAGTGGGTGGACTTCGTGGGAAAATGAGTAAAAGACTGGAGGGGCAGGCAGATGGATAGGTGGGTAGGAGGGTGTTAGATGGGAGGACCAATGGCAGGGGATGGAGGATGGAGGGATGGGCGAATTGATTGATGGGTTGGTAGATGGGTAAATGGGAGCACAGATGAGAGGGAGGCTGGCTGGGTGGTGGGTAGATGATAGGTAGATGGGTGTAGGGTGCACGGCTGGGAGGGGGTAGATGATATGGAAGGATGAGCTTTAGCATCAGACAGACCAGGGTTCAAATTCACCTCAACCCCTTGAGCAGGTCACAAATCCTCTGAGCTTGAATTTCTTCATCTGTAAAAGGGAAAATTCACTGATTTCCTGAGCATCTATTATGTGCTACGGAGCTTACACCTGACCTGAGAGGGAGTTACACCTCTCTTGAATCCCCACGAAAGGCTGTGAGGCAGACATTATTATCTTCATCTGATAGAAGAACAAACGGGCTCAACGGGGTTCAAGGAAGTGGCCCAACATCGTTTATCTAGTGTTCACTTTAACTCAGACAACAGAGGTTTTCCAGTGCATATAAAAACTGCGAGGTCTCCTACCATAAAAATATTATACTCTTTTTATCCAACACCTGGGAAATATAAAAAAGAAAAAGCCACCCAGAGATAACCCCTGTTGGCATTTTGTAGTCATTTCCCTGTGCATGCTTTAGAGTGATTTGTTTAGTGACCATATTGTCAAAACAATTTTGCATCCTGGCTTTGGTATCACAAACATTTATCTGTGTTACTTTAAGTCTTTCATAAATGCCATTTTTGATGATGATACAAATATTACGTCAAGTGTATACACCAAAATTTACTTAACCATTCCCCCAAGATTGGACATTTCAGTTCTATATAGTTTTCAATATTCTATATTTCAACATTCTAAATTATGCTGCAGTGAACATGTTTGTGGTCATATTTTATTGACTTTAGGGTCAATCCCCAAATGTGAGATTTCTAGGTCAAGGTTCAAGCCCATTTTCAGACTTCTTATGGTCCCTTGAAGGCCTGGTGTCTAACTCCAACCCTATTACCAAACTGCTCTGTGGTCCAGGCCAAATCGCCTCTCTGGGCCGCAGGTCCCAAACGTGGAAAGAAATGGACTAACCCAACACGTGGAGAAACATTGGTGAGGAATGACCAGCAAGAGGATTTCAACTACCGAAGCTACACAGACAAAATCAGTTGAAACGTGGGCCACACCACCTGATGTGCTTCGTGACCACACCTTACCCTGCACATTTGGTCTCTCTCAAACTTGTTTTCATGCTGATTTAACATAAGGCCTCTGGTGAAAAAAAAAAAAAAAAAAAAAATCCATGATTTGGTCCGGGTGGAAAGTATTAGTAATGGACCCCTCAAAGCAGAAGAAAGGTCAACAGATGAGAAGTCAGAAACGCCAAGCCCTGCATCCTCTCTTACCCTCCTCCTGACGGTAGACCCCAGAGTGTGACTGCACCAGGAGGTCCCATAGCTGCCAGCACAGCTCCTTGGCCCAGGAGTGAACTCCTGACCAAGCATGGGTCAACCAGAATCCTTCCCCAGAGATCTGGGCTGGGACTGGAGACTCGAGGAGATCTGAGCTCCAAGGTCACAGGAAGTAGGAGGGGAATGAGCACAGTGGCCAACCAAAGTCATGGTGGAACTGAGATGTTGCTGGTAAACCCAAGACACTGGTTTGCAGGGAGGAAAGGGACAACAAGGTAAACAATCAGAAAGAACTAGAAACATCCCTCACACTCTTGGTCCCAGCTGTGCCTTACTTCCTGTCATGGGAGCCCGTGAGTCTGCTGCTTGTGCCTTTACACTACTCAGCCCACCCCAACCCACCAGCCTGCAGGGGTCCTGTTTCTGGAACCAGGAGTGCCCGAGTGCTCCTCAGCCAGACCACTGGGAGAGTTAGGAGAGATGTTTTGGAATGCCAGATGCTCAGGTCAATGGATTGGGGGTGGAGGAAAGGTAAAGAATATTAGCGGGGCTTCCCTGGTGGCGCAGTGGTTGAGAGTCCGCCTGCCAATGCAGGGGACACGGGTTCGTGCCCCGGTCCGGGAGGATCCCACAGGCCGCGGAGCGGCTGGGCCCATGAGCCATGGCCACTGAGCCTGCACGTCCAGAGCCTGTGCTCCGCAACAGGAGAGGCCACAACAGTGAGAGGCCCGCGTACCGCAAAAAAAAAAAAAAAAAAGAATATTAGCAAATAAGTCTTTAAGCACTTGCTCCTGTACCCTTCCCTATAACCATCACCAAGGTGAAAAATTCAGGGCCCAGACAACAGGGACAAACAACCAGATCAATAAAAAGGTTTATTTAATCATTTCCCCCCAGAATGTGCCCTTTTTGAGATGACCTGAACTGGAGAGGCATCAGGAAGTACTGTCCCTGGTCATGAATTCAAGTTCTAGGCTGATATAAGTGGGGCATGCTGCACAGGAGTCCTCCCCAAAGTCCCATCAGCTTGCACTCCTATGCTTAGAGGTGGGCTTAAGAAATAACAAGAGGAAACAAAAAGACAACCTACAGACTGGGAGAAAATATTTGCAAACGATGCTACTGAAAGAGATTAATTTCCAAAATATACAAACAGTTCATACAACTTAATATCAAAAAAACAAAACACCCGATCAAAAAATGGGCAGAAGACCTAAACAGACATTTCTCCAAAGAAGACATACAGATGGCCAACAGGCACATGAAAAGATGCTCAATATTGCTAATATTAGAGAAATGCAAATCAAAACTACAACGAAGTATCACTTCACACCAGTTAGAACAGCCGTCATTAAAAAGTCTACAAATAGGGGCTTCCCTGGTGGCGCAGTGGTTGAGAGTCTGCCTGCCGACGCAGGGGACACGGGTTCGTGCCCCAGTCCGGGAAGATCCCACATGCCGCGGAGCGGCTGGGCCCATGAGCCATGGCCGCTGAGCCTGCACGTCCAGAGGCTGTGCTCTGCAACGGGAGAGGCCACAACAGTGAGAGGCCCGCGTACGGCAAAAAAAAAAAAAAAAAAAAAAAGTACTGTATATGGTTGTTCTAGGTACTTACAGAAAGCAAAGCAGAGAAATCATAATTAGAAAGCAGATTTAGGGCTCAAAGTTAAGAAAATGTTTCTAATATGCAGATCTGTCCAACAATGGAATTGGTTGCCCAAGGAGGTGGTGAACTCCCCATCACTAGAAGTAGCCAAGCAAAGATTAAAAGACCATACATACCCTAAGGAGCTGCAGAAGAGAGTCCTCAGGTAATCTCTAAGGTCCTGTCCTACCCAAGATCCCACAAAATGAAATGTACAGGAGAACGATTACAGACATATCTCGTAAATCATGGAGCAGCAGAATTGGCCACTCCCTTTTAAACTTGAAAGAAGTACATTTACAGCAAATACAAGTATGACTTTATGCCACGGTTAATAAGCTCACAGACCTCACTACTCTGAGCTGAAAACAGAAACAGATCCAAGAAGGGCTTATGTGAATGAATATTCCACCCAAGGCAGGTTACCAAAGGCAGCGAGAGATGCATGAGTACGGTCCTCCCTGTAAAGTCTTGCCATCATGGCTGACAAGCTTGCCCACCCCGAGGACATTCCCATACCACACTGTCAGGGGCAGCACACAGAATTGGATAGACTGCCAATTCTGTCAAGTGTTTGCCATGAAGAAAGGCCCCGCAAAGCACCTTCCCACAATAAGCCGGCCTTTGATGCCCTGAACGATGCCTGCCAGGTGAGGAGCACAGGGGTCACGGTCATGGGAGAGTCCAGGCCCCACTGACCACACACTGCCCCCTCAACGGGGTGAGGGATAAGACCACAGAGAGAGCTTTCTCCCATGAAGCGTCACTCACAGCCTCGACAGAGCCTGGTTATTCTGGAACAGCAGTTCTGGTAATGCGTACAGCTGGTTCCGGTTGAGTCGTCTGAAAAAGAGAAGAGAGGAGGAGTTGGAGCTGGCCAAGCTGTCCGGGAAATCCAAGGGGCTTTTCAGAAAGCACTGGATTCAGAGTCAGAGGGCCCAGGGCTCAAATCCTAACATGTCACTGTGTAACCCCAGAGAATCCCCTTCTCTGAGCCTCCGTTTCTTCATCTATAAAGTGGGAATTCCACCATCCAACCCTCAGGGAGGACAAGAATAGAACATCTCTGAAAGCCCCTCAACCAAGGACCTGACATGCAGTGGGCAGTCAGTAAACAGAGCCTCCTTCCTTCCGTTACGCCCTCCCATACCCATCATCATCATCACTTTACATTTGCAAGTCCCCGTGTAATTAATCAGCACTGATTCAGATATTATCTCAGTTTGTGAGCTGGATACCTGACTACCCTTGAAAAGTGAGATACACCCTAATGGGATAGGACTGGCCATGGGGTTCTGATTCTTTATTGCTTTCATCCACATTTGGCTCAGTGGTGACTCAACTTTTTTATTGTCTGCTTTAGGTATTTTTTCAGAATGAAAATACCTTTATTGATTTTTTTATTTATGAAAATGCATGCTTAATATTTTTAAAAGCCTCAAATAATAGAAGAAAAAGCATTTGGCCACCTGCATTTTCCTCACACAATTTGTGGATGTCTTTCCATGCCAAACAACAGAGGATGACACTTTTAATCATTTTATTTTTAGTATGTCCATCACTATTTTTAATTTTTTTTATTGGAGTATAATTGCTTTACAATGTTGTGTTAGTTTCTGCGGTACAATGAAGTGAATCAGCTATATGTATACCTGTATCTCCTCCCTCTTGGACCTCACTGCCCCCCATCCCACCCCTCTAGGTCGTCACAGAGCACTGAGCTGAGCTCCCTGTGCTATACCACAGGTTCCCACTAGCTATCTATTTTACACCTGATGGTGTATTTATGTCAAACCTAATCTCCCAATTCATGCCACCCTCCCAATTCCTCTATTGGGGGACAGACAACTATTCAGTATTATAGACACAGGCAGGAGTGAGAAGTCTGGTTCTGGAATGTGGCCTGAAAAGACAACGCAGAGAAGACTCAGACTTGTCCCAGGAAGGCAGTGAAGTTTAACCAGACTCATCTTGCCACCTTAGGCAACCAATTCTCTGACACTGAAGTGTAGCACTCCAGCCCAACTGGGGTGGGGGGCAGTGACACCTATAAAGTATGGAACCTTGGTAATCACACTGCGTCTATGGACCACCTGCAGGGACATCACCAGGGAGGTGGTAAGAGCTGCACTATCCCAGGCTACCCCAGAGCTGTTGACTCAGGATCTGCATCTCAACCAGGTCCCCAAGTGATCTGGGTGCACGTCAAGGTTGGAGAAGCACTAGTGTAAAATGCAGCCCCTCCCCTCCAGTCTACCGTATACATTTTTTTTAATTTTTATTTATTTTATTTTTGGCTGTGTTGGGTCTTCATTGCTGTGCGCGGGCTTTTCTCTCGTTACGGCGAGCGGGGGCTACTCTTCGTTGCAGTGCACGGGCTTCTCACTGCGGTAGCTTCTCTTGTTGTGGAGCATGGGCTCTAGGCACGCACGCTTCAGTAGTTGTGACACATGGGCTCAGTAGTTGTGGCTTGCGGGCTCTAGAGCGTAGGCTCAGTAGTTGTGGTGCACGGGCTTAGTTGCTCCACAGCACGTGGGATCTTCCTGGACCAGGGCCTGAACCTGTGTCCCCTGCACTGGCAGGCAGATTCTTAACCACTGCACCACCAGGGAAGTCCCTCTGGTCCACTCTTGTGTCACAGAGCCCACCACAGTGTCTGGCACATAGTAGGCGTGCAACACATTTATTTGCCAAATGAATACATGACATTAGCTGAGCTCAGCTAGAGGCACAAGAGAGGTTTGGGTAAAGCTTTGGGGGGGTCTAAGAAGATGCCCCCACATATAGGGGCTGTCAGAGAGCTATCTTTTATTTTTTCAATAAGCTGATCTTTAGATATGTAACCAATTTTCTTTCTTTTTTTAAAATATTTATTTATTTGCTTACTTACTTTGGCTGTGCTGGGTCTTAATTGCAGCATGCAGGATCTTTAGTTGCAGCATTCAGACTCCTTAGCTGTAGCATGCAAACTCTTAGTTGCGGCATGCATGCGGGATCTAGTTCCCCAACCAGGGATCGAACCTAGGCCACCTGCATTGGGAGCGTGGAGTCTTACCCACTGGGCCACCAGGGAAGTCACCATCAGAGGGCTATCTTTGATGAGAAGGTGAGTTTTTGAAAGTAAAACTGGCAAAGTAGATTGGGAGCAGATCCTGTCTGGCCTTGAGGGCCCGGCTAAGGGGTCTGAATTTTTTTTTAAACTTTATTCTATAAATTTATTTATTTATTTATGGCTGCGTTGGGTCTTCGTTGCTGTGCACAGGCTTTCTCTAGTTGTGGTGAATGGGGGCTACTCTTTGCTGCAGTGCATGGGCTTCTCATTGCAGTGGCTTCTCTTGCTGTGGAGCACAGGCTCTAAGCACACGGGCTTCAGTAGTTGTGGCACACAGGCTCAGCAGTTGTGGCACACAGGCTTAGTTGCTCCACGGCATGTGAGATCTTCCCAGACCAGGGCTCGAACCTATGTCCCCTGCATTGGCAGGCAGATTCTTAACCACTGCGCCACCAGGGAAGCCCTACCGTATACTTTGAATTTCTCACAACCATCTCCTTTAACAGTTCTAGAGGATGATAAACGAACTGGACAAAAGCTTTCTTTTGCTGGGAAGGAGGAAGAAATATAATTCGATGTGGCCAGTAGTAACTGGTCTGTGGTTACCTCCTAGGAGGTCACTTTTCATCTGATATGTGAGAAAGGTACCATTTTCTAACACGGTACAATTAGGGTTGCAATTTTAGACAAGCTGTAAGAAGTTTACTCTAAAGGGCAGGCTCCTAGGGAAACACATCACTGCCTCGGAAAAAAAGGGACCACCAATGTAATCTTAAAGCAACAGGAGTAGACATCAGATCGCTCCAAGTTCCTTAACCTCGTCTAATAAATTAATCCTGTATTTACACTGCCTGGAAATCATTGGGTTTTGTTTTGTTTTGTTTTCCCCCAAGACCTTCTCATTTTTCTGGCTTTAATTTCTGAAAAACACTTAAGAGGAGAAGGGACTCAATAGCTAGTTTAAAGTAGAAAATCGGGCTTCCCTGGTGGCTCAGTGGTTGAGAGTCCGCCTGCCGATGCAGGGGACACGGGTTCGTGCCCCTATCCCGGAAGATCCCACATGCCGCGCAGCGGCTGGGCCCACGAGCCATGGCCGTGGAGCCTGTGTGTCCGGAGCCTGTGCTCCGCAACGGGAGAGGCCACAGCAGTGAGAGGCCCGCGTACAGCAAAAAAAAAAATAAAAATAAAAAAAAATAATAAAGTAGAAAATCAAAGGAAGGACCCAGCGTGGTGAGGGACCTACAGGAAGCTAAGAATAACGACAATAGTAGTGAGTCTCAACTAGCCTTACCTTACTCTGTGCCAGGCACCAGAATAAATGCGTTATAGGCATTACCTCACCATCAGAGGGAAAGCAGAATGAAAAGGTGGGTTTCTCTCTCTTGTGTACGAAGCATCACGGTCATGCACATACCCTCCCGTCTCCTCCCAGAAACAACCCCAGGGGGACGGTTTGACCACCACCATCTCACCACGTGGCTGGGCTCTCAGTTCTCAGAATATGTTTGTAGACTTCGTTGAGCTGTCTCTTTGATAGCTGAGGGGACTGAGATGCCCAGAGGTGAGTGGCTCACCCAAGTCACCACCGAGTGGGAGAGGTGGGTTCTGAAGCCTGCCTTTCCCCGGCTCCCACCTCGGCAGCCTCCACGTTACACGGTCACCCTCAGCCAGCCCAGGGTGACCGAGCGCCCCGCCCCCAACATCAGACAACCGATGCCTGTGACCCACGAATCCTCATGGCGGGCAGCACCGCACACTTCTGCTTCTGCCCTCCAGTCTGTAACTGCGCACAAGAACCAATCATGTCTGTTCCCAAGCTGTTTATGCCAGAGGTACTTATAATTATATAATTGAACTGACGATTACCTAAATGAACGAAATATCAATACTAGCGTGAAAAGAGAGAGTCATCTCTACAAAAACTGGTTGAATGCCTTGGTAAGAGTCATTAAAAGGAAAGCTGTTAATTAAAGAGTTGTTGAATTAAGTAAAAGACTGGGCGGCAGGGGGCGAGCAGGGGAGTCATAAAAGAAATTCAGAATTCTCCTGCCAGATTGCTTCCAAGGGCCTTCTAAGAATCTCATTCCACCTTAAAGAAACCAAAACCAAAAATCGTAAGCAGGGTATATGTGTGTGGGTTAGGCAAGGAAAATAATACAGAACTCCAATCAGCATCTCACACTAAAAAGTAAGACCTTGGCGGGGCTTCCCTGGTGGCGCAGTGGTTAAGAATCCACCTGCCAACGCAGGGGACACGGGTTCGAGCCCTGGTCCGGGAGGATCCCACATGCCGCGGAGCAACTGAGCCCGTGCGCCACAGCTACTGAAGCCCATGCGCCTATGGCCTGTGCTCTGCAACAAGAGAGGCCACCACAATGAGAAGTCCACACACCGCAACAAAGAGTAGCCCCCGCTCACTGCAACTAGAGAAAGCCCATGCACAGCAACGAAGACCCAATGCAGCCAAAAATAAATAAATAAATTAAATTTAAAGGAAAAAAAAAAGACCTTGGCAAAAAAAAGGGGGCAGGGGCGGGGAGGGTCAATAAATGCACATTATATATTTTAACATAAAATGAAATGTTTAGAGTATGTATGGGTTTTATGACTCCCCACTTTATCCAACTTTTATGATTAACTGATCCACCATTGGTCTCTGACAAGTCAGAGGAGAGGGCCATCCACGGCCAGCACTGGACGTCCCCAGGGACAGAGCAATCACACACCCCAGTAACTGCCCACCACGCAGTTGCTGGTGACCCACCCTGGAAGAAAGGAACTGGAAAAGGACAGAAGGGACAAAGCCTGCAGTGACACGTTATGACTCAAAAAGAAGGACCATGCCCAGCCTTGGGTGGCAGCAGATGTGACATGGGCCACCAGTCATGTCCAGACTCCCTCCCACCTTTTCTCCTTCCCCAGGGCATGGCGGCCCCGGAGCTGGAGCCGGAATGGGTTAGGACCAAATCAGCCCCTCATAACCAGGTCGTGAACACGTACTTTGTTCTGAGCCTTTTAAAGAAAACTAACACAGGATGAATTATCTGTTCTAGCTTTGGGCTCCTTAGGGCTCCATTTTAGGCCTGGATGAGGAAAAGTTCAACTTGGTTTCTCTCCAGGCAGCAGGAAGGCAACGAGACAACCATATTCTTTCCATTTATTTAATACCTTATTTTCTTTTAAGTAAAAGAGAAAAGTAAGGTATTAGGTTACAGCCATTAAGAGCTCGGGCTCTGGAGGCAAAATGATCCGGGTTCTAATCCCTGTTTCTGCACTTAACCATTTAATAATTATCTCATAAGGCAAGTGCCTTAACTTCTGTGCACCTCGGCTTCTCATTTGTAAGATACCACCGACCACAGTGTTGTTTTAAGGATTAAATGAGATATTGGAGGACAAAGCACTTATCTTGGTGCCTGGCATAGAGTAAGGCAATCAATAATAGCTATAATTATATCATAAACTCACTGGGAAAAAATCCACAAAAAAAGAAAAGCACAAAGAATAAAGTTAACTGTTATCCCACCACTCCAGGTGATGAGAGTTAATAGTCTCCATTATTTTCTTCCTCCTGTATTCTGTACATATACAAGTTGATTTTATTTACACAAATGTAAATGTGTAAATAAAATCCTGCCTTTCATTTATTAAAATCCTGCCTAGTATAAATGTACTTCCTGCCTTTTCCACTTAATGTGATATTGTAGACACATTCCTATGGCCTTAATAGTTCTTCAGAAATGTGATTTTATATCTTATATCTCCACCAGAAAGGGTGTTTCCAATTTTTTTGTTGTGTTTAAATAATGTGCAATGAAGATCCTGATATATAAATTTTTAGCCATGTCTCTGATTATTTCCTTAAAATCAAATGGACTTTCTGGTTCAAAAGGCAGGAACTTTAGAACTCTTGACACCTACAGCCAAACCAAAGCAGAAAAATGAGGCCGGTGACCACCATGAATGTGAGTGGCCATCACCCACCTCACCCATACTACATTCTTTTTTTTTTTTTTTTCATTATTACCAATCTGAAATCTGGCAAAAACTGATCAAGACCTATTTTCAAACTCAAAAGCCCCCTAAGGAACAAATGATGCAAATCAGAAAACAACACCTTCAGTTCTGTGTTGTGGCCTCAAGCACCCAAGACACTGCTCCTAAGGGCTTCCCTGCAGTTGGTCCCCCGGGCACACTAGTGCTTCCTTTAAAGCCACAGTGGTTATGCCTGGAGTATAAGATTATAGGAATAAATTTCACTTCCTCTGCACTGTGTGGATTTTTTGCCATGATGCGTTCTCAGGGAAAAACAACAACGATAGCTGTGTTTAGAATATGCAGTGAGGACTTTGCCGTCATCTCACGATGACGCTGCGACCCCTTCCACGGCTACAGCTGCCCCTGGCCCCATTAGCAGGCGGGAGGCAGGCTGGGCGTGCAGTCCTGTCCCTGAGCACCCCCTCCTGCCACCAGGCTCAGCCTCTCGAGTCCACTCGGCGCCAGTCCCCACCGCCCTCCTGAGCCTGTGCCCACTGATACTCACAGCCGCTCCAGTTCCTTCATGTCGTCGAAAGCCCCGCGTTCCACCACTCCAATCTGGTTCTCCATCAGCTGCCTGGGGAAGAAAAGAGACAAGAACAGCTCCGGGACGGTGGACAAGGACTCCTAGAGACAGCTGGCCCAAGGGAGTGAAACAGGAGCAATGCCCGAGACGCACACAGATCCGAACCCTGGCCTGAGCCAACAAAACTTCCTCACAGCTTTGCAAATTCCCGACACAGGCTCTTCAACACATCCAGCTTCAGCAGCAAGATGTGCTTCTGGCCCTACCCCATGCTGACCCTCTGAAGCTGCCTGCATGGCAGAAGGCCACGGGCCACCAGAGCACCAGGCCATCGCTCCAAAGGCATGCTCGGGGAAGCCCACACCCAGGCAGCGGGGGCTGGCTCTGTGCTGCTGGCGCACGTGCCCTTCTCTGGCCCAGAGGGCACGTGTCTGGGGGTGCAGAGCAGGGGAGATCGGCCAGTAGCGGGGGGGGGAGAGGAGCAGGAACCAACGGGGCCCAGCCCACACGTGCGGCAAATACACTCTGCGGTTGGCAGACAACACCCCCGCTGCCTGCTCCCCCGCTCCGCCTAGCCACATCTGCTACCAACTGAACCACCTGGCTCTGGGGGACTCTGCCCCTCCTTACCACCAACGCGCCCTGAAACCCAGAACATCCAGCTGGCAGGGCGGCACTCTTCACCGGCAGATCACTTGCTGCGTGGTAATTTTTGAGCTCATCAAGTATGTCTTTCTCCCGTGTTTTCCCCTCCCTACTCTCAAGCAGGTGGCTTATGTGCTCCTGCAAGGGCCTCAATTGAAGTTTGGGGCTGGGCAGGGGGCAGAAGCTGCCACCAGACACTTCTCTTCCTCTGCTTTGTTTCCAAAAACGCTGTGCTGTTGAGGAGCTTATGCCGGGTGGCGTGCAGGGAGGTGGGGGGAGGGGTAACACCAGGCAGGAGGGAGGGCTTCCCCAGACTCAGAAGAGATTCCTCAGCCTGGGAAGTGTTCCGAAGTCAGTGGTTCTGGAGATGCAGAGACCCCTTCCCCAGTGACTGACAGTTACAATCCCAGAGAGGATCGACCACAGGGTCACCACCTCCTCCAAAGACCTTCCGAGCTGCAAAGTCCATAGTTCTGAAAGAACTGAGGCCCCAGGACCCCTGCATTACCCTGGGAATAAGGAATGAGGGACCCTATGACCACATCCTGCCAGCCAGGTGGGATGTGGGCTCAAAGTCAAAACTGACGCAGAGAAAATTTAAAATGCCCTTCTTCCCTGCACACCTGAGTTTGTGGGAGGAGATAACCTCACATCAGAATGCACGCAGGTAGGGGTGTCTCTGCACCCCAAGATCAACAGAGCAAGAGCGGGTGAAGGGACCCACCCCTTCCCCTTGCTCCTCACCCCTGCCCAGCCTGACAAGGCAGGTGCCATGGATGACTCCTTCGCTGGCTGGTGGCCACCCCGACAACGTCATGCCTGCCACCTCCAATGTCGGCCACTGTCAGGCACCTGAGGGGAGTCACCTCTGTCCTCAACGGCTCCCAGTCACTTCCTCCTCAAGTCAGGGGTCTGTGGCCTTGCTGGGAAGTCTTTCTGGGGCACAAGTTCAGAAGAGCTGCGGAGACTGTTATAGACTGAATTGGGTCATCCCCCCCGCCCCAAAATTCATACACTGAAGTTCTTACCCCCAATGTGACTGTGTTTGGAGATAAGGTACGTAATTAAGGCTAAATGAGGTCGTAAGGATGGGGCCCTAATCTGATAGGATTGGTGTCCTTGTAAGAAGAAGAGACACCAGAGATCTCTCTGTGTGCATACACAGAGGAAAGGCCACATGAGGACACAGCGAGAAGGTGGCCCGGAACAGAGGCCTCCCACAAACCAACCCTGATGGCACCTCAATCTTAGACTTCTAGCCTCCAGAACTGTGAGAAAATTAATTTCTGTTGTTTAAGCCACCCAGTCTCTGGTCTTTTGCTACAGCAGCCTGAGCAGACCTGGTCTTCCTTCACCCCAGGAGCCAGCCAATGGACAAGGCAGCCCCATCTTCCCAGGTCCTGCCAGGCAGTGACTACCGGTGCCCAGTCCACACCCAATTTTCTCAGCCATATGGGAGACAGTGGCCACTCTGGGTCAGGACTTGGCACACCTCCACCCACCTGCTCACGGCACCCGAAGACTGACCGCGCAGGGGAGGGGCCCAGCTGGCCTACAACCCTACGACCCAGAGCCGGGGCTCTGCCGTGAGACCACCGCTGAGGGGAGGGGGCGGGAGAAGGGTTACAAGCGGCAGCAGCATGCCATACTCACAGCACCCGCAGCTGCTTGAGTCCCGCAAAGTCATTCTTGTGGATCCGAGTGATTTTGTTGCCGTTGAGTTCCCTGGGGGAGGAAAGGAGAGAAGGAGATGGTGAGCTGCCCAGGGTGCCCCCAGGCCAGGGCTCCGCTCCGAGCTCCCTCTCCACGTGGCTTAAGTCAACCATCTCGCCAACGGGGCTGGGTGCTTCCCAGCCAAGCCCCGGGACCCCCAAGTCTGTGTCGTCCTAACAAGCCGGGACCTCTTTGCAGCAGATGTTCAACCAACAGGAACGCACAGGGCACGGACTCACTGCTGGGAGTGCTGTGGAACCCCAAAACGTAGCTTTTGCCCTGAAAGAGCTCAGTCTCGTTGGAGAGACAAGACATTCACACAGGAAAGAATTTAGAAACTAGCTAATTAGAGAGGCTCTTCAGGTAGAATCCTTGCTGAGCCTGTTTCCTCATCTATAAAATGGGGATAATAACCGTCTACCTCACAGGAGTAACACGAGGCATAAACAAGCAAAGAGCATGGCCTGCACTTAGAAAGGGGTCCCTTGGGGATACCGATGCCATCATCTGGTGGCACTGGTTCCCATAAGCTGTCCAGATTCCAAGCAGGAGAGAGCAGGGAGGGCCATGCCATTTAAGGGGACTGAGGAAGTGGGACTCAAGCTGAGGTCCAAAAGACAAGGCAGATCCGTAGCAAGAGGGATGGAACGGACACTCCGGGGAAGGAGAAAAGCCGGAGTATCTGGAGGGCTGGGAGCCGTGGGAAGCAGGGTTGGGGGAAGGTGGGTCCAAGCCAGAGGGCCTCAGAAAGGAACCAGAGGAAAGACAGGGAGCCAGTGAGGCCTCCGGGCAGGAGCTGCTATGAGGCCAGTCCTGCAGCAGGGACAGGAAGGCAGGGCCCAGGAAGGGAGGCCGAGCCCCACAGTGCCTCGTCCCCTCACACCACCAGGGCCTCCAGTCCTTGCTCCCTCCCAAGACCACGGGCTCCTCCCTCAGCCCTTCCAGTCATGCCCTGGGCACCTTGGACACGGACCCCACCTCCCTCCCTCTCCCACCCAGCCTCCCGGGAAAGGTCACTCAGCCTCTGCTGGCCACTCCTCTTCAAAGGGAGCTGGCCCAGCCTTGGAAAGGCAGGCCACTCCAGGGGTCAGGCACTCCACTCCCCAGAAAGTTCTTCCACTGAGCCACACACAGCAGAATCTCACTCAGGCCCAGCTTCAAACCCAGCTGTCACCTCCACATCTAACCTGGCTTCCTGTGCAGCCCCGTGTCCACAGCCACCCTGCCTCCTCCTCTTCCTCACCATCATCACGGTCCCCCATACGCTTAGCAATAACTTAACTGTGCTCGCGCGCGCACATCCACACACACAGACACACACACGCTCTACCTGCAGCCCAGTCTCCCCATTTACCAACTTTGGTCAAAGGTTCCAGGTGTTTCCGCCATCCCAACCCAAGTCCAAGCTACTCTGAAAAACAGCAAGTTCCCTTTCCTAACAGTGTTTCAGAAGTGTGATGTTCTAGAGCTTCTTCCACTAAGAACAAAATGTTATTGATTGCCACACACTCTGGGAACTGGGCTTTGCATACATCCTTACAAGATCCTGGAAGGTAGTTATCGCGCCCATCTTACAGATGAGGAGAAAGTGTCTCAAAGAGGTCTTCCCGAGGTCACCACCTGGTAAAGCACAGAGCAGGGATTTGGACCCGTAGCCGTCTGATCCTAGGGCCCAGGCTTCTTCTACCAGGACAGGCTCTCTCCCCAAGTTGACAAGCTGGTAATTTATTCAGCTCATCACTGTCTCTGTCCTTCCCCCGGGCCTGGCTCCTGATCCTTTGGAGCAGCTGGAAAAACTCATTCCCTGTTCCTCAGCTCTTTTCTAACAGGATCTCTCTGAGGGGTTTGAGGCCTCTCCAAGGTAACAGGGCCATTGGTGAGAGCACCAGACTGAGCCCCTTCCCACCCTAAATGCTGGGAGGATGGACCCTGCACGTGAGATGGGCTCTTTTCAACGTAAAGGCCTTTTTTGTTGAACGAAATATTCTTCCCCGAAACGGCCACCTCTGAGCCTCTCTTTGCTGCTCCCCCTGCCACACGACCTCACTTCAAACAAGGAGAATATCATCTCAAAGCCCTGAAAACTCACTTCAAACAAGGAGAATGTCATCTCAAAGCCCTGAAGACTGGTTCCCTCCACAAGCAGGCGGTTCCCTCTGGGCTATCCTGCTCAAACTTTCATCCCTGAAACCAAAACCACAAGGAATTTGGGGTGTTTTTATGGGTTTTTTTTTAAGATTTATTATTTATTTATTTGTTTATTTTATTCATTTTTGGCTGTGTTAGGTCTTAGTTGCACTGGATCTTCGTTGAGGCAGGCGGGATCTTTCGTTGCACTGCACAGGCTTCTCTCGAGTTGTGGCGTGCGGGTTTTCTCTTCTCTAGTTGTGGCCCGCAGGTTGCAGAGTGCATGGGCTCTGTAGTTTGCGGCACATGGCTCTCTCGTTGAGGTGCGCGAGCTCAGTAGGGGTGGCACGCCAGCTTGGTTGCCCCTCAGCATGTGGGATCCTAGTTCCCCAACTGGGGATCGAACCTGCGTCCCCTGAACTGGAAGGCAGATTCTTTACCACTGGACCACCAGGGAAGTCCCGGTTTTATGTTTTTGATTATAATATATGTCAGCATTGATTATAAAAGCAAAAATATTAAACTTAAATGGACGTCGACAGAGCCATGCTTAGTTAAATCTCAGTACATCTGTGAAACTGAATGCCATGCAGCCATTTAAAACAGTACAGATCCCTTTGTATTGACAAGGGAAGATGTCCCTGATACAGTCCCTGGGAAAAGGGTTTCAAGACAGCTTGTATGCCCCAAGCCCACTTATGTTAAAACTCACAGGCATATCAGTAGAGGTATATGCATAGAACGAGTTCACTGGGGGCTGTTTGCTGCATGTGAATGCCTGTAACCACTGAGTGGTAGGACATCAGGGGACTTCAGCTTCTTTTTCATACTTTTCTGCATTGTTTGAAATTTTTTAAGAGACATCTATATTTTTAAAGTCAACAAAATAGGCAAGTTATTGTGTTGAAAAATACGAGTCATATATGTACATTATTGAATTTTTTCAATTACCTTAAGAATAAAGAAAAATCACACATTAGCTCATCACCCAGAAAGAACCCCTTGTTAATATTCTGGAATATCTTCTCTCAAGCCTGTTACCTTTGGATATAAGTTTTATCGAGTGGAGATAATATGACAAATATTTACTGAAGACTTGCTATTTGCAGAGCCTTTTGCAAGGTTCTGAAGATACAAGAGTGAATGAGACATAAATGGTGTACACGCCTTCTGCAATGTCATTCCCTGCTCGTTCTCCATTTACGATTTTGATTGGCATAAAGGATCCCTTCCATTGGATATATCAAGTTACTGGGCATGCCCTGATTCTCTGTCACTGGAACATCTGAGCTGTTTTGGTATTGTTCGATTATAAATAATACCACATAAAGCTCGGTGGGCATTTGGGAGGAATACGTTCCTAGAAACAGAATTACTCAGTCAAAGGTCATGAGAAATCTTGCATTTTACAATCATTCACTCACTCCTTCTCATGGCAACCATGGTTCATCAGGCAATTGACTACATTAATTATTCAATTCACAGACGGCAAAACTGAGGCAAAGACAGACGTCAAGACTTGTCTGAACAAGGCAGGGCCCAAATGGAACTCAGGAATCCCTGAGGATGGAATTCCCATAAGGTGGGCAGGGTTGGGTGGGGAGTTCGCAGGGACTTCTGATGATACGCGCATCTACCTGCCTCTCTTCTCACCTTTGGCACCAGGCTCCACTGGGCAGACGCTGGGGCGCATTCCTTAGCCATCAGTGGACTCCAACCCCTCCCCCTCACTTCCTGCACCCCACTCCACCTCCACTCAAGAAAAGACCTGGGACAGGCAGGCACAGGAGGACAATGGTACAGACAGCAGAGCAAACACAGCCCCTCTCTCGGGAGGCCCTGCTGGTGGCTTCCAGGCAAGAATGTCGATGGAAGCCCAAGCCCCCCCAGCCCCCAGCCTCCCCCATCAGCTTTGGTCTCTAACCCGGAGCTAAGCTAAGCGCCTCCTCTCAGGGGACAGCCCTCGAGAAGGCAGCCTGTGAGGCAGAGGCAGCTCTCATCGGGTTCGCAGGTCCGGGGCGGCAGCTTAAGGAGTCATTAGCGCCACTTAGGCTGAGAGAATGGCCTCCACGGTCCCCTCCCTCTCCCCTCAGCCGGGCAGCCCACCAGGATCGAGTTTCCAACCTCGAGGTGGCCCGGCCACCTCCCCTCGAACCCTCAGCACAGGCTGCTGGAATGAGGCGAGGAGGTCATTTTTCTCCGGTGCCTGATTCCTCCAACAGGTGATCCGTGAGTGTCGCCATGGAGACCCCTCCCCAGCAAGCTGCCTGGGAAAACCAGAGAAGCTGCTGTGACCTTCAGACCTGTGCAGCCAGAGCAGGCAAGTGGGGTGGGCCCTCTGGGGCAATTCCCGGCCTCGCTTCTCAGGAAGAAGCCAGGATCCAGAGCTACCCTGGGGTCCCTGAGGTTCTTGCCACCAGGGCCCACATCCACCACTTCTCTTTATTGGACGCCTCTGTGTGCAGGCTCTGAGCCCAACTCCAAGCATGCTTCATCTCATCTCACCTGCACAGTAGCCTACGAGATGAGTCAAGTTCTCTCCATCTTGCTGATGAGGAAACTGAGGCAGAGACTGGTGAAGCAATTTGCCCAGTGCCACCCAGCTCATAAGTGGTGGGGCCAGGGCCAAATCCCACCCAGGCCAACGTGAATCCAGGTTCTTTCCCCTTCATCACGATGCCTCGTGTTGCTGGATTCTGTCGAGCCCACCCCTCACCCTGAGCAATCACGCCTTGGAAAGAGCCGAGGAACAACTTAGACAGACATCCTGGGGCCCTATAAGACCGTGTGCTCTGCCCATACAACAATGTCAGGGCAGCTCCCCAGCCAGCCGAGCTTGGGCTTTAGAGCCAGACTATCCGGCTTCCAATTCCTACTCTACGATCACTAGCTGTGTGACCCTGGGCACAACGTTTAACTTCTCTGCGCCTCAGTTTCCCCATTTGTAAAATGAAGATAATGATAACACCCACCTCTTAGAGATGTGGTGAGGTTTAAGTGACTTAACTATTTCTAAAGCACCAAGAGCAGTGCCTGGCATACATAAATGCTCTCTATATCAATATTGCCTGCTGCAATTATTTTTACTACTACTGTTGTTGTTGTTGTTTTGTTTCCCTCAAGGACCATAGCACCACTAGAAGGGTGGTGTCCCAGGCTCAGCTCAGGCTGCTGCTGGGCTGGCTTTGCCATGCTGAGCAGGGAGGAGCTGGCTGCTCCTGCCCTGCAGGCCCCAGGATGCTGAGGCCCAGGGAAGATGCCCTGAGATGATTCTCTCTCTTCCAAAAGTGATGACTCTGCATCCATCCTTCTCCCCAGGAGGAAATACACTCCAGTGGCAAATGGCCCTGACTCCCATCCATTCCTATGTGGTCCTAACCTGAAAGAAAAAACCTCGGTGGTGAAAGATTTGGGAGAAAATCCTCTGAAGCAAATTACTGAGGAAAAAACAAAAACACACCAGGATTTCTCGAATCCTCTCAGGAAACAAGAATCTGATCCCCAGCATCTGGGTGTTTGTGATAAACCGAAAGAAACCACTGGATTTCCTAAAGCTGTAGGAATAAACACCCTGGGCCCCTCTTGGGGTGCTCTGGGGGCTCCACGCACTTCACAAGCATTTCTCACGGTTGGGTGGGGGGGCAGCTGCTCCTGGTGCTGGTTCCTCCCCAAGGGCCCAAACCTGCAATGATGATGGGGAGGCTCAGCTCCCCTCTAAATTCCCTTACTGCCAGGTCTCCAAAAAATAAACACGCACACTCTGACTGTGAATGAGACTGGCCTCTGGGCTGGGGAACTGTATTCCTCAGCGCTGTCCTTTGAAATCTTACCCTGGCCAAATCCACAGCACTCAGTGTCTGCAAAGTCAGACAGGAGAACCAAGGGAATGAAGAATGTCCCTAGCCAGCTGCCGCCCAACAGAGGTAGAGGGGCCCACACCCCAACCTTCAGGTGGACCGGCTGCATGGAGCGTCCAGAGCCACCTAACCGGGCTCCCCACCTTCCCTCTGGCTCCCCTCCAATCTGTTCTCCAGGCCACAGCCAGAGTGATCTTTTCAAGATGCAAATCTGATCATGTCACTCCCCACTTAAGCCCTTCAATGAATCCCCATTACTCTTGGAATCAAGACAAACTCCCCTTAACACCACACAAACCCCAGGTGGCCTGCCCCACTCTCCCTGTTCTGATTTGCTCCCTCTGGTGGCAGGGCCTTTGAACTTGCCATCCCCTCTGCCTCCACTGCTCCCTCCCTCCACTTTGCCTAAGTCACTCCAACTGTTCCTTCCAATTGGTCCAACCTCCCTAGCACAGGCCCACAGGGCACTCTAACCCTCTCCTCTGCAGCACAAATCAGGGGCAATTTTATATGGATTTGGGACCTTCCTTGACTGATATCTCTACCCCTCCCCATGTATAAGCCCCTCGAGGACACGGGCTGTGCCAGGTTTTTTTCATTGTTGTATCTCCAGGGCCTAACGTAGTACATGGCACCTGTTACCTGACAGATGTTTTAGTAAGTATTTCTTAAAGGCAAGAATAAATTTGCATATTCAAACTGACATATTGTAAATAGCACTGGGTTGGGTGGGTTTTCCAAGTTTCCCTGCTCCCTGACTCAAAAAAAAAAAAAAAAAAAACCACACTAATTAAGAAATGCTCTCCCCAAATGGACATCAGCCAAGGAAAGCTTCACACAGAGAGGACGCTGCTGTTTTACCAACAACCATTCCATAGCCCACAGGTTAAAAGATTGATTTTTCCTCGGTTCCCTTGTTAGGAAAATACCAGCCCCCAGGGCTTCAGCCACCCTGCTCCTTCACTTTCAACAACCAGCTCTTCTGCCGCAGGGCCTTTGCCAGTGCTGGCTGGGCTCTGATCCAGAGCCCACAGAGTAACCCACAGCTGGCTTACTCCCAACATCCTTCAGGCCTCAATTTAAATGTCCCCTCCTCTAAACCACCCTCCCCACAGGTGTTCGTTCACTCAGCTCCTCCTCCAGAGCTGGCATTTCGATTTGTGTGTTTAATATGAGGTCCTCTGGGGACTTCCCTGGTGGTGCAGTGGTTAAGAATCCGCCTGCCAATGCAGGGCACACGGGTTCGAGCCCTGGTCCAGGAAGATCCCACATGTCCTAGAGCAACTAAGCCCATGCTCCGCAAAATGGGAAGTCCGTGCACCACAACAAAGAGTAGCCCCCGCTCACCACAACTAGAGGAAGCCCATGGGCAGCAACGAAGACCCAACACAGCTAAAAATAAATAAATAAATAAATAAATATTTTAAAAATTACAAAATAAAAAAATATATATGGGGAGGGAGGGAGATGCATGAGGGAAGGGATGTGGGAACAGATGTATATGTGTGACGGATTCACTTTGTTATAAAGCAGAAATTAATAAAAAAAAAATTTTTTAAAGAAATAAATAAATATATATATATATCTATCTATATATATGACTGGCCTTAAAGGCCAGTCTCCCCTGCCAGGCTGTGAGAGGCAGAGCCACATCTGTGAGCCAGCACCTGTGAGGGTGCCTGGCACACAGTAGTTGCTCAGTAAATATAAGCTGAACTATCCTGCCCACGGAGTCTGGCTGCCGCCAGCACATTGCAGCCGAGGCCAGCGCATGCTCCCATCAGCCCCAAGCCTTCCTCGAGCCTCAGTGGGTCATGATCCAGAGGCTCCTCCACCCCCTCAGCAGAGCCCACAGGCCTGGCGCCAACCCCAGGGCTGGGGTCACCCTCCACCGTGTGATGAATCAAGAAGCCCCAGGGATGAGTCGACAGGGGCCTCACACCACAGCAGATTTCCTACGGATCCTGCTCTGTCCAGGCTCCTGGGCTCCCATCTTGTGTCCTTGGCTTGACTAGTAATATCTATACTGTCACAGCCAAGCCAGCTCACTTAAGCCTCATGACACCACCTGGTTCAAAGGTTTGTTATCAGTCTTGACTTACAAATGAGGAAACTGAGGCATAAAGAAGTTAAGTAACCAGCTCAAGTTCAGTCAGCTGGTAAGTAGGTTGAAAAGGCAAGACTTGAACCCCAGCACGTCTGACTCCAGGGCCCAGGTCTTTTTTTTTTTTTTTTACTTTTTAATTGCTATAAAATACACATAACGAAATTTACCATTTTAACCATTTTTAAGTGCACAGCTCAGTAGTGTTAAGTACATTCACACTGTTGTACGACAGATCCCCAGAACTTTTTCATCCTGCAAAACTGAAACTCTGTACCTGTTCAACAGTAACTTCCCATTCCTCCCTCCCGCAGCCCCTGGTAACCACCATTCTACTTTCTGTCTCTACGAATTTGACTATTCTGGGTACCTCAGATAAGGGGACTGGCTTATTTCACAATGTCCTCAAGGTGCACCCATGGTATAGCATGTGTCAGAATTTCCTTCCTTTTTTAAGGCTGAATAATATGCCATTGCACATCTACAGGTTTTGTTTATCCATTCATCCATCAATGGACACTTGGGTTGCTTCCGCCCTTTAGCTATCTATCGTGAATAATCCAGCTACGAACATGAGTGTACAAATATCTTTGAGACGCCGCTTTCAATTCTTTCGGGTATATACCCAGAAGTGAACTTGCTGGATCATATGGTAATTCTATGTTTAAGTTTCCGAGGAACCTTCATACTGTTTTCCACAGCAGTCGCACCATTTTACATTCCCAGAAACAACACACAATGGTTCCAATTTCTCCACATCCTCGCCACCACTTGTCATTTCCCAGTTTTTTTATAGTAGCCATCCTAATGGGTGGGAGGTGATCAGAGCCCAGCTCTTAACCCCAACTCCATGGTGCATTCCGTTCTGAGGCACGAACTGCACCTCCGTTCCTTCACCACTGAGGCCTGGCCTTGCTCTTGCCAATACCATTCTCAGGTCTGGGGCCCAGCCCAAAACCACATCCCTACAGACAGGCCCCACTCCCTGGTGGCCACCAGGCCTCCATGTCCATTGCCTGCCAGCCCCCTCTCCACTCACTGCCCACCCCAGGCCCCTGAGAGGCCACCCACCAGCTAACTCCCTGGCCCTGACCTCAACCTTGCAACACCACCTCCTTGTATCCCCCAACTCTGCTCACCACCCCCCACCCCTAGGCTGGACACCCCTCCCTGTGCCAGCCTGCAACTTGGGTCCGCCCTGTAAACACATGCAGGCAGGAATCAATCTTGGCCAATTTCCCTTTATGCCCTAGTGCTAAGCCCCGACAGAGGTTCTGTAGGTGTTAAATGAATGTCTGATGAATGAATGAATGAAGCCAAGCCTTATTAAGATGTGTGGAGTGGTAGTCAAATTTAAAAATTAAACACAGGGCTCCCCTGGTGGCACAGTGCTTAAGAATCCGCCTGCCAGTGCAGGGGACACGGGTTCAAGCCCTGGTCCGGGAAGATCCCACATGCCGCGGAGCAACTAAGCCCCTGTGCCACAGCTACTGAGCCTGCGCTCTAGAGCCCGCAAGCCGCAACTACTGAAGCCCACGCGCCTAGAGCCCGTGCTCCGCAACAAGAGAAGCCACCGCAATGAGAAACCCGCGCACCACAACCAGGAGTGGCCCCCGCTCGCCGTAGCTAGAGAAAGCCCAGTGCAGCAACGAAGACCCAACACAGCCAAAAATAATAAATAAATAAATTTATTTAAAAAAAATTTAAACAGAAACACATCTCAAAGCCTCGAGACTCAGAGCATCACTTACCAGCTGGCTGTTTAACCCAGGGCAGACGGTTCCACCTCTCTTTATCTTCTCCTCATCTACAAAGCAGGGGCAAGTGCAATAGACGCTCATCACCCTTACCTGGGGGATCCACCACCACAGATTCAACCAACCGTAGATCAAAAATATTCCACACACAAAAAAAGATTCCAGAAAGTTCCAAAAACCAAACTTGAATTTGCCCTGCTCTGGCGACTATCTGCATATCATTTACACTGTATTTACAACTATTTATATAGTATTTACCTCTTATTAGGTATTATAAGTAATCTAGAGATTATTATAAGTATAGGAGAGGATGTGAGTAGGTTATATGCAAATAGTACGCCATTTTATATAAGGGACTTGAGCATCGGGAATTTTGGAACCTTATTTGGTGCTGGGTGGGTGGATGTCCAGGAACCAATCCCTCAGGGACCTGAGGGAGGACTGTAATGCCTTCCTCCCAGGACTGTTATGAGGAGTGAAAGAGTGACGTGGGTAAAGCACGTGGCTTGGAGCCTGGGCACAAAGTAAGGATTCTGAATGGTGACCACCAACACCATCACAACTCCCTCCTTGATGCTCTCCATCTCTGCTCTTTGACCTGTCATAGGTCCTCCCCTCCCCAACCCACCCAGGGCTCGGGCTCCTCTTTCCCACAGTCACCTCCCACCCCCTCTCCCGAGTGGGACTCCAGTCCACCTGCCCCTCTGCAAACAATCTCTGAGCGGCTCCCCTTGGAGCTCCTGCGCTTGTTCTCTCCTCCCGCAAACTTCCTCACCACCCACTCGCTCCCGACCATCTGCTTCCGCCTTCCACTTCTCCCAGGAAAGCGTTCTGCCCAGCTTTGCCAGTGACCCCCCAGTCGCAGTTCCAGAAGCGTTCCCTGGCCCTCATCCTCAAACAGACTGGCTGCTCTCCACACTGCTAACCCTCCCCTCACCATCTCCAGACGCCTTCTTTGGCTTTAGTAGTAACTGCATCGCCCAGGTTGCAATCCACAAACGTCGGGCTAAGGCTCCCCTGTGGACGGGAGCTCCTCCTGCCCCTCCCCCAGCTGCTGCCCCTCCCCCAGCTCCTCCCTGGTGGCCCTCCCTTCCTGCTGCCCTCTTAATGTGGGTGGAAGCCAAAGGCAGTCCTCCTGCGTGTTCAAAGGACGTACTTTCTTCACCAGGGAACCCCAGCACCAAGCAGTGTTCCTCAGATTGTGTCCTGGGCACCTCCCACATCTGAATCACCTGAATGGCCTTTGCCAAAGACCTGCTGACTCAGCAACTCTGGAATGGGCCTGGGGATCTGCATTTTATACCAGCTTACCGGGAGATTTTTATTCCCAGTGACGTCTCTGTCCCACTGCCCTCGTGGGTCCCACTACTTCCCCAGGACACCCTCCCAACTGTCTCTCCAGCCTGAACACTCAACAGAGGGACCATCCCCTATTCCTACCTCTAGGGTCACTTTTTCACGTGGCTGTTTATTGGTAATTCAAACAAAAGAGGCAGAAGCTAACTTCATGGCTTCTCCTCCAGGATCAGCCACCCTCCCAAGTTTACTCTGCAAGATCCTCCTCCCAGCCTCGGGCCATAGGGTCCCCTGTGACGTTCCCACTTGCTCCTTCTGCACCCTCTGCCTCCGTCCAGGCCTGCTTCCTCTCATGCCTTGGCCTCTGCTGTACCCTCCAAACTGTGAGGACTGTAACAGTTGCCTGCTGCTGTTATAACACATTGCCACATACTTAGTGGCTTAAAACAACACAAATTATCTTACGGTTCTGGAGATCGGAAGTCAGAAATCAGTCTTGCTGGGTTAAAGTCAAGACACTCCCAGGGCTGCATTCCTTTCTGGAGGCTCTAGGGGAGAATCCATCTCCTTGCCTCTTTCATCGAGAGGCCGCCTGCATTCTGTGGCTCGTGGCCCCTTCTTGGCATCACTCCAATCTCTTGCTTCTGTCGTCATATTTCTCCTACTACTGACTCTGACCCTCCTGCCTCTCTCTCCCTAGGGACCCTTGTGATTATGTTGAGCCCACCCAGATAATCCAAAATCATCTCCCATTGCAAGATCCTTAACTTAATCACATCTGCGAAGTTTCTTTGGCCCTGTAAGGTAACATATTCATAGGTTCCAGGGATTAGGATGTAGACATCTTTGAGGACCATTATTCAGCCTATCACAATGATCATATTTTCTAAAGCAAGGATCAGAATCATGAAATGTCTTACCACAGGTTTAAAAAAAAAACAAAACTCATTGAACACACATTTTTTTTGAGCACCTACTATGTATGTACGAGGCGATGGAAATACAAAGATACATGAGACACAGTCCCTGCCCTCAGGAAACTCAAAACCCAATGCACCCATCCAACAAACCACCTTCTTAAAAAGAAATAAGATTTTCTTCCCTACAGAAGAATTCCAATTAATAAATGTAGAACGAATGAGGGAAATAGAAAAGCAAAATTGGATAATAATGGTTGCAGGCAAGATCTGTTAATGAATGCTAAAATTAGTAGGTGAGAGTTTGAGGGCAAAAAGGATATTACATACTCTCAAAGTTATCTCCCCCCGCAAATATTTATTAATTGCAAATGGAAAGATAATGTTTATAGTGGAGAAACCTGGCAGACACCAACTTAACCAAGAGATCAAGGTCAACATCATCAGCAATGACACATATCAATGTCATCTACCCTCTGATAGGATGCTCTGGGAAGGGCACATCACCTCTGTGGCATTCTTGCCAAAAATGCATAACCTGAATCCAATCAGGAAAAAACACCAGAGAAACACAAACCAAAGAGCAGTCTACAAAATAACTAACCAGCACTTTTTACAAATGTCAAGGTCACAAAGAACAAGGAAAGACTAAGGAACTGTCACAGGCTGAAGAAGACTAAGGAGAAATGACAATTAAATGCAATGTGGGATCCTGGATTGGGTCCTGTAATAGAAAAAGGACACTGGTGGAAAAAAAACTAGTGAAATGCAAATGAAGTCTATAGCTCAGCTAACAGTATTGTACCAATGTTTATTTCTTGGTTTTGATCATCGTGCTATGATTAAGAAAGATGTTAACATTAGGGGAAGCTGGGTGAAGGGTGTATGGGAATTCTCTCTGTACTATTTTTGCAACTTTTCTGTAAGTCTAAAATTGTTTTAAAATAAAAGTTTTTAAAAAAAATTTTTAAAGAACAAAAATACAGCAGTGATAGAAAAACTACTGTCAGAAATCATAGTCACCATAACCAACTGGTCTCCCCACCACCAACCAGTTGGTCTCTCCCTCCATTTATTGTCCATACCAAAGCCAGGAAACAGAATATCTTAAAACACCATTTTGCACTTGTTACTCTCCACTCAAAACCCCTGGAGGCAAGTGCTTAAAGGGTCTTGTCAACGGGACATGGGAGCACCTTGAAGAGGTCCCACTGGCCAAATGTGGGACACTCTGAACATCAAAATAATGTAGTAACATTATTACAAATTATAACCCAATGAATAAAATAATAATCCGCAAGTCCATGCTGTTACAAACAATCAGGCAAACAACAAACAGATGGAGGAGAAGGTAAAGTTCTTTCTTACGGTAGAACGCCAACTAATAAATAGAGAAGAAATGGTGGAGTTACAAATTTCTCATCAGTGGAACCAAAACTAGTGAATGAAAGTTTGATGAGTAGGATATTTACATGGCCTCGAAGTATCTCCCTGCAAGTCAATTATTAATAACAAAGGGGAAAATAGTAACTTTTCAGCAGAGAAGCCTGACTGACACCAAATTACCAAGTAATCAAAGCTAAAATCACCAATATTGGGACAAACTGACATCATGTGTCTTCTGACACGACCCACTGAGAAGGGCACAACGTTGCTTATTTAGCATTCCTGCCAAAAATGCATAACCTGAACGCAATCATGAGAAAAAAGCAGATGAAGCCAAATTGAGGGACATTCTACAAAATAACTGGCCAGTATTCTTCAAAAATGTTAAGGTCAAGAAAAACAAAGAAAGGCTAAGGAACTGGTCCAAATTAACAGAGAATAAAGAGCCATGACAAGTAGATGCCATGTGTGATCCCGGACAGGATTCTGAACCTGAACAAAACAATAGCTACAAAAGACATTATTGGCACAATTGATGAAATTCTAAAATGAACCATGGAGTAGATAATAGTATTGTATCGACATTAAATTTTCTAATTTTCATAGCCTTATTGTCGTTAGAAAAATACACACCAAAGCATTTAGAGGAAAAAAGTTATGCCTTCCATCTATTCTTAAATGGTTCAGGAATAAAAGGTGTGTGTGCGTGTGTGTGTGTAAAATATATGATAAAGCAAAGATGGCAAAATATAAACAATTGAGTCTGGATAAGGGATATACTTTTGTTGCAACTTTTCTGTAAGTTTGAAATTATAACAAAATTTAAAATTACAGTGAACACAAGGAATCTTTTTGGGTGATGAAAATATTCTAAAATTGGACTGTGGTGATGTTTGCAAAACTAGATTTGTTAAACATCGCTGAATAGTGAAAAAAAATTTAATATAAAATTTTACACACACACACACACACACACCCTCGGATGGCTCCCCATTCCCCAGCCACATGGCCTGAGCCTACCCGTTACTTTAATCTCCTCTCTCAGAACTCACCAGCACAAACGTTCACGCCACCAGCTAGATCTCCTTCCCAAATGTACGGCACTCACCTCTGGATGCCCCCAGATTCCCTTGCCCTGGCTTCACTGCTCACTCACCTAATTCCTGCCCAACCTTCAAGGCCCAATTCAAATCCCACCTCCCAATCACTGTAGGGATACAACTCCTCCTCCATGTCTCACTCTCATCTCCTCATCTCTAACACTGATGGAGTACTTTCTACGTGCCAACGTTATTCTAACCACGCTACATGGACAATTTCATTTGAACTCACAGCCCTACAAGGTAAATGCTACGTTGCTCCCATTTTACAGATGAGGAAACTGAGTCACTCATGAGTCAGCCAAGATCTCTCAGGTGGTAGTTGATGAAGGCGGGATTCAAACTGGGCCATTCTCACAGCAAAGGCTGCGCTGGTAGCCGCTGTGCTCTACGTCCCTACGGGCATCCTTACACATTTGTTCTTTCGCAGACAGACCTTTCTCCCCACCAGGCCGCAAGCTCCCAGAGGAGTGAGTCCATACCCTGGACCTCTGCAGACACTCTGCACATGGCAGGTGCCCAACAGCTGTTTGTCCACGGCAGGCTGGGATCCAGAGAGAAGGGGAGGGAGTCTCGAGCTCAAAAAGAGGAGCCAATTCTCCACCCCGAGCACAGCCCAGCTCCCTGGCTACTGCCCAAGGCCCGGCCGTCATCTGCTCTGGGTAATAAGTATTTGTATGGCGATAATTACAGCATTTGGGAAGAAAATCCCATTAAGCAAGAGCCCTGCCGAGCTGCTAATGCCGGCACAGAACTCAGACAGCAGCTCTGCCAAGCCCCCGTCTGCTCCCAATAACGCGGGGGCCGCCTGTCCCCGCCGCCCTTCAGCCGGCCCCCAAAGAGCACAGCCGCCCCTGCTGGCAGCCGCGGGCAGCCTGGGCCACCGCAGCCAGCCCCCTGCCTCCGAGAGGGGGCACCGCGCAAGGGGCAGCTCGGTCTCCGTGTGCCCCAAGGTTCCCCGGGGATCCAGAGCGCCCAGTGGCTGCCTGATGAGGGAATAGAGAGCAGGGCCGTGCTGGGATCCGGCCTTGAGTGGCGCCCAAGTTCCTTTCACAGCCCTGCAACCCTCTGTCACCGAATAACAATAATAATACTACCATTTACTGGGCACGTGCTGTGTGCCAGGCCCGGTGCAAAGTGCTTCTCTCAGCATCACCACATTTAATCCTTAGGACCACCCTCTGAAGCAGGTCCTGTCATCATCCCCATTTTATGGGCAAGGAAATGGGGGCCTGAGAAGTCACACTTTCCTCCAGAGCACTTATCCCAGTTTGCAATTACGTGATTCTCCTCCTATTGTGTCATTCATCTCTATCCCTCCTGCTGGACTAAACCTCAGAGAGAGAGGCGCGGTTTCCCTTTCTGTCCGGGACTATTCAATCGGTACCATGCAGACCTTCAAGAGACAGCTATCTGTTGAATGAGTGATTTAAACCCCATACCTTGCCCAAGGTCCCCCCAGCTGCTGAATGGCAGAGAGGGGCTAAAAAGCCAAGCAGTCTGGCTCCAGAGCCATCCACCCTGCCGAGACTCCCCGCATGACACTGACCTGTGCCTTGTCTCCAAACCCTAAGGGATGCGGGACAGTCCAGGGAAGGAGCGTTCTGAGAGCCAGACCCCAGCTTGCAGTCCGGCCAACACTCAAATGCTTGCCCCCCACCGCTCTCTCTCCTGCCCCACCAGAACCCTCAAGCCTTTAGCCTGAGCTTCTCAAATAATAAAAATAAGAGTCACAAAGCATGTTCACACACATAGAATGAGTGAATCCTGGCAAAAACCCTATGAGGTAGTAGGTATCACTCTCCCCGGAGGCAGAACACCCACCATGTGCCAAACACGCCTGCAGGCCCTCTACATGCATGCACTCACTTAGTCCTCACCATCAACCTGCAACCATCATCCCCTTTTACAGATGGGGAAACTGCATCTTAGGTCACATGGAGGGGCAGCACCGGGCCATACCACCAGTCACTCAGAGCCCAGCAATAAGCCCAGTGCACCTGCTACTGGAGACACGAGCTTCTCTAGGAGGCAACTCCCCCTGTACCACGTGGGTCTCTACTGCAGGAGCCCATCGAGTCCTGCTCAGAGAGCCCAGGCCGGCCAGGCCCCGGTGGCAGACGTGGCTTCTGTCTGGCCCTCTGACCCCTCTCACCGCAGCCACCATCCAATCATTGTTTGGAATTCCAACCAGGCTCCCAGACAATCAGCCTGGGGGTGCCCTGGGCAGCCTTCCTTGGTCAAAACCACCCACCCCCGTTGAACAGGGCCTCCAGACTCGGGGCTAAGCTGGGAGAAGGCATGGGCTTCCCAGGCCTCAGCAGCGGGCAGGGAGCTAGGGCAGTGGACAAACTGGCCAGGAGGCAAGGGGACATACCGAGGAAGGCAGGAGTGTAGGCCCCCATGGCCCAAAGAGCAGCAGAAAGTGCTGGACCTGGAGGCAAACAGAAGCCAGCAGGCCTCCCAGGGCCCTCTCTCCGTCCTCAGGCCTCTCTCCTCTCTGCATCCTACACCCACAAGGGGCATCCACGGCAAGCCTGGAATACAAGTGTCCAGGGTAGAGGGAAGAAGTGGTGTCCACACATACTGCACTCTCTCATCACACTCTCCTAAACACTCTAGTCCAAAAGATTTTTTAAATTAGAAAAAAAAAAAAAATCCAACTGAAAGGTCCTTGAGTGGAAGAAAAAAACGATAGTGGCCATGGCTGGGCCCCTCTGAGTCTGGGCCCTGCCAAGAGATAAGCCCCCAGGCCTCCTCTACCACACTCCCAACCTTGCCCTGGACTTCAGTTGTTCCACTGCAGTGAATTATTCAGCATCCCTTCTCCACCCGCCCAACAGCCCCACAGTCCCTCTGGCTGAACCAATTTCCTCAACAGCTCTGGAGCCTGCACAGCCTCTTCCCAGAAGTGCCTGTAGCAAACTAGTGACAATTTCTTCCCACTTGGGGAGATGGGCTGGACCCGGAGTTACGGAATATATCATCATAAAGTTGCTGGGCCTCACAGGCTGCCAGAGAAACTGCCCAGAAGACAAAAGGCGAACGAATGCACAGCTGCGGTCTATAAAAATTTCACAGCCTCGGAAGAAGCCACTGTTTCAGGCTCTGATACTGCACGACACCCATATTGATTAGAGACAGCATATGCCACAGTTATTTTGAGCCTGCCCAAGGCCTCTATTCAGGATGTTCTTTTCCTCTTCAAATGGCTCTTTCGCGGTCTGCCTGTTGAAAAGGCAGGCTCCCTCTGCTTTCTCCAGCCTTTCCCAATCCAAGAAGTTTTGCACACAGCAAAGGTCAGACCTGATGACTTACCCCTGGATCTGAACCCTGAAGTCTCTAAAGGAAAAAATCCAGATAGAGAAAGGCCTTCCTGACCCTTCCCAACCTTCCCAGTCTCAAATCCCATCACATTCCACTCCACAGCATGTTTCAGCCCCGGGGCAAAGCTGGTCCGTTCTCCCAGCAGGCCGGCCACACTCACATCTTCAAGCTTTTTGCTCCTGCATGCCCTGTCTGGGCTGCCTGCCCTCTCTACTTGGCAAAATCCAACCCAACCACTGTTGAGTCCCAAAGTACCTTCATAAAATGGTAGGTATTGAAGCTCCTTCACCCCAGAAAAGGGCTTCTAATCCCAAAGCTTCCTCCCCACAGCCCCATTACACTGCCAGAGCTTACAGTTAGGTGCCCCTGCCCAGTCCTCTCAACTGCCCAGTCCCCTTGAGGGCAGGGACTTGCTCACTCCCAGATGGAGCCTCAGCACCCAGGGCAGTTATGGGTTCCACAAACACTTGCTGAATTACGTAACAAGACTCTTTTCCTGATCCTATTATAATAATGGCTCTCACTTAGCAAGCATCATAATGTACCAAGAACTTCCCATACATTCCCTTCAGTCCTCACAAGAACCAGAGACCTTACGTATCAGCAGCCTCATTTTCCTGATAGAAAGCAACTAAGGCTCAGAGAAGTTAAGTCACTTGCCCAAGGTCACACAGCAAATAACTGACTTTATACCAGGAAATTTCACTTCCATCTCACTCTGATTGCAAAAGAGCTCAAGAGTTCATCAAAGTCAAAACAGACACTACCCTCAAAACTAAAGGTGGAGAGAGAGCAAGAAATGAAAGGACTTCAAAATTCAGATCCAAAAGCAAAGGAGAGGGGCTAAAATTCTCAGACCTAGGCCACTACCCGGGTGACAGCTGCAGGAGAAATGCCCCGAGGACAAGGCAAAGGAACAGAGACGAGGTCCAGAGGGAACATGGAGGGTGACCCTGCAGCCTCAGGCGTCCTTTAGACAGATTTCTGACCCTCCGTCCCTCTCCAGGGCCACACAGGATCCCCAAGGAATCTGTTTGTTCCAACCTCTCCCCATGCAGTGCCACAACACACACACACACACACACACACACACACTCTGATTCCCATCTAGATTGCATCTAGATTGCAAACTCCCTGAAACCTCCACAGGAATTTTTCAGTCTCAGCCAAGAAGAGTCTGGGGCAAATGTGCTAATTGCTGACCTTGGTACGGAGTTTGATCCAGGAGACAGTTCTTCCCAGGGTCAGATTTCTGCCTCTGACCAGCTGAGAGTCATGAAAATGTGCTCAAAAGTTCTCGAAATCTGTACGCCTTTCCTGAGAGCCACTGCAGGGACCCAGGAGTGTGAGAAGAAGGAGAAGGCAGATTTCAAAGGGGCCAGCAGCCTCCTCCGAAGTCCAGCTCAAAAATCCCCCAAGGCAGCCACCTCCGCAAGCGGCACAAAGGCCCTTCATGAGGGACTTCCCTAGCAGCGCAGTGGTTAAGAATCCGCCTGCCAATGCAGGGGACACGGGTTCAAGCCCTGGTCCGGGAAGATCCCATGTGCCGCGGAGCAACTGAGCCCGTGAGCCACAACTACTGAGCCTGCGCTCTAGAGCCTGTGAGCCACAACTAGCGAAGCCCATGTGCCTAGAGCCCATGCTCCGCAACAAGAGAAGCCACCACCATGAGAAGCCCTGCGCCGCAACGCACAGTAGCCCCTGCTCGCCATAACTAGAGAAAGCCCGCACGCAGCAACGAAGACCCAATGCAGCCAAAAAATAAATTAATAAATAATAAAAAAATTTAAATAAAAAAATAAAAGGCCCTGCATGAGACCAAAAATCTACACACACAGCCCATGTACATGGGCTCTCCCAGGCTCACACTACTGAGGTGACACCACAGATACCAGGAATTCATGCAGACACACATTCTGCAAGAGAATCTGGGAAAACAAATTATATATGTCTATAAACACACACACATGCTAATCCCACCCCCACACACACACACACATTCTACAAAGCTTGGTGAGTCTAGAAAGGGCCAAGTTTTCTCAAGAATTTAGAAGTGAGCGACAACAGGGTAAGAGAAATGATGGTTTTTATGACTTATCATGGTCAATATCTTTAACCTCGTATCTCCCACTCCAAGCTCCTGACCTCTCAGCATTATTCATGGGCTCCTTGTCCAGGTCATATCTACCCCTCTCTGGGTGCTGAATGTAACATATCCCAAGGCTCAAACCCAAATCCCTCAGGTCCACTGTCTGCCTGGGTTGGGGATGGCTGGATGTGCAGTGGGGGACAAATGCCTCACATCTGGAAGGAAAAAATTCTTAAGGCTCTGGGGCAAACAATGGGGAGAAAGGGGGACACTAGGACCTTCAACTCCATCCCATCCTGCTGCCCATCCCCAGCCTACAAGCCCTCAGAGCCCAAATGCACACCTCCCACTCAGAACACAGCCCAAGCCCCATGTGCCCAGGAGACACGGTGCCTGGTGAGTGTGAGCTTCCCTCCTGGGTGCCAGGAAGGCTTTCTGGCACCAATTCCCAGGCACCCTGGAGAAATAAAGTGCTGGCACAGTGGGAAGGCCTGCCGTGCTGAGCGCAGGGTGCAGGTGTGAGGATGGGAGCTGGCAGCCCCGCGAGGGCCCTCTGAATCCCAGGAAAGGGAAACATTGGCGCTTCTGGCTCGGGAAGGACCCTAGCAAGCACTGACTCATTTATTGGCTGCAGAGCCCAGGCCCCTACGGTCCTGTCCCCACCTTTAGCCCTGAATTGCACCGGGGTGGGAGGGCAACCTCGAGGCTCCCAGCGGGCTGCGGATGAGGGCCATACTCACAGGCGCTCCGTGTTCCGTGGAATGTTCTTGGGGACGGCCTGCAGCCCCGTGCCGTGGCAGTCCACCGTGGTGCCGGTGCAGGTGCAGAGGGCGGGGCACGCCGTGGCACCCAGGCGCCACGCGGCTGCCCACAGCAGCAGCCAGAGCTCGGGCCGGACAAGCCCCGCCGAGGGCCCCCTCCAGGGCGTCAGCGCCATGGTGCCCTCACCGCGTCCCGCTTGCGTGCCAGACGGCGGCAGCCGCTTACCATCCCCGTCCGGGGTGGCCTCCAGGTGCAGTCTCGGGGCAGAGCCACCGAAGAGACCGCGGGTTTGTACGCTGCGCCCTTGCGGGCTGGGTGGCACCTTGCTCCTCCAAGCGACGGCGCCTGTGCGCGGACGAAGGGAGGGCGCCTCGGGCGGAGGGCGCTCGGCTCCTCTCCGGTTTCTCGCGGGCTGCGTCTCCCTCCCTCTCTACAGCTCCCAACTGACTGCTGCGAGGAGGAAAATGGGCAGGCCCGCGCGCGCACGTACCCCGCGCGCACGCACACACACACACACACACACACACACACACACATTCACACTCACACCCGCACGCTCGCTCCCACCCAGCAGTCATCCATCAATCGAAAAGCACACAACCGGAGCCAGACTCCTCCCCCCCTCCCCGCCCCCGCCTCCCGACGACCACTCGGCTGCCGCCGCTAGCCGCGTACATTTTCAAAGGTGGAAGGAACCTCCGAGAGCGGGCAGGGGCTGCGGGGGGAGGGGAGCCCACAGTTGGACCCGTCAGGTCGCGACCCTCTCCAGCTCTCCCTACACACACACACACACACACACACACACACCCCGAGGATGCGCACACTTAGACGCACGCACCCGGCTCCCGCAGTCCCAGCTGCTGGTCCAGAGAGGGGGGAGGGGATCTTATTTTGCTGCCTGGACCCCTTCCCCAGGCCACAGACACGCTCTCCCCGACGGCTGAAACGGTTCTAGGGCCCCACCAGACTTGCTTTTTCAATTCTTGGTGAAAGGAAGCCCCGAGCCCCAGGTGACCTCTCCAAGCCACCTACTTCACTTAGCCTGGGACCTTGAGGGTGGAACAAGAGCACTGGGCGGAGGGGGCTGGGGGGTGGGCGGTGCACCAAAGCCCGCGGCCAAGCAAGCCTCCTCCCCTCCCTCAACGCAGTCTCTGACGAGATGGCAGCAACCCCACTTCTCCAAGGGGAGTGCGGAAGTTAACTCCCCCCAGAGTGATAGTGACCCTGATTTGAACAGTTGCACAGCCGGGAGATGTTATTTCTGCCCGTGGGGCTACCCTGGCTTCCCAGAATATCAGTGGGGTTTGGAAATCCAGCAGATATCTTAGTGCGCTCACACCAGGGTTCTTCCATTTGTGACAGGTGGAAACAGCTGAAAACGAATGTTCAGTCCTGTCATGAAAGAACCACTGAGAAGGCCAGGAAAGGGCTTGAGGAGAAGCACCACAGGCCACCCACATCAGACCCTGGGCTTTTACAGTCCTCTAGGCAGGCACTTTGCTCACTGTAACACCGAGGTGGTCATGGGTGTGAACAGGAAATCCAGGTGGAGAGAGGATTGACCTCAACCCAGAAAAGATAAGGACCTCCCCTAAATCAAGGAGAGCTGTGGTTTGTTGGTACCATAGGACCCATACATTGTTTGTCCATCAGTTGGGGCCCCTGATTCAAGGCTGCTTAGAGCCCAGCAAGAAGAGTAATTGAACAGGTCAAGAAGCACTTCAAAGTCAGAAAGAGAAAAACAAATACTGTATGCTAACGCATATATGGAAACTAAAAAAGCGGTACTGATGAGCCTAGTGGCAGGGCAGGAATAAAGACACAGATATAGAGAACGGACTTGAGGACACGGGGCGGGGGGGAAGGGTAAGCTGGGACGAAGTGAGAGAGTAGCACTGACATGTACACACGACCAAATGTGACATGGATGGCTAGCGGGAAGCTGCTGCATAGCACAGGGAGGTCAGCTCGATCTCTTCTTTGTGACGACCTAGAGGGATAGGATAGGGAGGGTGGGAGGGAAGCTCAAGAGGGAGGGGATATGGGGATATATGTATACATATGGCTGTTCACTTTGTTGTATAGTAGAAACTGACACAACATTGTGAAGCAATTATACTCCAATAAAGATGTGAAAAATATAAAATAAAAAGTTTTGGGAAGATGGGAAAAAAAAAAAAAAAGAAGCACTTCCCCTCACAGGTGGCGGCTACCTGGGTTTCTCCTTGGGGAAAAAAAAAAAACAGAAAGAAAAGGTGGCTGGTCCAGGAGGTGCCAGGAGTAGGCACAGCACAGTACAGTCTGTCAGAGCTGGTGGTATGGTACTGAAAGACCCCACAAGATTAAAGCTTTCTCACCCACCAGGTACCAAAAGCCTCAGGGGTTTTCTTCATTTTTCTTTTCCATCTTGATGAAAAATTTGCAGTATCTCTACTGTCACAAACAGAACCGGGGCCAGTACGTCATAACTAATGTGGCTGATTTTATGGGCTTCTGACAGTTCTTTTGAAAGTTTTCACAGTCTTATCCATGACCTCTAACTAGGGCCATGGGTCCTGGAGCACCAATTCAATGACAGTTCAGGGGGAGGGGGCTTTCTCAGGCGTCCCTGTGCGGTGTGATCTTAGGGAACCTTTCCACAAGTCAAGCCAGGGCTGCCTGCCGTCTACAAGGGCCTCCTCTCCCCCCTCCTTCACGAACTCCTTCTTCTCCTCCCCCTCCACAGGGCGCTCAGCCCCTTTCCTCTCCCCAGCCCTCCCCAGCTGCCTCAGGCAGAGTTAAGTCCCCGTTCCTCTGAGCCTGCTGTTCTGTTTATCCCCTCTTAGCTGGAGCTCTGTTTACACATGTGGCTCCTTCCCTGACCCTCCTCCTGGGGCAAAGCCTTCCCCCACTCCCCGCCCCTCACGGCTTCCTCATCTCCTCACTTTGGCACTTAACCCAGCACCTGGCACTTAGTAGGCCTGTCACAGACAGCACTCAGACTGTCGAAGGCATCTGGTCTCCAACCTTCGGCTCCAGCGGTGCCTCCCTGGCCTCATGACCTCAGAGGGCTCCTCGGAAGCCAGGACCCATGTGGGGAGGACGAGAGTGTTGATTAATGGGCAACGTGCCCTGGGGGCTTCAGACTGGCAGGGTGGAGGAGTGGCAAGAGGGGTGGGAGCAGACGGGGGGGGTGCCCTGCAAGATTAGTTCTGCCAGTGGCTCCTGAGAGCCAGCCGCTGCCCTAGAAGCTTCCAGACTAGGATGGACAGTGAGTCCCAAGCAGGCCTTGAGCCAAATTGTCACCTCCTGGCAAGGCCTGGCCTTTCCTTTAAAGGGGAGAAGGAAGGAGGGCTCCTCAGAGCCAGGACAAAGACTCCCCCTGCCAGCCCATCATGGGAGGCCCTGCCCCAGCAGCCAGGCAGCTCCCCAACTTGGCTCCTGTCCCCAGTTCCTCCACCCCAGAACCTGGCCGGCTCCCCGACCCGGGAAGCAGATCACCGTGAATGAACGCAGCTCATTAACGTTCCCAGCACATTTCCTCCTTAAACAGCCGCCTGGCCAGCAGCACCCCGCTCTGGTCCCACCCCCCTTGCTTTTTCAGCTTCCTCTCACATGCCCCTCCCTCTGTTGGATCTCCCTACCCTCTGCCTACAGCCGGGCCACCTGCTCCCTCTGCACGGGTGGGGAAGAGGCAGACCTGTCACACTGCTTCTGCCAGGAAGGCCCCTCCAAGCCCCGCTCTGCTCACTGGCCACCAGCAGGGCAACTCCTCAGGGGAAACTTGGGGCTGGGTCTCCCAACCCAGGGGTGTGAGCCTCCTCTGCATCCCCTCAGCGTCACATGCTCAGGACTTGAGGGGCCCCTCCTGCCTGTGACTCAGGGAGAAAATGCCCTCCTTCCAGCTTTCTGCACCACCAGCCCCTCTGGAGCGCAAGAAGGTGGAGAGCCTGGGTGAGGCTCACCTTGGATTGGATTTCCAAACTACACAAGGCAAGAATGAGACAGAATGCCTGCTATTTGAGCATTCATTGCACACCATTTATTGACTATCTATGTACTATGTACATTGTACTGGGACTCAGCAATTCAACAGGGAATACCAATGGCCCTGGCCCACAGTGAGCTGACGGTCCAGCAGGGGAACAGAAAGAAAACCCCACTCAGCATGATAAGTTTGGTAACAGGGAATGTGGAAGTGCAGAGAAGCCAGAGTGTAGGACATGGGGTAAGGCTGGAAGACTTCCTGGAAGAAGAGGCAGTTGAGCTTAGTCTTGAAGGATAAATAGGCATTGGCGGGCAACAAACAGGAAGAAAGGCTTTCTGGCCAAAGAGAACTGCGAGAGGTAAGGCACACAAACAGCAGCAGCACCCTCAGTGGCTGAGTTGCAGCAAGTTCTGTAAGGCTGGTGCACGGCAGGGGGTTTAGGTGGGGAGTGCTGGTAGAGGTCAGAGAGCTGATGCGGGCACATCCCAGAGGCCCTGGTGCAGCCATTCTCTGGTTTATTGGGCTCTCAGAATCTCCTGGCCTGTCCCTGTGCCCAAGCACATGTTTATATATGTGTGTGCTTGGAATGCACTATCCCTCAAATGAGAGACAGTGGCTTCCAGGGAGAGGACTGGATAGAGGGAGGGGACTGGGTAGTGGTAGGGGGATAGTTTCAGCACATGTCATTGTTGTTGTTGTTTTCCTACTGTTTGGATTTGTTTACCTGTGTAGTATGACCTAACCCCCCATTACCACCTATACATTGTTTTAATCCCCAGGGATGCTTATTATAAATGCCTATTCTTAGGACCCACGCAAGACTTTAATCAGAATCTTCACTGTTAGCAAGCTGGAGGGTGAGGCAGTATGATGCTGATGCAGGTGGTTCCAGAAACCATGCTCTAAGAATCAAGGCCTAGTGTGCTGAGTTAATGAGTTTGAACTCGGACCTGAAAACTCTGGGGAGCCATTGAAGGAAGGGGCCTGGCAGGAACAAAGGGTCTGAGGCCTGCCTGCCTCCCTCCTCCTCTCCAGCTTCCACATGCTTTTAGTGAGGATGAGACACATCAAAGAGGAAGATAGCCACAGGGGAATGGAGAGGGACAACTGGAGCCAGGTGACACTGGTTACACTAGCTTCAATTGCAAGATGTCAGAGCTGGAAAGAGATTAATAAATGATCAAATCCAAACACCACTGACCAGCTGGTGGCCCAGAGGCAACCAGCCTAACCTCACAAAGGAGTTGCAGGGGTGAGCCGTGAATGAGGCTGGATCTTGCTCTGCTAGGCCCACACCTGGGTAGAACCCAGCATCCACTCCATCCTGGGCTCTCCTCCTGACCCTGTCACTCTCACAGGGACTGAGGAAGCAGGAGTCCCTGGAAGGTCATAGCAGCAGAACTCAGGATATTTTAGCTTTCATCTCTAACTCCCTTGATGTACTCAAGTTTGAAGGAGGCTGGACCACTTGAGGTTGTCAATGACAAAGCCTGAAGCTGGGACACACTCCTAGACTTGAGATCAGTGGCCTTTATAGAAGCCACCATATGCATCCAGGACAACTCTGGCAGATGAGAAGCACTGGGGGCGAGAGAAGCAAAGCGGGGAGGGGAAGAGAGAAGAGGAGAGGAAAGGGAGAAAGCAGAGTGAGAATCTGTGCAGGCAGCAGTTTGCTCACTCATTCATCAAACATTGATTTCTTGCCAACTGTGAGCCAGGCTTCAGGAATATAAGAGATTTTCGCTTGGGGTTCATCGGGCTTCTTGTATCTGGTTCACAGTTTTTATCAAATGTGAAAACTTTTCAGCCATTGTTTCTTCAAAAGTTTTTATGTTCCCCTCCTCTCTTTTCTCTCCTTTGGGGACCCCATTGACACACATATTAGGCCACTTGAAGTTGTCCAATAGCTCACTAATGCTATGGTCTTTTTTTTTTTTTTTTTTTGCAGTACGCAGGCCTCTCACTGTTGTGGCCTCTCCCGTTGTGGAGCACAGGATCCGGACGCGCAGGCTCAGTGGCCATGGCTCACGGGCCCAGCCGCTCTGTTGCATATGGGATCTTCCCGGACTGGGGCACAAACCTGTGTCCCCTGCATCTGCAGGCGGACTCTCAACCACTGTGCCACCAGGGAAGCCCTATGGTCATTTTTTTTTAGCCTCATTTTTCTCTGTGTTTCATCTGGGTGAGTTTCCATTGCTGTGTTTTCACGTTCATTATCTTTTCTTTGGCACTGACTAACCTGCTGTTAATCCCATCTAGTACAATTTTTATCCGTGACTTTGTGGTCTTCATCTCTAGAAGATCCATTTGGGTCTTTCTTTTATCATCCATGTATCTTCTCATGTTTCCCTCTACCTTCTCAAACATATGGAATACAGTCATAATAGCTATATCTGTGAATTCTATTATCGGTATCATTTCTGGGTCAGTTTTGATTGATTGCTTTTTCTCTTCATTTTGGGCCATATTTTCCTACTACTGTGTATCCTGGGAATTGTAGACTGAGTGCCAGACATTGTGGATTTTACCTTGTAGGGTGCTGGATAGTCTTGTATTTTTAAAAAATAGTGTTGGGCTTTTTTCCAGAACAGAGTCAAGTTACTTGGAAACAATCTGATCTTTTGAGGCTTGCTTTGAAGCTTCTGAAGGCAAGACCAGAGTAATCTTTAGTCTAGGGCTGATTTCCCCACTACTGAGGCAACGCTCTTTGAATACTCCACCCAATGCCCTGTGAGTTTGGCGGCTTTCTGCTCTGGCTGGCATGAACACCAACTCTGTGGGAGCTCCAAGGATGGTTCTGCACTAGGGGTGGGATGGGGCACCACAGGGAGGAACCATCTGGAAATCCCTGGTCGCTCTCTCTCTCTCTCTCTCTCTCTCTGTGCAGCCATTTCCTCTCCCGTCTCCCCTGAGAACTCTAGCCCCCTTCGGCCTCCTGAACTCTCCCCTTCGACTCTGCCAGATTCCACCTGGGCGCACCTCTTGCTCTGTGGCCTGGAAACCCTCTCCGGGCTGTAAGCTAGGGGACAATTACAGTGCTCACCACACTCGTTTTCCCTCTTAAAGGAATCATCATCCCATAAAACCAGTTGTCCAATGTCCAAAACCGGTTGTTTCATATATTTTTGTCTGGCTCTTTAGTTGTTTAAGGTGGGATGGTAAGTTTGGCCCATTGCTCCCTCTCGGCCAGAAACAGAAGTTTGTGAGAGATTTGTAGCAATCCTCTGTACCCTCCAAACACTCCCAGTGTGCTATGGAGAGGGAAGCAAACAATCACATGATTCTGACAAGTGCCCTGAACTGGCCAGAGAGGAAGTGGCTTCAGCCTCGAGGGGCTTCTTTCAGTTGAAGAAGCACCTCCCACTCTCTGTGCGTGACAGTCCCTACGCTGGATGCCCTTCCTGTCGTTCTCAGCCTGACTGGGTCCTCCTCATCCGAAGCAGCACCTCCTCAGGGAAGCCCTCCCTGACCTGGTTAGGGGTTAGGTCAGCCCCTGCCCTGTCGTGTGATCTCCTGGCTCCCTGCACCTCCCCTCAGAGCATGAAACTGTCATTTGTAATTACTTGTTTTTCTATCTCTCCTCCCGCCTAGGCTGAAGCGACAGGTTTGCATCTGTCTTGTTCCCTAATGCCTGTTCAGGGCCTGGCACATGGAAAATGCAGGGAATAAGTATTTTTTACTAAAGTGTAGGGGCGTCATTCTGGAGAGGGGGGATCTTGAGAATAAGGTGCAGAAAAAGCAGGCCTCCAAAGTCGGAGCAATGAAGAGGCACATTTGTTCCTCGGGGTGGCACAAGATGGGGTGGTGGGGAGAGAGTAGGATGCTGAGGGACTGGAGGCCAGGCTGAGACCCTGGGATGTTATCCTGGGGGCATTCATGAGCCAGTGGGCGGCTGCAAATGGTCAGTACATGACACAGGTTGGGTTCCCTGGGAAGAGCCTCTGGGTTGGAGAGGAGCTTGCGGAGTATTTATTAGGGAATGCTCTCAGGGTCACTGCCGTGGGAGGGAGGGGAAAGGGCATGGTCGGGCAGAGGGCAATGCTGAGCTGTGATGCTGTTTCAATGGCAGCTTTACAGGAAGTTCTGAAGATGAGATGAACCTCTGGAGCTGTTCCAAGTGTGGCAAGAGTGCTGGGCCTTTATCCAATGGCATTGACCAGACACTGGACGAGGGCTGCCCCTGGAAGGAAGTGTAACCTTGGGTAAGGCAGTATTCTTCAGCTAAGGGCAGCCCCCAGTGAGGGCTGACAGCTGATGGCCATCCTTGGGCAACTCCTCCAGCAGCTGGGGGATACGTCCTTCATTTCTGGAGGCAGATCCAGGCACTGCATCACAGCATCCACCACTCCACCTGTACAAGTAGCATTTATGGGGCAGTAGGGGGCCGAGGGGAGCCCACAAGAGGGACAGTTAACTTAAGAGACCAAGGAAGACTTCCAGTACTGAATAAAAGCAAAGATCTAAAGGATGACTAGGAATTAGCCAGGCCAGCAGAAGTGAGGGAAAAGTGTTCCAGACAGATGGAACAGAGTAGGAGAAGGCCCAGAGGCAAGAAGAGACACAGGGCCTCTTGGCATGATTGGAAGAAGATTTTTCAAGAGGGAGACGAGACTGGGGTGGTAGTCTAGCAGAGGCAGATAGATCCTAAAGGGCTGAGTAAATCTGTTAAGGAATTGGGCTGAACCCTGAGGGGACTTGGAAGCCACCTGGGGGCGTTAAACAGAGGAGTGAAATATGATTGCTTTTCTCTCCCCTGCTTGTCCTCTGATTCAGCCCCTTCTGCCTCCTGTGGCATATGGGAGAGAGAGGGCCCTGTTTGGAAGCACATCGTAAACCCCAAACACCCACATGAGAAGGAGGAGGCAGCCTTCTCTACTGGAGCCAGGCTGCAGTCCTCCAAAGTCCAAGAAAATGACAAAAATTGTCATCTGGGAGCTCATTAATCCCCTCGTGTCTTGGAGGCCTCATCTGTAAAGAATAATCCTAACAGCTAACACTTCCGTTGTGCCTATAAATTCTAAGGGCTTATACTGTTTCAAGAGCTTTGCATACTAAATCATTTAATCCTTCCAACAAACTTATGAGGTAGGTACTATTTTTACAAATGAGGATGTCGAAAGCACAGAGAGGTTTAGAGACTTACCCAAGGTCACACAGCACATGGGTGGCAGAGGTGCGATGTAAAATGGGGATAAGATCCACCTCCTAAAGAGGGTGTGGGAATTAATGGAAAGTACATACAAAAGTGTCTATGCTGTCCTGGCACGTGGAAAGTGTGTTCTTTTCAAAAACACCCAAAACTCGTAAGAGTTTTAGGTTAGGGAAAAGGTCTGTATAGAGAAAATTCCTTCGACAAACACTATATAATTAATTTTGTAGGACTGCCTTCTCTCCTTTTTCTTCAGCTCCTTCTGCAAATGATGCTTTCTGGGTCTGCTTAGCAATGTAACCGACACAAAGTCCAGATATTCTTCGAGCTTTCCTTGTCTTCATAGACCCTGGGTGGGGTCTTCTAATCTCAAATGTAGTAATCCTTCTCAAACTGAACAAAAACCTAAGTTCAGCAGCTCATAGCCTAAAAACATTAATGCATTTCATTGTAAATCTAATTTCTTTTTTAAAAAACACCAAAATGGGACTTCCCTGGTGGCGCAGTGGTTGAGAGTCCGCCTGCCAATGCAGGGGACACAGGTTCATGCCCCGGTCCAGGAAGATCCCACACGCCGCGTAGCGGCTGGGCCCGTGAGCCATGGCCGCTGAGCCTGCGCGTCCGGAGCCTGTGCTCCACAACGGGAGAGGCCACAACAGTGAGAGGCCTGCGTACAGCTAAAAAAAAAAAAAAAAAAAGTAATTACTAAATCTGTAATTATTGCCTGAATAAAATTACCATTAAGTTTAATATACCACGTCTAGATTTTATGAGCAAATAAATGCTAAATAACACATTTTACATTCTGCACTGACAGAGCTGCTATAGATCTGCAGAGGGTGCTTAAAAAATATGTGATGTTTTGTATGAAATATCTAGAACAGGCAAATTCATAGAAACAGACAGCAGACTAGAGGTTACCAGGGGCCAGCGGGAGAGGGGACGGGAAGTTACTGCTTACTGGGCAGAGTTTCCGTTTGGAGGGTTGAAAAGTTTTGGAAATAGTAGTGATAGTTGTGCAGCATTATGGGTGTAATTAATACCACTGAATTGTACACTTTAAAAAATGGTCAAAATGGCATTTTAAACAATGTTTATATATTTACCACAACAAAAAATAATAAGTGATGGCTCAGTTAAGGGAGAAGATGTGGCCCAGAATGCCCTGTCCTCCCGCTGGTCCTTGTCTCCTGCTGCCCAGGATGGGCCCAATAAGTGATAAAAACAATAGTGATCACTAACAGGGACTGCCACCCAGAGATTAAATAACTTGCTCACCATGGATCACCCACAGGGTAGGGGACTTGGACTTGAACGGAGGCAATCTGACTCCAGATGTCACACCTTCAACCACTTCTCTGCACTCCACCATGACAGCACTATCTGCTGTAGATTTCCCACATGACATGAATCATCGGCAGGTAACCCTGCAAGGGAGGTGCTGTTATCCCTACGTACAGACAGAATCCGAGGCTTAGAGCGAGCTGCTTGCTGGGTTATCCAGCTGGGTGCGGCAGCGGGGTCAAGGCTGCGTTCTCAGCCCCCCGCCGGTGGGTGGGCTCGTGTCTGCAACAGCCCAGACGACAGTGTAAAGGACCCATTGCGAGTGGAAACAACCTGCGCGGTATTTAAACTGTGAGGGACTAGGGGAGGGGGAGTAGGAAAGGCTTGAAGGGGTTTTCAGGGAGGGCAGGACAATTTTTTAAACTGATCGTTAGGCTGCTTTGCGCTTCTGCCAAGCCAGTTTGTGTCCTTGGAGGGTCTCTCAGCGTCTTCAGTGAACATTCATCAGCTGGCCTGGGCTGGCCGGGGCAGCGGCCTGGCACCTAGGGTCCTGGGAGGGCTCAGAGACACTTGCTCCCTTTAGGCTCTGCCTGGCAGGAAGCGCATGGGGCGCTGCCGTGGGTTCCCAGGGCAGAGAGAAGGGCGAGGGAGGCGGGACGTGCAAGGGCGGGGTGGGGCCTTCTGGACCGACGCCTGAGGGTGGGGACGTCTGCTAAGCGGGGCTCGGAGCAAAGCGAAACCAACGGCTTTTGTTGGATCCAGCAGAACAGCGCCTCTGGACGAACGGGGGTGGGAGCGGGCGGCACAGAGCCCCTCTGGGAGATTTGAGGCACCATCTGCGTGGGGCTGAGGGCACACCTGCACCCAGGCAAGCTCCGGGTTGGTCCAGCTCTATGAATAAGTCTAGCAGCCCAGCCATTCTGTCCTGTTTCCCTCGGTGGGGACAGATGCATAGCACTGCAGCATAGCACGGTATAACACTTCTCCAGAGATAAGCAGTGCAATGCCCCCATTTTACAGGTAAGGAAGTAGAACCCTAGAGGAGAAGTAAGGGACCCAGGTCACGAGCTGATGGGGACAGGGGAGAATGCCCTCTCCTTACCTCATCACAATTTGTATATTGAGGGTGTGTCTGCCTTCCCGCCTATCTAATCAGCTTTCATGCCATTCATGTTTACAGTCTAGCACCCACCCCGGTACCTGGAACTTAGTTATTGCTCAATAAATGTTTGTGAAATTAAGATGAACTGGGATAGGAAATTCAGGTCCTCAGTCTTTGAGGAAAGACAAAATTTAGAAATCCAGGAATAATAACAGTTGTTCCCAGCCAGAGCAGCTAGAGTCTGGATAAAGAGACCCGTCCCAGCTGTCTGCGTTCAAGTCCAAGTCCCCTACCCCGTGGGTGATCCATGGTGAGCAAGTTATTTAATCTCTGGGTGGCAGAGATTAAATCATCACTATTGTTTTTATCACCCAGGCAGCTCCACTCCTTTCTGCAGTGAAAATAAATTCTGCTGCCTCCGGGGCGAGGGTGGGGGGGCCCACCCCCAGGGGCTTCGGGTGAGAAAATCACCTGAGGGCTTTGCCTTAAAACCTTAGAGTTGGGCTTCCCTGGTGGCGCAGTGGTTGGGAGGCCGCCTGGGGACGCCGGTTCGTGCCCCGGTGCGGGAGGATCCCACATGCCGCGGAGCGGCTGGGCCCGTGAGCCATGGCCGCTGAGCCTATGCGTCCGGAGCCTGTGCTCCGCAATGGGAGAGGCCACAGCAGTGAGAGGCCCGCATACCGCAAAAAAAAAAAAAAAAAATAGAGTTGGAAGGAAACTTCCATAGCCTCTATTTCAGTCTATGTAATGTTTTCTTAAATTATTTTCACTAAGTTCATTCAATTCATATTTATATGCATCCACCATGAACAAGGCCCTGTATTACTGAAACAAGAAGTGTGATCCTTGTTAAAATTAGAAGCAAGTTTATAAGTCAGGAGTTTTCTACAGCCGGAAGTATTTAGTCAGCAAACACAAGCCTTCAATACAAACTGTACATACAGCAGCAATTATTTCAAAAAAAACAAAGAGCTAAGGTTAAAGATGTCATTTTTTTTTTTAGAGAAATTATTTGCTTCTGAATGGGAAAAAACAATTTCTAGGCACAGAGAAACGATCAGTGGAGTAGGGAGGTATCTCAAGCCTTTTTCCAACAGATATAGACAAGGTCAGCTCTAGGACAACTAACCGGGAGCTGAAGATTTGACATGTGGCAAAACAAGCCTAGACAAATCCCTGAAAAATCAGGAAAGAATTAGAGGAAATTCAAGAATTATTCAAGCCTGCAGAAAACCAAAGCTCAATTAAGTAATTGAAAATAGGAAATATTGCAAAAATATGAAAATAGTGAAAGGTTAGAGGATGAGCTACCTGGTTGTATGGGTGTTTGCTTTTCTTTAAGTCTTGCTCCTGATATCATACCTCAGAGTCAGAGTCTGAGTTCAACAGCTCCCTGAGGGAGACTGTTCATATTTGATGCAATTCAGTGCTTTGTGAGTAGAAATCCAGCTAAACATTCATGTACCCTATGATCCAGTAAGTTCTCTCCTGGAGATATAGATATAGATATAGATTACTGTCTTAGCTTTGGCAGCTATAACAAAATACAGTAGACTGGATAGACTGGGTGGCTTGAACAAGGCATTTTTTTCTCACAGTTCTGGAGGCTGGGAAGTCCAAGTGCAAGTGGTAGAAGGGCAGGTCCCTCTTCCTGGCTGCCTTCCTGCAGTATCTTCACATGGCAAATAAGAAGGTCTGGTGTCTCTTCCGCTTCTTGTGAGGACACTAATCCCATCTTGGGGGCTCCACCCTTATGACCTCATCCAAACCTAATTTAACCTCCACCTCCTAATACCATCACATTAGGGGTTAGGTCTTCAACACATGAATTTGGGGGGACACAAATGTTCAGTCCATAACAATACCTAACAGAAATGAAGGGTGTAGTCCACCAAACAATGTATACAAGAATATTTATAGCAGCCTCATTCATAATAGCCCAAGCTTGGAAATGATTCAAACGTTCAGCAACAGAATGGATAAATACATTGTGGTGGATCCGCACAATGGAATAATGAGCAAAACAAACCACACAGAAACATGAATGAATCACACAGGCATTATGCTGAGTGAATGAAGCTAGATACATGAATACATAATGTTTAATTCAATTTACATGAAGCAAAACACAAGCAAAACTAATCAAAAGTGATAGAAATCAAAACAATGGTTGTGTTTGAGAGAACAGTGACGAAAAGGGGCATAATGGAGACTCTGGGCTTCTAGAAATATTTTGTATTTTGATCTAAGTGGTGGTAGTGTGTGTGTGCGTGTGTGTGTGTGTGTAAAAATACACCAAGTTGGGACTTCCCTGGTGGCGCAGTGTTTAAGAATCTGCCTGCCAATGCAGGGGACACGGGTTCAAGCCCTGGTCCGAGAAGATTCCACATGCCGCAGAGCAACTAAGCCTGTGTGCCACAACTAATGAGCCTGCGCTCTAGAGCCCGCGAGCCACAACTACTGAAGCCCGCACACCTAGAGCCCATGCTCCACAACAAGAGAAACCACTGCAATGAGAGGTCTGAACACCACAACGAAGAGTAGCCCCCACTCACCGCAACTAGAGAAAGCCCATGCACAGCAACGAAGACCCAACGCAGCTATAAATAAATAAATAAATAAATAAATAAACTTTAAAAAACCCCCACCAAATTATACACTTAAAATTGTGCTCTTTCTGAAGGTTATACCCTAATAAAAAAGAAAAACATCATTTCTATCAGGGATGACAAGTATATGGTGGGCTTGCTACCAAGGTCCCTTGTCCATTAATTGCCCATTAATATTAATTAACCACCACACTCCTTTTCATTGAGCTCAGCCCCGGAACCGTTCTCAGTTCAGCACTCCAGCCAGTCTGCTTTGAGACAAAAACAGTTGGTGTTCCTTCATGTATACACAAGTATCTTCATTAACAGAGAAAGTTTGATGCTATCATCTTCAATTTGCTTCTCCACACTTTGCAGAAGCCTGGTGGCAGGCTCCCTGAATTCCAGGCTCAGTTCCCAGGAGAAAGTGGCTTTGGAAGAGCAGATTTGGAAGCTGGAGAACGAGGGTGTGAGGGGCACACAACAGGAGGAAGCCCCCTGACTGAGGGCTGGGGGATTAACTCAGTACCACAGGTAACAGTGGGGCCCAGCCAAGGCGAGAATTTGACTGAGGCCCACTTTCTACCACATAGAACAAACTGGTCTTTCTCTACTATCAGAGAATGAAGAAGGAAGAGGAGGGAGGGAAAGGCTGGACTGCAGGAAATAACACCCTCTCGATTTACCCAAGGTCCTCTGGCAGCTGGAAGCATAGCCGCCACGTCAGCAGTCACCCCAGCTCATCTATGTATTTTCAGGGATGCTAACTCTTCCTGTTCACTCTTCACAGCTTACAAAATCTTCTGCATCCTCTATCACACAACCACGTGATCCGGACAAAGTGGAAATACCTCCCCTCCCCCCCACATCTGAGGTTTTAAAACTGAGGTTCAAAATGCTGGAGAGGGTGTGGAGAAAAGGGAACCCTCCTACACTGCTGGTGGGAATGTAAATTGGTGCAGCCACTATGGAAAACAGTGTGGAAGTCTCTTAAAAAACTAAAAATAGCGCCTGTCACACACAGCACGTTCGTGGGGAACCTGGTGCAAAACCATTTGTAGACGATCTGCTTCTGGGTCAGGGTTTCATACATAGCAGAGCAGCTCCCTTGCTGCGAGCTATTGAAAGTCATCCCTCAATACAGGGTTTGTTAAAAAAAGGAGGGGGGTGGAATTTTTTAAAAACTAAAAGTAGAGTTACCATATGATCCAACAATCCCACTCCTGGGCATATATTCAGAGAAAACTATAATTCGAAAAGATACATGCAACCCAATGTTCATAGCAGCACTTGGAAACAACCTAAATGTCCACTGACAGATAAATGGATAAAGATGATATGGTATATATATATATAATGGAATATTACTCAGCCATAAAAAAGAATGAAATAATGCCACTTTCAGCAACATGGATGGACCTGGAGATTATCATACTAAGTGAAGGAAGTCAGAAAGAGAAAGATAAATGTCATATGATATCACTTATATGTGGAATCTAAAATACAACACAAATGAATTTATTTACGAAACAGAAACAGACTCACAGACATAGAAAACAAAGGGGAAAGGGGGTGGGGAGGGAAAAATTAGGAGTTTGGGATTAGCAGATACAAACTACTATATATAAAATTAATAAACAGCAAGGTCTTACTGTATAGCACAGGGAACTATAATAAACCATAATGGAAAAGAATATAAGAAAGAAAATGCATATATATGTATAACTGAATTGCTTTGCTGTATACCAGAAACTAACACAACCTTGTAAATCAACTATACTTCAATTTTTAAAAATTAATTAATTAACTAAAAGAACAATGATAAAGACAAAAAAAACCAAACCCTGAGGTTCAGAGATATTGTGTAACTCATAGACACCCTGCTAACCAAGTTACAGATTCAAGATTGAAACCCAGGCCTGCCTTACCCCCAACCCAGGCTCCTTCAGTTTGAGTTTTTATTTTTCATCAAAACAATACATGCACAAAAATGGTCGTATTCGGGGACTACCCTGGTGGCACAGTGGTTAAGAATCTGCCTGCCAATGCAGGGCACACGGGTTCGAGCCCTGGTCCAGGAAGATCCCACGTGCCACGGAGCAACTAACTCCGTGTGCCACAACTACTTAGCCTGCACTCTAGAGCCCGCGAGCCACAACTACTGAGCCCACGCGCCTAGAGCCCTTGCTCTGAAACAAGAGAAGCCACCGCAGTGAGAAGCCCGCACACCACAACAGAGTAGCCCCCGCTCACAGCAACTAAAGAAAAGCCCATGTGCAGCAACGAAGACCCAACCCAGCCAAAAAATAAATGAATAAAAAATAAATAAATTTATTTTAAAAGGTGGAATGCTTCTAGGAGATTTGTTATGAAAATAGCAGGTCCCGCACCTCCCGTCCCGTTTGCCTTCCTTGGAGCCAACAACCTTGACCTCTTTAAGCTGACTGATTTGGAATTTATGTCCACAATGTATGGAAAATAGATTCACACCATGTTGAACCACTGTGGGGTTTCAGCACACTGAGAGCACAGAGAAGATCCTACAAGCTTCCAGAAAGAGTAGACATAATGTCACTTACAAAGAGCTGGAAATTCGAATGGCCTTGATCCTGTCAACAGCAACACTGACGCACAGAAGGCAGTGAAAAATACCTTCAAAATTCTCAATGAAAATGATCCTCAACTTAGAATTCTATACACAGCCAAACTATCAATCAAATGTGAGGGTAAAATAAAGACATTTTCAGATATTAAAGGTCTCAGAATATTGACTTTTCCTGTACCTGTTCCCAAGAAGCTTGTAGAGAATACCCAATCCCTTACAACTCACCTTGCATTTTACTGTTAGTCCTTTTCTGTTTTCCCTACTCTTATAGGTCTTACACCTTTAAAAAATCCTTTTTCTGTCAGTTTCATAGGATTTTAAGAGAGAAAAATTAGGCGGACTCAATCAATTACCATTACCCAGAAGTTCTCTGCTCTTTTTCATTTTCATAAGCAATAAATGCTTTTTCAAACAAAATCTTACGCAAAAGACAAATATCTAAGACACATGAAAGCCATACATATTGCACTGGTTGTAGCATGGTTTCTCTTCATTGGCTAACTGTTAAGAAAGTTGCTGCAGCTAATTAATGGAAAAGGAATGATCGAATTAGAACAACACTATTTTTTTTTTTTTTTTTTTTTTGGCGGTAGGCGGGCCTCTCACTGCTGCGGCCTCTCCCCTTGCGGAGCACAGGCTCCGGACGCGCAGGCTCAGCGGCCATGGCTCACGGGCCCAGCCGCTCTGCGGCATGTGGGATCCTCCCAGACCGGGGCACGAACCCGTGTCCCCTGCATCGGCAGGCGGACTCTCAACCACCGCGCCACCAGGGAAGCCCAGAACAACACTATTTTGTACCCATAAATTAATTAATGGATCTAGGCATTGTATATCAGCTGCTGTTAACACCACCCCTAAAGCACACACACAAAATGATAATGAGACATTGTGTGTGTCTTTTGATGAGAGAACATGCCAGCACCTGGAGTTGCCAAAAAATCAAAACCTGAATTGATCAAGCCTCTGGATCCAGTTATCAATTTACTAGAAACGCAGAGGACAGAAGGACACACTGAACGGCATCATCAGTGTGCAGTCCGCAAAATCCAGACTGGGCAGCATCGACTGTTCAAATGCCCTGGGTTCCTCAACATGTAAATTAAAAGAGGGAAAAAAGGGATGGAGGAAGCATCTTTGGATTAAAAGAGATTTAAAAGATATATCAAATAAGAAAGTGGGTAAGTGCACACCCATGTTCATAGCAGCACTAGTCACAATAGCCAAGAGGTGGCAACCACTCAAATGTCCATCGATGGACGAATGAATAAACAAAATGTTGCACAGACGTACGATGGAACGTTATTCAGCCTTAAAAAGGAAAGAAATTTTGACACACGCTACAACATGGATGAACCTTGAGGACATTATACTAAATGAAATAAGCCAGTCACAAAAGGACAAACACTATGATTCCTCTTGTATGAGGTACCCAGAGTAGTCAAATTCAGAGAAAGAAGGTAGAATGGAGGTTACCAGGGGTGGGGGGGTGGGGAAGAGAAACTTGCTGTTAAGCGGGTACAGGGTTTCAGTTTTGCAAGATGAAAAATTCTAGAGATTTGTTGCACAACAATGTGAATATACTTAACACTAGTGAACTGTATACCTAAAGATGGTTAAGATGGAGAATTTTATGTTATGTTTTTTACTACAATTAAATTTTTTAATTTGACTTTCAAAAATTTCGAAATTTTTTGGGCTTCCCTGGTGGCGCAGTGGTTAAGAATCCGCCTTCCAAAGCAGGGGACACGGATTCGAGCCCTGGTCTGGGAAGATCCCACATGCCGCAGAGCAACTAAGCTCCTGTGCCACAACTACTGAGCCTGCGCCCTAGAGCCTGTGAGCCACAACTACTGAAGCCTGCGTGCCTAGAGCCCGCGCTCTGCAACAAGAGAAGCCACCACAATGAGAAGCCAGTGCACCGCAACGAAGAGTAGCTCCCACTCGCCACAACTAGAAAAAGCCCAGGCGCAGCAAAAAAGACCCAATGCAGCCAAAAATAAATTTTTAAAAAAAGAATTTTTAAAAATTTTTTACTACAATTAAATTTTTTAATTTAATTTTCTTTAATCTGCCATTTAACTTTAATGGCAGATTAAAGAAGGTGCCCATGGTTGATTACATTTTACAGAAATGCAAGGAAGTGATTACAGTAAAAGTTGGGATGAGAGCTACTGGGGGGAGAAGAAAGGAGTTGCGTACTGGGACAGGACATGAAGAGGCTTCTGGAGCCCTTGACCTAGGTGCTAATTGACCAGAGTGGTCACCTGATAATAATTCATTATGCTATATATACATTTGTCTCCTGCAGCTTTCTGTATCTGTTTTGAATACAATTAAGAAGCAAGACAAAAACACTGAAATGAAATAAAGCTGCTGCCGTCCTGACTGTCAGCATATCCTGGTCAAGCAACCCTTTCATCTGAATTAACAGAGAGTTCGGGAGTTAGGTGGCCGGAAGCTGGGTCTGCCTCACCTCTCCCTCCTAGAGTCCTTTTGCAAAGCCCCGTGCTGCCACGTGTCTCCTCCCTGCCTTTGAAGCCCAGGTTCTGCACACAGCCCACCCACAGGGACATGCTCACAGAGCTACAACAGCTGAGCTCTGCCTAGGGTCACAGAGGGAAACAGGACCGGGCAACATGACAGCCAGGTTCCCACCCACATGAGGGCAGAAAATAAGACTCGGACGCCTTTGTTGTCAGCTGTCAAATTTCATCTTCTGGTTCCCAAATTCTCTAATGTGAATTCTGCTAAAATCCTTGTGCCACCGTAATGTGCCATCACAGGGTCAGGATTGCATCAGCTTTCTGTCAGTCTACGCAGTGGGTGTCCCAGCACAGAGTCCCTGCCAAGCAACAGCGTGCCCGGGAGACTGCTTGGGGGTTGTGGTTAAGAGTACAGCTCTGGTTCAGGCTGCCTGGCTTGAAATCTGGGGTCTGCCCCCTGACCTGGGGTAACAGCTGATGGTCTCAGGGTCTCTGTCTCCCCACATGTAAAGTGAGGTTTGTAAGTATTTATTTCCTAGGGTTGTTACGGGGCCTCAAGCTGAAATTTGTCAAGTCTTCAAAAAGAAAGGCTGGCTCAGGGTAAGGAATTGGTACTTATTATTGTTATTATTCCATTTAAAGGATGCAGCCCCAGGCTCACAACACCAGAGAGGGAAAACAGAGAGGAGAGAAAGTTCTCCCCCAAACTTTCCTTACGTCCTAGGGGTGGGAGAGCTTGTGAAGTTTTGCTGCCTCCATACCTGTCCATCTGAGTGCCTGCTTGACACCCCAAACTCAAGAGGACTAAACCCCAATTCACGAGCTTCCCCTCCCCCTCCCTCCAACCCTGATGCCCTTCTGGTGCTTTCTCTCTCTCTGGGATTTCCCTGGCGGTCCAGTTGTTAGGACTCGGTGCTTTCACTGGAGGCATGGCAAAAAAAAAAGGAAGGAAGGAAGGGAGCGAGGGAGGGAGGAAGGAAGGAAGAGAAGAAAAAAAAGGAAAGAAAAGAAGAAAGGAAAAGAAAAGAAAAGGGAGATTGTTTCCGCCATTTACGTGCTGTGGCCCAAGGGAGCCTTCTGCAGCACTTGGGGTCCTCCATACAGGAGCCGCACGACTCTCCCCACCTAATCCTCTCCCCTTCACCCTCCTTGCCTGCTCCTCAGGCCAGCGGGGGTGGACCTGGACCAGGATTGTTCCCTTGAACTGAGGCAGCCATGGAAACCTGGCCCTCTGGCCCCACTGAGCCAAAACCTCCGCTGCAGGTCTCCGCGCCCATTCCTAAAGAGCCTCTGAGTCTTCCCCCGCGGCTGGAACAATTCTTAAAGACATGTGGCCCATCATCTGAGGCATCTCCTCCACTCACCGGACTCCGAGGCTAGCGCAGAGGGTCACTGCACAGTCGCTTATCCAGTGAGTGCTTATTGAGCACTTGCTCAGTGGACCTGCCACTGAGCAAGACGGTTGGGCCACCTCAGTGAACAAACACAGTAGACACAGCCCAACAGCCATTCTCCCCGTCCGCCTTGCTAGCAAAACCAGTTTTGTTCAAACTCCCTTGGAGTATTTCCTAATCACTCAAAACCCATCATGGTACTTTATTCCCCTTGTCAATGCTTGATTTAACAATGGGCATTTCTAGCCAATGGAACTTAAGGGGACAGCTACTGGGGAGCTGCTGGAAAGGTTTTCCTCACTCTCCTCAAAGGAAGATAAGGAAGAAATACCTATGTTGGCTGATGCCTGGAGCTGGGGTAGCCATTCTATGGCCTGAAGGGAAATAGGTGACACTCTGAGAAGGGCAGAGCTGAAAGACAGAAAGAACCTAGATCCTTGATAATGCTGTTGAGCTTCTGAATTCACCACCCTGGAACTGCCCTGCCCCTGGTTTTCTTGTGGATTGCAATGATAAAGGCCCTCATTATTATGATTTGTTTTTTGAGGTATAATTGGCATATAACATTATATTAGTTTCAGGAGAACAATGTAATGATTCAGTATTTGTATACACTGTGAAATGATCATAATAAGTCTAGTTAACATCTGTCACCTATACATAGTTACAAAATTTTTTCTTCTGATGAGAACTTTCTTTTTTTTTAAATTTATTTATTTTTGGCTGTGTTGGGTCTTCGTTTCTGTGCGAGGGCCTTCTCTAGTTGCGGCGAGCGGGGCCCACTCTTCATCGCGATTCGTGGGCCTCTCACTATCGCGGCCTCTCTTGTTGCGGAGCACAGGCTCCAGACGCGCAGGCTCAGTAGTTGTGGCTCACGGGCCCAGTTGCTCCACGGCATGTGGGATCTTCCCAGACCAGGGCTCGAACCCGTGTCCCCTGCATTGGCAGGCAGATTCTCAACCACTGCGCCACCAGGGAAACCCTGATGAGAACTTTTAAGGTTTACTTTCTTACTTTCAAATATGCAATACAGTATTATTAACTATAGTCACAATGCCCTACATTACATCCCCGTGACTTATTTATTTTATAACTGGAAGTTTGTACCCTTTGACCTCTTTCACCATTTCGCCCTACCCCTACCAGTCCCCCTTCCCCATCTCTGGCAACCACCAATCTGTTCTCTGTATCTATGAGATTGAGGTCTTAGGGTTTTTTTAGATTCCACATATAAGAGATCATACGGTATTTATCTTTCTCTGTCTTATTTCACTTAGCATAATGCCCTCAAAGTCCATGCATGTGGCCACAAATGGCAAGTTTTCATTGTATTTTACAGCTGAATAGTATTCCATTGTATATACATACTACATTTTCTTTGTCCATTCATCCTTTGATGGACACAGGTTGTTTCCATATCTTGGCTATTTTAAATAATGCTGCAAGGAACATGGGGGTGCATTTATCTTTTCAAGTTAGTGTTTTCATTTTCTTCAGATAAATATCCAAAAATGGAATTGCAGAATCATACAGTAGTTCTATTTTATTTTTTTTGAGGAAACTCCATACTGTTTTCCATAGTGGGCGTACTATAAGCCCTCATTGTTTAAGCTGATTCTGGATGAGTTTTCTGTTACATGTAGCCAAAAGCCACCTACAAGGGTGAGGCAGGCAGTTAACACTTCCGAGCAATTGCCAGATACCAGGCACCAAATCCCAAACCTTAAATCTTTCTCAGGACCCCCACTTCCATCCTATGAGTTGGAAATAATTATGCCTATTTTACAGCTGAGGAAGCTGAGACCTAGAGATGGTGAGGAAATTCTCTGTCATACACTGAGTGACTGGTAGAGTTGGAACCAAAACCCAAGTAGTCTTCAGCTCTTTCCACTACACCGACAGTGGGGATGGGTCTGAGCATCATGTTCATAGGAGCTCTCCATCACAAGGCTAAGGGATGTGAGCCAGGCCAGCCTAAGCTTCAGAGGACATGTACTGGTTCTCACCTCTCTCTCTCTCATCTTTGCTTCTCTCTGACACCATGCCCTCAGACCAGCTGCATCACTAGGCTAGAATCACAGCCATCAGCAGCCTTAGTCTCATATCCCAACAGTCAAGGGCCAAAAAGGACAAGGGTCACATTTTCCCCAGCCTGAGTTTTATTGGCCAAACTTGGGCCACATGCCCCGCCTTGGGCTACTCACTGTGTAAGTCTGAACCCTGGTGCCACCTCCTGGTTCTGTGGCTTGGATGACCCAACCTCTCTATGCCTCAGTTTGCCCATCCTGAAATGAGGAAAATAATAGTACTTGCTTCACTGGGCTGCTGTGAGGATCATTCATCCATCCAAAAAATACTTAATGCATGCCAACTACATGCCAGGCAGTGTGTTAGGTGCCGGAGCCACAGGAGGGGACAAAGAGACCCCTCCCTGCCCTCAGGAAGTGTATAGTCTAGCAGGAAAGACAGATATGAAACAAACAAACACGTGAATGAATATCTCTATTATGTTGTGAAGTCTTGTACAGAACAAGAATAGAGCTCTGTGGGAGAGAAAGAAAGGGGACCTAGCTCCGATGAAACGAGGAACGTTTACAGAGCCGGACACTGGGCATGGTGCAGAGTAAGCATTCAGTCCACACTGAATATAGGGACATATATATACACACACATATATATATGTGTGTGTGTGTGTGTGTATATATATATATATATATATTTTTTTTTTTTTGGCTGCGTCAGGTCTTAGTTGCGACACGTGGCATCTTCGTTGAGGCATGAGGGATCTTTGTTGTTGCGGCGCCCGGGCTCCTCTCTAGTTGTGGCACGCAAGCTCCAGGGCGCGTGGGCCCTGTAGTTTGCGGCACGCAGGCTCTCTAGTTGAGGTGCGTGAGCTCAGTAATTGCCGCGCGACATGTGGGATCTTAGTTCCCTGACCAGGGATCAAACCCATGTCCCCTGCATTGTAAGGCAGATTCTTTACCACTGGACCACCAGGGAAGTCCCTGGTGGTGTTATATAGGTTTTTGCTCGGCATCTTCCCAACCATCTGGCCTCCCCACAGCGACTTCCCACGAGGAGAAGAGCTGGTGACTTGCCGCCCTGCTCTCCATCTCTATGACCAATTACGAGCCACCTATGGGATGGAGAGAAAGTATGACACACATGCTGGGACAGCAGAAGTGCGGCAGGTCCCAGGGCAACCCGTTCCTGATGGGCGACACACACCCAACTCTCGCCATCTCTGCTCATCCAGAATGGCAGCCCCTTCCAGCTCCAGCTGAGGTCCCAACCAGGAGGCCTGCAGAAGCCCAGGTGGCTTCTCAGGCTCCAGGGTCTCCCAAGCTCCTTCCACTGGCCCCAAGTCAAGCCCTAAATGAAGGAGTGCTGGAGAGAGATTTCCTTCGTAACAAGCCAATTTTCCACTCACCAGGACCAGGCTCTGCTATCTCCACAGCTCCTGGCCAGAGGGATGAGGGCCTGCCCTGCCCCAAGCCACGGGGCTGTATCATCGTTTCCTGGTGACCGCCTCTGGAGGGACCATTTGCAAAACTCTTAGTGATCCAAGATGTGTCTGTGGAACACACTGTATCGCCACCAGGCCCCTCTGGGGCTCTCTTCCCATCCCTCCTGTACAGATGTGCTGTTTCTTTAGGGAAGAAGGTCCGAGAGCTGCTGGGTTGGATTAATTGCCGCAAACACTGACTCTGTTCCTGCACCCCCATTGCCACCACCCTGATCTCTGCTCAAGGCCTCATGCTCCTATTCAGGACCCCAGTGTTAGCCCATCCAGTCTGCCAGCCCCCTGGCTCTCCTTTCCCACCATGGACGGCCAAAGGGGCTGCCTGGAGCACACGTCACTCCTCCATTTGCCACCTTCGATGGCGCCTGGATCTGAACAATCCAAACCAGTCCCCTTGATGTGGCCAGCACGCCCCTGTGCTCTGGCCCCCACCTTACATTTCCAGCTGTGCCTTCTCAGCAAGCCAAATGTATCATGCAGGCTTTGCCCAGAATGTCATACACTCTTTTCATCCAAGATTTTCCCAATATGTGCCCTCCTTGTGCATTAATTTATTCATTAAATAATGAATGCCTACTATGTGCTGGCCCCTGTGCTTGGCTCTGGGATGTGATGGTGAGCCACACAGCCACTCCCCAGGAGTTCATGGTCCAGTGAAGGAGGCAGACATCACTGAAAAACCAAGAATCACCAGACTTTATAATAATCACCCATAGTGAGAGCTGTGAAAGAACCATGTGGATGCTGAGGGATTAACAGAGAAGTGTGACCCTGCTGGGAGTCCAAGAAGGTGTCCCTGAGACATGCTCACCCTGACATTAGATAAAGAGTAGGTGCCATGTGGACAAGGGCTTGGGGGAAGGGGGAGAGCTTCCAGACAAAGGTCCTGAGGCCAGAGGGCACCTGCAGGCTCTGGGATCTGAGAGTCTAGGTTGCAGGTGGGCAGAGAGCACCGAGATGGGCTGGAGAAGGAAGCGGCTACAGCCAGCCAGCCGAGAGATTGCCCTTGACCCTGAGGGCCTGGGGGAGCCCTGAGGGCTTCGAGGAACTCAAACAAGGCTCAAGCCCTCTGGACTAGGAGGGGTAAGAATGAGAACAGAAAAGCCCGGTGAGATATGAGGTAAGATATGATACAGGCTGGACTGACATCGCCACAGCAGAAATGCTGGGTCAAAGGGGACTTTATTTTTTAACTTTGTATTACGGAAAAATTTTCTAATATATAAATGTGGAGATAACAGTATAATGAACCGCCCTGAACCCCTCATCCAGCCGCTTCAGCAATAATCAACCCAAGCTTGCTTCAGCTACACCCACCCACGCCGCTCACCCCCACTGGATTATACTGAAGCAAAACCCAGATGCTGTATATTTCACCCATAAATATTTCAGTATGTATCTCTACAAAAAAAGGACTCTTCTAAATCATAACCACATCATCACACCTAAAAAAAATTAACGATAATACAAAGGGAAAATTTTAAGGCTTGATACTTATTGCCAAACTACCATTCAGAAAAAAAGTCATCCCCCCCATCTCCTTGCACCTTTGCCAGCACTGGGCGTTAGAACAAAGAGATTTCCACACGTGGTTCATCCTAAAACCTGAGAGCTAAACCTGCAGATTCATTTCATGAAAGGAGGAAGCTATATTAACAAGTCTGTGGAAATCTAATGCACACAGCCAGCTGATATCCACGTGTGGCCAGCAAGCAGGGGTTCTCAGGACAGGAGGTGGTGCATCCCCACAGCCCCTGCTGGCTTCCCAGGGCAGGCCCGGTGCACAGCCTTCCTCTCCCACATTTGCCAAAGTGGCCCTGAGCCAATGCGGCAGATTGAGAAAGGGCTTCCTTAGAAGTGAGAGAGGGACTTCCCTGATGGCACACTGGTTGAGAATCTGCCTGCCAATGCAGGGGACACGGGTTCGAGCCCTGGTCCGGGAAGATCCCACATGCTGCGGAGCAACTAAGCCCATGCACCACAACTACTGAGCCTGCGCTCTAGAGCCCACGAGCCACAACTACTGAGCCTGCGTGCCACAACTACTGAGCCCATGCACTGCAACTACTGAAGCCCACGTGCCTAGAGCCCATGCTCCACAACAAGAGAAGCCACCACAATAAGCCCATGCACCGCAATGAAGAGTAGCCCCCACTCGCCACAACTAGAGAAAGGCTGCGCGCAGCAACGAAGACCCAACACAGCCAAAAAAAAATGGTCAGGTCTGCCCACCGACACCTCCACCCAAGGTTTTCCGATTTGAGCTGAAACCCAGGGACTCCCTGTCTTGCCCGTCCTCAGTTTTGTTCTCTCTCCTCACAGTGAATCACTGGCCTCATGTTCACTCAAATATACAAAATATACAACCTGCACAGATGGGTTTCCAGGTTCAGGGAACGGTTCTATCTTCTGCAGTGCAATGGCAGCATCCGCAGTTCCAGAACTCTCTGCCTAGTTCCCTGAGCTGCCTGAGCCCTGGCGTTATCCAGTCAGGGTGGACCTCCTAGTACAGCCATCTATCCTCAGCCCCCGATAGAGGCAGCTTTCCTTCTTCCATGCCCTCCATCTATTTACTGAGCCCTGCTATGTTCCAGGCATTGCGCCAAGCCTGGGAGATGCAAAGGTGAATTAGACCCAGGCCCTTCGTGGAAGGGGCTCACCATCTCCGAGAGAGACAGTCATATAAACATGGTGCAATTTGATCAGAGAGAGTTGCATTCAGGGTGCTGTGGGAGTTCAGCCGTGGAGCAAAGAGCTCTGTCTGTGAGAGGAAGGCTTCCTGGGGAACGTATCTTTTAAGCTGGGCCTTGAATGACACTGGGGAAAGTCAAGGTAGGGGAACTTGCCCCACGGATCCAAAGTGAATTAATGCTCTTCGGATACGAGCAGCAGAACTAAATTACGAACGCAGAACATTGTATTTCTTTGATCCTGCAATTCCACTTTTATAATTTACCTAATAGATTTACTCGCTCACATGTGAAATGACATATGTTCAAGGAAACTTAATACAGCATTGTTTGCAAAGCAAAAGATTAGAAATAATCTAAATATCCATCAGTGTGAAGATTCATTTCCTGTAGCTGCTGTAACAAAATCTACAAACTTGGTGGCTTAACTCAACAGAAATTTATTCTCCCGTAGTTCTGGAAGCCAGAAGTCTGAAACTAGTATCGCTGGACTGAAATCAACGCAATGGCAGGACTGTGATCCCTCCAGAGACTCTAAGAGAGAATTCTTTCCTCGCCTCTTGCAACGTCTGGTGGGGTTGCTGCTGGCGTCCCTTGGTTTGTGACCACATCACTCTGCCTCTGTGATCACCTGCCTCCTCTTCTTGGTGTCAAATCTTCCACCTCCCTCTTTACAAGGACACATGTGATCGCATTTAGGGTCCACACAGATAAGCCAGGACACTCTCCCCATCCGAGAGCCTTAATTTAATCACATCAGCAAAGTTCTTTTTTGCCATAAAAGTAATATTCACAGGTTCCAGGGCTTAGGATGTGGCTATCTTCTTGGGGGCCATTATTCAGCCAACCACAGGATGCACCCACACAATGGAATATTGTGCAGACATTAAGAAGAATGAGGTATCTCTCTGTGTACTAATGTGAAATGGACTCCAAGGTATATTAAAAAAAATTAAAATTTATATAATTTAAATATATAAAGTTTAAATAATTTTTTAAAACTTAAGTGAGAAAAGCAATGAATTTAAAGGATTGTGAGTAGCTCATAGAATCAAGAAAAGAAAAGCAAGTACAGAATAGTTTGTATGGTGCACTACCAACCTATATAAAAACTATGCTATGTGTGTGTGTGTTTGTGTGTCATCTCCAGAAGCACACACAATACATTGATAATAATGGATACTGCTGGGGAAGGGAATGGGGAAGTGGGGGAAAAAAGGCAGGGAGAAGATTTTTCTCTGAATATCTCTTTTTTTTTTAAACCAGCTTTATTGAGATATAATTTACATACCATACAATCTACCCATTTAAAGTGTACAATTCAATGGCTTTTAGTATATTTGCAGAATTGCACAACCATTACCACACTCAATTTTAGAACATTTTCATCACCCCAGAAAGAAACCCCTGACTCATCGGCATTCACTGCCCATTTCCCCCAACGCCCTGACTCCAGCCCTAGGAAACACTAATCTACTTTCTGTGGATTCTCTTGATTATAGATTTACCTCTTCTAGACCTTTTATATAAATTGAATCATATGGACAAAGTCCCAAGAGTCACTGTATCCATGTCCGGCCAACAGTCACAGCTTCCATCCCTGAAGGGGTTAGACTACTTCTCAAATTCAATGCCAGTCCCCCTTGAGAACATTTGTAAAGTGAACTTACAATAATATCCACATATAAAATAAGAAGAAAAGAGGAGAACAAAGAAATTAGTTAATACACTAACAAACACACAGAGCAAGTAAAGGGAAAATATGTGCATGGCTGCTACATAGAGTCCCCAGTCTGCGACTGGTCGCAAGTCCATAGTTGATATTCATAACTTCCTTCTTCCTTTACTCATTCATTTGGGTTCCCTTTGCTGCCTACCAATACCTCAGCTGGTCAGGGTCCTTTACTTGGTGGAGTGACCCAAACCTTCATTGCTGAAAAATCTGAATCCTCAGTGGCCCCATCTTTTGTTGGTTGCTATAGTTTTCCATTAACTTCTACAATTTATGTGGAAGTACTAAGAGGTGCCCCCAAAGTTGCAGATATAGTTCTTCTGCCCTATTGCATAGCAGCACCCAATTTTCCCAATTTTTTGGTTTGAGGAGCCCAAAATGGCCAAGTGGCAGACTCAGTTCAATGGAATCATTGTGGTGTCCCCTGATGGAAGCATTCTGCCATCAGAACTAAGGCCTTCAAACTAGCAGAACTCAAAGTTACACAGATAGGGGGAAACAATTCTGCAGGTAAGTTATTAGATGTAACAGGGAGAGGAGACCCTCCCATTTCCACCCCTTGACTACTGCGGAGAAACAGCCACAGATTCAAAGCACATGGTGCATCCCGTAAGACAGAACCCCAACTTTTCAGGCCAACTGGTAACATAACCGAGTCTTCAGTAGGCCATCCCATAGTTCCATCAGGCCAACTGCTTCTGGGTTTCATGGCATGTGGTGGGACTAGTGAATTCTTATGTGTATGAATCTGTTGCTGCACTTACATTGCTCTGAAATGTGTTCCCTGGTCAGAAGCAATACTATGTAGAAAGAATACCAGGACAGTGAATGAAGTTTGCTGTGAGCACACAGATGGCTGGGCTGGCAGACGTATTTCAGGAAGAGGTAGCAAATCCATATCCAGAATAAGTGTCTATTCCAATGAGTACCAAATTGATGCCCCGCCATGATGGAAGAGGTCCAGTGTAATCAATCTGCCACCAGACGGCTGGCTGACTGGTTCCCTCACCTCCAGGAATGGTAAGCTTCTAAAATGTCTGGACGGGGGCTTCCCTGGTGGCGCAGTGGTTGAGAGTCCGCCTGCCGATGCAGGGGACACGGGTTCGTGCCCCGGTCTGGGAGGATCCCACATGCCGCAGAGCAGCTTGGCCCATGAGCCATGGCCGTTGAGCCTGCGTGTCCGGAGCCTGTGCTCCGCAACGGGAGAGGCCACAACAGTGAGAGGGCCACATACCGCAAAAAAATAAATAAATAAAAATTAAAATTAAAAAAAAATAAATAAATAAAATGTCTGGACGGCATTTCTTTCCTTTTTTTCCTCATTCACTCAACAATTTTCTGAGCCCCCCGTGCCCAGCCTGTAAGTGGCACTGCAGGTGCTGGGCTCTTGGCCACTGTGCCAAGCTCAGGGTTTTTTTTTTTTCTCATGTACAAAGGGATATGAGAAACAGTATGGCTGCAACTGCCACGTCTCAAACAGAATGGCACAGCAAAAAGAGCACTGAACAGGGAGTCCAGAGCACCTGACTTCTAGTTCTTGGTTGGCCTTCAGCAACCGTGGGATGTGAATTGCGGCAAGTTGCCTCACTATGCCTAGTTTCCCCATCCTTGAAACAGAACAAAAGCCCCAGGATAGCAGGTACCACTGGTAGACCAAGGGTGTGATGGTTGGACCAGCTCCCCTTGGATGCAGGCCACAAGGGAGTCAGTAGTCCACGGAGGATTTTTTAAATTGTCAACTATGGGGAAGGGGGAAGGGTAAGCTGGGACGAAGTGAGAGAGTGGCATGGACATATATACACTACCAAATGTAAAACAGATAGCTAGTGGGAAGCAGCCACATCGCACAGGGAGATCAGCTCGGTGCTTTGTGACCACCTAGAGGGGTGGGATAGGGAGGGTGAGAGGAAGATGCAAGAGGGAGGAGATATGGGGATATATGTATATGTATAGCTGATTCACTTTGTTATACAGCAGAAACTAACACAACAATGTAAAGCAATTATACTCTAATAAAGATGTTTAAAAAAATTATCAACTAATAGTTGATGTGCTTTTTATTATCACCATATACCTGCAGTTCTAAAGAACGTCAATGAGAGAATACTCCTCACCAAAAAAGCCTTTTGTTTGCCTAAGTTCTAAACAATTGCTACCATTACTATTGTTTTACTAACATATGTATAAGCTTTAAATTAGCGTGCTTTTACTACTTATCCTTTAATAAACATTATATTTTACATGGATATTAACTTGGAGAACTCCCAGTTATTCAGTTGCCCCAGACACACATGGACCCAGCTACATGTGTTTATTTCTAGAGTAAGTTTATAATGGAATCTTTTCAGCTTACTTCTGGCTAAAATTTAAACAAATAAAGACGGAGATTGAAGAGAGGTTCCCACCCACCTGATCTCTAACTCCTAAGGCATTAACTGGGGGAAGGTCACCTGCGCCATCTGGTGGCCGAAATGGTGATTACAGGCACATGTACCTGGACGGTCTTATCCCCGAAGGCAGCTCAGGGGAGTACTGTAGTGAGATGTGGTGACTATTGAGCTCTTGAAATGTGGCTTATCAAAATTGAGATGTGCTGTAGGTGTACATAACATACTAGATCTTGAAGACTGAATGAAAAAAAAACGTAAAATATTTCACAATTGTTTATAATGATTAAATATTGGTTTTATATTTATTGCATGTTGAAATGATAGTATTGGAGCAGGGAGAGCAGCAGGGAGGTTTAATTAGACAAGCCAGGCCAGGGCTGATTGCATCCCCGGTCTGTCTAGACAACAATGAGCATGTCCCTTCACTTCCCAGGGCTTTATCACATTAATTCATCAAAATCATGGGATTTTTGATGATTAAATGTGATAAGGCATATAAAACTCCTCAGGTGCAGTGGGTGCTCAATAGAAGTTGGTTTCCTTCCTCTCAGAGCTGATCAAAGTGCCAGGAAAACTAGAGGAGGTGGCTTCCCCTGAGCACCAACAGAGGCTCTTGACTTGTTTCTCTTTTCCCACATTATTGCTAAGTTGCAGGTGCCTTAGCTGAGTAATCAGGCTCCCTAACTGTGGAGGACCAGCTCCAGCTGTGGCCCTCCTGGGCAGCCCCCAACCCTTGGCACCAACTAGGCACCCAGCACCAGCTCACTCTGCGCCCTGCCAGGCAAGACCGAGTCTGCCTTTCTGCCTAGGTGTCTCGCACTCCACACACCTACTCCTCCCCTTCCCACAGTGAGCTGCCCCTCCCCTCCAGCCCCTGCATTCCACACCCACGACTGGTCACAAAGTGCTCACTCACTGCCACCTCTACATCAGCAGTTCTCAGTGTTGTCCCTGGTCCAGCAGCATCAGCATCACCTGGGAACCTGTTAGAAATGCAAACAGACCGACTGAATCAGAAACGCCAGGGTAAAAGCCCAGCAATGCTGCAACACATCCTCCAAGTGATTCTGATGGTCAAGTTCAGAGCCACTGCTCTACAAAACCCCGCTCAGCCACCAGGCCTGTTCTTCTCAGCTCCTGTGGTCAGGTCTCACCTTCTCCCCTGCCACCCCCTCCATCCTGTGACCCCCATTCTATTGTGGAGAAACTCTCCCAGTACTTGAAACTATCCTATTCTCTTCCCCTTCACCACCTTGCTCACAGTAATGCTGACCAAACCTCAGTCATAGCAAACCTCTGTGTTTCTGTCACACAGGCCGGTCACTTTTCTATTTCTTACTCAACAGTTTTAAATTTGACACTAGTTCAAATATACACTTTAGGGACTTCTCTGGTGGCACAGTGGATGGGACTCCGTGCTCCCAATGCAGGGGGCCCAGGTTCGATCCCTGATCAGGGAACTAGATCCCACATGCATGCCGTAACTAAGAGTTCGCAGGCCACAACTAAGGAGCCCTGGAGCCACAACTAAGGAGCCCTCCTGTGGCAGCTAAGACCCGGCACAACCAAAAATAAATAAATAAACAAATATACACTTTAGCCTGGCCCTAAAGAATCTATAAATTCAGACAGAATACAAGTTATATTTTCCTGTTGCACATTAAAATAAACACTATAAAATTTGGAGAGTTCATCCAAAGTACCACCTAAAAGTCGTTTTGGGGAAGCAGTGCCTTAAGTGTGGCCTGGCTCTCCTGAAACACACTCTACCCACCCTGCCCATCCCCCCAGAGCCTCAATTTCTCCTTTGCCTCTCATCTACTCCATGCTTCCATCAGTACTACCTTCCTGGACCACTTAGTCCCACCCTTTCATCCACCCACCCATGACTCTTGACATCCCTGAGGACTCCCCATGAAACATCACCAGCCCAATAAATACATACGGGATGACTGAACTCTGGGCCACCAAGATGTCCACGTCTGCTCCACAGCACCCCAGACCCCCATCCTTACATACTCTGCTCTATGCAGTACCTCCAGGAAGTGTCCCTGGGCCTCCCTGCCCCAGTCTTTTCACCTTCTCTCTAAGAGCTAAACCCTTAAATCATTAGTACCCAGTTAAAAATAATTTCCTTCATGCCCCTCAAAATCTAGTCCAGGCTGATCTGGACTAGACACACACACACACACACACACACACACACACAGATTTTCTATTAGGGAATAATATACATCGAGAAAAGCACACATAAGTGTACAGTTCAATGAATTTTCACGAACTGAACACACCTCTGTAACCAGCACCTGAGAACTTCCTCTTTCCCACTTGCCATTAATTACTGCCCACCGTCCACTCCCACCCGAGAGTGAGCATTCTATCTTCTAGTGGCATAGATTCATTTTGCTCATTTTTGTATTTATATAAATGAAATCATATGGTATGCACTTTTATGTCTGGTCTTCAGCCATATTGTTATACGTAATTATAGATCATTTGTTCTCATGGCTGTGTAGTATTCAAAATTCCACTGTATTACTTTCCTATTCCTGCTGTAGCAGATTACCACAACTTTAGTGGCTTAAAACAACACAGGCTTATTATCTTACGGTTCTGGTGGTCAGAGGTCAGAAATGGGTCTCCTTGGGCTAAAATCAAGGTGTCAGCAGAGCTACATTCTTTCTGGAGGCTTGAGGGAAGAATCTATTTCCTTGCCTTTTCCAGCTTCTAGAGGCCACCCATACTCCTTGGCTCATGGCCCCTTCCATCTTCAAAGCCAGCAATGGCTGGTTGACTCTTTCTCATATCACATCACCCCAACTCTGATCCTTCTGCCTCCCTCTTCCACATTTTAGGAATCTTATGACACTTGGCCCACCCTAGTAATCTAGGATAATCTCTTTAAGGTCAGCTGATTAAGCCCTTAATCCATCTGCAACCTTAATTCCGCCTTGCTATGTAGGATAACATATTCACAGGATGTGAACATCTGGGCGGTGGCCTTATTCCACCTGTCACATCCACCACGCATCTGTCCATTGTACTGTTGATGAGCATTTGGGTCCTTCCTGTAGGAGACTGTTGGTGAGCGTATTTCTGTTAGGTATAGACGTATCAGTGGAATAACCGACTTACAGCCTAGGTGGCCAGCTTTAGCAGACACTGCCGATTTTTCCCAAAGTGGTTGAACAAATATAACACTCCCACCAGCTACATATGCATTCTACTTGTGCTCTGTGTTGCAACACTTGGTATTTTCCATGGCTCTCACAGACACCAGATGCTTCCTTGCCCCTCTGCCTTTCTTCGTGTCTGCAGGGCCCAAAATGTTTCACCCCCAACCATCCATGCATTTCCATTGCTGTTTCCAGGAAGCAAAACATTGTTGGAGAAAATCAGGCCATTTTCTGACCCAAATCACAAATTTGTGTGGCTACCTGTGGGCACTTATGGCCATTCAACAAGCCTATTACTTATAGAATCTTATGATGACAGCAACTTCAGGGGCCACGTATACTCCATCCTCCCACTCAGAGCAGTTATATCACATGCACCATGGTTGGTCTGTCATGTGCCCTCCACAAAAGCTTCCCCAAATCTCTCAGCTGGACTCTGTGCCCCCCTCTCTGCTTCGACAGCACTCAGCTCTACCTTGCCAGCTCCCACATCACATTAGAATCCACTGTCTCTCCCAGTGCGCTGTGTCACAGGGGCAGAACCCAGATGATTGGACACAGCTCCTACCCTTGCATCTATCGCTCAAGGCAGGAAAGCTCAAGTTCTCCTGTGTTCCTTAGTGACAGGCACCACCACTCTCAGCACATTTTCATCCAGGAAGGAACCAAACAGCTTTCCCGACAGATGATCTTTCTATTATTGGACAGGTCTGATCCAGTTCAGTACATTTACTAAGAGCCTCCACTGTGCCAGGTGTTGTATGAGGCATTGTAGAAACAATATGAAGAACAGCTCCTGCCTTCAAGGAACTCAGGTCTCCAAAAGCCTCACTCTTCTCATTTCCTGCCATGGGCCCCAGAAACACAGAAACAAGGGTCCTCCCTCCTCCACCTCGAAACAGATACAGTCAGCCAGGGAGTGAAAGAAGGCAGAGCCAACGCACTAACTACAATTTAGGAGATGGGCTTAGTGACAAAAATAATCTCCAGTGATAGAAATGAGATGGGAGCCCGGGGCAGGCACAGGGAGACTGACTGTAAAGTGGCACAAGAGAACTACCTGGAGTGATGGGGATGTCATACCTCTTAATTGGGGCGTGAGCTACAGGGGTGTATACATCTGTCAAAACGTATCAAACAGTTCACTTAGTAGAGTTGATTTTAAAAGAGAGATGGTTTCAAGTCTCCGCACTGCCTCTCACTGCCACTCACTGGATGGATCATCTCAGCCCCAAGTCACCGTCTTTCCAAATCTCTGTTTCTGTCTGTAAAACATCGTTTGTGAGCTAGTTCAATGATTTTCAGGACTGATTTTTAAAAATCTTACTCTAAACCAGAGACAAGGGAGTTCCCTGGCTGAAGCGGGCATGGGGAACCTGGTGTCCTCAGACCCCCTTCCCTCCTCACAAGGACCCTGAGGGGGCACCATTACTGCTAAGTCCCAAACAGATCTGACTGGCTCTGATTCTATGTCTGTCTCTGCTTCAGACTAAATATATCCCCTTTTCCTCCAAACCAGATGGTTTCCATATTCCTCTGGAAAGAGCAGACTTGGGAGAGGGAAGCAGAGACCAAGAAGAGGACTATCCTCTCCTCTCCCTCTCCTCCTCTTTCCTGGTTCATTCAACGCAATACACACAGCAAGTGTTCAAGAAGTGGCTGCAGTACAAGACCCCTCATTAATGGTCAATTTCAGCTACATTCCAGGACTTCATAAAGCCTGGATTACTGGGGCATGAGGTTTCCACTAAATCCCAGGGGCTTTTCATCAGGGAGAGGCAGAAGGCCCTGGCCCTGGGCCTCCCAAGCTGAACAGAATGACTAATGGGTCCTTATGCCCAGGACAGTGGGTCATGGAGGAGGGAGGTTACATTTTTAATGTTTTCTCTCCTTTTCTGACTAGCACAGCTTCCCTTTCTGCTTTCAGTAGTTCCCTGCATCTAGAAATAGAAAAAGCCTTCTTTTTTTTTTTTCCATTAGACCTTGTCAGTTTTATTCCAGTGGGTTTTTTAAAAAATGAATTAACAACTTTCCTGAGATATAATTCATATACCATACAATTAACCCATTAAAAATGTACAATTAGGGCTTCCCTGGTGGCGCAGTGGTTGAGAGTCCGCCTGCCGATGCAGGGGACACGGGTTCGTGTGGGAAGATCCCACATGCCGCGGAGCGGCTAGGCCCGTGAGCCATGGCCGCTGAGCCTGCATGCCCGGAGCCTGTGCTCTGCAACGGGAGAGGCCACAACAGTGAGAGGCCCGCGTACCGCAAAAAAAAAAAAAAATGTACATTAAATTTTTTTTTTTTTCTTTTTTTTTTTTTTTTTTTTTTAAATTTTTAAAATATATTCAGAGTTGTGCAACCATTGCCACGATTGATTTTAGAACATTTCATCATGCGCAAAAGAAACTCCATGCTCATTAGCAGTTATTCCTCATTTCCTCCCAACCACCCCAGCCCTTGGCAACCAACCACGAATCCACTTTCTGTCTCTATGGATATGCCTATTTTGGATATTTCATAATAATGGAATCATACAATATGTGATCTTTTGTGCCTGGCTTCTTTCATTTAGCATGCCTTCAAGATTCATCCATGTCATACAGTATATTAATAATTTATTCCTTTCTATTGCTGAATAACAGTCCATTGCATGGCTATACCACATTTTGTTTATTCATTTATTTGTTGATGGACACGGGTTGGATCCACTTTTGGGCTACAATGCATAATGCTGCTTTGAAGGTTTGTGCACAAGTTTTTGTGTAGACATGTTTTCATTTCTCTAGGGTATATATCTAGGAGTGGGGTTGATGCATTATATGGTAGCCTTATATTTAACCTTTTTTTTGTTTTGAAAAATCCTTCTTAATAACCACAAATTTCAGTTTCCACACTTCATAGCTACATTTTCATCCATATGAAAATACAGGACACACACACTACCTACTGTGAATTCATGAACTTAAAAAATATCTTGATGGATCACAACATGGACAAACACTAAAGGGCAGCACCCCTCTGGGAGAGAGGCGATGCTTGGCATACACCCTAACAAAGTCCCCTTGCAGGAACCCCACTGCCCCCAGGGCGGCAGCCCACTGGTACACACCTGTGAGCTGGATCACACTGAGGATTCCCAAAGCCAGCCATGAATGGCAGGAGCCAATCCCAGAGAAGCCAAAGGATAAACTCGTCACTGCTTTTCCTCTTGTCCTCCCCTCTCCTCTCCAGGGCAGTCTCAGGACTAAAAGAAAAGAGAAGATGTGGCCACAGAAGCTGATGGAGTTGAGGAATAGGTTCTGGGGGAGAAAGGACGGCCTAGGATTAGAGCCCCATGGGGTGTGGAAAATAGTAATATAAGTCATATATGTAATTTAATATTTTCTAGCAGCCACATTAAAAAGATAAAAAGAGATAAAATTAATTTTAATGGTATAATTTTATTAAGCCAATATATCCAAAATGTGAACAAGTAATCAATATAAAATTATTGAGACATTTTAATATTTTCCTTTTCTTAGGAAGTCTTTGAAATCTGAGTGTATTTCACACTGAGAGAACATCTCAGTTTATATTGGCCACATTTCAAGTGCTCAATATCCACATGTGGCCAGAGGCTACCATATTGGGCAGTGCATATGGGAGAGCAAAGAAATGAGGAGACTCTCCCTGAGTAGCGCCCAGCAGTCAGGGGGGCGCAGGGAGGTGTGTTTCAGTGGACGCCCACCCTCCTGTGTCTGAACACCATTCCTGGAAGGCACACAGCTGCTGTCATCCCAGAGCCAGCACTGAGCCGCTCTGGAGAACGTCCTGTGCAGAACTGGGACCCAGCCAGAAGCAGCACAGCAGTGTGCAGATGCCACGTGGGGCTCGTGGGCCAGATCCCGACTCTGGAGGACTTGTGTTTGGCTCCCATGTGTTTTTAAATCTCTTGAAGTGGTTGTCGTTTTCATGACTTTACATTTCCTTCCTGGCTCCTGTAGACATTGGGGTGTGTAACCCCTGCATAAGACCATGGCTCCTAAAGTTGGGCAGCCCTGCATGTTAACCTTGACTCTACCACTTTTTTTTTTTTTTTTTTTTTTTTTGCAGTATGCGGGCCTCTCACTGTTGTGGCCTCTCCCGTTGCAGAGCACAGGCTCCGGACGCGCAGGCTCAGCGGCCATGGCTCAGCGGCCATGGCTCACGGGCCCAGCCGCTCCGCGGCATGTGGGATCTTCCCAGACCGGGGCACGAACCCGTGTCCCCTGCATTGGCAGGCGGACTCTCAACCACTGCGCCACCAGGGAAGCCCGACTCTACCACTTTTTAGTTGACAATAGATACATTAAACTCTTCATATGTGTCTTTTACTATAAAATTGGAGATAAGAATACTTCAGAGATGTATGACTTTAATGAGACAAGGAATTAATTGGCTAGTACAAAGCTTGGTGCATAATAAGCACTCGATAAATTGTGGCATTCATTTCTCATTCACAGACATGAATTCCTTAGAGTCCATACTATATTCCTCTTCCAGTATTGGAAAACTGGGAAGTACATGCGCAGGAGGAGTTCTTAAAAGCATCCCCCACTTCTGTACATTGACACTGAGGAATGGCTTCTGTGCTCACAATTTTAAGGCAGTCTGTTTCCCTTCTCTGTTGCCCACCCGTATGGCTCTACTAAATTAAGCATTCCTCAGTACCAAGGCATTGAAAAGACTGATTCCAGGAATAAAAGGGAAAAGCTAACAATGACACCAAGGGCCCCTCCTGCTAACCCCCATGCTGGTTCCAAGGTCAAAGTCTCTGGGGATCTGGGCATTGGATGCTGCAGATAAAGGATAAGATATTATTAATGATCAACTTGGATCAAGACTTGGCCATTGTTCAACCCCAATTTTTGCTTTCTGTTTTTGCTTTTTATGGGGAAATTAAGAGTTTGGGACTTAAAAGAAGCATCTAAACAAGCCTGATGGTCCCATCATGACTCTCTAGCCTGGGGCTCAGACTTCTTCACCATTCCTACCCCCCACCCCCACCCCCCACCGTGTGCTTCTAATTCAGGAATGTAAGTGGGAGTAAAAGTGGGCAGCCGGCCACAGGGCACAAAGGCCCTGGAAGGGGGGAAACTAAGGAAGAGTCTTTCTTCCCAGTTCTCTCTTTTCCCATCACCCCTTCCCACTGTTTTTTTGTTTTTGTTTTTTTGCCGCACCGTGCGGCACGTGCGATCTTAGTTCCTCAACGAGGGATCAAACCCACGCCCCCTGCATTGGAATCCCAAAGTCTTAACCACTGGACTGCCAGGGAAGTCCCCCACTTCCCACTGTTTAATGCATGTCTGTTTCTTCATTCCTTTCTGTGATTCATTATTAATGATTATGTGCTCAGCACTGTACTAGGCATTTTGATCCTCTTCCTGCTTTTCAGAATAACTCCTGTCCCTCCACCCCTTTTTCTTTTGCATAACTCTTGTTTCCCGTGTACTATCTGTAAGAGTCACTCCACATTTCACTCTGAAAGAACAGAACTGGCTCCTTCTTCTCTAGTATATAATACGAGTTGGTCCTTAGGGGATGAGGAGAAAAGGGACAGTCTGAGCAGCACCTAGGGAGCTAACACAGCTCAAGAGGAACACATGGGCAGGTAATGGCGCAAAGAAAGCAGCAGAGTTTTTATTTCTATTCCGAATTTAAGTAATTCCTTTGTTATCAAAAATAACTATGTCAGCATCAATAAGCTGCTGATTATAAAATGTATCCTTGGCAGAGAGAGAAAGAATTAACATTTAATGGATACTTGCCATCTGCCAGGCACTGTGTAAGGCCAGTGGTTCTCAGTATTTAGTGGTCAAGGACTCCTCTGGGATTCTTGTGGAAGCTCTGAAATCTCTCCCTTAGAAAAATTCAAACATACACAAAATTTTACATAGAATTATAGGAGCAAAAGATTCCTGAAGCACAATCACAGACTCCAGATTAAAACCTTTTATGCTAAGTCCTTACCTCTGAGAGCATGGCATCATTGAGACGATATTGTTATCCCCACCTTACAGAGGGGGGAACATGCCCAAGCCCATATACATAAGTGGCAGAAACAACATTTCAACCAGAGTTGTCTAAACACTACAACTTGCTGGCCTAGATGAAAATGTCACTTGGTTTTTACTGTTACTATAAATATCACTCCTTATTTTTAAACGAGGAAATAAAGATTATGTGTGAAACTAAAATCTGTGCAAAGCATTCCAGACTCAGCCAAGGGAAATCAGGAAGCTCAAAATTCCCGGAGGTTCCAATCCCATTTCCTATCAGCCAAAAGCCCTACTCCCCCTGAACCCACCCACCCAGCTGGAAAACAAACCAAAGACGCCCTTTTCTTAGATTTCATATTCCTCAGAACAAGAGGCAACCTCTATCATAATAGCTCAATTAAACTCAAAAAAAAAATTTTTAAGAGGCAACCTCTCTTTAAAATAATCCATCAGGGACTTCCCTGGTGGCTCAGTGGTTAAGAATCCGCCTGCCAAGGCAGGGGACACGGGTTCGAGCCCTGGTCCCGGAAGATCCCACATGCCGCGGAACAACTAAGCCTGCGCGCCACAACTACTGAGCCTGAGCTCTAGAGCCCACGAGCCACAACTACTGAAGCCTGCGCACCTAGAGCCCATGCTCCGCAACAAGAGAAGCCACCGCAATGAGATGTCCGCGCACTGCAACGTAGAGTAGCCCCCGCTCGCCACAGCTAGAAAGCCCACACGCAGCAACAAAGACCCAACACAGCCAAAAATAAATAAAATAAAATAACTTTATTAAAAAATAATAATAATCCATCAGTCAAAAGTGAATTAAGAGACCAGTCAAAGCCTATAGATATGAAACAAATTTAATTTCAGAATATTACATGAATATAAAAGAAAAACAACACGTTTCTTTACAGTTACATATATATATATAAATATATATATATGATATAGTTGAATGAGAATGAAAAATAAAAAATGGTTAGACAGTTAAGAAACCTTGTTTCTCTTGTTGAGCAAGCTCGGGGATAGCGAAAAGGCAATCCTTGCTATGAAGAAAGGACCCTGGGGCAGGAGTGTTTTTCCCAACCAGTTCTGCTGGTCCCCAAACATGTCTGGGGGAGTGCTCAGTGGCTCTTTAGCACCTGCCGTGGCCACGCACACTCCAGTTTCCATGGTAACCCAAGCACTCAGGCTATTAAGTACTTACTCCACCTCCTTGCTAGCCCACCCATCCACTCTCCACCTGTGGAAGGAGTTCAGCATTACCTGTCTAGGAAAGCCAGCTCTCCTATAGTGAGTTTTAGATTGGATTAATTACCACTGGTCTGAAAAGCTTGTGCATCTTAGAAACCCAAATCTTCCCCAAATTCTAGAGCAATCCTGCCAATTGCTAGTATCCAGTTTGGATCAAGGTCCTGTCTTCAGTACCAAGGCTTCCAGATGCAGGAGGGCAGGGACGAGGCTCTCTCCTGGGGAAAGGAGTTCTACTTAGAAAAGACTTCAGAATGAGAGCCGTCAGTTTCAAGCATCTGTGCGAGGCCCTGTATGAAGGAAGCAGATAAAGTCTGGAGAAGTCCTTCCTAAGATGACTTCCCCAGTTATGCATGGCCACACAGCTAGTCACTCTGGGACCACAGGTTCTCCTAGAAGGCAGTGTTTTAAACCGTATCTTAACATAGGTTTCTGTGAGAAAAGCTGAACAGAAACACTGCTGTTCCAGAGGAGAGAATGGCCCTGCTCTGACACTCTGGAACCACTGGCTTTCTTACAAGCCAGCAAAACAGCCACCTCTGGAACACCCAGTGGTCACTGCCGTTAACCCTATACTACTCCATCTCCCAAGGGTACCCCCTCGTCATTCCTAACACTGGAAAGACATTCAGGGTAACGAGCTTGTGGAGGATCAACTGTGGTTTCAGTTATGATTCGTTAGATACCACCTCCTTTAGCACTCAGGTACAACCAGTATCACCTAATCCTCTTTCACTGCTGCAATGGAGTCTTTCAAACCAGATTCATTGGTCCCAGTGCAAAAGTCCACCATTGTAAAAGGTTAGCAACTCCAGTGCCCATGGTTTTCACTGATTCAACCAGTACAGCTCGCCCAGTACAGATGTGAATCAAGGAAGTGGTCTGCATTTTTTATGCTTGAGCCCTCTGGCATAAATACACTGCCCCATATTGATATCACATCAAAACCCATTGCAACTGACCCCAGAAAGAAATGAAAATTTAAAAGCAACAAGAGGCACTTCCAAAAAGATTGTTCCAACACAAAAAAATAAACATAGAAAACAGATTTTTAAAATACTATAGATTTAAAAAATTGTTAAATACTGGCTCAAAAATATCTGCCCACCAAGTCAGAAGGGCAACAGTACCCTTCTGTAGCAAATGCTAAAGGGTTTTTGTTTTTGCAAAGATTCCGCAGGATTAGAACAGTTACATATTATAAGGCAGAAGGTTACGCTGTTTATTTCTCAAATTTGGATTCCAACTAGTTCACAGCTTCCGTTAAAAAAGAAAAAAGAAGGAAAAGACCTATCATACCCTTACAGCAAGGGAAATCATATTTAATAAATACTTTAATGAAACACACATACCCAAATACACAAATAAGCTGCCCAAGGGGGCAAGCTATATAAAAGCATGTGACAGACATCTCTCACCACCCCAGAACACGAACCTGGATTACCAGTTGCATTCAACCAAAGAAAGTCTCCTAAATCTCAGCTACCTCCCTTAAATAGAACCACAGAACAAACTCGATGACAAGGAGGTATCAGGTCACTGCTCTGCTCTCTCCACCTATGCCAGACCATGTTTAACAGACCACACCACCACGGAATAAGACACCTAGACAAATAAAGAAAGCAAGTGTCAAGTTAAGGGGGAACACACTTTAGCCTGGTCATACCAAAAGGGGTCTCTGTTTGAACTCACTGACAGCTGGTGCAAGGAATTTGATAACAAAAAAGTCAAATAGAAGAACCCTACACAAATGAAGTTGCTAATAAGTATTTTTAAGAATGATATAAAACTGCTCTAGAGAAAGGGGCTTCTGAGCAGTTTTATACTCCTAACCATTTATTGTTCACAATCTATCAAGTTGGACAGCCAAATTTTACATTTTTCTCTACTACTGCTGTTACAGCAGCAGAAGACAGAAAGTGTGGAAGCCAGGACTGACATCCGGATGCAAAACCAAACTGTGCTCCCCAGACTCATCTTTTGTTTCAGCAACAACACAGCATTTCAACTGTTTAAAAATAGGTCAGCAAGTCGTGGTTTGCTGGGCAACTGCCCCCCCCCCAACTGAGGCCTGACTCAGTTCTGGCACACAGGGTGAGAAAGGTTACACACCTAACAGAGCAGGCACAGACTAACATTCCCACCTGCCCTGCTGCTCTCTGGGCAGTGAGTTCTCACACTAGATCAGAGCCATGCCACTGCTCACCTCAAACACATGTGAACATCCCAACCCAGTCAAAGCTCCAGCCCATCTCCGAACTACTCCCCATGCCCATCTTGACAAGTGGGGGGGGGCCAGCAGCCGCCCTTGAACATGCGTGATAAACCACAACTGCTTCCAAATAAGAGCATTCTCTCCTTTATATCTCTCAGCCCCGTGGAGGCTGATGCTCACTTCCTCCCTCTGACTCCAGCTGGCTCTCAGGAGACGGTCCAGCCTGCACACCTGACCCCTTAGAAGGATGCAATATAATCCCACCCATCAAGAGTTGTCCTGGCCATAAAGCCAGCCCCATCCTAGTCCCTCTCCAGAGCTTCCACTACATACAGGAGTTTCAACAGGCCTCAAGTAAGCTGTTGGTGACATTCCTTGAGTCCCAGTGATTTGTCACAGAAGTACTGGCACCACACTGGCACCAGAGATGTTTTAGGCGAGAGGAAACTGAATGAAGGAAAGGAGTTCAGCAACCACACAACTATT